>NC_054063.1:20251451-20871629 GCF_017639655.2 Falco naumanni | reverse complement strand
GGAGAATTTTGATTGGCTAAGTGTAAGACTATAGAAAATCATTCATACCACTTCTTACCAGGAGAACAGTAAAGAACAGCAGCTGTTTGTCCATACCCGTTCCAAGTGTGTTAGTTTCCTTTGTAAGTCTTAAGTAAATATGCTGCTGCTGTTCCTAGAAAGCAAAGTTTGCTATGCAGATCTACTGATGTCTTATGTTAAGGACTACATTTTTTATTTATAACTTGATAAATCAGTTTTGTTATTTTATTTGGATACCTTCATTTGCTAAGGCACAAATTGATCATCTGTTATTTCTCTGCCCTCCCACTGATTAACTGGACTGGGTTTTAAACCAGCCTTGGATTAGGGCTACGCTAGGGACAAGGCCTGGTTCTGCCACTTAGCTGCTTCAGCACTTTAGATTTCTTAGTTAAAAATACATTTTCTTTAACATTAACCTTAAATTTAGTAAAGCATACCTAAATATTATGGAGTAGTATGTGGAGGCTTTTCCTGATCATAGTTACATTAAAATAGTTAATAGCTTAATTTCTATGGTAGGTTGCATTCTGTGCTGGGATGTCATCTCACTAATTTCCATTGGATGGCGATAGAGGATTGAATTTTTTATTTTTTTTATTATTATTTTTATTTACTGTTTCCTTCCTTTTAACGTGGGCCGAGTTTTCCAGCGTCATGTTTCATATCTGCATGCAAGTCGAGGACCATGTTAACAGCGTGAAACTTTGCATGTGGGGTTTTATGTACCACAGTTTTTTTATAGTATCTAAGCTGTGTGCAGTACCTCTGGGTGCTCTCTGAGACAACTCGACAGGCAGCTACCGATTACATTCAGAAAGCTGTTACTAGTTGCTGTATCTTGAAAGACTCCGTGTGTTGTACAGGTGTTCTTCTTCAAATGGCAGGAATCATGGCTTTGACAAAGCATAGGAATTATTAAGCTGCATTCTTCCTGACATTATCTTTTAATGTAATCACAGGATCAAAACCCATACTGGTTGAATTCTTAAGTGTACTTTCAACTTGTTTGAATGTTGTAAGCTGTAGAAAGTAAGTCTTATACAGTGGTTTAAGAATGGGTATATTTTCCTAAAAGTTTTAATTTGCTTGATCATAACTGCCATAAAGTATTTGATTAAAGAAGCAAGGTTAATAATTGATCTTCACGCATATTTCATACTTTCTAATTAAAATCTCTTTTTTTCTGTGGCTAATACAGATGTCTTTAATACTCACTTCTGTCCACCTAGTATACTTCCCAATCTCAACAAAGAGGATCCCGATAACATTTTGTCCCCTCGGCAGTGTCTGACTTATCACCTGCCCCAGCCTTGGTTATCGAAGAAGCCACCTTTTCAAGGCTCGTAAGAGGGTAGTGCAGTGGTGCCTAGACAGAGAGCCTTAGAGGGCTTTGTTATCCAGCAGACTTGTTCCTGTCCTTCAGGATTTGTAAGTGAAACAGCCTGGTTTTAAGGGGCCTCTTCTAATAAGAACCCATGTTTTTGAAAATTTTAGACATGCAGTTTCTTGGCTGACTTATTCTGAACTCCAAAGCTTGCAGGCCTTTGGTATTTGTTTTGGTTCTCGGAAAAACAAAGGTCCTGTTTGAGTTTTCTGGAGGCATGTCTTGCCCTTTGGCGGGTTTCAGCTGTCACCAGCTCTCATCTCCTCTTTTACGAGTCCCTCTGCAGCCTTCTGCACTTAAGAACATAAAACTCCGTGAGTTTGTGGCCCAGCTGTACTGTGGCTGCGCGTTCAACACACAGGTGGCACAGACAATGGCAGAATTGTAAAGCCGTGAGAAAGACAGAAATTCCTTGGAGATTTCTAGTAAGCCAGTGGTTAATGTGTGTGCACATGTGTCAGCATCGTTTTTCTGGAGGACTGAGTGTCAGTTTTCCGCTTGGGAGATTCCCACTCTGATCTAGTTCCACAGCAATGTATAACTGTGTTCCCTACCTGTCTTGGGACAGGATTACGCGTTACGTGCTGTTGTCTGCTATTTACAATGTTATTTGTGTAACAGGTCCTGTATCAGTTGCAATTTTAGACTAAGTTTTAACAAAGCCTTTGTGCAAGTAACATCTGATCAGCACTCCAGAAAGGCTTTCAGGTGGCTGGTTCTTTCTGTGGAGGGTGTTCTTCAGATGACAAATGCTACTCTGCTTCTTGATCTTACTTTGCAGCTCAACAGGCTCTGTGCATTCTTTCAGGTGAGCTTCGGGTGCAGGATGTGCAGATTCTGACACAAAATCATTTCATTCATGTGTAGAACAGTTTCTGTGCGTAGAGCAGAAGTACAAGATAGTGTTTCTAGACGTGCCTCGTCACTTTGAATCCTCCTTTGTCTTAGAACTGGGGAAAGAAGAAGAAAAGGTGTTTGATCAAAATGCTTTGGATGCCAGTCGCTGTGAAAGCTGTTAGGGGCAGAGTCAGAGGACATTCAGTAACCTTTACATCTTCTTAGTGCTTGAATCGGTACAGTTAATGTGGCATACATGTTGGGGTTTTTTTCCCAAAATGTCTGTGAAGGTCCATGAGGTGAAATCCTCCTGGGCACCTGTTCGTAGAATGGTGAGAGCTGTTGTGTTTTAATATGCCTATGCTGCACTCAGGATTGTTAAGAGCGTGCAGAGTTAGGTTGTCTGTTTTGTCTGCGTGCCTGTTTAAGGGCAGTAGCACAAAGATTGTATCTTAGCAAACAGAACCTTTTCTGGGATTATTTGGTGTCCAGAGGGGAGCTGTGTAAATTATTTCACCATTCTGTGAGCTGTCTCGGAATAAAACCTAGTGATGGCTTTGCCTTCTCGCTTCTGCTGCGGGCTTTGCATCCTTATGGGAGCGAAGACCAGACACCTATCGCTCACACAAATGACAGGTGTCATTCGGTGTTTCTCATTCCTTCTACCTGCAAATTTGTGTAAGAATGGATTCGTGGTAGTCCACAGGTTCTGGACTATCCTTTGCTATTATTGTCTCTGTAGTAACTTAGTTTGTCACACCTGTCAAGTTGCATCCTTCCCCAGAGATGTTTCCATTTGAGGGATTCATGATTCCAGCCTTCGACTTTTTGTTTTGTCCAGCGCAACACGGAACCAAGACAGACAATTGGTTTTTTTGGTGAGCGAGATGTAGTCCAGAGGTAGAAGAACAATGAAGAAAGTTTGCTATTAACCCTGCCTCCGATGTTGGCAGTCTTGCCCTAAAAACAGAGGAAGGGAGGAATAGAAACAGGTAGATGCTTTGTTCACGTGGGAAGGTTCCAAGCTGCTCAGAACTATGGGAGACTGATGTTTCTGCAGCAAATTTCTTTGCCGAGGATTGACTTGCTGTCTGAATGGACAACTAAAGCCCCCTTCAGACTTAAGCGCTGCATTAAAACAGCTTGCATCCTCGTGCCAAAATCTCAAAAAGTACGTTAGGAAGCTCAAGCTCCTTCAGAAGCATTAGACCACCTTTCAGTGTCCAGTCCCTGATGTTTGCTTTGTTGATTGTTGAAATAAAATCCACCAGGGATTGGAGTCCTGAGCTGGGGTGTCTCTTTATCGCTGTAAAGATGATGTTTGTGTTCTTGCAGGTGCTGCAATACTTGTGACTATGTCAGAGAAGCATACAGGTGATGAGGCTGGGCCTTCGAGAACCCAGATAGCATAGAGCAGTGCAAGAGGGAAGGATTTACCCAGAAAATGCAAGAGCAGAAGAACAAGGACTGCCAAGTGTACGGTTTCCTGGAGGTCAACAAAGTGAGAGATGGGTTTTGCCATGAGCCTGTTGCATGGTGGTGATGAGCATCAGAAGGCACAGTCAGGACATTCTGCTCTTTTTTCCAACTTCAAGTGTTCACAAGGCTGTAATAACCCCTGGGCTCAGCAAGGTGCTTGTGCCTGTAGAGGGGTTCAGTAGGAGGGTCAGGAAAAGGGTGGGAAGGGGCTAATGCTCTGTTTCATGAGGTGGGCTGGCTGGAGAAGCTTAGCTTTTTCTACCATCTAGCTAGTGAGTCTTTTTACCGAGGGAGAGGCAGCTTCTTTGAGGTTAAGTCATCCCACCTGCCCTTCTAGTCTCAAAACAGAGACCACCAGTGGGTGCTGAAGATAACAGTAACCAACAACTTGTCAGCAGAGGAGCTGGAGGGAGTGAAATGTTCCCTTCTTTAGAAAACCAGTGGAAGCAAGACTGTTGGAGTTGATTGTCAAGGTTGAAGATGCTCAAAGAGATGTTTTTTGCAACTGGTGTATGAAAATGTAGTACAAGATACACCAGATGATTATGTAACTACCCTGTCATTTGGCAGGTTACTGAGCTCAAAACACTTGGACATGCAGGTTACGTACCCAAGTACATTCTAGTGGTCAGGCCCAGGCTAATTTTTTTTTTTTTATTTTACTTTTTATTTCAAAATCTGGAGGGTTTTTTACATCTTGTGTACTATTCCTGGAGACAACATTCTTTATTTCTGAAAAAAAAAAACCAAAACAAACACACCCCACCCTTTTGCTCATGAAG
The DNA here is from genome assembly GCF_017639655.2 of Falco naumanni. NCBI lineage: Eukaryota > Metazoa > Chordata > Aves > Falconiformes > Falconidae > Falco > Falco naumanni. Next base: position 20,867,123 of record NC_054063.1, on the reverse strand, counting down.
CCAGACATTGTGTTTTGAGCATCATCATGGGTGCTGAACCATTACAGGACCCTTTGTCACAAAGTGTGATGAGCAGGAAAGATTCAAAGGGGAGTGCTGTGGGTAGCGAGGGTCCAAGGGTGGGTGTCACTAGGGAAATTTCTGGGGGCCATTGTTAGGCACTTGGACTTTTGCACATCTCCATTCTCATCGGGACCGCAGTTAACATACGTGATAGGTTTGCACGGACATTCAAAGGTGTAATTGTAGCATGTGAGCTTGACTCATTGGAATCTTCCAAGGGGGAGGGTGTGTATGATTGCTAGCAAGTGTCAGGGAGGACTGATATCTAATATCCATATCCTTTTCATATTCAAGGTTAAAATTTGAATAACCTTTGTCTTTTGGGGGATTTTGGGGTGTGGGTTTTTTTGTGGGTATTTTTTTGTTGGTAGGTTTAGTGCTTTATTTTGAACACAGCTTGTTTTCATGGATGCATACACAGGACCACTGTTGTTTATTGTATTAACGGTTTTCTTACCCTGCCTGCTCACCCTCCCGGTTACTTTCTCCACTCCGTTTCTGTGATACCTTTTTATTTCCTACAGCAGCAGTTAGTTCCCTCCCGGTAGACTTGATTCCTTCTTCTTCTCATTTTTATGTCCATTAAAATACTCTGCATAGAACAGTTGTTGTCAGCATCGGTATGTGATTATGGCTTTCCACATGACTGCCTGTGAGGAAGAGGGGAAATTCATATCTCTTTTAGGACAGTATCTGTTGGTATTGTCACCTATGAAAATGAATTGCTTATTGTCTATCTCATTTAAACAAAAATTTGAAAATACAACTGCCGGTATGACTGCTTTATTTATATAGATTCAGGCCTTTTAATGAAAGATTACTGTCTCCTGCAGGTAGCTGGAAATTTCCACTTTGCACCAGGAAAAAGTTTCCAACAGTCTCATGTACATGGTGAAGTATTTTCCTGCTTATTATGACCTTTAGCTTCCAAGTGTTTCAGACCATTTCCTTTGAACATCTTTGCATTGCTATCTGTGGTAACAGCAGCACTGCTTCAGGGGGGAGGACACTGGTGAGATTTTGTTAGAGATGTTTAGAACTATCAGGAACGAATAGAAAAGTGTTTTCTGAAGGTGCTGCCACATAGGTGTAGGAGAACATGGAGGAGAATGCGTCTGGGCAGTCTCTCAGCCTCATTTGTTCTACAAAACTTTGCTGCCCTGTTGTAAAACAACCTCAGGTACGGTGTTCGGTCCAGGACCTGAATCAGTATCTCTGGAAGGGATATTTTGGAGAAAAGCTCTTGAGAATTTCAAGGCAACTCAGAACTTTCAGCGTAAAATTTCAGTTGTGAAGGACTTGGACTTCCTCAAGTATATATAAATACACAGTGGTTGGAATGATAGTGGTAGTTTACAGAATCATAGAATGGTTTGTGCTGGAAGGGACCTTTAAAGGCCCCCTAGTCCCGCCCCCCTGCAGGAGCCAGGGGCATCTTCAACTAGGTCAGGTTGCTTACAGCCCTGTCCAACCTGACCTTGAATGTTCCCTGGTACAGGGCATCTGCCACCTCTCTGGGCAACCTCTCCCAGTGTTTCACCACCCTCATCATAAACAATACCTTTTACCTCGTCTGAATCTACCCGCTCTTAAGTTTAAAACCACTAAGCCTTGTCCTACTGCTACAGGCTGCACTAAAACATCTGTCCCCATCTTTCTTATAAGCCCCCTTTAAGTACTGAAAGGCCACAATAAGGTCTCCCCAGAGCCTCTTCTCCGGCCTGAACAACCCCAATTCTCTCAGCCTGTCTTAGGAGAGGTGCTCCAGCCCTCTGATCACTTTTGTGGCTCTCCTGTGGACCTGCTTTGCCAAGGACTGCGGAGCCTGATGCGGTACTCCAGGTGGGTCTCACGGGATCAGAGGGGCAGAATCGCTTCCCTCGACCTGCTGGTCACGCTTCCCTTGGATGCAGCCCAGGATATGGTCAGCTTTCTGCCCTGCGAGCACAGGTTGCTGGGGCGTGCCCATTTTGTGACCCACCGGTACCCCCAAGTCCCGCTGTGACTGCCGTCATCCCCCAGCCTGCACTGGCGCATGCGCAGTAGCGGTACTGCGCCCCCCCCCCCCCCCCCGCAGCGCATGCGCAGAGCTGCCCTGGCGCGGGGTGGGGGGGCTCGACCCGCGCATGCGCAGAAGCGGCCCGGCGCCGGGGCGTGCGCCCGCAAGGGCAGAGCCGTGGCGATGCGGAGCGAGGGGGAGTTGAAGCCGTGGAGGGGCGCAGCCGCCCCGCACCCCGCGGTCTCCAGGTTGGGGGGGGCTTCTCGCTAGGGGCGGGGCTGTTGCCGCGGGCTGCGTTTGTCGCGGGGCTGCAGCGGCGCAGCAGTTCCGTACTCCCGTGCCGAGCGCGCGCCGGCAACGTGCTCGAGGGACGGCAGCGGTGGCTCCTTACCGGGAGGCTGCAGCGGGCGCCGCGGCACCACCCCGCAAGCAGCGAGGGATCGCGGTGCCGTTAACAACGGCCGGCAGCGCCGAGGGGGGAGGCGCCACCGCCCATGCGCGGCGCCAAGGGCTGCAGCGCCGACACTTGGCCGCCAGGTGGCAGCAGCGCCCCACCGACCCTGTGCTGAGCACGGGCCGGGGTCTCGGCCCAGTTCTCACGGCCCGGCCACGGGAGCTGCTCGCTGCGGCTGCAGGGTCCGCTTCGCTCTGCCCTTTGCCCACTCGCAGCCCAGCCACCATTGCCCGCTGCCTCCGTACCAAAAAGCACCCGCGTGGCTAGAGCGGTTAAATCCTTTGCATCTGACAGCTTTAACAGTCGGGTGCTTCTTTCTGTCCCTGCCCCCACCCCATTGCCGAGGGAGAGCCAGCAGCGTGGGGAGCCCATGGCACAAGGTGCGGGGGCGGGCGGGTGGATGGTGGGGTCCTACGGATAAGCCCCAGCGATTGCTGTTGTTAAAGGAAAAATTTACATAGAGTGGGTAGCACTGGGTTTGCTTTAGTCACAACTCAGAGCTGGGCCACCACCTCAGTGAGTGGCAGAGAATCAAGCGATAGAGCACAGCTTATATACGCTTATCAAATCATTAGTCAACGTCTGAAGTTTTTAGGAGTTTGCTTTGGCCCTGTCAGTTCTGCAGATCCATCACCTGACTCTGTCCCAGGTGATTGATCTGTTCGGTTCCAGTCTCTGCCTCAGTTTCAGGCTCCTCCTCGGATCTTGATCATCTTTCTGCCTGCTTTAACTCACACACTCCTTCAAGCGCACTTAGTCTTTGAACAAGCAATTCCTATTCACATATACCAATTTTTCTAAAAACACCTGCATTTCTGAGAGCACCTCTGTGCACAAATTGATCATCTGTTGTTTCTCTGTTCTCCCACTGATTAACTGGACTGGGTTTTAAACCAGCCTTGGATTAGAGCTGCGCTAGGGATGAGGCCTGGCTCTGCCACTTAGCTGCTTCAGCACTTCACATTTCTTAATTCAAAACACATTTTCTTTAACAAGCAATAACAACAATGGAGAACAATTAACACTGGTTTGGTCACTGCTGATGAAAATTATGGTTTCTAGTGTATATTGCTATATGTAACATTTATGAAACCTGGATCTGCAGGAAGAAAAATGTTCTGTTTCATGCCCACAGATGAGCTTCCTGAGATGAGCATCCACGTTTCAACAAGCCTTTAAATCAAAGGTTGTAAACGAGTGTCAGTCTGCACAACCAGCTGGGAATCTTCTGTTGTTCTAGGCCCGTATATTTGTCCCATTCAATACCTTGTCTGTGTCATTTGCCTTTTTGTCTGTCCTGTGCTCTCCTGCTGAAGATTTCATAGGCTTCAGTCTCCTGCTACTGCTCCAGCTCCCGCATCTAATGCTCCTTATCTCTTATCTGCTCAGAAAAGTCCAAGAGTTTCAGGGAGTTGCCCCCCCTCCAGGAGGAAGGGAAGAGAAACAATTTGTCAGATGAAGTGCTGATCCATTTCACCTATGCAAACAGGAAAGGAGCGAAGAAACAATGAGAATGTAGGTGAGATGCAAAAAACAGGATTTCTGGATAATATTACTGTATTCTGGTGTTTCACACACACACACCCCTTTTTTTTTTTTTTTCATATCACTATTCTGTTAACTTTTTTTTGTTAGATCGAGAAGTAGCCTGCTACTAAGCTACTCAACTGACCTGAATATCACCTACGCATGGACTTCAGAATTGCCTTTGGCCAGGATTAAATGCTGCCAAGCAGGAATGCCTGAACAGGTCAAGCTTTAACGTTCAGATCTGTAACAGCGGGGTTCCAGTACGCCCTTTTTCTCGTGCCCCACAGACAAAAAAGCATTACCATTCTACAACCACACACTTCGCCCATCTGAGAGGTGAACAAAACATCATGGCTATTGGAAAAGAGCAGCATAAAGATAAAAGAGCCTAGGCGATACCAATTTAAGCTATCTACATTTAGGTTAAAAGAAAACTTCAGGCTAGAAAAAAAAATATTTCACACGTGCATAATAGAATGAGCTTAACTGGAGAATTCTTTAGGGGAACCGATGAACTGAAAACCATTTAAGGAGTGGTCACAATGCTTGCTGCTAAAGGGATGCTTTCAAGAAAAAAGTTGCTTTCCCAAGTTTTTCCCCCAACGAGTTTAAAATTCAATGGAAATAAGTTTTCAATCAGAGTGAACATTAGTCACTGGGTATGCCTTTCATTTTCATGAAGTCATCACAACAATACATGTAATAGTTATAAATTTCATGCATTTGCAAAACCATTTTGACCCTGCTGAGGACACAGTTAACATTCTGGATTCGGGTGCAAATTTAGTGATGCTGGGTTTGCGTTTCTTTTGGACTCTGTATTCTTCCAGAAGACATTAATTCTTCTCTTCTATCTCCAGCAATGTGCTGCTGAAAGAGTACAGTAACCGAGTCAAAAACAGCACAAGTTTTTCCTCAGCTTCTGTTTTGGATGGATGGTTTTGAATCACTAAGAGTTCTACTGTACTACCTGTAAGTAGAGGTTTTCTAGCACAGATCTATGCAGTTCTTTAAGTATTTTCCCATGCAAGGGAACAACAAGAAGAATGATTTTTAGGGTGTTTGCTCTATGACTATAGTAACGGTCTTTTTGGAGGGGAGACTCGCTATTTGGTCAGTCCAGTCTGCTCCGTGGTCCTTGTGCTCACCAAATAGAAAAGGAAGTAGCAGGACTACAGGGCTGGAACAGGGGAAACAGGAGACTTTCCCTTCAGCTTTTATATCAGACAACTAGTTTGCTGTTGCTGGAGCTCAGACACAAGAGCAGGATGTCAGACATGCTTTTCCCCTGGATTATGGGACGCTAACCTACACACGGTAGTATACTATGAGTCCACTGCTTGCTTCAGGAGAACAACTTCATAGTTGTTAGCAAACCAAAACCAAGCTTACTCAGCTTCAACAAGAATGTTGGGCTGTTGTATTAGAGATAGGGGTTCCCAAGCAGCAGTGTGGCCTTCAGTGCCACAGGGAAAAAGGGCAGGAGAAACTGAAAGGAAGGGGGTGCTCAGCAGCCTTTCCCTGACCTGCTATAGGCTCGAGACTCACAGTTTTACTCAAAAAAGGACAGAATCCCTGGGGATTTAAAAAGCAGCACACAGAATAGAGATTTGAACCCAATCTCCTTCTTCCTAGATCAAAAAAAATAAAGTAAAAATCTGTCTTGGGCACAATAAGAATATGTTAGGGGCAAGGGGTAGAGGGGCAGAATGTCTTACTCTCTTCCCCCCCTCTCCCAGCAGACAGCAACATCGTTCTCACTACAGATGTGGCAAGGTTTTGGTAGCTGGGCAGCTACAAGGCTAACTTCTGTGAGAATCCGCTAGAAGCTTCCCCCATGTCCAACAGAGCCAGTACCAGCCAGCTCCAAAACAAACCCACTGCTGGCCAAGGCCAAGTTCATTAGCAAAAGTGGCAGCACCTCTGTGACAACATAGTTAATTAGGGGGAAAAGTTATTGCACAAAAGCAACTGTGCCAGACAGGGGAGTGAGAATATATGAAAGAGCCCTGCAGACACCAAGGTCAGTGAAGACGGGTGGGAGGAGGTGCTCTAGGTGCCACAGCAGAGATTCACCTGCAGCCCGTGGTGAAGCCCATGGTGAGGCAGGCGGTGACCCTCAGCCCATGAGGTCCATGATGGAGCAGATGTGCACCTGCAGCCTGGGGAGGACCCCACGCTGGGGCAGGTGGATGTCTGAAGGAGGCTGTGACCCCATGGGCAACCCGCACTGGAGCAGGCTCGTAGCAGGACCTGTGGAGAGAGGAGCCCAGGCTGGAGCCAGTTTGGTGGCAGAACTTGTGACCCCACAGGGGACCCACGCTGGAGCCGTCTGTTCCTGATGGACTGCACCCTGTGGAAGGCACCCACACTGGAGCTAGGGAAGAGCATGAGGAGCCCTCTCCCTGAGGAAGGAGCAGCAGCAGAAACGTGACGTCCTGTGCTGCTGCATGGGGAGACAGAGAAATCAGGAGTAAAGTTACACCCGACAGAAGGGGGGGTGGCATTCTTAAGATTTGGGGTTTTGAGTGGTAGTAAGCTGAACTAGCTTCCCTGAGTTTGTTTTACCCCTGACAGTAACTGCCGAGTGATCTGCCTCTCCTTACCTCAACCCACGAGCTTTTTCATTGTTATTTTCTCTCCCCTGCCCCGCTGAGGAGGGGGAGTGACAAGAGCGGCTTTGCTGGGCACCTGGTGTCCAGCCAGGGTCACCCCACCAGAAAAAACACCCCACAGCAGCACGGAGAGGAGAGGGGCCAGAGCCGGGGCCTGGGACGCGCGAGCGGGGAGACGGGCCCCGAGGGCCGGGCGCTCACCGCAGCTCCCGCTCTGGGCGCCGCAGCGAGGTGCCTCTTTCTCCCGCTCCTCCCCCCTTTCTCCTCCGTGACGCCGGTGCCCGGCTGTCCCCCACCGGGGTCTCACGGCTCTCGGGGGACGAGGCCGCCTGGCTGCCGGGCCCCGCTCCGGCCCCGCGGGGCGCTGCGGCCCGGCAGAGGGAGCCTTCCTCACCCGGACGGCCGTGGATTGCTCCTTCCTCACCCACCTTCCTCTGGCCTGCCCGGCGCCACCCCAGGCAGCCCCTCCCGCAGCCGGGCAGGCCCCACGCAGCCCTTCTGGCCCCGCGCCGGGACGGCCCGCACAGGCCCGCGGCGGGGGCAGCCCGCGGCGTCCCCAGGGCACGGACGGGCAGCGGCACGGCCCCGGGGGAGGGAGAGCAGCAGCGGCCGCTGCCGGCGTAGCTCAGCTCGGCCCGGCCGGGGCTCTCCCGCCGCGGGGGGGCTCTAGAGGCGTGTTTGGGGCCCGACTGCCGCCACCGCGGCCGGGGGTGCGGGCCCAGCCCCATGGGAGGAGCCGGGGCTGGGGGCAGCTGCGCGGGGCGAGCGGGACCGGGGCAGGCTCGGGGGGAACCGGGCGGTACCGCCTCCTGCCGCTCCCTCCCCTCAGCTCTCGGGACCCGTGGACCCCGCTCGCCGCCTGCGGGCCGGGACCTGCCGCAGCGGCGGCCGGAGCCTCCCGCGCCGCACTCCCGCACCGCCCGTGCGCCGGCGGGGCCAGAGCTGCCGCCGCCGCATCCCCGCACGGGGCCCCTGGGGCGGCGGCCCTGCAGCGCCCTTACGGGCGGGCTGCAGTGCGCAGTAAGCCCGTACTCCTGGAGGTGTCTTGTGACCAGTGTGACCTCCAGCCCAGGGAGCTCCTGGAGCTGCCAGGGCACTGCCCCCTCAAGGGCCACCACCTTCGCCCTTCACGGCCTGCCCGCAGCCCCGCAGGGCTTGGATGCTGGTGGTCCCCTGTGGAGGGACTGCAGAGGTCAGGGGGTAGAACCTGCCATCCACCGTTCTGGCCCGCGCCTCGCAGCAGCCCAAATAGCCCTGGGGGATTTCTGGGGCTGCTGCCACAGAGCCTCCATGGGGTACCCACGTGTGAGCTTGACAGCCCTCAGGACTCAGGTTTGTAGCAGGGAACCCTGTGATGAGGCCCGGGGAGAGCACAGTGGGCACTTGCCCTGCTGAGGCCTTCACCATCCCCCAGGGTGCCCTCAGGGCTGCACCTGTGGCAGCCGTGCCCCTCTCATTGCCCCAGCTGGATGTGCTGGGCAGGGTGCTGGCCCGCCAGGGGTGCCTGGCCACTCTCCTCCCCAGGCACTGGGCCACAGAAGGGGACAGGCACCAGGCAGGGGCATGGTGTTATGGAGGCTGCCGGGCAGGCAAGGGATGTCCCAGGTGACGGCAGTGTGTCCTGGTCGAGCTGGTGCTTTAGTTTCAGGCAGTGGGGATGGACACAGCGTGACCCAGGCACCCAGCGCGAGTTTGGGCAGTGACTGATGCAGCACCTCCGTGGACTGCTGTACTGCTACAGGGAGTCTTTGCAGCTTAATCTCCAGGTTAAACCACTGGTCTGCATCAGGTGGGGCAGGGAACAGAAATAACCAAAGTTGGCTTTGGCTGTATGGAGCGCAAGTGAGATATGCTTACTCTTCCCATCCGGCCTTGCCATCCCTGAGTGTGTGGTGGCCATCACCAGTCCCAGGAGCACGGTGAAACTATCCCTCAGGGGCCTCCTGGCCTCCTCGTTGCTTTTGCAGCTCTCTGCTGGGAAGACCCTGTCAAGGTGGTCTGCAGAGCTCTAAAAATTTCAGATCACTTGTAGAAAAACAGGTTGTGGCTGCCTTTCAGGAGAAAGGCTGCTTCTGCGTGCTTTGAGTTTGGGTCTCTCTGGGAAGCAGGTCTTGACACTGGATCAAATCACTATCTTAATGCAGAGAGGTTAATTAAAACACATGGCCAAGACCACACTTACAACCACTCAAGTCTTACCTGCATCTGCATGGCCCAAATTCCCACTTTGTATCCTTCATTTACCAGCACATGTGCCAGGCTCAGCGCTTGCAATACTGCTTAGTTCCACTTTCTTCACAGAAATCCACAAATTGGGCCACGTCCTCTACCAGCTGCTAATAGCCGCAGCTAGAAAAGGAAACACAACTGAAAAAACCCACGTGGTTCTTTTTGATGGCTTTTGAACTCACATTTCTCCGCTTCTCATTGTAACAAGATTCTCCAAGCTTTGCCTAAAAATAAACCATCAATGAGGACAAAAGGGTGGTTTCTTCTAAAAGTATCCCCTCCCCTATCAGGTTTCTGCATGGCCAAGAAAAGCTTAAATATCTCTATGTGTGGGTGTGTATATAATAGACGCTGTCTACTTACTTATTGTCATGATGTATACACAGTTTTTCATCAATCCTAAGCAATTTCCATGCTTTGGTGCTGAGCAGCAGTCCAAGCCAGCAACAAACCGCTGGTTGACACAAGCCCTGGTGACTGCTGGGTACCTCATTCTTTTCCAGTTTCACATCAGTCTTTGGTGATCCCCGCAAGCACTTAGGCTCATACTGCTCAGCGGTTACAGTCTGTGGTTTTTCTGTTCACTGAGTAACAATCCCTAATTCCCGCCACCAAGAACTTTGCTGCACGGTGGTATATTTATTAGCAGCCCTTGGGCATTTTTCTAAGGCCACCCACTTTTTAGAGCCAGAGCACTGAACGGTACTGCCTTCCCAGCCTAATTCACTCGTGACTTCCCAGTGCTGGGAACGAGCAGCAGGACAAGGCTATACGACACACCACTGCAGGGAATCCCAGCCCACAGGAAGCCCCAGCACGATGGTGAAGCGCTGGCATGTGCCGGGGTGCCGTGTCCTTGGGGCTGGGACCCAGGTGGCCAAGGGTCCCCTGCCAGACCCAGCAACGGGGCCAGAAGTCACACCTGGCACCCAGCAGCCCAGAAGTGACTCCAAAACAGTTTTCTGTTGCCTCCATCTATCCCAGGCCCTGCCAATTTGGGTTGCATCAGCACTGTGGCTTGCCACAACCAGCACGTCTCACCCCTCACTCCGGTCCCAAGCACTTAACGGCTCTGCCGGTTTCAGAGGGAGGTCTAAACTGCATTTCCCACTCCTGCTCCAGCACCTACAGCTCCACTGGTGGCCATCCTCCCTCACCCTCTGGACAGTGGCAGCAGCCCTGCCCCGGGCTCTGCCTCCCCTCCCAGTGCCCACCAACCAGGAAGCATGGCTTGCTCTCCAACTTCAGCATCTGGTCATTCCCAATGGCAGTCAGAAAGGAAACTTCTTTCTTTTCAACCCCCCAGCTGGGCGCAGCAGATGGGTTTTGACTTGCTCTGCCACATCTCTGTCACCATGAGACGGGATGGCTCACAGCAGTACACACAGCATGGAGAAGCCCTGGTTTCCATTTGGGAGCTTCTCCTTTATGGCGGAGAGGCAAGGCAGCTCCTTTCTGCCCCACGGGGCTTCTCTCTCCCTCCCCCAACCCAGGGGCCACAGCCACTGCAGGCTGCAGCTTTCTGCTGGGGACCGCTGCTTAGGCTTTGAAGTTCAGTGGCAGTGACACCCATGGCTAGATTTTCGGTGAGGTGGCCTCACAGCCCAGCCTGAAATGCAGATGGCTCCAGGTGTGTGTGACGGCCAGCATGGGACTCCCCGCTCCAGGGTTTTCCAGCTACTCCGAGGCCCAAGCCCCACACTGGGACCAGCAAGGCCATCCCCTATGGTGTTGCTGTCAGTTTCCTCCCTTCCTGGCGTTACCCCAGCAAAAGCACCCATGCATCTACGGTACCCCCCAACCCCCCCATCACAGATCTCACTTCAGCCTCATCCATGCCAGAACCATCCTGGGAAGAGGAACTAACCATCAAAAATAGGGGAAGTGAGCCTGTCCATATGGAAGGACAGCAGAAGCTTCTTTAACTGTTTGTTCCCCGAAACACACAGCAGCTGCCCTGTGCTGCTGAAACTGGGCCCCCACCACACGCCAGCATCCCTGGGCAGAGCCAGCTCAGTACCACTGGGACCAGCTTCCCACAGGTCAGCCATCCTGAGCAGGAGGTGCTTTGCTCAGCTGGAGGCACTGTGAGTCTTGGCCAAAGGACAGGGATGGGGTAGAGGAGGCTGCACAGGGCTCTGATGTAGGAGAAGGGAGAGGTACATGCCATGGGCTGGCCCCCAAAGAGGGGAACCTCCAAACCCACCAGGGCCTGCCCCAGGGCCTCAGGCAGCCTCTTCACCAAGAGAGAAGGCGCACACACATTGCACTGCCCCCACACTGAAACCACACTGCGCCACCTCCCCACTTCCCCTCCTTGCCTCTGCTGTGAAGGCAAGTCTGGAGTCAGCAGCAAAGCCCACATGACCAGGACCAGATTTCACCCCGTCATGTGAGCGGGACCCCAAGGTCATGGGGCTGGTGACACGTCCCTTGCGTGGCACGAAGGAGCCAGGGTCACCCAGGGGCAGGGGGGACTCCTCTGGGACAGTCACCCAAGCACTGGCCAAGGGGGGTTCACACAGTGAAATGAGGCAATGTGCTCCAGGTGTCTCTACTTTCTGCTCCCCACCCACTCGTCTCAGCTCCACTCAGCCATTTCTCACATTCACCAATTCTCACTTCTCCTTTCCCCTTTGTTAATTCAACCCCCAAAAGGAGGAGCCACCCAGAAGCTGCACCCCCAGACAGCTCATTTCCCCAGCTCCTGCCTCACCGCTCAGACATCTGGTGAGGTCCTTGCGCCGGTTCAGCCATGGGCTGGGCGCTGGGCAGTGTCCCGCTTGCCTGGGTGTTGGTGGCTTGGGTAAGAGGGGCTGAGCAGTCGCAGGAGCTATCCTCCTCTGCGGGGTTTTCAGAGTGCAAGGCGGCCCTGAAGCTCCCAAGTCTGGAAGTTCTGCCGGGGGGGGGGCTGGGATAACCTCAGGAATTTGGATATGGGCAGAGTCATCAACCTGGGCTACTCACTGTGCAAGACCACGGAAGACGGATCTTATATCATCCCAGATGAGATCTTCACTATCCCTCGCAAGCAGAGCAACCTGGATATCAACTCCGAGATCATCGAGTCCTGGAAAGATTACCAAAGCATCACCTCTGCCTCCATCAACCTGGAGCTGTCCCTCTTCTCCTCCATCAACGGCAAGTTCTCCTACGACTTCCACCGGGCCAAGACCCACCAAGTGAAAGACCATGCTGTCACCACCCGAGTGCAAGTTAGGAACCTGGTTTACACTGCCAAGATCAGCCCAGGGGCAGTCCTGGACAAGGGCTTCAAGAAGCAGCTGCTGACCATCGCCAGCCACCTGGAAAACAACCAGACACGGATGGCTGATTTTCTGGCTGAGGTGCTGGTGCTTAACTATGGCACACACACCATCACCTCTGTGGATGCCGGAGCCTGCTTGGTGCAGGAGGATCACATCAAGGCAACCTTCCTGAAGGACAGCTGGGCCACACGGAGTGCTGTCACTGCCTCGGCTGGCATGGCCTTCCACAGCATCATCAGTGTGAAAAACACAGAGTCCCTGGATGTCAGCTCTGGCTTCACCAAGCAGTATCTGGAGAACCGCACCAACTCCAGGGTAGAGAGCATTGGTGGGACCCCCTTCTACCCAGGCATCACCCTCAAGACCTGGCAGGAGGGGATCAGGAACCAGCTGGTGGCTCTCGACCGCTCAGGGCTGCCCCTGTACTTCTTCATCAATCCCAGCACCCTGCCAGAGCTGCCCACCCCCATGGTGAAGAAGCTGGCCAGGCACGTGGATATGGCTATCCGCCGCTACTACACCTTCAACACCTACCCAGGCTGCACCGATGCCACCTCGCCCAACTTCAACTTCCATGCCAATGCTGATGATGGCTCCTGCGAGGGTGCCATGAACAACTTCACCTTTGGGGGAGTCTTCCAGGAGTGTACCGGGCTGGCCGGCCCTGACACCAGCATGCTGTGCCGGGGGCTGGAGCAGAGGAACCCCCTCACTGGTGCTTTCTCCTGCCCCACCACCTACACTCCAGTGCTGCTGGGCGCGCAGGAGCGGGAGGAAGGCCACAGCCATCTGGAGTGCCACAACAAGTGCATCCTGGGCATCTTCTGTCACCGCGAGTGCCAGGACATCTTCTGGCTCTCCCGGGTGCAATTCAGCGCCTACTGGTGTGCCCCGAGCGGGCCAGTGGCCCCAAGCTCAGGATACCTGTTTGGGGGGCTGTTCAGCACCCACAGCACCAACTTCATCACCGGTGCTCAGTCCTGCCCCTCAGGGTACTTCCCACTGAAGCTCTTCGATGAGCTCAGGGTGTGTGTGAGCCTGGATTATGAGCGAGGTGGCCAGTTCGCAGTGCCCTTCGGGGGCTTCTTCAGCTGCCAGGCAGGGAACCCCTTGGCGGGGCAGCACCAGGGCACTGCTGAGGACCCCCATGCCAAGAGCTGCCCCCCAGGCTTCAGCCAGCACTTGGCACTCATCAGCGATAGCTGTCAGGTGGAGTACTGCGTCCAGGCTGGCATCTTCACAGGGGGCTCACTGCCACCTGCCCGTCTGCCACCCTTCACCCGGCCCCCTGCCAACCTGCCAGCCATCGACACTGTGCTGGTGAGCAGCAAGGACGGGGACAGGGCCTGGGTCAGGGATGGGCAGAGCCACACGTGGCGGCTGGCGCAGCCAGAAGAGATCCAGCACGCGGCAGAGATGGTGAAGGGCCAGGTGCTGACAGGGGGCAAGGTGGCTGGCATCACTGTGGCAGTCCTGGCAGGGCTGACCACCATCCTGGCGATGATCTGCTACAGCCACCGGAGGTATAAGGTGAGGGGGTACCGCGCAATGGGTGAAGGGGACAGCCTAGCTGCTGCAAGCCCCAACAGCAGCACTGTGCTGACCGTGGGCGAGGCGCACCAGGAGCAGCCAGTGGGACTGACAGCGTAAGAGCCTCCCCCACTTTCCAGGTGATGCCTTGCGCCCCAAACCCAGGCAAAGCCCCCTGCCCACGCCCCTTTCCAGGGGCAAAGCTGCGCAGCACCCCCAGCCCCCTACCCTTGAAACCAAAGGTCTGTGTCACCACGAAGGCCCCAGCCTTGCCCCTCCATTGAGGGTACACACGCTCTTGCCCTCCACTAGGTCCCCAGGCTCCAGCCTCCAGAACCTGGAAGGCTCTGTGGTCCTTCAGACATCCCTCCCCAGCTGACTGAGAGGCTAACGCCCTGGGTCAACCCACTGTCAGGACACACCGCAATACCCTTCTGCCAGCCCCTGCCCCTCCACAGCTCCATCTCCTCCCCCCAGACCGTCCCGGGACGCTGCCCCTTCGGAGGTCGGCAAGTCACCCCTTTGCTGTGAGCCATGCCCCAGCTGCCTCTCCCCCTCAAAACCAAACGAGGGGACCCAGGGCCCTTCAACGAGCCGCTGGGAACACTGAGGTGCCCAAGGAGAAGGAGCTCCTGAGCACAGCCATCTTCTTCCCCCTGGGCTGGCCCCGAAGAGCCAGGGGAAGCTGTACAACCTCCCCCGGCACACGGGAACACCAGCAGGGCTTAAGCGTGTGTCCACCATAGAGACAAACCATCGCTGCTTTGAAAAACACGGGGTCAGGACACATGCTGGGGCCCACCCAACTCCTGGGAGAAAAACCCCAGCCCCCTAAGCCCAGAGAAGACCCCCCAGCTACTGCAGGCACCCAGCACCAGGACAGCCATCACCAGCAACGCTTCGGCTCACCTCGCGGGGAAGGAGGGAGCAGAGGGGTCCCACGGAGACACACATGGGTAGCCACCGACCTCTGCCTGCTGCAACTGGAGGGCCAGCCCCGTCCCCATGTATATCTATCGGGATAGATATACACACGCATGCAGAGAGGCACGGATCGATTTTATTTCAGCCAGCAACTAATTGTGTAGGCAAATGGCATTAAAAAAAGACAGGAAAAAAAAAAAAAAAGTCATATTGTGAAAAGACTGTAACATTAAAAGCTGTCAGGCTGGCACCCAGGGCGGGTGGGGAACCTCCCCTTCCTCCTCCAGATCACAGGAGGGTTTTGCATAGCTCCAGCCAGGGTATTTTTTCGCAGTGGGGGAAGCCTAAGGCTGGGTGGAGGGGAAATCACACTGCTGCAGCTCCCCTGGCTACAGAGCTGCCAAAACCGGGGTTATCCTGGGGAAAAAGGTTTCCTCCCTTGAGGTAGAAAATAACATCCCACGCTACGGACAGCTGGGGACAGGGCGGTGCAAAGGGGTGTCAGGGGGGCAAGGGGTGCCTGGCCCTCCCCACAAGTGCCCCCTCGCTCACCTGGCCACACAGACGACGGACAGAAGACAACAGAGGCCAGGCCGTGCAGGGACACAAGCATCCCCTGCCATCCGCTTTATTGACACCCCCCCTACCCCCACAGGGCAGCCAGCTGGGGCGATGCACCCCCCAGGCTGGGGGGAGGAAAAACAGCAACAACAGAACAATGCACAGCAGGACAGGTCCCCCTCTCGTGCCACTGTCCCCTGGGACAGAGCGTGAGGTGACAACCCACCCCCCCACCCCACCACCCCCCCCAGGAAAACTGGGAAGGGAATGCAACAGAACAGGCTAGGAAGCCCCAGACTCCCAGGGAGCAACAGGGAGGGCTGGGGGCAGCCTGGGCAGTGTGGGGGCTGCCCCCCCTCTGCTCTTCAGTCCCGGGGGGGGGTGGGGGTGGTTGGGGGGCTGTCTTGCAGGACAGGAGCATGAGCATAGTCAGCCCCCACCAACAGCTAGAGTGCCCTGAGGGCAGCCCCCAAAGCTGTGGGGACACCGATACGGGTGGCTCCGAGCGGCCCCGTGAAATCCCCCAGGGGGTGGCAGGGACCCCAAGATGGCATGCAACCCATCCCCTGCCCCCATCGCCCACGCTACCCTCCCCACACCAACCCCCATTCCAAAACCACCACCAACCCACTGCCAACCCCGGGGACGGGACCCAGCAGAAAGGGGAATGGTTCCCACCCACACCCGCACCCACGGGCGCCAGCCCCCGCCATGGGCACTGACCCCCTTCAGGGTGGAGGGGGTCCCCACAGTAGGGGAGCGGTGCTGCCCCTGTCCCACCACCCACCCCCCCACACGCACCACTGGGCTCAGCCCCCAGTCTGGCCACAGCATCACATTCTCCCAGGCCGTGGGCCACCTCCCGGAACACCACCACCTATATGTACATATATACGACAAAACCCCAAAACACGAGGTATATAAAAATTCAACGTGGGGACGCCCCCATACGAACAGTTCAAGGAACCCACTACAGGCAGGGTGGGAGACAGGCTAGGAAACATGCCCCCCCCCCCCCCCAGCCCCCCTTCCTACCACCCACCGGCCCCTCCCCAGCACAGGGATGGGGGGCAGCCCAGACGAGAGGACCCTGGCAGGCCACAGCTCAGACACAGCCAAGAGGAGAAGGGGGCACGGGGATGGGGGGGCCGGCTGAGGCAGACCAGGCCCTCCCCCCACCTCTGCGGACACAGGAGACCAGTGGGGAGGTACCAGACAGGACAAACATGAGGGACGAGGCAGAGCGAGGGGGGCTCCCATGGACCCTGCTCCCATCCCAGGCCAGGTCCCAGCCCCAGGGGGGTGTCAGGGGTGTCGGGCCAGGCCAATGGATGAGGAGCAGGGCGAGTCTGGCCACCTGCAAGCCCTCAGCACAGCAGCAGTGGGGATAGGACAATGGCCAGAGGGGACAGCCAGGCCAGCATGAAGCCCCGCAGCTCTGTGGGGGGAGACCCCCTCCCCACGGGAGTGAAGGGGATGGCCAAAAGGACCTTCTCCCACATTCCCAGCCAGTCTGGGGATGCTCCCACTGGGCAGGTTCCACTGAGAGTAGGGGGGGCTCCTGGTGCCCCCACGAAGCCCCCAGGTGGGTTTCTCCAGCAGCTTTATCCTCAGGGTGGGCACCACAGGCACCCCTTCCCTTGCCTCCCTGCCATGGTCTCAGTCCTTCTCCTGTGCCAGGCTCTCCTCCGTGATGCCCTGGGCTGCAAGCTCGGCCAAGACATTGTCCAGGTAGTTGATGTCAGGGTAGCCATGGCCAGTGAGGTTGGAGCCAAACTCTGTCTTGTGGTGGATCTCGTTCCAGATCACCGTGTCTGACTCGCCTGTGGTGCTGGAGGTCCCAATAGAGAAGATCAAGCGCCGGTCCCAGGCTACCAGCAACAACTTCAGTACCTGTGGAGGACAGAGATGAGGCAGGCAACAAGGCAGATGTGTGAGGGGAAGCACCCGCTACTTCTGCTCAGAGCATGCCCGATCATCCTGGTATGCCCCGGCAATGCGAGCAACCCACAGCCAAGCCCTCCAGGGAGCTCAAGACCCCATTCTGGGGTCCTATGCCAACCAAAACAGCAGGACTGGGCTGCAGAGCTCCCCAGGGCACGGGAACATCGCTGTGCTCCTGCAGAGCATGGTGGATGGGCTATGGGGAAAAGCTCCACCCAGATGTGCCTTTTTTCCCCCCGTGCCCTAAATAGCTGCTCATTCCCTCTCCGGCTCAATACACCCTTGAGCCAGCTCAAGCTGCCCGGGTGAGCCCCTCACCTTTCTGCCCTTCTCACTGTCTGGTAGGTAGCAGTGCCGGGGAAAGCCACGGGCGGTGAAGCTCTTCCCAGGGTTTGGATGCTCGGGTCCCTGGAGTGTGGAGTAGAAGAGGAACAAAACCCTTTTGGAGCTCAGAAGGATGCTCTGGGCACAAGCTAACCCCCCAGTTTCCGTGGATGCAGAGGTGGTCACTGCTGTGCTGGGCAGCCATGCTTCAGCACAGTGGCCTTAAACACCACAGTCCCCAATGCCATCAAGCAGACTGGGCCAACGCTTTCATGCAGATGTACCCCCACAGTTCCTGGAACATCCTTATAGGACACAGCTCCGGAGACATCATTGAACCCGGAGCCCTGAGTCAAGCCCTGAGCTGCAGCATGACCCAGGGGTGACACAGCAATGATAAGTGCCACCAGCCCCCAGAGGAGGACCACCCATGTACCCCTCTGGGTACAGGGCCAGACCATACCTGCACCC
The DNA here is from genome assembly GCF_017639655.2 of Falco naumanni. NCBI lineage: Eukaryota > Metazoa > Chordata > Aves > Falconiformes > Falconidae > Falco > Falco naumanni. Next base: position 20,849,210 of record NC_054063.1, on the reverse strand, counting down.
CCGGAGGGATGTTGTAGATGATACGGATGGTTTTGCAGTCAGAGTGGCCAGGCAGCGCATGAGGGATGATGTGATACTCCATCTTCCCCGGGGGCTGTGTCCCAGTCTTCACCCCGTAGATGGTTTTGCAGGTGGGACACTGCAGGCTCCCATCCTGAGAGCAAGAGAAGAGGGGAACATAATGAAACTGGTACCCCCAGCACCGAGCCAGGCTGGGCATTTCATCCCTGAGCAGCACCGAACATGATTTTCATAGTGAAAATGGTCATTTCAAAACCACTGAGGAGGCAGGGGGTAAGGCTGGGAGAATCTGGTATGGCAACCCAACTTCAAACCAAAAATCTGAGGCTGGCATTTCTCTTCCTCATCAGTTTTTACAGTCCTTGCTGCTTCCCCTACCTCCATTTCAGGTTTGTTTTGTTGCAAGTTTTTTGGTTTTATTTTTTCAAAGAGGGACAGGTAATAATTATTTTAAAACTTCAAGCAATGTGAAGCACATTTTTCTGGAAACGTCAAGCACAAGGGCCATTTGCGGGGGGCTCAAGAAAGCCCACCCATGGCTGGAAAAGCACTGCCCAGCACCAGATGCCAGGTAGCTCTGGTCAGACATGCAGGGATCAAGGTTTACCACCACTAACCATGGGGAAAAAAAGCAAGGATGTAAAACTGGGCATAGCAGGTGAAAAAAAGCACCCACGCAACCCTGGTTTGATTGGGCAGTCCCAGAGTGCTTGCTGCTGATAAAAATTAACCTCTCTGTCAGGGCAGGGAGGTCAGAGCCCTCCAGGGCAGCAGGATCGGAGCACCACCCCACCAAGGGCAGGTGGAACTTGGCGCAGGTTGCCAAGCTGGGGGCTCGGGCATCCCCCGGGGCTGCAGCTTTGCACCTTGTTGCCATTGTTGTACATGGCGACCAGGCAGTGGAGGTGGAAGACGTGGCCGCATTTCACCAGCTTCCCCACAAGGTCGGGTTTGACGGCTGGCTGGGGTCCCTTGTAGCCGGAGGGTGCAGAGAGGCGCTCCATGCAGATGGTGCAGTCCTGCGCGGAAGGGGAAGAGAGGGGTCAGATGGACAGATGCAGCCAGAGCCTTGCCAAAGGCATGGGGCTCAGGAGCTGCTCTGCTCTTGCCCAGGGACCAGCACCCACCCCTGGTGCCATGCCATCACCCTGGGCCACCGCAAGGGCTGGCCAACAGCTGCATGCAGCACACAGCCCTTCTTCAGAGGGGGATGGGGACAGGGCAGAGCCATGAGGGGTGGCAGGAGACCCCTGCACAGCACAGGAACATCGTCCATGTCCCCACTTGTTCCTCCCAGAGCAAAGCACCCTGGGGATACCCCAGCGTGACTCCTGCTGCTCGCACCTCATCCGGCGGATGCCGCACCTTCTGCAGGTATTTTTTCAGTACCTCCTCTGGAGTTTTACCTGCGGGAGAGCAAAAGTCAGAGGGGCTGGAGCGCAGCACAGGGGAACCCCACTGCTGAGGGCAGCAGGAGGGGACAGGGGAGCCAGGTAGGGAAGGGGGGAACAGGAGCAGAGGCCGAGTGGCAAAGTGCCTCTCACCCTTCTTGGCCTGTTTCTTGGTGGTCTTGCGGCAGGTGTGGGAGATGCCAGGGATGGACTGGATCTCGCTTTTGCTGACAGGCGGGGGGTGCAGCACCAGCTTGGGGGGCCGTGTCAGGCAGACGGGCAGCCCGGCTGCACTCATTAGGATCCCCGTGATCCCTGGGTGAGGGGGTTCGAAATGCACTGAGGAACCAGCATCACCCCAACCCCTAGATATGCCCCCAAAACCCACCCCACTAGGGCCGACTCCCCCCTGGGGAGGCCAGCACCTGTGGGTGCCAGGCACCCTGCTGCAGCCCAGTCCTCACCTGCCAGTGCTGGGTTGACAGGGCTGGAGCCAGTGAGGTTCTTCACAGGGACGGTGGGGACCCTGTGAGGAGCCAGCAGAGACCACGTCAGGGTTGGTGGCAGGCACCCACATCCCTGCAGCCCCAGCGGACAGCAGGGGCCAGACAATAGTTGCCTGAGCAACTGCACAGGCCCTGGCTGGAAATAGAGAATCCCTCGACAGGGTGACATGCCCCTGCCCCCCCCCCCCCCCCCCCCCTTTCCTCTTGCTCTTTAGAAACCCGCCTGCTCCTCCATTCACAGCCCCTTTTTGTCACCACTCTCTGGGCCAGTCTTGTTTTTTGTTTTTTTTTTTTTCCTCTTTTCTCCTACGGCCACATGGCTGCCGAAGCTCTTTTCCCCCCTCCTCCCCTTGGGGCTCTCTTCCATGGGAAAGTTTCCCAGCAGGTCAGGAGCGGAGGGAAGGGGGAGGATGGAGAGGGAGAGGAAAGGGGCCAGGCTGCGACAGAAGGCTGATGGCAGAGCCAGACAAAGGGGAGAAACAGGCTCATTAAATGCCCACACCCTCAAAAAAAAAAGTGTCGTCGGAGGGTGGGGGGCTGGAGGGACCCCTTCTCATGGGGTCTGAATGGCTTTTCTTCAGGCCTTTCACAGTCCCCCACCCGTCCCCCGCCACCAAGAGAAAAGTGCAGCTTCAGCCTCCTCATTGAGATGCAGGAGCCACACCATTCCCACTCCAGTCCTCAGGCACCAGCAGGGAAGGAAAGGGGCCCAGCAGAGCCCTCCACCCGTGGGAGGCTGGGGATCGCTGAGGTTCATCTCCTACCAGGCTGAGGGGTGACAGCACCCCAACAGTGGGAAGCCCCACAGGGCCACAGCCCCTCTGTGCCCTGGGGAGGGGAAAAAGATTTCACACGGCCCCGTTCTCCCCACAGCTGCCCTCTCGCTCGCACGGGGCAGGACTCACCCAGAGGCAATGAGCACCCGGGACTGGGCGATGGCCAGGCGCTGGAGGTGGCTGCGGTTCAGGGTGCTGAGGCCGGGACGAGATGCCTTGCTGCTGCCCACGGCGGGCGGGCTGGCAGTGGAGCTGGCCGAGCTCAAGGTGGGCGTGCTGGCTGCCTGCCGCCGGCCCCCCTGGGCTGCCAGTGGCTTCAAGGAGCCACGCACCACAGCCATACCGTCGGGCGCCTTGGCCCCTGGGGCCGCCGTCGGGGCTTTGGGGGTGGTGGGTGGTGCAGGGGGGGCTTTGCGGGGCTGCAGGGTGGCAGTGCCAGAGCCAGCAGCTGACACAGTGGCTTTGACGCTCATGACCAGGAGGCACTGGGGACAGGCGCAGGCAGGGACTGGGGGGGCCGCTGCCATCCCAGGGCTGGCTGGCCAGGACTGTGACTTGGGCAGGGTGCCGGAGACCAGCGGGTAGACCATGTCAAGGCGGCGGCGGACGCGGCGCTTGCGCTGGGTCTGCCGGTTGATCTGGCCCATGGTGGCAAAGTCGATGACATAGCAGAAGCCAATGGCACTCAGGTCCACCCAGGGGTGCTGTTTCTCGTAGGCACGCTGGATGGTGATGCCCACGTCCATGTCATAGGGTGTCCACGACCCACTGTCATTCTCCCACTCCCACACGACTCCCTTGCCCGGTGCTGATGATGGGTCATAGTAGCTGCGCCGGACAGGGCGGATAGTGCCTGAGGGAGGGTGAGAGAAGCTGTCAGACCCTGGTGCCAGCACCCACCAGTGGGCAGGGCGCAAAACCACCCCAACCTGCCCCACCAATGCAGTTCAGCGCAGGGACAGGACGGCCTTCTGGCTCAGCCGTTGTCCCCACCCTGCCAGAGGACTGGTGTGCCTTGGTTTCCCCAAGCCACCGCCTGAAAGACACCTTGCTGCTGGCGCACCCGAAAAGCCAAGGAGCCCCTGGGCTGTACACGCACGGCACTGGGGTGCACCCCCAGTATGACCGGCATGCAGGAAGGGCAGATTTCACCCCCATTGGCCCATGGTGGCAGCCACCCAGCCCTGATGGGGCAACACAGAACCACCAGTCTGGCCACTCCAACCTGCTCCCAAGGACCTCCCGTGGGAGTCTGATGAAACCAGGCGTGTAGGCACCAGACTCCTGCAGTGCTCACCGCAGCCCTGTCTCCCTCTCAGCTCTGGACCAGGACAGAGGAATAAAAGCTTTAAGGGGCAGTTCTGAGCACTGCAGCGGTGACACGTGCAGGCACCCACACGCTTGTGCCAGCCCCACCATCTGCGGCTGCCAAACTGGCCGTGACAAAAAGCCAGCACAGGGAAAATCCCTGCGAGGCTGAGCAAAGGGGTATTTGAGTGGGGTCCAGTACCTGGCTCCCGGTCCCCCATCAGCAAGTGCTGAGAGGGATAAGAAGGCTTTGTGGCCTGCATCCTTATTTTTCCTAGGTGTTTCCTTTCCCACCGCTCCCAGTTGACTAGGACACACTCAAAGCATGGACACAAATTTTGGAAACTCCTACGCTGAGGAGAAAGCTTTCCTCTTTGGGACGCTTCACGGCACAGCAGGACAGGCTGGACGTGGCTGGGCTCAGCCTCAGGGCCCCATCCTGGGCCTGCTACTACTGCCCAGAGCTGTTCAGTTAATAGGTGGAATGAGCTCACAAGCATTGCTGCCTCCATGCTCTTCTGCAAAACCCCAGGGCTCAGCCCTGCTGCCAGCAGCAGGAATAAGAATGCTCAAAGAGCAGAAATAATAAGCCTACTTCTTTGGCTTTTCACCACGTGTCTTGCAAAGCCTACAAGAATTTCAGTCCCTTTTCATCCCCACCTCTCTTCTGGGAGCAGCCACCACCGTTGGTCCCCACATAGGACCACTTCCCACGAAAGAGTGGGCTAAAAAGGAAAAGCTGTTCATTAGGCACTAATGACAGGCACATGTTAAGCACCCTGCTACGGAGAATGGGCTGCAGCTGCACCCCAGGCAAACCAGGCCACCCGTCCCCGTTCGGCGAAGGGGCACCCAGGGGAGAAAAGCCGCCGGCGCTGGCAGCACAAAGCAGGGCTGGAGGGGAGCAGGGCGGTGATTTATCCTAATCCTGTAAGAGGCGGGGAGGGCAGCAGTGGCGGCATGCGGCATCTGGCAGTCCCCAGGCAGCGGTGTGGGAATGCCGTGCATCCCCCCAGCCCAGCACGGCCAGCCGGCCTCCCATTCAGCAGGGGAAGAAAAGGGACAATAGCTATTCAGGGCCTGCCAGGGTCGCGACCCCCCCCAAATCAGAGCTGTTTAATGACCCAAAATACCAACATCCCCAGCAACCCAGGGAGAGACAGAACAATCCCCCTTTCAATCCTCCTCCCAAGGCGACAATAGCCCTCAGAGGCTGGCTCCCAGCCCTGTCGCAGAGGTCCCTTGTCCCCACACCCCTGGGCAGGGTAGGGTCCCTGCCAGCCCTCAGGGCTGCTGAGGGCAAGAGGACAAAGGAGGGTGTCCCACTGCACCCAGCACCCCCTGTCCCAGGGACAAGGGACACTGGCTGGTCCCCTTCCCATGGCCATCACGGGGGTGTTGTGGGGGGGCACAAATCCCGTGCAGTAACCTCTCCCCACGGATGCCCATGCCCTGCATTGCAGGCACCCCCAGGACCATATGTTCTGCCACCACCTGGGGAATCCCTCTACACCCCCACCACCCTGACAATCCCCAGGCCTGCTCGTTGCCCGCACCCTCCTAACACCTCCCTTTACCTGTCTGAGCCACCACCCTGGGGACCCGCTACCTGCCCACGCCATCCCTGAGTGCGTCCCTCACCTGCTGGTGCCCCTACCCCTAAGGGCCCCCATGGGCTGCTGTGACCCAGGGCAGGATTTGGCCCCCGAGCACTGTACAGCAGTGGGCCTTCAGGATTGATGGCAGCTCAGAGGTAGCACAGATCGAGCTGGACACAGTGGGGCAGGGTCTGCAGGGGATGGGCACCTCGCACAAAGGGACTGCAGGCCAGGAGAGGACAAGGCCATAGCATGCAACAGGGTTCACAAAGGTGCAGCAGGGAGGCCGGGCAGCACGACCCTGTAAGGGCCCAGGATCCCACAGGCACTGCTGGGCAGGCAGCATGGTGTCCAGCAAGCAGCTGGGGACCAGGTGGGCTGGCAGCCCCAGGCAGCGTGGGCTTGGACAGCAGCAGACAGGGCTGGCAGCAGGAGCAAAGCTGTGCAATTCCAGGGCAAGCACAGCAGGGCGGTACAAGGCAAATCCAGGTGCAGTACAGGACCGGGCAATGCAATCCAGGATGGGGCACCATAACGCAGCATGGCACCCAGCTGCATAGCCCAGTACAGCTAGCGATGCAACAGCAGATGCCGTGGGGTGATGGGACGTAAGGCAGGGCAAGGCAGCACAATGCAACATGCGACTGGGGAAAGGCAGCGCTGCACAACCAAGCTCCAGCTCAGGCCGTGCGATGCAGCATGGGACCCGGCAGCACAGCATTGTGCAACACCATGCGATGCAATTCCAGGTCAGGCAGCGCTGTGCAATACCAGACCTGGCAGCAACGCGCTGCACAGTACGACTGTACCCCAACCACTGCCATGCGATAAGGGGCCTGGCAACGCAGAGGGAACCCAGAGCAACGGTGCTGGGAGGACAGCAGCCGCCGGGGCCGGCGCACAGGGCAGCACCGGGAGCACCGAGGCCAGGCAGGGCTGGGCAGCGCTGGGGACACAGCACAGTGCAAAGCGACCCTGGAGCAGGGAGCGCCGTGCAAGGCCGGTGCGAAGCCCGGTGCAACGCGCAGCACCCGGCCGCGCAAAGCAACGCGACGGCAGCCCGGGGAGCCGGGGCAGGGGTCGGGCCGCCGGGCTGACTCACCGGTGTCCTGGCGGAACTGGTGCATGGACTGCAGGTCGATGATGTAGGGCGCCAGGCGGCTGTCGGCCTGGCCCAGCACCACGCTGCCGCCCGCCCGCGGCCCGGCGCGGGCCACCGCCTCGATGTGGTGGCTGACGGCCGGGCTGTAGGGCCGCCACCGCCCGTGCTCGTTCAGCCATTCCCACACCACCACGGCCGAGGCCAGCAGCATGGCTCCGCCGCCCCGGCCCGCCGCCTCCCCCGGCTCCGGCCGGCCGCCGCAGACGCCCCGCGGCCGCTGCAGCCTGCCCCGGCGGCACTCGCATGCTCGGCGCAGCGTAGGGCTCTGCCCGCCCCCGCCCCGGGGCCGGCCGCCGAGCGGGCGCGGAGGCGAGGCCGCCCCTCAGCGCTCGGGCCGCAGCGCCGCTCCCCGGGCGGCGGCGGGAGGCGGTGGGGGCTGCTGACCCCGCCCGCACCGGGAGCGCGGGGGGGCGGGGCCGCCCCGCCCCTGACGTCACCGCGCCCGGCCGCGGCCCGGCGGCAGCCGGCTGCCCGCCGGGGGCCGGGGAGGGGGGAGCGCGGCCGGGAGAAACCATTCCCGCCGGCGAGGGGGGGAGGGGCTCGGCGCCGCTCGGCCCTGAGCACCCCGCGGACCACGTAGCCCGTCCCAGCAACCCCGGTGCCCCCCGCCACTATTCCCGTACCCCGCACCCCAAGACCCCCCCCCTCGGTGTCCCTGTACCCCCCACCCTGCACCCCTGAGACAACCCCCGGTGTCCCTGTAGCCCCCCCCCTGCAGCCCAAGGACCCCCCAGCGCTCCCCACACCCCTCACCGAGACGGCAGCCCGGGCACTGCCGGGCGGCGCCGGGGCGCACACACAGCGCGGCCCCAGGCCTGCCGGCCACCGGAGCGGGGGTGCTGCGGGGGGCGCATGCCCGACCCAAGGGAGGACCTCGGGCCTGGACCCCGCATCCTGCGCTGTGGTCCGACAGCTCCGACCACCCCGTTCCCCCGGCTGCCGCGGCTGCGGGGACAGCCCCATGAGCTGCGCCTGGCCGTGGCCAGAGGGGGACAAAAACGGGTGCAAAGGCCGAAATCGCCGTGTGCCTTGGGCGGCAGCGGGGCTGTAAGGCCACCTCCCACACCCCAGCCCCTCCTGCTGCCTGCCGCCATTTAGTTTCCCTGGGAAGTGCTTTTTGGGGAGGTTTCCCGCAGCTTCAGCCTGGTGTGAGGCTGCAAACCCTCCGGCGCGCTCCTCTGAGTTCCCAGGGTCTGGGCAGCCTGCTGGCCGTGCTGAGCAAACCCGAGCTGGTGCAGCCAAAACTGACTCCCTGGGCCCGGAGCAGCCAGTGCCGGCCCTTCCCCGCAGCCCAAAAATAAAATTCATTGTGAGCTTATTCCTCTGCTGAGTGCCATGAGCAGCATCCCAGGGTGGCCCTGAGCAGCAGGCTGGCAGCTGGCAATCAGGTCTCACCTTACATAGTGCTCCTGTGCTCAGACATGCAAACCACTAATTTTCTTGGATATTAAACACAACACCCATCGTTGCCCCGTTTGGGGAGAACTGTACAAACTGCATCCGCGCGCCACAGGCACGGTTTTCCCAGCACTGGCGAATCCCCCAGCCCGTGGTCCCTGTCAGCTCAGAGGGCGGCTCATCCCCAGGGCACTGGGACGCACGGTGCTGCTGCACGATGCTTGCTGAGCTCCAGTGGCCAGTGCAGCTCCTCTCCTGACAAACCTGTTTCCCAGGCCCTGCCTAGCCCACTGAGCAAGTGTCAGCCAAAACCATTAGGCAAAAATCTAAATAAGAGGAAAAAAAAAGGAGAGAGGGGGAAAAAAAGGGGGGAAGAAACAGGTGAGGGCCAACTGCAGGGATGCCAGCTGGCAAGCAATGTGGTAAGAGAGGAGGAGGCGAACCGCGGGAGCTGAAGGAAATCTCTTCTACTTCCAGCTTGCCCTTGGAAACATGCAGGGCCACGCTTGCAGCACATTTTCCTGCAAGAAGGGAGGGCAGCACGGTGCTGGCAGGCTGCTCCTCTGGGTTTTCACCTGCTCCTCTAGGGCAGGCAAGTGCAGCCAAGGCCACGACGGGGAAACCCAGGGAAATCCTTTCCACTGACTCAGGCTGGTGGAAAAGGTTTTCCTGCTATTAAAAAGGAAAGTGTTGGTGAACATTCCACCCCCACCCTCCCGGCTCAGGAGCAAAAAGTCAGGAGCCAGTGCTGCGATGCTGGTGCAGGAGGGTGCAAGGGGATGGGTGAGCCCGTGGGACTGGCACAGCCGAGCCCCACCTGCCCCTGGAGCACAGTGGGCGAGGGGTGAAATTATTATCCCCCAGCACCCAGCACTGATGCCAGCACCCAAGCATGGATGTGCCTGAGGTCAGGGGGCGCCTCAGTTGGCTTAAAATCTTTCCAAGCCCACAAAGCGTGCCCAACCCAACCACATGTTCAGCCCAAACATTTATTTTTGGCAATTAAACACATCCGTGGGTTGGGTTTGGAGGCTCCTTCCCCACTGCAATTCAGGAGCACAGCCCTCCCCCTTCCCTGCTCCTACCAGCACTGCAAATCCTTGCTCTCTTCCCAAAGTACAACCTTGGATGGCTTTTTAGCGGGGTTTAGTCTGCAGGAGGCCATTCAGGGTCTTCAGCAGCATTAGCCATGGGGGCATGATGATCCTCCCCTGAAGCTCTTCATTTCTGCCTCCAAAATCAGTAGCTTCGGTCACCTCCAGCCACCAGGATCGACTCAGCTTCAGCCTGCGGTGAGGCAAGTCCAAAGGGCCTCACAGCAGCAAGGGCCCCCGGTTGCTGGATGCCCCTGTCCTCACCAGATCAGTTTACTGGTGATGCCCTTTGGGGCTGCAGCTGAAAAACAGCACTAAAACCTGGTGGGCTCAGACATCACCACCTCTCTACTGCCTGGTGGGTGCTTGCTGGTGGAGAAAGCTGGGGACCTGAAGTCCCTCACCCAGCCAGACCACAGAGGTTTGTATTATGGTTTGCTTTTATACGTTGTTTCTGGTTACGGCAGCCATTTCAAAGCATTGCAGGTGCTTTGCGAACACAGACACATGCAGCGCCACTGGCAAGGTAGCAAGGAAGGAATAAGGAAAGTTGCAAAAGTGGTGATGTGGGCTGCTGGGCACAAACCAGGGAAGCCCCTGGAGCAACATCATTGTCCACCTTCAATTCCCACTGCTGCTCACCTCCCAGAGCGTGATTGCAGCAGGATGAGCTCAGCTCATGGCACCGCCAGCAGCCGATCTGGAAGGATCGAGTTGCAGGGACCGGTGCCAGCACTGGGGCTGGTTCCCGGGGGAAGTGAAGGTCACCTCGTACCCAGGCTACTGCGGTGGGAGAAAAGGGGTCTGTTCCTGCCTGCTCAGGTTGCAAGGTTCAGAGACAGATGTGCCGTGCTTCAGATGTATGTGTTTACCTTCAGAAAGGTGAGGGGCAGCAGGTGGGCAAGGATGTGAGCACCTGGCTGCTACTGAGCACGAGGGTGCAAGGGGAGAAAAGCAAGATGGCTTTGAGCACACAAAGCAGACAGGACTGGGAGAGAGAAACACTTGCTGGCAAAGGGACTCATTCTGACTGAAAAAAATAAAGGCCAGAAATTGTTATTCCCAAGTGCAGGGAAGCAGAAACATTGCAAATAATCTGGTCTGAGCTGCAAAGCTGAGGTCAGGCAGTAAGTGGGGATGAACAAGGCGCGTGCTCTTCCTTTTGTGCATCACCCACAAAAAAACGGATGCCACCAAACCACCCTTACCCCCAGCCCTGGGGCAGCCCCAACCCTGCGGCCCTGCTTGCCCTGATGTGGCTGGTGGGGTGGGCAGGACGGGCGCTGGGGGCCCCTGCCTCGGCATCGCCCTTCATCCTCCCGCAGCACCCAGGGCCCCCCATGGCCACGCAGACACCACTGGTGCTGGGGCAGGTGCTGTGCCCAGTGCTGCCACCACCCGCCGCACAAAGCCACTTTGTGCAGGGCCGGCCAGGCACGTCCCCAGCCTCCCCCCCCCATCCCATGCTCCATCGTCACCCCGTGTTGCCTTCCTTCTCGCAGGGCAGGGTGGAAAGCAGGGCCACACCAGGATGGGGCACAACCCCAGTGAACCCCTCGGCTCCTCCTCATCCTCCCACTGCCTCCATCTCCTTCATCCCCAGCTTCTTCCTCTTCCCCGTGGCATCCCAGCAAGTCCCATTCCCCCCCAAACCTCCCACCCCACCAGGACTGATACTTCCTTGAGGTGCAAATGGAGCAGCCCAGGCTCTCTGGTGAGCTTCAGCCCCACTGTCCCACCTACTCCAAGAAGTCACATCACCCCGGCAGATCTCCCAGCCCTTTTATTTGCTCAGCACCCATCACATCCATTCAGCAAGAAAACCATGGCCCAGGCACCTGCAAAACCTCATGGCATTCCCCTTCGCAGAGCAAGCGATGTCTTTGGGGCTGTTTAATCCTCCATGCCATTTCCAAGTCCCAAAATAAACCCTGGAGGCACAAACCTCCTTGCAGAGGGTCTTCTGAATCACAGACCTCCATTAAAAGATTCTCTGCATTACCTTGTCCGAGCAGTTAAGAAATCTCCTCCTGATTGTACCCCCCCCGCCCCAACACACCCCTGAACGCCCCCCCTCCTCCCCCCCCCCCCCAAGCAATTAGAGCAGAAATTCAATGCACAGAAAATGCGAGCTGGACAGGAGAAAAGAGTCTGCATGAAGGAGGCAAAGCCTTGTGTGTTGCAACTGGGGGCAGGTCTTAAGACTCCTTTCACCAGGTAATATTCTCCTGTCCCTTCGCTCCTGTCTTGCCTCCACAGGAGCCCTGGAGGCAGCACCTGGGCACAGCAAGCCAGGCAGCCACCGAACTACAAAGGAAAGGCCAGCACAGCCACAGCCCGCTGAGGGTCACAGACTCCAGACCCAGGGGTGAACGGCAAAGCTGCTTCCCAGGGGATAGTTCCAACCCCCAGCAGACAGAGCCCGAGCCACCCCCGAGGCTCACCCCCTCTGGGGATCGAGTGTGGCTCATGCCTCGGTCTCCCCATGGGGAAAGGGGCCACAGGGAGCGGCACCAAAAGCATGGGGGGTCCAGGGGTCAATGACACGGTCCCTCCTGTCCATCCCCCTCCCTGAACAACCTCCTTCACTGCCAGCCGCCCTCCGCAGGGGTGGACAAGGAGCCCCCTGCTATACCCCAGTGGGGCCTCAGACCCCACATCCACTGTCAAGGGCTCTCAGCTGGGCTGGGGGCTGAGCTGCTGCCTGGGCTGGGCTTGGCGAGCTGCCGCAGGTCCCGTGCAGACCTGACAGCCCACTGGGCCAGCTCCCGCAGCACCCCCAGCCCCCGCAGCTTCCTCTCGAAGAGGCCCAGGTGGGGGGCTGGGGGGGGGCCAGCCCCCTCCTCGCTGGGGGGTCCACGGCTCTCCAGCCGCAGCAGCTCCTCAAGGTGGTAGGCAAAGGCTGAGACCTGGAGCAGGACGGCCGCCAGCGCCCGGTCCAGGGCAGTGTCAGCCTCACCCAGCTGCTCCCGCTGCTCCTCCAGCATCTGGGCCAGCAGGGCCCGGAAGGCCCGGTATGCCGCCAGGTTCTCCAGCAGCCGCTGGGTCCCCGTCTGCTCATCCCAGCGCTCCACTGCCGCCGTCGGCACCCCCTCCACCGCTGCCACGCTGGCTGAGGCATCCAAGCCCTGCCGCTCCACCTGCAGGGGCAAGAGCAGCCAGAGGTCAGCAGCAGCAGGAGAAATGGCGGGGGATCCCCACCCCGAGCCCCACCTGTGCAGCTTCATCACTGACCAGGAGGCACTCGGGGCAGTGGAAAGCTGGGTGCTCGAGGTTTGCCCAAGCATCGGCTGGCAGTGCCAAGGCCCAGATACCGGCAGCGCTTCATCCCCCACCTCCGCCGTGGGCAAGAGCCCTCGCGCCCTGGCACAGCCGCCAGGAGCCCCCTGGACCCCGGCAGCGGCAGCCACCCCACCAGCATTCCCAGCCCCATGGGCAGCTGGAGGGAGCAGGGCAAACTCACATAGGTGTCCAGGAGGTCGATGACGTCCGAGCGCATCTTCCCAGCCAGGCGGATGCCTCGGCTGCACAGGTCGCGGCGCCGGAGGGTGGCTGAGGTACTGTCTGCTGCAGCCATGGCCTGGGCAGCTCTAGCATGCACCAGGCTCAGGGCACAGCGCCTGCCTGGCCCAGGCAGGACCATCCCTTGCTGAGCTGGTGCATTCCAGCTCGGAGCTCCACTCACACGTCCGCTGGCCTGGCTCTCCCCCTCTTCCACGCCTGGGGCCTGGCACAACGCTGTAAATTCCCGCCTCTGGGATCAACAGCGACAGATTATTTCCCTAATTCCCCCGTGTATTGCTACTCCAAGCGCCTTGCCCAGAACCGTCTTGCCCGGCAGCAACAGGCTCCCAGCCCTGTCTCTGACCCATTCCTCCCTCCCAGCCACACAGTGAGATTAGCAGCACACTAATCCCCCCGGCTCATGCCAGCGTGTGGGAAACCACTGCCGGGAAGAGGCAAGCAAAGCCCGGACATTGCTCAACATCTCAGCCTGGGCAGCAGGCTGGGGCCTGAGCAGGGCAGAGCGCTGGGGGTTCGCCAGCAGGGGACTGAGGGGAGCCCCCGGGCTGGAGATCCAGCTGCAGGCTGGGCTGTGACCCAGACCCTGACAGAAGGCTGCAGGGGCCTGTCCCAGCCACCTCCAGCCCCCTTATTCCCCCACAGCAGAGTGGGACCAGGTCCCCAGGGTCTAACCCCCTCCTTTCCCAGAGGAGTCTACAGACAGGGGAAGGGGTCCTGGCCACCCCAGGGCAACACCAGCCCCCTGCCACAGGTGAGGAGCTGCATACACCAAGACAAAAATAGCCCTTTTGGTTGGCTTGCTTTTTCCTCAGTGTTTATTTTGGTTACGTACCACCCAGATTAAAAGAAAAAGAAGAAAAAAAAAGAAAAAAAAAGAAAAACCAACACAACAAACAGAAGACCAGGAGCTGAAAAAGCAGTTTCCCTTTACTATCCCGGTACACCCAGCCTGGCTGGGGAGCTGCCGGCGGCCCCCCAGCTCCCAGGGCCGGTGGCCAACGCAGCAGCGTCGTTGCCACCTGGTGGCTACTGCAAAAAGCGCCGCTGAGCTCCGGGAGCCCCCCGCTCCGGCTGGCTCAGCCCCCGGCCCAAGCCCCGCACCCCGGGGCCACCCTCCAGCCCCCACGCCGCTGCCCGTGCCGGGCACACCGCCCGCAAGCTCTCCGGGGCGCTGAGGGCAGACGAAGGGCCCTGCGCCCCCTCCGTTCCCTCCCCGGGAGGAGAAAAAAAAAAATAAATACCGGGGGAAAAAAATACAAAAAAGTTTATTGCAAACTACTACAATAATTTATTGAAGCAAACTGCATGCGAGTGAAGGAGAGACATCGAGGGAAGGAAGAGCCGCAGGAGGGCTGTGTCAGTTATAGGGCTTCAAAGGGGAGTGGGAAGGGAGCTACACCAGTCTCTCCTGCATCGGGGGTTAGCAGGCTGTGGTTAGAGGACAGACAGGCAACTGGCCAAGACCAGAAAAAAGAAAAAGGAGAGCTACAAGAGGTGTGGATGGAAGGAAAAGGCAGGGATTGGCAGGGATCAGAGGTGGCTGGGCTGGGAAGTAAACGAGCTGCTCGATTCTGTGTCCCAGGAATGCAGTCGACAGCAAACTCTGCTCTGCTAGGGGTGGCGGGGGCAGACGCAGGACGAGGCAGCTTCCCTTGCCTCCCAGCCAGGTGCCAAGTGTCACGTCACCAGAGGCGAGCAAGCCCTTGACCCAAAAGCATTTTAGTGCCATCCCTCAGAAAACAAAACCCCCGAGCTCTCCATGTAGTGTTCTGTGCAAGCCTCTGCCCACTCCGCACCTCCCACAGGGCACAGGGGCAGGGCATGAAAAGCAGCTCCAGCAGCATGGTCTGCAGCAAGCGTGGGGACAACGTGGCCGAGCTGCACCACAGGAGCTCATCTGCTACCGGTGGCCAGGATGCAGGCCAGGAGACATGCCACCACATGACTCCCCAGACAGAAAACGCGCACTGCTGGGGGGCGAAACCATGCAGAGTTGGGTTTGAACACGTCTCATTGTGCTGCTTCTCTTTAGTTGGCATGGGGAGGGGACCAGCTGGCCACCCAAAAGCTTCCTGCTGGAAATCACAATAAATTTGATCCAAGCAAAGCAAGAAATTGGATCATCCCAACTGAAGAAACCGGTTTAGTTTAACACCGTACCATCGCGGACCTGACATGCACCATCCCAGGAGACCCGCATTCAGGTATGTTGGGCCCTCGTCCTTATCTCCAAGAGAGGCTTGTGGCCAGATGCATCTCCTGCAGGCATGGGAGCCACACCGATGCTGCGATGCAAGAATGTGGGATGCCCACACCCAGGGCATGAGACACCACGGTTGCAAACTGTTCAGCCACTAACCACACCAAGACCAGCAGTGTTTCAACTTGCTCTGACAAAGATATCAGTTGTAAGGGGGGAAAGGAGGCGACAAATCAGGGCATATGGCCCAATAAAAGTTGTCAGGCTTAGGCCACAGCTGGATTTCCAGGCAGCACACGGGACAGAGTGGGTGTTCAGTCAGTTTTCTGTAAAAAGTTCCCAATTAAATTCCATGTTTTATTGCCATTCTCCAGACCCCAGGTACCCTACCCTATTTTGCCTAGCTGCTGTGTGCTACAGACCAATTTAGCTGATGTTCTGCTTGGACAAGAAACTTCAGCTCTGCTCCCGATCACATAAACCCAACTGAAAAAACAAGCAAACAAACAAAAAGCCCAGGTTATTCTTCACCTCTTCCAAAAAACACTAAGAATTCAAGGCCACTGAATCTCCACACAGTTTCAGGCAAGAGCAAAAAGATCCAAGTCTAAATGGGATATGATGTGTCTGCTATGGAAACTTTTCCAAGGGCTCAGAGCTGTCCTAACTACACCGGCAGGTAACACTTGAACTGCCACGTTTTACATAAAGCAGGGTTGTTTGCACAGAAGAGACCTTTGAGAACATGGCTACACAACACCCTCCCCCCAGAACAGGGGCAGGGAGATGAACTGACAGCCCCTTAAGTCCTGCATCAGTCTATTGCCTTGGATAAGCAAGCCTGAGACAACCATACCCAGTCCCTGCTTCTGTATCTTTATCTAGACCTGCAAAGGAGAGGCGGAGTTGGATGAGGAGCACAACATTGCGCAGCAGCAAGCAGCTCACAACCGTCCTAACTCACGAGAACAAGTTCCTGGCTAACGATGTTCTTCCCTGAAAGGCTAGGGAGCAAGGGGGAGGCAAAAAGAGCATTTAATGCAAGGAGCTCACCCCGACCTGGGAGGGAGGGAGACAACAGCCAGCTGTTCCATCACTCACCTCATCCTCCTGCTAAAACGCTGCTGCAGAGACTCCCACTGCAAACAGGCTCTTCTCCAGGGACTCTCCCTCTACTCTGGAAAAGCTGCAAGAGACATCTGACTCCAGAATGCTGCCTTCACCTCAGCTCTCCCAGCTGCTGTTACAATGGCACTCCCTGCAGCTCACTAGCGCAAAGGAGCCTACTAGGAAATAGCCTGAACCCCTTCCACCCCCGCCCCCTAAGAACATAACTCAAAAATACCGACCCTTTTTTAATCAATAAATAAGGAATCTTGTTACCACAACACAAAAAATGAAGCATGTTCAAAGTGCAAATTACTGTCGTCAAACTGGGATGCTCCTCCTTGCCTCTCCCACGCAGGGCTCCCATAGCCCCCGGGGCCTCTCCAAGCAAACATGATCTATAAGCCAGGGCGTTCCCTCGACTTCCTGCCAGAGCTGGAGCAGAGGAGTGCAGTGGGGAGAGGGACGTGCGCCGTTTCACAGCTCACCCTGCTGAGGGGGCCTAAAGTGCCAAAGCCGAACTCCCAGCCCCGGGAGGAAGAATGAGACTGCAAGGACCAGAGTGCAGCGATGCATAGAAGTTGGGACCAGGGGCGAGAGGGAGTCCTAAGAAACCTGTCCAGAGCACATCAAATGCTTTCTAGTTCGCAAGTGGGGCCACATCAAGGAGCCAGAAAGGCACCTGCTTTGGGGCAGAGCGAAGGGTTTCAGCAGACTCCCCTCCCCTGGAGAAATCCATCGCTCAATCCAACTTGCTCTGGTAATGGCAGCATGTGCCCCTTTCTACAAAGGAGCAGTGGGAGAGAGAGAAGTGGTTGGGAAAGAGGATGTGCTGTGATCCACGCTGGAGGGGAGCAGCCCCTTCGGTTATTTACTAGTATTGTAAGTGTTGTTTAACTTTTCTCTCTTTCAGTGAGTGTCTCTTTTTCTTTCTCCCCCCCTCCCCCACCCCCCAACACACACCCCCCCGCCCCTCCTTTTAAATACAGAGTCCAAACTGTCCCAGCACCCACGTGCTCCCCACACACTAGGGTCCAGTGGAGTCTGAATCTTCGATGAGCACCTCTGTGGTGGCTCCCAGGATCTCTGTGTTCATGACCAGCCCCTCCGGATTTGCACTGCTGCCACTGCCTACAAAGAGCTTGCCATCAGCCACGAGGCTGACACGCTCTGCCCCACCGCAGTATGCCTTCGGCATCCCATCAGGGTTCAGCAGCAGGCAGTCTGCTGGGGCAGCACTTCCCAGGGGGTCGGGAAGGAGAGGGAGGCCCTGGCCATCAGTGGGTGGTGCAATGGCCTCAGGATTAGTGCCCAGGATGTCGGTGCTGGTGATCAGGGCACCCGCATTGGCAGCCAGCGCTTCAGCAATAAGCACTTCAGGGTGGCTCTTGGCTTTGTGGGCCACAACACTGTCCTTCTTCTCAAATTTCTTGCCGCAAATGTTGCAGGAGAACTGGTAGAAGGAGTCCGCATCATGCTTCTTCATGTGCCAGTTGAGGGAAGCCTTCTGCCGGCAGGTGAATCCACAGATCTCACACCTGGGAGGGAGAAGAGGGAGGTCACAACAAAGGGACATCCCCACGAACTCGTGGGGACAGCCCAGGAAAACAGCAGGGGCTCATTAAAATGGGATGTCACCATAGCACCAGCTCTTCCAGTTTTATTTGCAGAGGGCTTACGTTCCTCAGATCTCTACTGAGACACTGCCTCAAGGAGCCAGTGAGACAAGCGGCAGCTCAAACACTCCTGCAGGTGTGCATTTAAAGAGAGCCGAGACACCAGGAACAGGTTCCAGCCCTGACTTCAGAGCTGCCCCTGCTCTCAGTGCGGTCCAAGAACGGGTGCATCCGAGGGTCCCTCAAAGTAGGAGGGCAAGAGACAGGCAGAGGTACTCACTGCAAGGGCTTCTCGCCCGTATGGATCATTCGGTGCACTGCCAAGTTATGAGAACTCTTAAACGCCCGGGCACAGTACTCACAGATGTAATCCCTTTGATCTAAAAAGCAATACCAGTTTGAGCGTTACTCTCCCCACAGACCTGCTCCCTTTCCCAGTTCTCACATGTTACAGGTAAAGCTGCCCAAGAAGCGGCAGAACTAGAAGCGCCAGCAGGCATGGCAAAGGAGGAGGTGTCCCACAATACACCACACCAGCTGATCTGGAGAGTTAAGGTGTTAACTCTCCTAAGAGCTAATTATCTGTTCTGAGCAATACTGTAAGGACTGGCAAATTAGCATACAGCTTGGCTTGGTTTATTCCTCTACAGAACCCCTGAGTGATACTTGCCAAGAGGTGAATTAAAGACTCTAGAGCCTCTCTCATTTCCTTAAAAGACAGTAGCCCAGAAGGAAATAATACCCTGCTGCTACTGCAAGTCTACGCCACCTGCCTTGGCTTCACTGTCCCCAGAAGTCCTAGAGGCTTCTCCATTTTCCTCCCTCTGTCTGTTCACTGACCCGAGGAGGAGTTTGTATCTGTTTCCCACCTCCCTGTACCTGTGTGGTGTTTGGCGTGCCGCAGAAGCTGCTTCTGGAGTCGGAAGAGCCGACCACAGGAGGGATGAGGACACACGTATTTTTTCTTCAGCAAGTGCTGGTACTTTATGTGATGCTATAAAGAAAGAGTGAAAGCTTGTAGACTCTCTCTTTACATAGCTAAGAGCACAGCTGAGACACATTGATCCCAGATGGCCCCTCAGCAGGCCACCAGATCAAATCACTGACAAGACACCCTTATACCATGAACACAAACACTTTGATCTCCGTTGAGAGAAGAAAGCCAAACGAATGTGAACGTGTAGCGACAGGACAGATACAGACACACACGGCCACAACCGGCCGCCACTGATTAAGTTTACCAAAAAGACAGTGTTAGAAAGGAGTGCCTCAGTGCCTCCAGTGACGGATTAGCTGCCTGTTCCAAGCAGCCCTGCCCTGCCCTCACAGATGCCATTCAAGAAGTGAAAAATCTGAACCAACCTGCAGGTAACGTGGGTGAGCCAAGACTGTGCCACAGCCTTCCATCTCGCAGCGGACATACTGTATCGGAGGCTTCTTCCTAAGAAGTCAGTAAGGAAATGGGCAGAGCGGTTAGCTGATGCATCCGAAGCCAAGGCAGCAGCAAGCTAAACGAGTGCAAGTGCAGCTCAGCAATGTGAGAGCAAAGGATTACTGCTCCAGTATTCCTATTTGGGCTACGCTAATAGAGACCCTGTCTAAGAGTTCCCTCCAGTCCTAGCACTACTTAAGGTCTCTCCCCAGGGCCAAGAAAACCCCAGGAGACAGAGACTTCCCAGAACCTTATTACTGGGCAATATCAGGCTGGGGATCAACTCAGAAGTGAGGAAGACACAGCATGCTGCGGATATCTCCGCCTCCCTTAAGGCAGACTTCTATACCGTGCAAGAGAGTTGGCTTTGAGACAATGAATATCTGTGTAAGATGCAAAGGAAGCAAGTCTTCAGAACAGAAGTGAGTAGAAGGGATTGCTTACCTTCTTTTGGGCAGCCTTGGACTCTTGTCATCCTTTCTCCTCCTTCCCCTCCTGTAACAGAGTTACAGAAACAGAACTGAAAGAAGCTTCTTTACATTGGTAATGGGCAGAGTTTTTTAAGTGTATGCTATAAAGCAGGAGCACATTCTAAGAAATACTACAGAACTCTTCTACACTTTTAGGCTGAAGAGTAGTAACACCGCAGCCAGCAAGTCAGCTGCTCTGGCAAGTCAGCCACCTGCTCTGGATCAAAACACCTGAAAAGTTTCTAAGGAAATGCTCTTGTAATAGATGGGCAGGTTCCCTAAATAAGTTAAGTAACCAAGCCTCCACAAAAATTTCCCCTGCATTTTGCAGAACTGCTACCTCACACAGAAGACCAATCCTTGTGGAGCTGCGGTGCCCATGTTTCTGATAACCTGGGTGACAACTTTTTCTGCATGCCATTTGGTGGCATGTGGCAGACCTCAAATCACCCAGCTTCTGCCAACAGTGTCAGGCTGCGGCTGCATGACTACCCGCTAGGTTTAGCATACAATGTATTTTTGAACATGGTTGCCTAGCTCAAATGTGTCAGCCCACCATTCACAACTGAGTGGCTACCAGTAAATAGGTATCAGAAAGCTACAGTCCAACAGGCTGCGGTTAGAAATTACCAACTCTTCTGCCACAATGAAGCGAGAAAGAGCTATTTTAGAAAATCCTCAACCAGGCATCACACACTTCACATTTTTTCTTTTAAACCTGCAACTGTCCAAACAACTTGCGACCTTATAATTAAATTCATCCCTTTCCAGGCTGCACAGCAGCACACAAGATTCTGTTCCAGACAGTTAGCAAGCTGTTGCCTCGTTAACTGCAAGCTCTAGAAAAATCAATCCAGTGCAAGTTGGTGGCAGATTCAGAGGAAGGCAACATTCTTGAGCAGGTCCTCAATCCGGCCCCCGGTATTTACAGACCCTCCCTGCCGGGGGTTGGGGGGGGGGGGGGAAACCAAGCAGCCGCAGATGACTTCCTGCCACTTCATCCGCGTGCCGGCCCCCTGTTTAAAAAGTTTGAGGACCCCTGTTCTTGAGAAATAAATGCTTCATGTGGTTTGCTCTCAGAACCCCTCCCATTTCCTAATGCATTTTTTAAAACCATGTAATTTTGCCCACACAGTCCAGGATTGATGGTGCACCCCGTTTCCTCTGCTCTGCTGGGTAACATTTCATATCACACTAACAACATCCATCTGCATGACTAGAAAGAACGGCATTAGTGATCTAGCAGCTATTTTGCAGTCTTCTGCATTAACTATAGCAGCTTATACACCTGTCAAAGACAAAAATCTATGTCTGAGCAGACCTACACTTACATGTAAAATGCACCCTTCCCAATCAACAGCTCTGCCCAGAACATCGTGCCTGCTTGATCATATTGCTGCAGAGACACTTACAGTAGATTGATAGAAGTCTTTTCTAGACTGTACCGAGACATCTTTATTGATAGCAAGACTGTGCCAGTAACATGCTGAACAGCCACTCAGCATTCAAACCAAACCCTCTGCAGAAGCACAGATTTCATTATGCACAAAAGTAGCGTCTGATCCAACCAACACAACCACGAGCCTCAGAAAGCCACCTCTCGCAGGAAAAAAAAAAAAAAAGAAGAAAAAAATTATCAAAATACCAGCATCCTTACTCCTCTCCAATGTAAATCAGCTCTGCAGCAGCTTCGAAACAGCGAGAGAAATTAGAAAGGTGTGCAGAGCCCCACACCGCAGACCAGCAGAGGGAGCCCCATTTGTTCCAATTACTCAGAGGAATGAACACGCAAAATCTGCCTTCCCCCCCCAAAGCAGGGCTTTGACACAGACACATAAATCCAATCTACCTTGCTTGCCAGAAAGAGAGCTTCAGCGCCGAGTTCCAGTGACAGCATACCCAAAGGTTTTGAATCTCCACTCAAAGCGCTAGTGACAGACTAGGCAGCAAAAGTTTTTTGTTCTATTTCTCCAAAACGAGGGAGAACACAACTTTTTCCTGAGCTCTGGTATTTTAGTCCCAGATGTACAAGGAGGACACGTACCACATTAGATGTACAAAGTATTCCTGTGTCTGCCTCTAGGCATGCAACAGAAGAGATGTTGCCTTCCCAGGCTGGCTTTCTAATACAGTCTAGTACACTTCAGACATCACAACAGAAACCAATTTTAAGAATGCTCTGAAGTATTTCATGCTGTGTGGCCATATCTAGGTAGGTGGACTAAACCACAGTACGGAGAAAAACTCCCCAACTTAAACTAAATGAAAATACCAAGCCTTTTGCTTTTCCTTGCCTAACGTGCAAGACGGAAGCAGAATTTCTATCAGAACAAAGATTCTGCTCTATTATCTTTCAGGCCCAGAGGAGGAGGGAGGAAAACACTCTTGTACACTATTAAGAAAGCAAAATACACAATACACACTGCTACATGTAACCGTAGAGTTTTACTCACTTCCTTGGCGGTTCTTCATCTTCCCGAAACTCACTCTCTTCTTTCACTTCTACTTTAATCTCTTTCTGTTTCTCTTTTTCCTCCTTCCCCTTGCTAGCTTTTCTCCTTTGCTTTGGCGCTTCCCTATGAAGACAAATACAACATATTACTCCAATACCCTTCCCGTTGCGTGTGTTTTACAAAGATTTAAGCAAAAACTAGATCACAGTCCAGGTCTATTTATCTGAAGTCCCACTTCTAAGCAGAAGTATGAACAAGGATTAAGGAAGAACCTGGCAGCCAGCAGGGCTCCAAAGGCTTTGGTCCATTAAAAAACAGTCTCAACAGCTGTAGGCAATATTTAGAAAACACAGTGCCCAATGGGAGCCATTCCACTTCAGCAACTAGCACAGGTTCTTTGGGTCATATTAAGCTCATTCATCTACGATGTCACAATTTTTTTTGGTCTAAAAAACACAGTAAGAATGTAATCCAATATACTTCTCTAGGTGGGGCTTGTAAGTTTCATCTCTCGGATCATCTTTGAAGGGAACTTCTTCCTCACTGATGAGCATCTCATCATCATCACTGCTATGAGAAAAGGAGAACAGAGAACTTTGCAGCAACAGTTTAAGCACTACTAGAGGAATATTCATGCATCATCCCCCAGGATGGAAAAAACGCTATTACATAGCACCTTCTCATCCAGCATGACTGGGGAAAGCTAACAGCTTGCACTGACTAAGGAGCATGATGACAGCTAAAACAGACAGGCTAGGCAGAGCAGTCTCCTCCTGTGAACCCACCTAACGATAGCATCTGCTCCTGAAGGAATAAAGCTACCAGGTGAAACACCCAGACCAAATCTTACTATCCATTCCTCCACAATATCTCCTGACACCTGCAGTCCATCTGCAATCCAGACTGCAAATGCAACAGTCCAGGACTAAGAACAGAGCTACCATCCGTCCCATAGATCCTTTCACAGAAGCATTTATTTTGAAAAAACCTCAGGCCCTTATCTTCCCTTCTTGGGACACTAAATAGGAAGAAATACCACAAAACAGAGCTTCCTACCTGATTCCAGCTGGAGACTGATGTTCTTCTGTGACCTCTGAAAGGAAAAGTCACCATTAGGTTTCAATCTGTGTTCGCTGCAGTGAGCAAATCTGTCTCAAGACACCGCCGTCAACATTCAGTGCCAGGAGCGCTGGTGGCAGAAGGTACTCATGACCAAGAAGCACCATGCCCCTACCAGCCACAGTCTGCACAGAGCTCACATCCAGCTCCCTTCAAAGGTTCCCAAGACCTGGCTATCTTCAGGCACTTTCATCAAAGGGCTTCCCACGTACCGTATTCAAGGTGGTCTGCATTTGGCTCTGATTTGCAGACAAGCTGCAGGGAACCGGTCTTGGATCTGGAGGCACGTGAGTTCTCAGCATCACGCTGGCGGGCCACGGTGGCTGACCGGCTACTGCGCCAGCTTCTGCTAGGCCTGGCTGTGCTGACAGGAGGGCTTTGGGTGAGGATACTGGAAATTTCCTTCTCTTCCTTCTCTTCTTTGGGATCTGAAACACCCATTGCAATCTCTTTCATAACAACAGAAACCTTAAATCCCATCATCAATCCACACTCCTCTCCATTACATGACGTTGAATAGCATCGCTGCCCTGTCTACTCTGACAGGGGAAACCACTGATTCTTACAGATTTGAAACGTAGCTCTGCCCAGCCAGCCAGGACGCACCCCAGGGCCTTACCTCAGCAAGCCTTCCTTCAAAACTCTCAACACATTTCCTACTGCCTCTAAGATGAAACACAAATATTTAAAAGCAGCTTACACTTCTCTCTCAAAAAGGCTTATGACTACATACTGGCTCCGAACTCCCCTAAGCACTACAAGACAGACACTCATAAACTTCAGCAACTGCTTTAGGAAAGACTAACTTCAAAATTGGACCAAATCAGAAGTCATGTTTGGAGAATCGCCCAAACACGTATTTAATCAGAACTGTACACCTGACAATAACTCAGAGGGATCTGAGCTGGATGTTTCTGATCTTATTATAGAGCAAGGAGCATCACAAGCACTGTTAGCCTGAGGTGTCTCCACCCATTCATAGCTTCTACAGGTGGTTTCTTTTTGGCTGATGGCTGATCTCCAGATAGGTTTTGGCAAGACAACAGAACTGGCTGAAATGTCCATGTGAGCAAGTTCATCCCTTAAAAACTAAAATTCACAATAACAGTTTGCTTGATCTCACTTCTTGGTGCTTGCTGTGACACTGGGCCTTAATGAACTCAAATTCAAATGCCTTTTGAAATTTCACAAGCGATGTGCTGAAGAAATCAATCCCAAGTAGCTGGCTATGCTCAGCACTCCAGGTTTGCCACTGCTTTAGTACACAAAGCCACCTGCAGCACTCTGCAGGGCCTGCACTCTGGGCTAAGCTCTGACCCACTCCTTTTTACCCAAATACACTGCTGTCTGGTTTCAGGTGGGTTTCTCCTGCCGAAGCACCTGTCAGTAGTACCACTGAGACGCCTGAGAATTTATAAAGCATTCGCCGGCAAAGTCAGTGGACAGTTCTCTAAGGACTGGTCAGGGAGCAGCTCTGCCATGCCAGAAGTCCTGGTGAAGAGCAAACTACACATCAAGAGCCAGGAGCATGCATCGGCAGTGGGGGAGGTCCACAGCATCTTGGGTGCCATTCACAGGAACACAGTCAGGATACAGAGAGACACTGTTCATGTCCTTTACTCAGCACTCGTTAGACAGCATTTGGATTCCCCCTCAGTTTTGGACTCCCACCACAAGAAGGTTGGGGGCTGAAACACACAACCCGTGAGAAGCAGCTGAGGGAAACATGCTTGTTCAGACTTGAGAACAGAAAACCCTAGAGGGACGCAACAGCAGCCCTACAATGTACAGGCAGGCTATCAAGCAGCTCAAACCTTCTTGCTGAAGTGCACAGCAGGGAGATGAGGAGCAGCAGTTGTCATCTGAAATGGGGAGGTCCGACACAATAAAGGAAAAGCATTTTTCCCCCAGGACAACAGTCAGGCACTGGAAGAGAAGCCCAACCCTCTATGGAGCTGTGCAGCCTCCATAGAATCAGACAGGTTTGGGTGGGAAGGGACCTTTAAAGGTTATCTAGTCCAACCCCACCTGCAGCGAGCAGCGGCATCTTCAACTAGCCCAGACTACTCAGAGCCCCGTCCAACCTGACCTTGTAAGTGACCAGGGATGGAGCATCGACCACCTCTCTGTGCCAGTCTTTCACCACCCTCATGATAAAAAATTTCTTCCTTGTATCTAGTTTGAACCTACCCTCCTACAGTTTATAACCATTACCCCTTGTCCTATCGCTACAGGCCCTACTAAAAAGCCTGACCCCATCTTTCTTACAAGCCCCCAGCAAGTATCGAAAGGCTGCAATAAGGTCTCCCCAGAGCCTTCTCTTCTCCAGGCTGAACAACCTCAACTCTCTCAGCCTTTCCTCATCAGAGAGGTGTTTCACCCCTCTGATCAATGTTGTGGCCCTCCTCTGGACTCACTCCAACAGTTCTCTGTCCTGTGCTGAAAACTCCAGAGCTGGATGCAGTACTCCAGGGGAGTCTCACCAGAGCGGAGAAGAGGGACAGAATCACCTCCCTGGCCACGTTTCTTTTGATGCAGCCGAGGATACTGTTGGCTTTCTGGCGCATATTGCTGGCTTATGTCCAGCTTTTCACCCATCAGTACCCCCAGGTCCTTCTCTGCAGGGCTGCTCTCAATCCCTTCATCCCCTAGCCCATATTGGTATCAGGGGTTGCCCCGACCCAGGTGCAGGACCTTGCACTTGGCCTTGCTGAACTTCACCAAGGTTCACACAGGCCCATGTTTCGAGCTCATCCAGACCCGACTGGAGAAAGCCCTGACCAACATGATGTGAACTCTGTGTTGAACCCATGTTAAACAGCAGGTAGGACCAGAAATATCCTGAGGTCCCTCCCAACCCAAAATCTCTAATTTTGCATCAAGCCTTTTCAACCATGTCATCGTTTTACTTCTAGCATGTAGTTTGCTCTGCATGACTCACTCATGAATCCTTGATTAACAGGGTGGGAAAAAATCAACATTTGTCTGGGGAAAAAAAACAACACCTGACTGGAATACAGGACATGAAGCATCACAACTTTGTTGTTAAAATGGCAACCAAGCCTGATGTCTTGCATGTCATGTCTAAAGCCCACTGCATCAGAGCATGAACCATGCCCTCCTTTTGCCTTTCTGGTTTAGCAGCTCTCAAGGTGAACTATGACTGCTTTACATTTTTAATCCTATTGTGAACATCTTCAGTTTTTCTGAATGCTAAATCAAATCCAAATACACTTGAAGCCATTCTCTAGAAATTTTCACCTCAAACACTGCTGTGCTACCAGCGACAGCGCACACTGCTGCTCCTGAAAGGGGTTTCCTCCCTTGGAAGATCAGGCATTCAGCTGATTTCTTAGCAAGAGCCAGCATTTCAAAGATTAGACTTACGGAGTTGAAACAGACCTCCCTCAGAACACATTACTACAAAGCACACTTGCTTCATTTCTCTGAAGTGAAGATGTTTAATAAGGCTTTCCCCATGATTTCTCCTTTTTACTTCTTCCTCTACTTCAGTGTGCTTGTCTAACAGATTCATCGCATTTTTACATGCCGTGAATACCCATGTACCTCCAAAAACCCCCACCGTTAGGAGAAGCATCAAATATTTACTTTGAGGTAGAACTCAAAGTAATACAGACCTAGAGCTCTTAGTTTAAAACCCTTATAATTCTAGGCCCTCCCAACAGGGGACACAGGTCCCTGGTGCAAGGGTCAGAGCTGCACCAGAAAACGTGTATCTGTAAAGTATTCAGCTGTACTAGCAGCTGGAGTCAGCACTTGCCAAGGCTTTGCCTGAATCTAAAAAAGCAAAATATTTTTATAAATTTTTAATTTAAAAATTGTTAATAAATTCTACATCTTTCTCACACTGAGTTTCCTTTTTCCTTCACAAACAGCCTTCTGATGAATCCAGCCTGCCTGTCAAAAAATAACAAAAGAAAAAAACGCCAACCACGAAACCAAAAAACCACCCCAAATCCACTAAACACAGACAGCAACTGGCTTAGAGAGAAGAGCAGTGCTTCCTCCTCCCGCTGCTTTCCTGTCACACCCAACATGGTGTTACAGGTAATCACAAGCCTGTCACTTGGAAGTGCTGCAATATTAATGGCATCTGAGGATTCCTCCCAAAACTTCCGGTGTTTGGCAGGAAGCAACAGGACTCACATGCACATTTCGATCAGGAGCATGGCTGTCCCTGTCTCTGTCACCAGTGGAAGGAGTTAGGAGATGCCTACCTCTCTTAACTGACTACACGGGGACCTTACTATTTTTCAGTCCTGTCTTGGGTACCACATTTAGCCTGATTAAATCCAGGCCCTGCGGATGAACACAGCGTTAACCCTCTCTTCTCACAAACGCCTCTCCACAGAAAGCCACGCTCCTTGCTCCTCCGTTAGTAGGATTTGGCTAGTGGCGCAAAGCAGCAAAAGAAACAAGATAGAGGGAATAAACATTGCTATTACAGATAATCAGGCTCTGCTCTTCCAACAAAAAAGGACGCAGCTTTAATCTCGAGACTGAAACACAGAAAATTTTAAATTAGAAAGGCTGTAGTCAATTCTGCATTTAAAACTGTATCAAACTTGTCAACACCACTAGCTCTGCCTAGCTGCAATTTCTCTGGAAATTTTGTTCCTGTCCTCCCAGAAGATGCAGGGAAAATGGATTATAGGCCAACATCCTGTTATTTTGCTGCAAGTGTCAACAGTGGTGATGGACACCACTATGTAACAACTCAGACTTCAGGAGGACAAAAGGATACATGAGAGACAACAGGCATCGAGACACCCCCAACGCAAATCAAAAAGAAGCACCAAGCATTTATTTTTCAAATCAGCTGCTGCAAAACAAATTCTAGGTCTTCCTTTCAGCAGAGCCTGCCGGCCAGTTGGCACAGACAACCTCGGATTAAGATCCAGTGCTGCTGTCTTTTGCCGAAATTACTTTTTATGGGGAGGCAGCAACAGAAGCTACGACTTGGCAAAATAAGTATGCCAAGAAATGCCCCTGTGCTCCCGCTCCTCTACAGTACCGATGTTGATTATTATCCACCTCATTCCACAGCCTCCAGAGAAGTTAGCTTTGGGAACTGTGTGGATGCCTGCATCCTACAGGAAGTCACTCAAGGGAGATGGGGAGCATCCACTTGGCAAAGCCCTACCGATCCTTCTGTCTTTTGGCTCCCGAGTTCTTCCTACCTTGAGCTCTCCCTTAAGTCCATCACTGATAAGCAGCTTTCATCCTGAGGTGCTTTCACCATTCTGCTGATTCTGCCCAATAGCCATTAAACTTAAAGAGTGTCCAGGGCAGAAAACTCAATATAGATTTGAGTGATGGTACACAGGAGGTATCAAACATCCTTCAACTTTAAGATTTTTGAAGAAAACACCAGTCACTGGGAGAAGGGGCAA
The DNA here is from genome assembly GCF_017639655.2 of Falco naumanni. Classification (NCBI taxonomy): domain Eukaryota; kingdom Metazoa; phylum Chordata; class Aves; order Falconiformes; family Falconidae; genus Falco; species Falco naumanni. The sequence continues at coordinate 20,820,620 of NC_054063.1, read as the reverse complement.
GAAAAGGAAACCTGGGAGGAAATTAGCTACAGAGCCGTAGCTGTGTTATTGTTTAGACAATCCCAAGACAAAAGTCTGGGCACGGCTCTGCTTCTTACAAGAGTTTACCCCAGTAATGCTCCATCTCTGCTCAGCACGCTAGTCAGCACGGATTCCCATTTCAGACATGCAGCAGCAACATTTTCTCATTCACACTCTTAATTCTGCCCCTGGAGCACTGCACGCAGGGTTACCAAACCAGCAAAATCATCTCTACCTCAGAACCTGTATCATATTTTCCTACGTATACCAGCCCTGCCATGAACTGAAACATAAAGGATAAACACCAAAGCTTGTCTGCTGTCTCCTAGACCAGGAGGTAAACTCACCCTTACGAGTCTCAATTCCTCCCTATATCATAGATCCACTTTGCAGGCAGGATACCCACAGGAGGCCAGAGATACTGGCACTCACTGTCTCGTGCTTTGTTTCTTTCTTCATCTACAGCTGTGTCACTCCCTGGCCCCACAGCATTTTCCTTATAGGAGACCGTCCCGAGAACAGGGTGCTTACTGCTTCTTTTTTACATCACTGGATGCACAACAAGTGTTAAGAATGTGTCAGGGTAACTGACAGCAAGCCGACAGGGGCCTGAGCACTAAATACACATATCGCATGGCCAACACCTCCCTGACCTCCTTTCCGGGCACTGAAGGAAAACAAAGTCCCAGGCACAGATCAATTACCCATTGCAAAGAGCAGAAAGGGAAAGTCTGAACCAACTGCATTTACTTCCTGAAGAACAAGCAGTACTTCCTTCATCCCGTGACTCACATGATCATGTTGCATCTGTCCACCACTCTCCTACCCCCAGTTTGCCTAATAACCCGCGTATGCAGCGGCTAGGTCGGTCTGTGTTTTGGGAAAGATAAGCAGGTAGCCAAAGAACGGGGACCCAAGTCACCACTCCCCACGGGAAGGGTACGCAGAGGTAACGCTAGTACAGGTGCCATTTTGCAGATTCAGCAGCACTGCTGCGAGATGCTGCTGTCCTCAGGTTTCATTGGGGATGAATGGTGGAAACCCTCTGGAAGGAGAGCTTCTTGCTCCTGCTGCTTAGAGCACAACTTATAAAAGGCTGGTTTATGCCAAGTCTACAACTGGTGTATTGCTGTGCACCAGCCCTGCTCTACCAGCAGCTCAGAAATCCACTCGACAACTCTCAGAACTGGGAGTTGTTTGGTACTCCCCATCTACTTGTACCAGCCACGCTTGTTCAGATGTTCAAGCTTTTATTTACCAACGCTCTTTCACCCTGCAGCTCAGAGGTAAGCTTGTTGCAGTAACAGATTCCTCACTTTGACATCACAACAGTAACAAATATCCCTGCCTTGGTATCTATCCTTGACGCATAGAAAAATAAAACTTTCAACTGTTACAAATTAACAGTTTGTTGATACTAACAAGAAATTTTCTAAACTTTGATTTATGAAGTATTTGAAAGCATCTTACTAATCCTGAAAAGTAGACACTTTCAGAAAATAACCTACCTACAAATAAGTGAAAGGAAAATAAACTATGTATTATTAAGTTACAAAACAATTAGGAGAATAAATGCACCACTGCATATACACATCTCAGACTGCAACTTAAGATTTAACATAGGAACCACACAACAGATAAGGCACTGAACATTATTTCATAATGACACAGACAAAAATGAAACTCAGGGGAAAAAAACCAAAACAGTGTAAACCTCTATCCAAACGGCTCCCTCCTGCCAAAGAGTTGTGAAATTGTACATATGGGACACAGGAAAATTGTTTTAGGAGTCAAAGTAGGTCTGGGCAATCAGAGTTATTTAAATTCAGCACATTTTTATAAGGTTTGACTAAGTAATGACATTTCTCTCTCAAAACACTGACAAAATCTTAAGGGAAAGCAATCGTTACCCAAAGAGCATGAAGCTTTAAGAATGCAAATAAAGAAGTATAATGCAAGCTATCTATGCCACAAAACCATGTTGTACAACTACAGTCTTAAAAGTTTTCCATCTTTTTTTAATCTGTGAAACCTTACAGTTTTTCTAGCAGTTAAAAATGGACTGCTGAAGAGCCGGCTTGTATGTCCAACCCATTTCCTTCCAGAGCCATTGAAGAAACAGCTCCCTGAGCTCCCCTCTGCCCTGAGCCTTCAGATTGCAACCTGAAAGCTACTGTGGTGGGAGAATGGCTGCAATACCAACCACCCACAACGTGCATTAGAGTAGCCTCATACAAAAAAAAAACCCCAACTACATATCATGGAACAAATCATTCAGATAGTCACACATGGAATACTTTTTTTAGATATTCACTCATGTGGAGAACTGTTTCTAATGCACGGTTTCTATAACCATGTGCTGAAGATGTATGTAAATACTGCTGGCATCAGCCTCTAGCCCACACTGTGCAAAAAAACTTGCATTTCCAAGGAGGTGACTCTCCACGCATGTGGCACTACATCTCTTTCAATCACAACTGTACATAATAAAGGCTTCATGTGGCCCTGTGTTACCTCTCCAACAAACCCTTCTTTCCACCTTTAACAGCACTACTACACAGCTTGCCACCTGCGTGCACCTAAAGAATTACATTTGACCTCATTCTTATAATTGCAAAAAAGCATCAATACCAATGTAAAGTCGCAAAACTAAAACATGCAAGAAAAATAACTTGCATAAACAAGGTCCGCATCTAGTAAGTTTCAGCTGCATGACACAAGCACAGCAACATTAGACACAGATATTCAGTGATCTGAGTGTCCATCCATGGCATATTACACTTGTACAAATGCTTCCAACCCCACTCTCTTTCTTCCTACTGCGGGAGAAGTACCTTCTTGCAACCTGCAGCTCTAAAACCTCAAAGACAAAGCCTGTATGCTTTGGGAATGCAGTGAGGCAGGGGCTCTACCACTAAGCGCAAACCTGGCATCTTTATAGTCAGCCACTACTCCAATGCTCCCTCCTGAGCAAAACCTCCTGGTTTGGAAACTGTAATTGATTGAAAGATTTCATTCAATCTCTTAAAAGTGGCTACTAAACAGCAGAGATAGAATCTTACAAAAAGGTGGACAGTCAGAAACTGCTTTAGCTGTAAAAGTAAATTGGAGAAACACGTTTTGTTTGACTGCTTATGTGACTTTAAGTCACTGTAAGCACAGAACTTTCAGTCCAGTGATGGAAAGACATGAAGTGTATTCATTAAGTCCATATTCAAATAATTAAAATTATTCAGGCCTAACTAAAATGAAATTATTCCCACAAGAATATACAGTGTTATGGGAAGTCAAATGTGAATTATACTACACAGACTGACTCTAGCTACATGAATTTATTTATAAGCTGAGATTAAATGTTCTACTTATGTAACTAATATTTCTACAGAAACACATTAGGGAAATATTGCAATTGCATGACTAAGCAGGCAAGACAGGAAATACAATTGGTAGAGCTGACTTTGCAACTGCCTTCACGAACACTAGTATGGTAAAAATCGCATACTAAAATCTGACACAATAGACACCTTCGACTTTAACCTTCCCGTGATCTTCCCATCAGACCTGCACAGTCAGACCTTTGTGCCTGCGCTCCCAAGTTGATAAGCAGAAAAGCCCTCTGATTTCATGGCACTGTACAGAAGAACAACTTCTTCTGGCAAGTAGCTTCTCTGTTATAATTGACAGCACAAATTTAGCCGTGATCGCACCCATCACCCCAAGGTTGCTTTACCAACAGTAACACTGGTGGTTTTACCTCAAAATATAATCCCAGACACAAGGTAACAAAACTTATGAACAAACTTCGGCACAGCAAGTTTTTCATTTCTCCGACAGATGAACAGGATGTGTCACCAGGTACACCTCACGTGCACAGGCCATTTGTCCTGTATAGAGGCTAACAATTACGGCTGAGCTCACGCAAATTTAATATCCTACACCGGATTTAGTATTTTACAGTAAAGGGTAACAGTAGAATTTAATTCTGCATGGTGATTTGCAGAACTCACACCAGTAAATGCTAGCACTCAAGTCAAAGCCTTCACCAGAACCACTCAGCAGCTTTACTGGATTTCTCCCCCAGCCCAGCTTCATCCAGGGGTGAAACGACAAATGGCATTTTACTTCCCAGAAGTATGGAGGACTCCTAGCTACTAAAAACCCCACCATGCAAGCAAAGCCGCAATTTGCTTACACCCGATTAGGCTTCTTCAAACATTTTATGCTAAGGGATGAAAAGAGGGGAGTGGGAGGGAAGCTCCTCTCCTGGGTAGCACATGATCTGCCTGAGGAAGACACTTTATTTAGTCTGTTTCTATGTCTTCCCCAACAAGCACAAGCACACAGCAAGGACTTTGTTTAGCGTGCAGCTGGGACACAGAAGTACAGCTTTCTCACCTCTGTGTTTTTAAAAACTAAACAAGAAACAAACACACACACACACAATCACCAAGGCAGACTTCCTTCAGGCCTGAAGTAGTCACCACTTCTCAGTGCCAATTCCCATGCAAATGTTCATGCCATCCATTTTGGCTACAAGTCTAATCATAAAAAAAGAGCCCAAAACATTTATTAAGTCCTTTTGCCACTCCCACATTCGAGGACAACTGAATCTCTCAGAGCACAAAGTTAAAATCTAAAACTGCTAGAGTGCAGACATCCACCAAACCTGGGAAATTTCAGACTGATGTTTGTCATTTCCAAGCACATCCCAAGAAAATGGGGTAAAAGCGGGACTATTCTGCCTGTTTTCCACCACTATATGTAAACATTTCTGCTTAAGGGTATCCTAAACACTGAGAATCACCATTAAAAGGTGTTGTTAACATTATACACGTATGAAGTGACAACACCGTGCCTTTTTGCACATTTCAGCAAATTTGCTTTGACCTAAAAGGCTGAAGGTCTTACAACACTCTGTGCACCCTTTATGCTGTAAGAGGTAAACGCACACATCAGTTAATGTGCGTGGGGTGTCTGTGCTATACACACATCAGTTAATTCTGCTTTGGTCTGCAAAAATACACCTTGCCAGCTAGAACTGATTTCAACACCCAAATGGAATAACTCTATAGACTTAGAGGAATAAAGTTAGAGAGTTACAGAATTACAAGAATAAAGGCAACCTTCAAGACACAAATGCCTGAAATCAGAACTGAACAGCTCCAGCAGAAAGTTGAATTCGTTTGCACAGGTGTATGACCGTCTTTCCTCACTATTTCATTCTGTGACAATTCTCTAGTGCCAGATCAAAACCAACAGTACACAAAACCTTTTACTTGGAACTGCTTCAGAAGTCTTTTTTTTTTTTTTTTTTTTTTTTTTTTTTTAACAAGAAGCTGTTAAGTAGACACAGAGTTCACGTAGCTCACACTGGAAGAACAGCAAAGTTCCGCTCCTGGTCACAGATCCCCACAGTTGGACTTTCTTGATTTAGACCCATTAAGCCTGTCCCTTGCCTTCAAAAGTTTTCTTTTTCACCCCTAAAGACGTAAGAAATTCACAATCCAATAAAGCTAGAAAAGGACGAGCGTAAATATTTGAATACTCCTACTTCCACACGTCTTTCACGTGTCTCTCGAGGCCCTACACCTGTATCTGTGCCAGCAGTAGGACAGATGTGAGTCCAGGCTTTGCCAGCTACTTGGGACCACTGTGCAACAACAGCCATCAAGCTGCGGTGTGGCGCAGCCTCAACTTTTGCTAGCACAGCAATACCCTAGTGGCTATGAGGAAAAGTAAGTTTTTGCACGTTGGGCACGTGTGAACATCAGCAGCAGCTTATCGCAGCTCCATGATCTTGAGAGAGACCTTGGAAAGAAACTACATGTCATCAAGAAACAAAATGTTCTTTAAAAAGAAAGATCCAACAGATGTTTGGCTGCCTTCGTGGGAAAGCCCTGACCTTCTGGGTGGAAAACAACAGGAGGAGGGAATAATTCAGCACTTACCTTTACCAGCCGTTTTATCCGTGCACCTGAAAAGATACATAAGGCAAGTATGAGGGACACCGTTCAAGGCATGGCGGCGGGGACAAGAAACCGAAGGACATGGAAGGTGAGCCCCAAGACCCGGTTGCGGGCGGACCCGTCGTCCGGCTCACACCCCGCCGGTTTCGGCCCTCGCCCAGAGAAGGCCGGAGGCTCGCACCAGCCGCAGCCCGGCCTCAAGCGGGGGGTCTCTGGCTGGGCTACCCCTCCCGCACACGACTGCCCGCCGCCCCACCAACCCAGAGGCAGCGAGACGTGCCCCCCCTCACGGGAAAACCGTCCCCGCCGCCCCGGCACCGAGGCTTCGGGCGTGCGGAGCCCGAACAGGCCGGGGGCGGCGCGGCGGGCACCTGGCAGACCCGGCCGGCCGGCGCTGGAGGCTCGGCGCGGCCCGAAGGCCACCCCGCCGCGGCGGGCCTTGCCCAGGGACCGGCCCGGCCCGGAACAAAGAGGCGGAGGCGCGGGCAGCCCACGGCGGGAGGCGGGCCCCGGGGCCGCTCGCGCGGGGTGGGACGGGACGGGACAGGACGCGGCTGCGCCGCCAGCCCCGCAACCCCGCGACGGGCAGGGGCCCAGCGCGGTGCCGCAAGGCACTCACCCGACCCGGGGGGCCTTCTTGGCGGCGGGTGGCGTCTCGGCGGGAGGTTGCTCGGCGGCGGGCCGGGCCCCAGGGCTGCTCCGCCGGCGCCGGGGATACTCGGCCTTACGGCGGCGGGAGGCGACGGCGGCTCCCCCTTCGGCCGAGGCAGCGGCGGCCGCGGCCCGGCCCCGCTCCCGGCCGCCCCTCAGCACCCGGCTGCCGCCGGACTCCTCCCCCTGATCGGCGGCGGGCGGCGGTGGGCGGCGGCGGCCCGTGGACAGCGGCCTTTCTGCCGCCGCCGGCGGGCCCTGGGCGCGCGGCTGCTCCTCGGCGCCCCCCGGCTGCTCGGTGCCCGCCGGCATCAGGGCGGCGAGCGGCGGGGCCGCGGCGGCTGCTGCGCGCTCCTCCCCCGCTCCCGCCCGCCGAGCCACGCCACGCCCACCCCGGCCGCGCCTAATCACTGCCCGCTGCCCACCTTCACGCGGCACCGCCAGGCGACCCACCCCCTGCCCGCGCCCACCAATCCGCGACCAGGAGACGATGGGTAACCCCGCCCGCCACCCTGCCTCCCCTCGGCCCGCCGCCTACCGCTCCGCCTCCCACCGCCCTCCCGCCTTTCTCCACCGCTCTCTCGCCGCCCGACCAATGGGCGACCCGCCCGCGTCGGGACCCGCCCCCCACTGCGGCGCGGCCAATGAGCGGCGCCGCTCCCCGCGCGCTCCGCGCCGCGCAGGCGCTGCCGGGGCCGCCGCGCTCGCCCGCCCTCTCCTCCCCCGGTCGGCCCCGCCGCGGCGCCCACCCGAGCGCGGCCCCTTCGGCCGCCGCTCCGCCGGCCCCGCCGCCTGGCTCGCCCGTCGGTCGCCCGGCCGCCGCCTGGCCCTCGGAACCGCCGGGCTCCCTACCGCCGCCGCTGCCTGCGCCCCTCCGGCTGCCCCCGGGTTGCCCTCGCCCTGCGGGCGAGGCCTGGCAGGAGGAAGACGCTCGTCCCCCGCCCCGCGCGGGGCCGCTCCCTGCCGTGGGGCTGCGGCGCCGCTCGCGGTCCCGGCGAGGCCTGGCGGCGTGGCCCGCTTTTGGCTGTCGCTTCTCCTTTAAGAAAAAAAAAAAAAAAAACGCCCCGTCGGGCGGCGGGTGAAAGTCGGTGACAAAATGGCGGCCGGCGCAAAGGGGGCGGGGTCTGCGGCGGTGGTCACGCCCACTTCCGACAGGGCTCCGCGCATGCGCGCTGCCTGCCGGGAGGTGTAGTTCCAGCTGGCCGGAAAGCGGCCGCGAGGCATGCTGGGAGCTGCGGTCTGCCCGGGCTGGGCCTGCTGAGCCGCCCTGCCGCGGCCTGCCCGCTGGCGGCCCCGTGGCGGCGTGCCGGCCTGCCCAGGGGTACAAGCAGTGCCCCTGCGCCCGCAGGATCTCGGTGACAGACGAGCACGACCGTTGCGTCCTGTGCCTGGGAGTGGGCCACAACCCGCAGGGCTGCGGGGCGGCCTGTGCCGGCATGGCCCCCTATGCCACCCACCTGCAGGTCCGGCGTGGCTGCGAAAATAAAAGGGAGTTCAAAGAGCCTGAGGCATTTAGCTGGTAAATCATGTTTGTTAAACTGATACCCATCGGTCGGCCTTTTATTTCCTCTTGCTTTTGAGTTTCAAGTCCTAAGCTTTATTAAATAAGGCTAGAAAACAAGAGTGCATCCAAATCTCCATTCCTCGGTTCGTGAGAGTGCTCTAACAAAGCTTTTTACTGTGGAGAACTGCATACGGTCTGATTCCTCTTGGCAAAAACACTGTGCTGTGGAGAGAAGTACATCCTAACACGAAAGTTAAAGAATTAGAAAAATTTGAGACACTCACATGGTTCCTTCTGTCAGTTCCAGACCAAGGCCATAGGCTGCCGACCCAGCCTCCCACAGGTGCTGTGACAGTGTGCTTTCTCAGCAGCAGCATTTTGTAAAGGCGATATGCAAACCTTCTCCAGCATTGGTTACCTGAGTGGTTTGAGACTCATTTTCAGTCCAGACACAGTTTGGCTGGTCCTTACTTTTTGTCAGTCCAATGTCAATCTGTTAGTTTTCTTTCAATTGAAATGTTTCTCTTCTCAAGAAGGAAATCTCAGCTAGAATTTAAGTAGCGTCTGCTACTGCTGTTTGCATTGTAAGCAGCTAAAAATAGTCTTTCCCTCCCCAAGGACCTGTCTAGCTGGAAAACTGATTGACATCACTTTTCAAACTAACTATTCTGCAGCATTAACCCATATTCTCTGCTATGAAATGACTTTGCTTTTATTCTTAAATAAAATTATTGTATTTCACACTAGAGAGTCTCAATGTGGGAAGTTACTCTCAAGTTCCTGTCATGATTGCTTTTTCCTTTGTAGGCAAGGTAGAGTGTTGCTTAATTCTTGTTAAAATAGTCTGGTGAAACCACTGCGCAGAACTACGGGTCAGATCAGGATGTGGCTCAGCCAGTTGCATTTGCTAGGCTTGTGTTTTGCAATGGGAGATTTTGTAATGCGAAGTTACAGTTCCAGATGCTTGTTTACACTAGGGCTCACATTATCACTGGAGGGGGAGAGTAAATCACTGAGAAGTCTAAAAATAACCCAAAACCTTTCACAGACAGGAAAGTTCTGTTGTTTGCAGAAAGGGAAGTGTCTGACACAATGATCTCTCAAAATAACCATCAGGGAGTGATACAAGCAGTGCCTCACTTTGTCTTTTGGGTAGCTCTCAGTATTGCTTGTCTCAAAACATACCATGGGACTCACAGCTTAGCGTCCCACGTGGCTTTTCTTGAGATGGTGCCCTGCTGGATGTCCATACTGTGGGCAGATAACAAAAGAGCTGTCACCAACACAGAGTGTCAGTAATTAAGTGAACCTCGGCCTGCCAGCTTGGTACAAAGAGGCTTAATTCAACCCCATTCCACTCTGACAGTGCAGATGGGATCAGCAGCGTGTGAGAACAGGTGGCCAAGAATGCGTCAGCGTGGCCTGTGCAGCAAGCGTTCATGCCTCAGCTGTGCAGGGTGCAGCTCCCACTACCCGGGAGTTCAGCAGGCCCACAGAGAGGAGGGAGTGGACCCACGGAGGGGATGGACTTGGCAGGCGCAGGCTCAGCCCAGTTGTCAGCAGAGCTCATGGCTGCCTGTGAGGATGTTTACAGGTTCTGACTGCAGAGCCTCTTCCAGGTGCTGATGGATGGTTGCATCCTGCTGGTCTGCTGCCACAGAGAACATTTTAATGCCACTTACTTTTATATGGCCTTGAGGTGATCCTCTCCATTGCCAGGATCAGTAATATTTCTGAAGCAGCCACTTCTTGTGCTTCTGGGCCACTTTGTGGCAAATCGTGTATCCAGAGGCAGTGCAGCGCTTGATTGCAACCCTTTCTTCCAGGATCTCCTGAAAGCTTTCCCCATGAGGCGTGAAGCTGCACTCGGAACTGGGGCTCCTCTTGCCTAGCAGTGCTAGAAAAACACCTGAGGCTTATTTGGCTTTATCTGGAATAGGTTATTTTTCTGAACAAGCCTCTTCCCTGGGGATGAAATGGAGGAGTGGCAGAAGAGGCAAAGCCAGAGAGTACAGAAGTGAGTTCAAACAGATACCCACGGTTTGGGAGGTGTGGCAGACGTAAGAGACATTGCAAGAAGTGCCACGCATCCACAGAAGGAGCAGGGAGCCGTGGGCTCTGGCTGCATGGCTCATAACTTTTGCTCCCAAGGCTTTTATAGCATCCTTGAAACCCCAGGGCTGCCCACACTCAGGAGCCTAGCAAGGATGTGGTGACTCTTGCAAGCTTGCACTGGGCTAGTAGCCAGGGTGTCTGAGGTGTCATCCATGCACCTACAAGGTGATGCCTCCTGCAAAAAAACAAGCAAAAGCACAAAGGACATGTCAAGCCACACACCACCTCCTCTGCACGTGGCATCTAGGGATTAATAACCTGGCTCTAACGAGCGTGCGGCAGGGGTGTTGCGGTGGGATGATAGACCAGCAAGGGGGAGGGCGCCAGCAGCAGTGTGGGGGAAACCCCTGTCAAAGCAGGTTGGAAAAGCAGCTCTGGCGGAGAAAATGGAGCTGGAGGGTTGTGGTGGAACAGGGGGAGCATCTTGGTGCCCTGCTCCCCTGCCATGTTATTCCAGGTGTCTACATCTCAGGTGTGGGGCACGTTTTTCTTGCAGACATCATGGCACTGCCATCTCCTGCTATTCCCCTGTCTACTAGTGCAACAAGTATGCCAGTTCTTTACCTCTCCCTGCTGCAGCAGCTTCTACTTCATCCTCCAGCCCAGATTACCAACCAGTCCCTTGAAGCTGTTCCAATATCCACTGGCTGCTCTCAGTAGTGCCAAAAGATTTCTCTGCTTAAAGGCTAAGCCATAAACGTCACCGGATCCCCCTCACAGGGGTTGGGCATTGGTGGAGGCACTGGGGATAACGGCAGTACCCGTGGGTCTGTCTTCCCAAATGGTTCCCAACAGTGAGGGACCTGCGTCCTGGGGGCAGGCAGCCAGCCACCTCACCTTGCTGGCAGAAATGCCTGCGTTGCCCCTGCCTCAAGGCATGCATTCAGGTGCTCGTGGGCTCATTGCCTGAAACGGCTGCATGGGGAGCTCAGAGACTGACACAGTTTTGCTTGGAAGAAGCAGAAAAGTTCCAATGGTGGGTAAATCACACAAATTGCCAGCACAAAACAGCACTGTGGTCTGCTGCTGGGTGTTGTGCCTGGCTGGCGGAGATGTGCTAAGTGCATGTATCCTGATGCCTGTAGGGTCAGGGCTGAGCTGTGCCCAGCAGCCGCACATGTGGTACCTCTGGGAAACCTTTAAATGGCCAAGGCATCAACGCAGGGAGAGGGTGGCACAGCCACCAGCTTCAGCAGTGCCACTGCCGCCTGCGCCGCTGCAGTGAGCCAAGTCCTTGTGCTCACACTGGCTCTAAGTGACACAAAGGGATTTGCTGTTACCTGGAAATCAAAAAGAGGTTCCAAAAGCATCCTACCAAAGGGCAAGGCTGTGTTAGAGCATGCCAGCACTGTGAGTCCTGTGCCTGCTTCCACCACACCATCACAAATGCATTTCCACCCAGCACAGCAATGCCATCCCTTGCCACATGAAGCTGGTAGCTTCTGGAAGGGGCCTGGGTCTGCAGGACACATGCGCTCTGGATTCCAGCTGAGAAGTCCAAGGAGCTTGGCTGGTTTTATGAGTCAGGAGCTCCCTGGAAAACCTGCTGGCCAGTTTCTTCCCTCTCCGGCCCCAACCCAGGGCTGCTCTCGGTCCCCCTTGCCCCAGCCTTTGCCACCGCATTCCGCCTGCTGCCTTTCACACGTGGTGCACAGCACGCAACCCGCAAAGGAAGAACCTCAAGCGACAAACCCCAGCCCTGGGGGCGGAGGCGAGGCTGGAGAGCGGAACTGAAAGCCCGCACAGCCCAGTCTGCCCGCTCGCTGCCCTGCAGGCGCTGCCCCAGCTCCCCGGCCGCGGGGACCCTGTGCTGAGGCAGGATGGAGGATTTAGGTAAGCCACCCCCACCCAGAGCCAGGCTGGGTGCTGGATCATGCCTTCCATGACTTGGGGGAGCCTCGTCCTTTGTCTTCCTCAAGGTCAGGTGGGGATGCTGCAGAGGGGACAGCAGGGGAACCATACTGCCTGCTGTACCTCCCCTCTGCCATAGCTCAGGGGGCAAACGGGGCGCAGGTGGCTGAGCAAGTGCTCAGCCAAAAATGGAGAGCGCTTGAAGGCAGGAAATGGGCCGCAGCAGCGATGCAATCCTGGCTGCACACAATGGTGCCCAGCAGCCCAAGGGTGTGGCACGGTGTCCGAGGGTGCTGGGAGTCACCCCTGGCCTGGGCTGGGGGAGACGGGGTCAGGAAAGCAGCTGCACTGGGGGACGGAGGGGCATCCCTCCATCTCCTGGTGCCGCTGCAAGGGCAGGAAGATGTCGAGGGACGGCCAAAGTAGCGAGGTAAAAGTGGAAGGTGAAAGCGCTTTGCCGGCCCTGTGGGACACGCCGCCCCTGCGGGACATGCTGCTCTGGGTGCACAGGAAGGATGGAGGCTTAGCTCTCTTGTGCCAGGGCTCATGCTAGGACGAACAGGAGGGCTGGTGGATGTTTCTTTGTAAGCCAGAAATGATGTGCAGGGGAAGCAGGACCCCTGTTGCCAGCGGTCCCCCATGCTCCAGGAAGGCTGCGCAGCGCAGTGGGCACATCCTGCACTGGGGATGGGGGTTGGGGTGAGGGTGCTCAGGGCCACCACAGCCCCTTGGGGCCCTGGCACCTGGCTGGCAGAAGCTGCTGTGCTGCTGCTTTTGCTTCTGAGATTTCAGGAGCGGCATATGACTGCTTGGGGGGTGCACAGGCAGGGGGGCAGCCAGCGGCTGGGGCACCCAACCTGGGTCTCTCCATGCAGATGCTCTGCTGGCAGAACTGGAGCAGAGCTCTCGCCCAGCCCCCAAGGACTGTGTGCCGCAGGTGCCCAGCTCCTGCAAGCAGGATCCTGTCGCAGCCAGGCCCTCAGCCCCCTGCGGCCAGCAGCCGGTTGCCTCGGCAGCCCTGAAGGTAACACCTCAACACGGTGGGGCTGGCAGCTGAGACCCTGCTCAGCAAGGGACAGGGGTGGTGGCACTGGGCAGGCAGCAAAGGGTGCCAGGGCAGCAGCCTGCGGGTTTTGGGCTGCAAGGTTTTGTCCTTCCAGGCGCAGCTGCCACCTCAGGCTCAGCCTCAGAGAGAGGATTTGAAGGCAGCATACAGGTAAGACGTAGCCGCGGGAGGGCAAAATCATCTGGGGCTACCATTTCTATGGCTTGGACTCGTCCTCTGGGGTCACCTGGCCTCCCACACGTCCCCCCAAATAACAGGTCCTCCCATGAGCTGGGGCAGGGGGGTTGCATCTTGCATCCCTGCAGCATTGCTGGCGTGAGGGCTAGGCTTCTAGCAGACCCCTCCCTGCCACACATGGCCACCCCTGCCAGCACATCCCCAGGGAGGTCCCCTGCCCCTACTGCGGCCTGTGGAGAAAGGGCAGCAACCCACGGGGGTGGAGGACTCCCGGTCCAGGCACCGTCCGGCCGACGGGCTGGAAGTGGCAGCATCCCTCACTCTCTGCCATGCCCGACAGCCCCATACCGGTCCCACAGCCGCTGCTGCCGTCGCCCCCACCCACAGCAGCTGCCCAGCAGCTGGACGAGCTCCTGGCTGACCTGGGCCACATGCAGAGCAAGGTGAGCCTCCTTCCTGTGGGAAAGGAGACTGGGGGGGGGCTGGACCCCACCCAGCCCTCACCACCCTCCCTCCTGGCAGCTAGTGGCTGTGGGGCAGGGAGCCGGGGTGCCGGCGGAGCCCAAGTCCCTGCTGGACAATATGCTGGGCAGCCTCACGCGGGACCTGCAGGAGCTGGGAATCGCAGCCACCCCCGCTGGCGTCTGCACCGCCTGCCACAAGCCCATCTCCGGCAGGGTGAGCCCCCGTGCCTCCATCCTAGCACCCCTCTTCCCTCTGCTCGCAGCATCCCTGGGAGCTGCTCTCACTGCAGCCCCCCACCCCCCCACCCCCCGCAGGTGCTTACAGCCCTGGGCAAAACCTGGCACCCTGAGCACTTCACCTGTGCCCGCTGCGGGCAGGAGCTGGGGGGCCAGGCCTTCTTTGAGCGGGGTGGGCGGGCATACTGCGAGGATGACTACCACCAGGCCTTTTCCCCCCGCTGCGCCTACTGTGCTGGCCCCATCCGCGAGGTAAGCGCCCCCCCCACCCCCACCCCCAGCCTCCCCTGCCAGCCCCCGCCACCAGCCACCTTCACCTTGTGTCTTCCTGCAGAAAGTCCTCACAGCCCTGGACCAGACCTGGCACCCCGAGCACTTCTTCTGCGCCCACTGTGGGAAGGTGTTTGGAGACGACGGTACGTCCCGGGGAAGGCTGTGGGGGTACTGCCCCCGTCGCCCCCGCTCTGGGTGTGCCCTGCCATAGCCCTGCCCTCACGCCCACTGCCCCCAGCCCGGGTAACCCCCCCTCCACAGCCCACCCTTGCCTCACCCCGCGTTCCCCCTTGGTCTGCCCCTTGCCGCCCACCCGGCCCCCGCCGCCAGCCTCCCCCAGGCGGGTGCCCACCCCAGCGCCCTCCCCGCAGCTTTCCACGAGCACAGCGGGAAGCCGTACTGCCGCCAGGACTTCCTGGCCATGTTTGCCCCGAAGTGCCAGGGCTGCGAGCGCCCTGTGACAGACGATTACCTGACGGCTCTGCACGGCGTCTGGCACCCCGAGTGCTTCGTCTGCGCGGTGAGTGCCCAGCGGGGACCCAGGGGCGAGCGTGTTCCCGAGGCTGTGCCAGCCTTCCCCGTCTTCTTCCACCCAGGAGTGCCTGAGCGGCTTCGCCGGGGGCTCCTTCTACGAGCTGGAGGGTCGGCCCTACTGCGAGCTGCACTTCCACCAGCGGCAGGGCAGCATCTGCCACGGCTGCGGCCACCCGGTCACCGGCCGCTGCATCACAGCTGCAGGGCGCAAGTACCACCCCGAGCACTTCATCTGCGCCTACTGCCTGGGGCAGCTGCGGAAAGGCACCTTCCGCGAGCGCGGCAACAAGATGTACTGCCAGGCTTGCCACGACAAGCTCTTCCTCTGAGCCCCCAGCCACCCTTCCCGCCTGGCCCCAGCACCGTCCGGCTGAGCTGAACGCACCTCGTATTCTTCCACCCACCAACGTCTGTCGACCTGAAGCAATAAAACATCTAGCCCTACCTCTGCTCCCCTCGCTGGTGGCTTTGGGGGACAAGGATGCAAGGCAAGCTGGGAGGGCTGGAGGGCCTCATAGCCAGGCACATCCGCTGATGCTCCACAGCACCACAGGTGTACCAGGTCCCCATCTCCCAGGAAAAGCCAGGGGCAACTGCCTCAGCTGCCGTTCCCCCATAACCCAGAGCAGAGCAGCCCCAGCCTCCCTGGCAGAGCAGTTTGAGCACCGGCAGCGCTGTGCAGGACGCCAGCACCACCCCAGCCCTCATCACCACAAGCCCACATCCTGCCACCACAGAGCAAAAAGTGCTGCTCTGTGCCCCAGTGAAGTCTTTCCAACAGCAACACAGCTTCAGAAAGAGCTGGTTTGAAGCAGAAGCCAGAAAGCTACTTCTAACGAGGTATTTCCACAAAGTTACAGAACTTCTTTCTGTATTTATTTTCACATGCACACATGGCTGAAAGCAAAGTGAGCCCACAGGGTGTTTCAGCCTGGCTCCAGTATTCCCCAGGAAAGGATGCACCTGTTTACAGCCTAGCCCCACTCCACAGGGGTCACGGCAAGGTATCCCAGCAGGAAGCCCCCGTGCTCGGGAGAGGGAGGGCTCTCCCCTACCTCCTGAGCAGCCCCAAGCACCAGGGGAAGGGGCATTGTGTGGAAACCACACGCACACACACAAAAAAAACAAACCTCGAAAGAGGACAACACATCACTCCAGCCCAAGAAAGGGTTTATCACAAAGCGGCACCTTTTGGAGCCACACACTGAGCACAGCCCTGACCCCAGAAAACATGCTTAGGCCCAACTGCAAAGCTACAAAGACCAAGGTGGCAGCCTTAGGTAGAAGGCACACAGACACACTTTAAAAACTTTATTTATATAAAAAAAATCATTTTGTTTTAAAAGCGTTACAAGAGTGTGCACAGGAATCAGACAAGGAATGGCTTGTTGCTCCTCGCTCCCCTCCTCCCTAGCCCCACTCCCTGCCAGGGCAGAGGTGGCCCAGGAGAACCAGGGGAGGGGAGGAGAGAAGAGGGAAGCTTTTTTTTTTTTTGGTTCATTTGGAATTAAAAATTAAGAAAAAGAATTAGTGTTTTACATATTTAAAGGAAGAGAGAAGAGTTAGACCCCAGAACAAAACCAAACAGAGCTGAGGTGGGGCTGGAGCCAGGGAGGGCTCAGGCAGAGCAGAGAGGTGCTTCTGGGCAGAGCAGCAGGCAGGAGCAAGGCACCAGTTCTGCCTACCACAGCCTCCCTGCTCCCCTTTTCAGGAGTGCCAGACTGGGGAGGGCTCCTGCTCCAGTTTGCAGCCTCCTACCCAGGCTTCCAGTTGCACAGGGAGCCCAAGGGCTCCGCAGAACACCACAGCACTAAGGTGTGCTGGGATCCCCCCAAAAAACAGGCTTCCAGCCCCACTTCAGACAGTTAAGGCTCCCAGTGGGGAAAGGAAGAGCTCAGCCCTGCCAGAAGCCTGGGAAACACCCTTTCCCCAGCAAAGAAGCCAGACAGTACAATTCAGAGAGCTATTTCACAGTGGCAAAAGAAAGGCACATGTCAAGAGAAAGTCTCCGGAGGCAGCTGGTGCACGGGGGTGAGAGGGGGGGATCCTGGTCCTCACACCTGGCTCATAGCGTGCCCCTAGAAGCCTGCCTCTCCCCAAAGCCCTGCTGCATCTCCTCCTCCCACAGGGACCCATCGCCTCCCACTTGGGGAGGCACATCCCAAGCCCCCTGCGCTGACCATCCTCTGCACGTAAGGATCCCTCCTCACACAGTCACTGGGTGGGGACCAGCCACCCCATCCAGACCCCTCCGCAGGATCTAGAACCAGATCCGCTCCTTCCCATGCCCCCCACAAAGCCTCACTTAGAGTAAAGCAAGAGAAGTTATTGCTGTTTTTTCCTTCCCCTCACCCCCCCCGTGACTCCAGCCCCCCTCATCCTGGTCCCACCACCACCAGGGAGGGGATGCTCCTTTGTCCCCCACAGCCCCGGTTGAAGAGTGATCCTGCACAAAAATATATCCTATAGGCAACAAAACAAAAGACAAAAAAGGCGCCAAGTGAGGTCCCAGTCTCTGTCCCTGCAGACGTCCCCGAGCAGAGGGAAGACGTGAGAGAGAAGGCAGCTCCTGGTCAAGGCAGAGATCTCTAGTCCTTTTGCAGCATCCACACCGGTTGATCCGGCAGTCAGGCAGCAGGGTTTTACTCTCTGGAGGAAGGAGGTGGCGGAGGACAGGGAGGAAGTTATTGGTCGAGGTGTCCCAGAACGGGGAGGTGCAGCGGTCTAGAGGAGGCAGAGTGGCCCAGGTTGCCCCTGGGGGACCAGGCCCAGTCATTTGGCTGGCTAGTTGGCACAAACAGTCCAGCAAAAAATCCAGGAATAAGACAAGGTAAAAGTCGGTCCATTCCACCACAAAGAGTTATATATATATTTATATATAATATATATTATCAACCCAAACTGAGTGGAGGTGGGGATGTCAGCTAGATCTTCTGCTGTGGAGAGAGAGGGAGAGGCATTAGCACGCCCAGTAATCAAGTGAGCAGAGGCAGCATGATCATGGCCCCGATGGATAGGGCAGCGATTGCAGGCAGCAGCAATCAGATCAGAATTTGTTTGGCCAAAGCACCCCTAACAGCAGAGCAGGATCTGTCACCACTGTTCAGATTGGGCAGGACACTGCGGGACATACCGACACAGGGGAACACACAGCGTTCTCCTCCTCCACCTCCTCTACCTCAGGTGGTGATTCCTGCCCCTCTTCCTGCTGCAGACACACAGGGGTTAGTAGGGGTGATAGAAGGGTGGGGTGTTAGCTGTGGGAGCCCAGCTCTCCCCTCCTCCTGCCAGCCAGGACAACTATGTGTCACACCTCCTGCACCCCAGTCCCACTCACTCTTTCCTCATTAGGAAGAGCTGCTCACCATCAATGGTGCTGCCTTCACTGGCTCCATATCTCCGAGGTCACCAGATCGGTCCAGTGTCCTGCTGTGGTCCCTCTCATTGAGTGTGGAATAGTTGTCTGGAGCAGGAAAGGGGACAGTCAGTCATGTCACCTCCATGGGAGGCAACATCATTGCCATCTGAATTTGAGCTCTGCCCCTGCCCAGCATACCAAGGAGGCAAGATGCTCCCATTCCAGTCCCTCTCCTACCTGGTCCCATGTTGCTCATCTGGATCTCCTCCCGGGAGGATTTCTTGTCTGCAAGCATGGGAGAGCAGTAGATCAGACACAGCCCCTGCAGTCACAGGCAGCAGAGGAACCACTGCCTACCCCAGCTAGAGGAGCCCAGACCCAGCACAGTTGACCCAAGGACGCTGCAGGACCTATGCTAACTGCATGCATCACTTCTAGCCCTGAGAAGCCACCTAAAGCCCAAACTAATGGTCTTGTGTGACCAGCTGTGGCCACCAAGAAAGCCAGGGCTGAAGAGCAGGGAGGGGACAGTGGCCAGCTGTTCTGGGTACACACCAGGTGGAAGGATGACAGTGGGGAGAGGTGCTGAAGGGCAGGCACATACCGGATTTTTGGTTCCTGTCGATGAGAGGCAAGGTGCTGTCATCAAATGAGTTGCCTCCCTGGGTCCGAGAGACATTGCTCAGGTTCACCTGGAGCATCAGACAGTGACCACTCACATCCTGGCCCACGCATTCCTTCCTCATCAGCACATCCCATCCCTCCAGCCCCCAACACCAGGACAGACCCAGGAACCCTCCCACAGCCCCCAAGCAAAGGGCTTGAAGCAACCAGAGAGTGCTCCAGAGCCCACAGCTGCACCCACGTTAGTGGGGGTGGCCTGCCTGGACTGGGTCCGGGCAGCACCCTGCCCCTAAGCAGCAAGGACAGTCCCAGCTTTCGGGAAAGAAACCGAGCCCTGGAGAACCTTGCTCTTCAGCATCTCCACAGTGGCTCTTAGTGCTGCAAACTTTCCTGCCTGTAGATCTGCACGCTTATGTGTGGGACAAAGGGCTTAAAGCTTTACAGAGTGTTCCTTCCTTGGTAGAAACTTCCTGCTGGCCATTCACTGAGAAACAGCAGAGGGGACACCCTGAAGGGTCTCCAATCCTGCCAGCAAGGCAAGAGCTGAAATCCAATACCGCTGAGCTCCAGGAACACCCTTCTCCCTGCTGCAGGACCCCATCTACTATCCCAGCCACAACAGGGCATCCCCATTCCCCCACCCCCATACCTGGAAATCTGACTTCTTCCAGCCTTCCTTCTCAAGTGGCTTCCGCAGCTCTTTATATCCCCAAACTGTCTGCAAGACTAGAGCGGCTGCTCGGACTTCTCTCTCTGAGCGGTTCCTAAAAGAGGCAGAGGAAGAGATGTTTGGAGACACCCATGGTCTCCAGGAAGCTCCTGGAGATGCCCCTCCCTGCCCCTTGCATTATCCTTTGATCACGGCCTACCCAGATTTGTTGATCAGCACCAACTTCTCAATACCCTGTGTTTCCCGCAGCTTCTTGGCAGCCTCAAGGTTGTCTACAATTACTTCATTGACTGTGTTGAGGATTGACACCACTGTGTCCTCAGAGAGGTTTTTGGCTGGGGTCTGCTGGCCTCCAGGCAGGTTCTTCACTAGGTTGGGGATGGCATGTTTACCTGGGAAGGGAAAAGAGCGAGGCATGAGCAAGCAAAGAAGAGGACTGTAAGGCAGAAGGATCAGGGACTGGTGACCAGTTT
The DNA here is from genome assembly GCF_017639655.2 of Falco naumanni. NCBI lineage: Eukaryota > Metazoa > Chordata > Aves > Falconiformes > Falconidae > Falco > Falco naumanni. Next base: position 20,800,636 of record NC_054063.1, on the reverse strand, counting down.
TGATGTCCCTCTCAGCGGAGCTCAGCACACGCTACTCTGGGAGAGGAGCAGCTGACAGATGCTGGGCCAATGCTATGCTCACACAGTTCCTTGGCTGCCAAGATCAGGAGAAAGTTCCTGCCTAACCCAAATGGATACAGAGAGCACGATGATCCTCTCCTCCACAGCCCTCACCTATCAGCTCTTTGTTACGCAAGTCAACAGCCAGGTTGCGCAGGGCTCCGGACGCTGCTTTCACCACTCGCTCGCTGTCGTGGGTCAGGAGGTCGGCGATGGCAGAGAGTCCCTTCTCCTGGCGCAGCGCTGAGCGGATGTACCGGCCGTACTGCAGGCGAAAGGCAGAGCATGTGTGACCCGGCAGGCATAGTCCCTGCTCCCGGGGCTGAAGCACCACTGGGAGCCCTACCACCCACCCTCATCCTGGGAATCCAGCGTCCTGGCTTCACCCGCAGTGAGACCGGCTGCAGCGGTCCCTTTCCTACCCCAAGGCTCCCCTGCAGGCCAGGCAGGTGAGACATCCCATGTGGTCCTTCCATACACACCAAGGGAATGCAGGTCAAAGGGCTACAGAACAGCCCCAAACCTTCGACCCCTGCCCACACCCTACGGAGCGGCAAGAACAGCAGGGAGCTGGCTGCAGGCAGGGACACAGGCAGGAGGCCCTTGGGAAGGCACAGCTGGCAGGGAGCACAGAGCCCTTAACGGCACAGGAGAAACCTGGTTCACACCTGAACCATGCTGCTGAACAGCATCTTCTCAGGTAGTGACCCATGCACAAAGTGAACAACCTGAAACAGCGGAGCCTTGGCCATCTACAGCTCTGCTGGTACCCCACGGGTGATGCTCCCTGCTCCCCAAGACCCCTTTCCCTGCAACACAGATGAAGCTGGACATGGCCAGCTCTATGAGACGCTCACCGTCCAGCTGCCAGCACACAGGTTCTGAATGGCTCCTGCCGAAGCCTCTAGGATGGCTGGAGTCTTGCTTTCTTTTAGGAGGGAGATGTATATCCGGACCACTTCTGGCTGGAAGAGGAGCTCATAGCCTGCCAGAAGAACATGGGTAGGAAGAACTTACTCAAGGGCTCTGCTAGCATTGACTAATTCAAAGGAACACTGCGGGGCAGATAAGGCTGGAAGCTTTCTCCCAGGCTCACTGCTCCCTGGAGGCTGGATCCTCAGCACAGAGGGGGCCAGGCTACCCCACAGCACCAGAAACCTCAGCCCCAATCAGCGATGCCAAGGCTGCTGCCACCACTGCAACTCAGGAGAGGTCTGGGCTGAGTCACAGCACTGCTGCCAGTGGCAAGGAGACCTCAACTTCAGTACAACGTCTGGCTGAAAACGCAGCCCAGGCAAGGGCATGTGGTGGGGCAGCAAATGCTGCCACAGTGCCCAGCTGACACAAGAGGCCCAGCCCACACTCAGCGGGAAGAAAGAGAAACACCCCAAGCCAGTGGCCACCAACACACTGAAGCAGCTTGGGTTCAGCCCATCCTCAGAGAGCACCAGGTCTCCAGCTCTCGACTACCCCAGCAAGCAGAGGCAGGGATCAGGCCTTCAACTTTTAACTCTTTTTCACAGAAACATGTGCCCAGAAGTTATTCCTAAAGCAGCAGTGAGATTGGTTTACAGTCGCGAGGCCAGGTTTTCCACCTCATTCTCTGTCCTCAACTGTGGTGAGGGATGTCCCCAGGCCCCAAAGTCAGAACAGGTGGCTCCTCAGGCTTCCACCAGAGATGGGTGCCAGCTCTTCCCACAGCCCAGGTCACCCTGAGGACCCACTGCATACTTGAGCTGCTCCCAAGATCAGGTCTGTCCTAAGTTTCCTTAGGATTCTTCTAGCTTGGACTCCTCACACTCCTGGGAGCACCAGGGTCTTCACAGGAACCACAGGGTGTTTTGGGACAGGGAGAAATGAACTCAAGCCCTAGGCTGATGCCCACTACCTGGCCAACCAGAGAGGGGCTACAATTCACAACCCTCTAGGCAGCAAGATGCTTATCCCCAGAGACTTCTTGCAATGACCCTTCCTCATGCTGGAGAACACTTTAAGGCAGTGTTTTTTTGCCTTAAATCCTGCCTGTTCTTCATGCCCAGGAAAGAAAAACAGACAAAAGGCAATCGTGGTGAGAAGTCAAGACCACCATAGAGGGCTACCTGGCCTACGGCTGTGTCACCATGCTGTCCCCTCAGTCCCTAGGGCAATAGTTGCCTCTGCATCCCCAGAAAGTCTGTCTTGAGGCAGTGCTGACCTCTTTCAAGCACAAGCAACCTCACAACTGGCTGTGGCAGAGCTAGTGTTTTTCAGCTGGCACTTGGGCAACCAGAATCTTACCTCCTCCAAACCAAACCTCTGCCCATTTGAGAGGCTCACTTCAACGGAAAGTCAACTCTACTCGCTTCTCTCCTGGACTGCTTGTGGAAAAGCAGCCCTGCGCAAACACTGAGGAACGTACCTTTGGCTGGAACTGTTCTTTTGGGAAAATCCACTGCATCGACACCAGAGTCTTCTGGAAGCTTTTTACCTTCAAAGGGCAAACAGCGAGACATAAGACACCTCTCCTCTCACCAACCCATCTAGCCCAACAGCTCTTCACCACTTGATACAAGAACAAGCCCAGAGGTAAGCTAAAGCTAAGCTACCCGCATGTCCCAGGAAGATATGTCAAGGGCATTACCCACACTGCAGGCAGTACGTGCCCAGCTGCAGGGTGAACCACAGAGAGCTACAGAGAAGCACCCAATCAAACCATGAAAACATTTAAACCAAGAGCACACTCACCTCTGGAGAACCATTCGTCTATTGGCGAAGCGGAGAGAAGGACAGGAGAGAGGGGAGGCAGGAGAAGAGAAGTGCCAGCAGCATCATGGGGCAGATCATTTGGCAAGAAGGCAGAGGGGAAGGGGCAACAGGAGAAAAGGGAAGGTGTGGAGTTAGTGCACCATCTATCCATCACCATCCCACCACCACAGAAAAATCCACCATTAGTTTGTGTCAAGTGCCTTGGGTAAGCCAAGCAGTAGCTCCCAAAGCCAGGGGAGGCATGGACCACAGCACCTCCAGAGAAAGCTGCACTTTAGCCTTCACAAAAGAGACACTAGAGTAGGAGCACAGAGACCCAAGACCACCCTCAACCTCCACTGTAGTGGAGATCTCTCTTTATCCCACCTCCCTCCATGCTGCTGTCACCCAACAAACCTTTTCCCTTCTTGGCACCAAAGCAGCTTGCAGCATGGGGCCCAGTGTTGTTGGCAGGGGCCAGAGGTGTCTCCTGGTAACGCTCAGCATGGGGGATCTCACGATGGACTTGGTAGGACAAGTTTCTCAGCAGGCACACACAGTTCTCCACCAGCTAGAGAGAATGCCAGATAGTCTGACTTGACTTGGAGCAGCACATGCCCAACCCATGTCTGAGTGAGGGCCCCGTCACAGCTTGCAATGCAGAGCCAGGTCAAGGGGGTCACGCAGCTCCATCTCAGATGGCGCTGGAGCAGATCCCCATCCCAAAGCAGACATGGCCAGCTCTGCAGGCATGAGTTTGCACTCTGCTGGGCCAAAGACCTCTGCTTTAAGTACAAAAATTCCAAGGAAAACTCAAGCCAATGCCTTGTCAAGGCAGAAGAGGAAGCCCTGAAGCAGAGGATACCCAGCATGGGGATGAGTGACACCACCAGACCCCTTGCTGGAGGGCCAACATTCCCACTGCTAAGTTCAGGATAAGTGCCAGGCACCTTCCAGTCAAAGAGCACCCAGGCCACACCTCACACAGGCTCTCTTCCCGAGCAGAGATCACGGAAAGGAGTGAGCCGGGACTGGGTTTTCCCAAGCTAATCCTGTCAGACCAAATTCCTCCCTGGTGAATATTCCACCCATCCATTCTTCATCCATCTTGGGATGAACCCAACTTCAGCCACCATGATCAGCAGAACATTGCTAGAGCTAGTTGACAACGGAGCTCTAGACATGTCCCATCACCACCCCCACCGTGGTACCTTGCTGTCCAAGTCCTTCTGGCCAATCTCAGACTGGACGATGTAGATCAGGGCATCTACCAGCCCATCACATTCCCGCAGCTTCCGACGGGCCTCGCTCCGTTCTGAGCTCACGTTCCTGCCAGGCAAGAGAGAACTGTCACAGGAGAGACAACCAAGGGCAGGTGAGGAGCAGCCTGCACCCAGCGGAGCTCAGACAAGAGGAAAGCTCCTGTAGCACCTCCCTCCATTGAGAGGAATTCCTCCAAAAAAAAAAAAAATCAAGGACTGCACCACCAGTAGCTGTCCTAGGAGACCAGCACCTCCACAGACCTCCTTCAGCCATCCAAGAGAGCTACCAAAACAGCCAGGAAGGAACATTATAGCAGCCCCAACCCACGCCAGCTCTCTGCCAGCAGCTGGCAGCCCCACTCCCATACCTAAGACAGCCAGCGGTGTTGGTGAGCACTGACTCCCACTCAATATGGCGGGGTTTTGAGTCCTCATTGGGTTCCCGCTCCCAGCCCGAGCGGGGAATGACAACCTCATCGGTCAGAGCATGTAGTGCATGATCCACAATGGCCATCTTGATGGAGTCGTGCGAGGACAGGTTCCACAGTGTTCCTGCAATGCCACAACCAGCAAGGGATCAATCAGATCACGTGGGCTTAAAAACCTGCCCTGTGCACCTCTCACTCAAGGGCTTAGCCCCCTCCTCTCCTCCCTGGCGCCATTACCTGTGATGACCTCCGTGAGGTCCATGTCATGGGCCTTCCGCAACAGGCGGACCAGAGCAGGCACCCCATCGCAGTTCTTGATGGCAATCTTATTGTCTTGGTCCTTGCCAAAGGAAATGTTCTTGAGGGCTCCACAGGCACCATAATGCACCTCTTTCTTGGGGTGGTCTAGCAATCCCACCAGCACAGGAATGCCCTTCAGCTTGCGCACCTCCGTCTTCACCTTGTCATTACGGTAGCAGAGGTGCTGCAGGTAGGCAGCCGCGTTGGACTTGACGGCATCCAGTCGGAAGCTCAGCATGGCTATCACCTCCGGCAGCTCCGGCTGGCGCCAGTTACCCGGGGCCAGACCTCCCTTCCGCAGGCTGTCCAGGCTAGCCAGGCTACCCCGCTCGTGCTGAGCCAGAGGGGCCCAGTAGTACCGGTCAGGGGCCACTTCATCCACCAGCATGTCTTCATAACTCCTAGGAGAGAAGACATCAGGCATCAGCACAAGCCCTGAACCAGGAGGGGATGCTGTACCCCTTTCACCCCTCCGAAGATGGGCTGGAGCGCACACGGTATCTAGTCAGCGCCACCCTCCCGGAGTGCACTGGGCAGACTCCCATCGAGGGCTGGGAGCCAGGCAGTGTCGGATGCTCCTCACGCAGGTGTGTCCAGCCAGACTCTGTGGCCGCAGGAGGCCACCCCACTCCACATGTGTCTCCAGGCCTTGCTCAGGAAGCAGGTGGTTCCTCCCCAGGAGAAACCAGCCTCAAGAGCTATTCCAGTCCCCTCCCACCCGCCCCCCGGGTTTAGCTTTGGGTCAGAGGCTGCATCGCGGTCTCTGCGTAGCCCGCACGGAGGCAGGAGCCAGCCCCAGCGCACAAGGAGCCATTCGGGCCTGTGGCCACTAGAGGGCAGGTTCACCCCGCGGCAGACGGCTGGGAGAGCCGGTCGCCCCGCAGCTCGCCAGGCCCGTTACACCGGCACCGCCCGGGCGCAGCCCGCACCCACGGCCCAGTCCCAGGCCACCCAGCTCCCCGCGGCACCGCACCTGCCACCCCAGCCGCCCCGCCGCAGCCCAGCACACACGAGCTGCTGCCGCACCAAGCCACGGCTGTTATCGCAGGGCATCAGGGCCAGAGCAGAGACCCTCACCCAGGATGGGGCTCAAACTCTTTTGGCTGCAGATGCCCCGGCAATATAGGCAAGCTGCACTGCTGCCCGGGGACAAGGCTTAGAGGGGCATCGAGAGATACCCGGGCACCAGGGATCAACCTCACCGCTCCCAGCTCAGGCACAGGGAGGAGCTGGGGTCCCACACCCCTGCCCTGGCAAAAAGCAGTTCACCCACAGACCTAGCAGCACTGGGAGCCAGCCCCAGCAAGCACATGGAAGCTGAAAAAGTGCAACCAGTTGCCCGTGTGCCAAGGTGACATCTACCACCCCCAGAACATATGCCACACAACCCCTGGATTCTTGTCCTATTTTTGTAGGAACTGGCAATACAGTTCTTCCCCCACCTAGGGGGAGGAATCCAGCAATTTCCAACAAAAGGGGATGGGAGGGCACTTGACACTGAAACGGAGGGGCCTGATCACTGCCATCACCCCGACTGTGCCAGGGCACTGAGGACGCACAACCAAGGCCCAACATGAGGCAGCATCCTCTGGCTCACACCAGCCCCTGGGACTGCTCTGCCACCTTCTGAGCCACCAGGACAGGTGCAGGCAGCCCCCTGCCCCCGAGCAGGCAGAGAAAGTTGCAGTGAAGGATGGTAGCAGGCTCTGCTCCCCGTGCCACTGCCTCCCCTACAGCCTCTGGTATGGGAGTTGCCAAAACCACCAGCTCCAGGTGGCAGCCGCCGCTACTGCCACATGCCCCTCTGGTGCCGTGCCAGCTGCCTGCATGGCACCACCGCAGATGGTGGCAGTGGGCTGCGAGGTTGGCTGTTACTACATCCCGATGGGGAGATGCGCTGCTTGCCACGTGGCCTGGCTACTAAGAGATGCCGAGCCGTCCAGCCACTCCGTGACTCCCTGCTGTTGCAGGGCAGGGTGCTCAGCGCACCATGCCAGCCGCCACCACCCCCTGCAGCAAGACAAGGCAGGAGCAAGACACAGCAGAGGGCCAGCGCTGCAAACAAGCCTCCCAATGCTCGTCAACATGGCCGGCAGCTGACCTTGCTCCCATGCCAAGACTCACATGCCTTGAAAGGGAGCTCCTGCTTGGCCTCGAGGGACATTCAGTGCTGCAGCCCACCTGGTCCCTCAAGGTGAGATGGGGCTGGCAGGGAGGGGACACACACTCCGCAGAAAGGGAGCTCAATAAGAGCCACAGGAGAGGGGACCCACATGCTCTGCAGCCAATGGCAGCCAGCACGTGCTGCATCTCAACTCAACATGCTCCTTCATCTCCCGCCTGCCTGGCAGGCTGCCTCCCTGAAGGAAGTCATTAACAGCCAGGCTCCTGCTCAAGACAAACATCTCTGAGGCAGGGGGGATGTTGATGTCCCCTGTTCCCATTCCTGCAAGCCGGGCAGCTGAGTGCAGATGGTAACTGAGAAGGCAGCGGACAAGCCAAGCTCAACAGCGCCTGGATTCCACAGATTGCTGTGATCTTTATCAGTCTGCCTCAGGAGGGAGAGCCTGCTCGTGGGCCACGCCAACCTAAGTTCCATATCCTGCACTGTCCCTGCAGTACAAGGTCATGTCTCCACCAGGGCTGCTCCTTGGCCATGCTTAGACATGGGTTACAACAGAGCAAGAAGGTCCCAAGTCCCCTGGTCTCCCACATGGCTGCAGCTCCTGCACCTCACTGCCCTAACTCCTGTCCTCCAGGATCCAGAGGGACAGAAGGAACACAAACACCATCCAGCCCAGCAGAGAGAACTTGTCTCCAAGGCCAAGCAGCTCAGACTGGCCCATCCAGGGAGGGCTCCTGCCCCATACGCTGGGCAGGACATGAACTCAGGGAAGATCTGCAAACCAGAGCCTCCAGTCCTGGCTGGTATTTGCTCTGTCTGCAGCCCCAGGCTGGAGCAGAGCAGCCATGGGTCAGACACACCTGCTTAATCCCTGCTCACCAAGGGGCCCACCGTGATGGCCACATGCTCAGAACTGCTAATGCTGGCAGACTGCTCAGGTCTGTGCAGGCAGCAGGGGCAGCTGCCTTGCCTGCCCTCCTCTAGCCGGCACAAGCCTCACAAGGCAAGGCAGGCCAGGGAAATCAATCTGGGCAAAAAAACTGCCCTGACTGGTTCAGCACAGCAACACTTGTGCTGGCACAAGCTGGGAGGACAGACAAAGCTCCTCCTTTAGTCCCCTCAGCAGCCAGGATCTACTGCGGATTTATAGTATGCACCCTGAAATGGGCAGATCCCCAGCAGGGGCTGGCAAGAGCTTCCTTTCCCTCTGGTCTCTCCCTACTGCCTCCGTTTTATGCCCTAGGAGCTTAAGAAGCCTGTGCTCAGCCTCTCTCCCCCCACCCCAGAGCACTCAGGAGATTTACATCCATCCTAGCCTGCTGACACAGCCCCTCCTCGTTTCTGGGGCTCAGGCTCAGCCCCTTGCTCCATTCATAGCTCACCACCCTCTGAGCTGCCCTCCAGCACCTCCCCAAACCCAGCCTGGTAGACCAGGCAGCCAGCAGAGCAGCCAAGTGCCTTAAGCAGGCATCAGCAGCGTTTGTGCAACAGACACCAGCCTACAGGAGTCATGGCCTCAGGCATGTCACACCCCAGGACGCCTGGCCAGCTGTAAGCCTGGCAGGGCAGCTCAAGGACCACCAAGACCCTGCTCTGGCTGCCCAAGGGCAGCCGCAGCCTGGCCGGGCAGTTGCTCAGCAGTCAGGCTAGAGGAGCTGGTAGTCACCCACAGACAAAACAAGGGGGAGAAGCTGCTACTGCCAAACAGGTTGAGCAGCTTCTCCCACCCTGCCCTGCACGAGGGCCAGGTGCGCTGCAGGAACACTCATCTCACTCACCCCAGCCCTGGGCTCAGCATGACTCTCTAGGGCTGCTCGCAGCTCAGCAGGAAAACGATCACAGGGCGACTGCTCCTTCCGATGCAGGGCTGTGCCGTGCACCCCGCGCCAGGGATGCCTCCCAGCAGGGTAAGCCAGCTGGGGCACAGGCATGCCTGCCATCCCCACTAGAAGAACAGGTGGCACAGGGATGGAAAAGCCTGGAGCTACATCCACTGCCCAGTGGAACTCCTTGCTGCAGGACGACTGGCTCAATTAGCATTGAGTTTTAACCACCAATTAAGCAACTGGAAGCAGATGCAAGTTTTCTCCTGTATGAGCTGCATGTGACTTGGCTTGTGGTATTGTTTCTGTGATCCTCCTTACTCTGAAGAGGTGAAGTTTAAGGGACCCCACAGCACCCCCCACACCCCAACACCTCCTGCCGCCTACCTGAGCCGCCGCCGAGGATCAGACGGGGTCCCTGCCCGCCTGGCCGTGCCATAGTCAGACATAAGCCCATAGTCCACATCTTCAAAGCCCACGCTGCGCTGGTCATCCTCCAGGCCATAGGGCTCAGGGTGGAAATGGTTGAGGTCCATGTTGCTGCCCCCAACACGCACTTGAGGCTGAGGGCCGTAGATGTCCTGGCGGCTGGGGGCCCGGTAGGTGTCCATGGAAGGGCGGTAGCGCTCATCAATGCGGGTGACACGTGACAGGCTGCCGTAGCTGTGATCACTGCCCGGGTAGCCATCCTCGTAGGTGCGGCCATAGCCATCAGGGTAGTGGTAGTTACGAGGGAGGGTGGCCGTGCCTGGCTGGCTTATGTAGCTGCCGGGGCCCCCATTGCCATTCTTGCGGAAGTTCCTGTCCATGGTCTGGACGTAGTTGCTGGGGACAGGGGAGGTCTCCAAAGGTAACCCATCAGGCCCCACCGGCACCTGCTGCACTGTTCGGGTGGTCACAGTCTTCACCACTTTCTTCACCTGGAGGGAGGGGTGCAGGACATGCTCCCATCAGTAAATCCACCACACCCCTGTGTCCCCAGATTCCCCTTCCACCCCAGCACCTTACTCCACACCCTGTTTCAGCTCACAGCACAGCCAGCTGGCAAGCATCATGGCTGCAGCACCCTAGTTGTCAGGGTCCCTGGCCAGAGCCCTGTCCCTCCATGCTCTCCCCAGGCCTGTACCGTGGTCTCTGTACGTCGCGTTGTCCCATCATCTGATGTCTCCACAGACACAACAGACATGGCCCCTTCTGGGTCCTCCTCCATCGTGTAAGTCTCCTCCACAATTTGGCCCGGGTCCTGCATCCTGGGGATTGTGCTGTACAAGAGGTGGCTGTGGTCCTGAGGGGAGCAAGGGACAGGCACTCAGCTCCCACCACCAACACAGGCCTCCCAGGAGCTAGCCAGCCAAGAGATGCTCTCTCAGGCAGCCCTGACATCCTCTTCATGGGAGGGTGTATCGACAACCTCACACCCAAAGCCCCTTCAAACCAGGGCGACCACATCAGAAACAAAACATTCCCCTCTCCCAGCTGGGGTGGGGACACTGGAGCCCTGCTCCTGCACCCCCCACCTAGCAAAGAGCCTGCACACAACCAGAGGGCCCAGCACCCCTCACCTGTGGCCCGTTGAGCTTCAGATCTGGATATTTCTGCCTCTCCAGGTCAGCATCGCCCAAGAAACGGCCGTTCTGAAACACACAGCACCACAGCAGGCCTGTTACAGGAGCGATCTCCCACTGCTGGGATCTCACACATCCACTCCCCCTTCCCTGCCAGGCCCTGAACAGGCCACCTCCCGCATCTGACCTGGCCACCCAACGCACATGCCATGTGTCACTCCCAGGAGAAGAGCACACATCTTGGGGGTCTGTGTGACACGCAACAAGCCACCCCCTGTTTCAGCCTAGGGAAAAGCTGGAGGACACACCATTCAGCCCCCCTCCAGGCAACCCAGCTTTTCCACAGTGAGTGGCCACGCACTCCTGACGGAATGGCCAAGACCCTTCCCTGCTCCCCGACAGGGCCCTGGAGACCTTCCACATCTTCTGACGCAGAAGCTGCAAGCAAAATCCCAAAGGTCCCCCAGGACTGTGAAGGAACAGTGCGGACGCTCAGTAGCTGGTTGCAGAGTGCTGCTGTTCGACAGCCCTGCGCCCCTCCCCCCCCCAACTCCTTCCTTCCCCCCAACCCATGCGTCTCTCCCAGCACCACCATCTTCCACAACTGGAAAGGCACCTGCCTCCTGCATAACACCACGCACCCGCCCTGTGAGCACACCTCTCCAAAACACAGCCCAGCAGCGCGAGGACAGGAGAGAGACCTCAAGCCAAGGCAGATAAAACCACATTCCCAGCCCTGCAGAGAAGACAGCTCTCTCCCAGCCCCGGTTTGGCTGTTTAGGGGACAGACAAGACTCCAAGGACTCGCCCATTGTCACACAAGAGGGAGACATGCATGCTCCCCCGCAGCTGTACACCAGCCCCTGCATTCTGGACACCTTCAAGGAGCCGAGTGGGATGGGGAGCAAAGATGCTCAGGTACTGAATACAGACAGCCTCCAACCTTCACAAAACCAAACCAGACCTGACCTGGTAGCAAGACCCTCCAGGCTGGCTCCTTCTCCCCAGAAGATTCTGGCTGCTGAGGTAGGTTTGCACATCCCCAGATCACCTTCAGCACCACCAGCGTTGCAAGACCAGCCTAGCCCTCCACCTCACATACGCAAGGAGGGCCAAAGGACGGGAGCTGGGCCCACCAAGGCAGGACTGACACGGACAGGGGCTCTGGGAGCCTCCGCACCCACCTCTGCTGAGGGGGTTTTTTACCTGGTGCCGCCGGGTGAGTGTGCCGTTGGCCAAGCCCGGGCCGGCGTCCTGTGGGGAGACCCGGACTCGTTCCAGTTGGGCTGAGACATGGCGCCGTTCCTCCTCAAGCGCCCGGGTCAGCTTCTCGAACTGTGCCTCCTGCTCCTTGACAGAAGCAAGGATGCTGGCGGTCGACTCCACTTCTGAGTCGTCCATGGGTGACGGGTGCCCAGGACGGGCAGGGTGGGGGTGGAGGGCACAAGGAGGCACAAGCAGAGGTGGCTTGGTGTCAAGGTGAGGGCAAGAGAAGTGACCCAGAAGGGCAGGAGCCCCTGTCTTCACTGCATGTGATTTGGGGGAGGAAAGGAGAGAAGAGAGGTCAGAAGAGACTGATTTCATTAAGACAGATTCTCAGAACAAGAAAAAAAATATCTTACGGCATCAGCACCCATTCCCACCCACCACCAGAGCACTGGCAAGAGGGTCTCAGAGCAGCACAGCCCCAGGCGTGACTTGGATGCTCCCTGCCCCAGCATTTAAGCTTGGGGAAGCGGTACTTTGAGGGCAGAAGGTCCTTCCCCCATCACACCCAACAGCTGGGGCTGAGCCAGGCTCACAAGAGCTGCTGTGTGCTGAGGAGGTTGCCTCTTCCTGCAAGGGCTCTCCTCAGGCCACAGGAAAACCTCCCCTACAAAGAAAAGCTGCCTGCAGTCCCTGGCAGGAGGAGAGGGCATGTCCCTGGGACAGAAAAGAGGACACTCCCACAGAGTGAGAAGTGACCCACACCCCATTATTCCCTCCAAGGAAGGGCTGAGGGCTGTGTCACTTATCCACTCCCTCCTCCCCAGAGGGATGAGAAGTGAGGAGACCACCCCAGCTCCTTCCCTACCCAGGGGAAGGGATGAAGTGGGACGGGATCCCCCCCAAAGGGGACCCTGTGAGCCCCCTTGCTGCCAAGGCTCACCACCCTCCAGGCTCTCAAGGCTGCAGCCAACCCAGGAGGCCCTCAGCCCACAGATCTAGGGATGGGCATTGGTTTGGACCCCTCCAACATCCTCCCCCAAAGGCAAACAGTGAACGAGCACACCACAATCAGCATATTTCGCTAGGGAAAAGGCAATATTCTTCCATACAGACCTGTTAGAGGAGGAAGTTCAGGTCTGATTGGCAAAGGCACAGGACAGCCAGGTCTAGACGCAGAGAGTCATGGGAGAAATAGCCCAGCCACCACAGTGAGGAAGCAGGAGGGAAGAGAGCTGCAGGGACAGCAGGAGAGGAGGTAAAAACAATAGATCACATGACTGAACTCAAAACAGAAGGCAGGGCAGGCAACAGTCTGGGGGGAAACAGGCTCCTTTCTCCCACCATCTCTTCTGAGGGATGGAGCAGTGCCGGCGCAGGGTGGCAGATGCGGCGCCACTTCCACAGCAGCCCCCCAGCATCTCCCACTGTTTCCCACCGATGGGAGACCCGGCACAGGCAAAGAGGAGTGGCGAGGGCTCAGCCCTCCACCCCCACCGTGCAACCCAGCCGAGTCCCAGCAAGCCTGTGAGAGGTTTTCCCAAACCCGTGCAGTCACAGCAGGCGTGTGGGGACTCGTTCGAGCCAGGCAGCCAGCACAGCAACTGCTTTCCCACGGTCTCCAGCATCGGCTCTGCCCAGTCCCCCTCTGCCACTGCCCCAGTGCAGCTGTAACAGTGACCTGGGACAGAGAACACGGGTGGCATTGCCCCTCCGCAGAGCCCTGTCCCATGCACCTCCCACAGCACCACACTCCCTGGCAGCCCTGTCCCTCCAGACCCAGCCTGCAGAAGATGCTGGTTCTGAGGAGCTCAGAGCAGGGCTTTTTGGTGTGTTTCTTTTTTTAAATTAATTTCCCCACACTATCTCAAGCGTATCCCAGATCAAACCCTTCCTGAAATTCAGCCTCCCCCACCGCCCATGAGTCCAACCCTCCCCGTGGTTCTGCCCCCCCCCCCCCCCCCAGCTTCCCTGGGACACAGGCAGCCACGGTGCTTATCAGATGCCGTGGCACCACCACAACTGAGCCCAGCAAAGCAGGGTGGATTTTTTCCAACTGCTTCAGAAGCTGCCTGCAGCATGTCTGAACATCTGGTCACCACCACCCTGTAATCTGCCTTCATCAGTCAAAAAAAAATCCCAGTTCTGCTCGTGCCCATGTGGAGCCCAGCAACAGATGAAGCCACAGCACAGGGACACCTGCTCCAGCTCCCAGCACCCTGCCCCAGCCGAGCATGGGCTGGGATGCTCGTTGGCCAGTCCGCACCCCAGGAGGAAAGCGGCCTGCAGCTCTTGGCTCAGGAGCCTGAGCAGGCTTTTGGAGGCTCACAGACACAACTGCTGGCTCATACCCACACTTTTCCTCTCCTCCAAGCTCACAACAGCTATGCCCTAAAGCTTTTTTCAACAGTTTGACTCCCAAGCCTCGTACGGAAACGCAGGGATGGCTCTGACCCTTGCTGCTCCCAGGTCTGACCTGCCCCACAGATTTGCAAGAGAACCTCCAAAGGAGAGGCCTGGTGCCTCCCAGAACAGTGCTGACACATTCCAGCTCTCACCCTTGAGTCACACATTCCTCATCTTTGGTTGGTGCCCACCCACTTCAAACAAGGACACAGATGTTCCACCTTGTGGGACCGTCAGCCCACGCAGACACGGCAGGTCTGCAGGGCCCAGCTCCACAAGCCCTGCTGCAGGGAGGCTCCTGCAGCCAGCCAGGACCACTGACCTGGTCCCTCACCCCCAGGAAAGGGGGAGCATCTCCTTGCCACAACCCAGACTTCTCCAGCAGGTCCAGGGATGGTCCTACCACGCAGACACCCTACACAACCGGAGCATCTAAAACCCCAAGAAGCCCCACTGGCTTGTTGTGACTGATTTCCAGAGCAGTATTTCACCAAGCCCTTTTAGGGAGAGGAAACCCCCTTACAGAGGACGGGATCCTCCACGACATGACCTTGTCCAAGTAGCCATGCTGCTATGTAGCAGCTCCCCAGCCTGCCCTCAGCCATCTCTGCACAGAGAAGGCAGACTTCTGGGGCACATGAAGATGCAGCCAGCATGGTGGCTTCGAGGAGAGATTTAGCTGAGACCCTGCCCTTGTGAACGGGCCGGCTTGCTTGCAGGCAGCCTCAGGACTGAGCTGTGAGTGCAGACCAGCAGCGTTTGCTTCTGCAGGAAGGCACATAGAGGAGAGACAGCAACCCCAACAGATTCCTCCAGCCCTGCACAGCTGCAGCAACGCCTCCCCAGCCCCGGGTCCCCACCTCTGCACGTCCCCTGGGCCCAGGGAACGTGGAAGCTAACAATGAAACTTGCAGGGCTGCTCAGGGCCCCAGATAAGGGGCCAGAGAAGCCGTGAGGCTGTTTCCTTCCCGTCCCTTCCACAGGGAGTAAATGCAACAGTGGGGGGAAGGAACAGGACAAGTCCCTTGCCCACCAGCTCTCCTTGTCCCCTTGCACTCACAAGTCCCCCCCCCAGCCCAAGCAGAAGGTGGTGGGAGGAGGGGGGGACACATGCCTCCCTTTCCCCTTTGGGCCATCAGGTCAGAGCAGGAAGCCTCAGGCAGCCAAGGGGCTTTCAGGGAACCTGCCACATCAGGGCAGCCAGAGGAAGGGCTGGGCTGTCGTCCCATGCTCTACAAACCCATCAACACACTGATCAGTTTATGCTCAGGGGTGGCCGCCTGAGGGTCTCTCCACCAGATCAGGCCATGTTAAACAGTGGGGTAGTGACTCTGAGCATCTGGAGCCTGTCCCACACGCATGGTTGTCACTCCTGCCCTGAACAGTGGGCATGGCTCCATCACTGGCAAGAGGTGCCAGCAGAACAGGGCACCCACTGCCAGAGGGGTTCTTCCTGGGGCCTCCACCATCAGGACACACCACCTCCTTCCAGCCATCTAGCCTTCACCAACCCGGGATTGAAGACATAATTACCAAGCAGCAGTGCCAGGTCCAGAGAGGTTAGCAAGCGCTGTCCCCAGCTCTCCCTGCAGACACACATCAGCACCATCCTGGCCTGGAACACAGCTGTTCCCTTATGGCTGGCTAACACACAAAACCCTCAACAGCCACTTGGCCTTACACCCCCCCAGCTGTGGGGAATCTGCCCCCAAACCCTCCTGCGGTGGGTCGCACACCAGTGTTTCAGGGACAGGGGCTTCCAGGGCACAGCACAGCCCCTCACCGCCTCCCCATGCCAGCTCAGGGCACTGAGCATCTCCAACACAAGACAGGGAGGGGAGGGAAGGGGAGAGCCCCAGCACACCAGCCAGCAAGCTGCTGGTGACAACTCAAAGCCAAGTATGCCAGATCCCGCAAGGGTGAAATTCCAGGGATCACTTTGTGCCCATTCCCACCTCCTCCTCCTCCCCAGCCTCTGAAGATACAGCTACAGAGCATTTTTCCAAAGCCAGACCCTGACTGTCTTTGAGGACAGCTGCATGAAAGCCTTTTCATCATGAGCGAGGCACTTGCTGACACACCCGTTACTTAAAAACCCCGGCAAGCCAAAAATATTTTGGCTGCCTTGGTTCAGGGCAAAACAAAAAGCCTAAAGACAAAACACACCCTGGAGCAGCTTCTGCCCCAGGGCAGAAGGACCACAGCAACTTCCCCCATGGCTATCAGTAAGAGGGAACCCCCAGGGACCAACACAGCTACCCAGAAAACTTTACAACCAAATCCCTCTGGCCTTATCTCCCAGCTTCCTGGCACCACTGGGTTGTGCCCAGAGGTCCTGAAGCCAGAGCAGGTCCACCAGAGAGATGTCCAACACACTGCACCTTCAGAGAAGAGCCCCCTTGCTGGCAGGGAGGCAGCCAGGAGCTGACTTCCATGCACAGAGCTTCCCACCGCAGGTACCCACCACAATCATCTAAGTTCAGCTAAAGGCTTCGTAGCAGCCAGAAAGACACCCTAAACCCTGACCAAGTCCTCCAGAGCTCTTTCACTGGGGACAGCTTGGACACAGCCCATTTTTCCAAACCCCCTTGGCTCCTGCTTCTTGGTGGTGGTGGTGGGGCAACAGACTGCCTCCACCCAGAACAAATCCTCTGCCCGGAAAAATTATTTCCAGGGCCAAACCACAGCCACATCCACACAGAGTTCACCTGCACCCTCCTCTGCCAGAGGATGGAGTTCAAGCCTTGAAGGCTCCCCTGTGAGCCACAGAATTAGCCCCAGGGCCCAGACTGAGCTGGTAGGTGGAGAATTGTGCACCACAGGCCAGGGAGAATGGACAAGACAAGACACAGGCAGGAGGCTTGACAGGCAGCACCCGCGGCAGCATAGGAGATCTCCAGGACACAGCCCTCTGCTTGAGTCTTTCCAAGGACCTGCCCCAGCCCCGCTCAGCACCCCGAGTCCCCAGAGAGCCGTCACACAACAGTCCTGGAATCCCCGGAGCTAAGGCTGCTCTCTCAGCATGTAAGATTTTTGGTAAAGTTCAACCCAAGCACCTAACAAAGCCAGAAACCACCTCCACCACATCAGCCCTGCCCCAGCTCCCTAAGCGACGCACCAGGCACCCGCTCCCGACAGCCCTCTGGCACCGGGGACAGGTGGACAGAGCCACATCGGTTTCGACTGCAGAGTCCCAGCCCTCCCCATAGCTTTGCTGCTTGTTTGTGTCCCCTGGGCACCTGTTAAGCAAGCGGCCGGGTTTGTCACCGCTGCCTGGCACCCCTCACAGCCCCCCCCACTGCTGTGAGGCACGAGCAAAGCAGCCCTTTGGCTCGGCACCAGCTGCAAGCAGAGCCAGAGAGGGCCTGGGCTGGCTGAGCCCCTGTGTGGACACCCGGAGCTCCGGGCCAGAGCCACCTGCCAGGCTGACAAGGGATGTCCCACCGAAGGAACTTGCTCCTGCTCCGCCACAGTCCCCAGCGCTGACTGGAGAAAAAATGGCAACACTGCTCAAACGATTTGCCTTGCCCTATCAATCTGAGGGACTCAGGAGAAGCCAGCTGGCTGCCCCTGCCCTTAGAAAGTGAACATCAACAGCTCTCAGCCCTAGACACACACACACCGCCCTCCAGAGAGAGAGGAAACAACAAATTCTCCTGGTTCCAGCTGCCTATCACGATGCACTTAAAAACAGAAGCCCCATCAATAATTCAAGCCTGCAATTGTCTGAGCACTTGCCGTGCATTACACTTGCCGGCTCTGCACAGGTTCACAGCCCTGCTAATTCACCACAGGCTTCTGTTCAGCCTCAATTAGCTAAAAAATAAATGAGCTGGCATCTTTGGCATCTTTCCAACCCCCAAGTACAGCATCCAGGCTCATGCATTGGTCCTTCGACCTCAGCCTGCCTGAGGTGGCAAGCACCAACACTAGCCAAGGTGGCATGAGCCAGCAGAGCACTGGGCAGGGCACCCATGGGCCCAAGCTCATCCCCGACACGTCCGCGTTCAGCTCAGGAGAGCACACCAGCCCTCGGGTGGCAGGGGAAGCAGAACAGCGGGCAGTGGGCAGCAGCTGTCTCCCACCCATACCTAGCACTGCCAGCCCCCCCTGCCAACCGGTGCCCCAGGGAGGGACCCGCCTGCCCAGGCGGATGCACCCAGGCTGCCACGCTGTGCTCACGCTCCCTGGCCCGCTCCACCCTGAGCCCCGGCAGACCCGACCCGCTGCAGGAGAGGGGCTCTCCCATCGCCTGCCGAGGGGCCAGCTGCCCGCCCGGCCCCAGCCCGAAGGGCTGTCCCTGGAGGCAGGTGACAGAGCACAGGCACAACGGACTTTAGCCAGGCTGGCAGGCGGCTGGCCCTCCCTGGGCAGCGCAGGGCTGCTCCCGCGGGCAGGTCAGACACCGCCTTGGGTGCCGACGTGCCCCGGCACAGCCCCACCTCGCTCGGGGGGAGCCGTGCCCAAGCCACCCGGTCCCTGGCCAGGGCTGGGCGGGCCAACCGCCGGGAGCAGCTGCCTCGGGCAGCGGGAAGGCAGCCGCTCACCTCCGCCTGTCACCCAACTGGTTGGACCGGCAGCGGGATCACCACCTGGTCTACCTCGTCTGCCGCCCCCAGCACCGGGGACGAAGGCTGCGTAGCTCCGTTGGGAAAGGCTCCCTCCGGAGCAGGGAGTTACCTGCGGAGATGCAGGCAGGGACCGCTCCTCAAACGGGAGCAGGCCAGCAGCCAGCGAAGACGATAAGGAGGGAGAGATAAGGGGCAGGGTGGTGCCGCGCCCGGCTGGAGGGGAGGAAGCAGGCCTACGCGTCCCCTCGCCCGCCCCAGCAAGGGCAGGGGGGCCAAGAACACACGATACCAATCTGATCCAAAAGACAGGTCTGGACACAGCTGAGGGTTGCAAAATCACGGGTGGGCGATGCCCTGGGGAAGGGATGTGCCCCCAGCCCAGCTGAGGTCACCAGGAGGGTCCCACTCACCACCCCAGCAGGATGGAGAGAGGCAGCAGCGTGGGGCCAGCCACAGAGAGAGAGGCTTCTCCTGCTGGAATGCCAGCAATCCGGCTGCGGGGCAGCTGTCCTGCCGGGCAGGCCAGGGAGGCCAGCCACACACCCCTCTCCCGGGCACAAGCCGGGACGCAGCGCTGGAGGAGCCCCTTCCCTCCTGGCTGGGCCGGGAGAGCTGCCAACCTTGGTACCAGCTGGGCAAGTGCCAGCTGCCACACCAGCCAGAGGGAGCGGCCAGCACAACAGCAAGTGGAAGGGAGACTGAGCTTCCCTCGGTGCTTTCAGGAGAGGACAAGCGTCCCTCCCAGCAGGAAGGCAGCCAAGCCACTGGGCTCCAAGCAGAAACACTGTCCACCCGCAATCCCCGAGTGGCACGGCCACGGGGCCAGAGCCTTCCTGCCAGCAACATCCCGCCACCCGAGGACAGCCCAACAGCCCCGCTCCCCGCACGGGTCCCTCACCCTGGGGACAGCAGCAAGACAGGGGTCCCTGCCACTCCCCCCACCCCACACAGGCACTAGCCCCACAGTTCGCACCCCCAGCCCCAGAGGATTCACATGTCGGGAGCCCTTCAGCAGCACAAAGGCAGCTCTCTCTTCTCTGTGGGAATTTGCAGCTGAGGCTCGGCAGGGACAAAGGGATTTCACAGGCACATCCCAGCCGGCCGGCCTCCCTCCCCCGGCGTTCCCGCTTCCTGTCACAGTAGCACCAGACCTCGGGGGCGCAGCAGCAAACAAACACCCAGCGCCGGATTCTGGGAACGGGGCCAGAGCATTCCCGGGACAGGCCATGCTCTGGCAGCCAGCAGGCTCCTGCTGCACCCAGGCAGCTCCTGGGCCCCATGGGGGGAAGGGGGCAGCCCCACCGCCCCAGCCCGAGGAGCCACACGCAAGCCAGCGGCGTCACAGGGCAGCTTCCCAGCTCCTTGCTGCGCCTGAGGAACGGCTGCCACCTTGGTGGGGGATGCAAGATGTCCCCGAGCCCACAGGGCTCAGCTGGAACCTCGGCGTCGTGCTGAAGGTCAGCGCTGACCCCAGGCTCCAGCTACGCTGGCTCTTTGCCCTTCACCCGCCTCTCCCCCCACCCAACGCCACACTGAGCTTTCCCATTCAGCTGCCTCTCTCCCACTGCAAAAACAAACAGCAGCGATAAGGGCTGCCCAGCAGAGCCCAGGGAGCAAAGTCCCCTCAGTGAAACCCGAGGCTGCAGCACCACAGGAGCTGCCTCCCTCAGAGCCCCAGCAGAGGTACGAGGGCATGGCAGGTGGGGTGAAGCTGCTCCGGCACCCGGTCCCAGAGCTGGATTTAGCTCCTCAAGGGCTCACATCTGCTGCTGGCTACCCCCAAGCAGAGCGGCCACAGCCCAATGGCCAGCATTCCCCACAGAACTAAGGGAAGCCTCCCTCCATCTGGCCACCGGCACACACAGCCACAGCTAGCTACCAGCCTGAACAGCCCCCGCCGGCAGAGCCACAGGACGACTTGATGCCAGCCCAGCACCCGGACACACAGATCTGGGACCCCCTTACCTGGCACAGACCCCTCACCACAGCCCCGCACGCCTCTTCCCAGGGAAGCCACTTGAGATCATTGCCTCTCCCGACACCTGTGGCCAGGCTGGACCCTGTGGCCCAGCCTCAGGGCAGCTCCAACTGCTCTGCTCCCACCAGCGTGCAAAGGCGCAGAGGGCTGGAGCACAGCAGGAATCGCTGCAGCGGCAGCCGGGGAGCCGCACTACTGGGCTCACCCAGAGAGCGCCCAGCCCAGGAGCCTGGCCACCATTATCCACCTTCCCCGCTAGCAGTGTCTGAAGTCAACAAGGAAGCAAAGCATGATCAGGAATAT
Source organism: Falco naumanni (assembly GCF_017639655.2). Classification (NCBI taxonomy): domain Eukaryota; kingdom Metazoa; phylum Chordata; class Aves; order Falconiformes; family Falconidae; genus Falco; species Falco naumanni. The sequence continues at coordinate 20,779,885 of NC_054063.1, read as the reverse complement.
GGAGGAGGACAGTAGCCCAGCTTCCCCCCCTGCCCCCCCCCCGCCGGCAAGCCCGGAGGGAAGGGCACCCTGTCTGCCAGGCAAGCCGCACACCTCTCCCCTCCCCAGGCTGAGCAAACAGGCAGGTGGTGAAGTCGTGTTCACCGTGTGGGAGCGGCAAGGAGGGAATTGCCCAGATTAGGCCAAGCCGCCCTTGTAGGGGTGGCCCGAGGGAGCCACCCAGGAGAAGCTGGACCCCCTTGCCCTCCCCTCATCCAGCCCAGACTCCCCGAGCAGGTAGGGTGGCCGGCAGGCTGAGTCACAGCACAAGGCTGAAAACCCCAGTTCCATTCGACATGACCTCATCAGGTTCCCTGCGCTCTAATGGCATGTGTGCATCTGCACTCAAAGACAACCTCAAGGGCTCTGCCAAGAGGGGTAACAAAGGGGTGAAGGAAAGCCACCGGAGAAGCATCAGGCCAGGGACAGGGAAGGGGGATGCTGCGCCCTCCCCCCCCGCAGTGGGCTGCAGCAGGGTAACAGCAAGTCCCCCCCAGTGCTCAGCAACCCTTTAGCACACTGGCTGGCACTAGCCAGCACACATACACAGCAGCAAGGGACAAGCAAGACAGCAGACCGCCTGCTCAGAGGGACAGCAGGACTCCATCCTCCCCCCAGCCCCCTGCACAAGCTGTTTGCTGATGCCACATCAGGCTACTGCTCCCTCAACCCACTTGCTGAGAAGCAGCTTCCCAGGCTCCTGCATGAGCCAAAGGGAAGGAAACCTGCATTTCCTGGTCAGACAGGAGGTGACATCGTGACTTCCCTTTCCTGTAAGGGTCTAAACACAGCGTCCTGCCAAGGGCCGCTCCCCACTGTCCCCAGCCCACATGCACACACCCTGGAACCAGGCTGGGAACACCAGGCACAGGCACCACCAGCCCCAGGCACCACCAGCCCCAGCCAGGAGGTTGACATGGTCCCCCCCAGGAGACCAGATGCCCAGCCAGCTTGCTGGAAGTGTCCTGCCTCTGGGTAACACATGCAAGGGCTCCTCGCCCATGGTGGTATTCATTCCCACCCAGGGCTGGGTGTATCCTACAGGCAGAGGGTGCAAGAGGCTGTGGTTCCAACCCCAGGAGGACATGGCTGTGCCCACCATGCCCTAGGGATGGGCTTGTTATTTGCAGAGCTGAGAAGGCACTAACAGGACTCCAGCACAACATCTGCTCACCAAGACTGCAAGTTAGCATGTACTGCTGCTCTCCAGCCTCCCCTCACACACCTCATCTGCACAACCCCACTGGCCAACAGGCACAATCAAACAGGACCACCTGATACCTTGTGCTGTTCCTGAGGCTCCCAGAGGCAGGATGGGGACATCCCTGGGAAGGCAAACCAGAAGACACCACCTCCCCCTCACATAGCGTAAGACTGCTGCCACAGCTGTACTCCCCAGGGCCCACCCATCTGCCCTGTCCAGGGCAGCTCCTCTTGCTATGGAGGGAAGGAGAACAGAGAAGGGAAGGGGTTTTCCACCCAAGCCAGCTGCTGGAGACACTGGGCAGCGATCAAGGGAGAGCAGGTTTCTCCATTTGCTGCCCCAGTGTGCTCTGGAGGGGAGCTCCCTCCTGCAGGTAAAAGCAGAAAGGAAGGAGGGCTACAGAGCCAGCCTGGAGCAGGTGGCCTCCCCACATCACAGAGAACTGCCCCCCGCCCCCAGCAGCACCTCCAGGCTGTCCCCCTCCTACCCCATCAGACCCTGGTTAGCATGGGGCAGGATGACATCTCTCTTCCCCCCGCCCCCCCCCCAAGCAAGTTAGCCTGCCTGCAGCCAGAGCCAGGCACGGCAAGCAGTGCTGCATGCAGCAACACGCTTGCAAGAATGTGTTACTCCACTGGGCAAGGGGCCTGCCAGCAGCATGCAAACACAATCGGTGACCCACCCTTCCAGGTCGGAAAAACTAGTCTTTGCAGTTTGACACACTCCCTCCCACCCATTGCAGCTACCCACACATGCAAGCAGCCCAGCACCACATCTTCCCCTTCCGACCGGGCCAGGAGAGGAGCTGGGAGCACCAGTGAGGAAGGAGCAGAGAGATTTAGGAGCTCTTCTCAGAAAAGACCAGCCCAAGCACCACACGAGACAACAGCAAGAGGGAAATGCATCAGCTGAGGACAGCAAGATGCTTTCCTCCTCCTGGCCAGAGTGGGAATCTCTTCTCGGTATTCATCTGCTCCGCAGACATCCAGCTCCCACACTGGGCCACTCATCCCAGGTGACCACTCTCCTACCCAGGAGATGCTTCTGCAGTTGCAAAAGCCTCGCAAGGCAAGAGCGGAGAGCAACTCCTCTTGCTGCCTACTCCTCCACAACATCTCAGCCACCTTCCACTCCTGGCATGACACAGGCTGCCCTCCTCCGTGCTGCCGGCTCTCAAGGAACCTGCCCCTGCTGCTACTGCTCACACTGCTTCCAGGTTCCCGGCGCCCACGAGGGGCCAGCAGCAGGAAGCTGGTGAACTTTGAGCAGCGTTTGCTGTAACTGGGGCCAACGCCCAGAGAAGCAGAAGGCAGGGCTGGGATGGAGACACAGCTCCTGCCCTCACACATGTGAGCCCAGCACACAGTTACCACCAGAGCCAGCGCACCCAGGACCAGGCTGGAAGGAGATGCCCTCATACCAGTGCTGGAGCCACACTCCCATGACTGCACACCACCCCAGCCAAGCTATAGGAGAGCTGTACCCAGGGCTCAGCCCCACTACCCTGACTTGCCCAGACCCTTCCCTGCTTGTGCTGGAAAGCCAGTCACTCCTGGCCTGGACAAGCAGCCCATCAAGACCATTCTGTTAAGCACTGCAGCCAGCTGGGATGCCTGTATGCTGACTGAGACCCCAGCGCACCCCTGCAGCCTCAAAACCACCCCCACCTCCCAGCACGACAAAAGGCCGGGGTGGTGGTGGGTGGTTTCACAGAATAAACCCTGCTCTCCCATTGGCACAAACATCTGGGCAACGAGCTGTTAAAACTAAACACGCAGGTGATGTGCTCAGCCTGGATCAGGCCACCAGACCCACACTGGCACAAGCATTTTGGCAGTGGGTAAGAGCTCTGCAGTGCAAAGTCACTGTGGACCTGCAGCACAAGGTTAAGGACACAGGGACAAGCTCCTGGACATCTGCTACTCCTCTGTCACTGCTCCCTTGCAGGGAAGCTCATCTCCCTGCAGGTGGGGGAAGCTGGCATGGAAGCTGCCTGCAGGGCAGCAGAGACTGCTCAGTTCCCACCTTGGCCCAAGGCCCACGCACACCGGGCATCCCCATTGCCAATCTCTGACCTATACCTGCTCTGGACTGGGAAAAGCAGATGGAAGCAAAGGTGAGGCACCCTGGTTATGGGTTCACCTGTCCCAGAGCCACACCTGGCAGCTTGTGCTCCTTAGTCACCAGATTGCCCCCACACCCCACAGTTACCTCATCTCGGCCCTCTGCTCGCAACGAGTAAGCAATATCCCTCGCGGGGAAAAAACTTACTTCCTCCACAGGCAGACAGGGACGGGGAGCAGTACTGCAGGACCACCACGCAGCACTCGCTGCCACCTCGAAGCCCCCTCAGTGGGCTGTCACATGGCAACCCAACAGGACAAATTAACCCACGGGCCAGCCCCCATGCGCAGCAGTCCCCGCACAGGGCAAGCACAGGGACAGGCACGCCTGTGCTGAGCCAGCGGCAGCAGCAGGCAGAACAGCGCCAGCAGCCTTCCTGGGTGGCAAGGAAGGCTGATTAGCAACAAGCACAAGACAGGCAGGAGCCGGACAGACTCATCGGCCTGCTGCTGGGACTTTCCAGTACAAGACCTGGCTCTAAGAAACAGCTTCTTTCTGTGTCGTCCCCCCCCCCCGCCTTGGCCACCTTCGGGACCTCGAGGACTTTGGTCAAGAGCCCATAAATCCAGCTCCTTTCCAACAGCCGCATGCCAAGTCGCATTCCTGCACTCTGTGCCAGAGGACAACCTCCTCCACTAGCCAAGCCCTGTGTCACACACGGAGGAGCTGCTTGAATCACCCAACAGGTTTGGGTTTCGTCACCACATCCCAGCAACACCTGTTGCCTTTTATGGACCCAAACCAGCCCCACAGTTCTGCTTCTCACAGCCAGCAGGGCAGGGACAGGGAAAAAACACCATGCTGCAGAGACCTGGGTTTTTAGAGCCAGGAAGACAGCTCTGTACTTCCCTGGAGACAGCACCACCACAGTCTTGGAAGAGGGCTCCATCCTTGCCAGCAGTAAATGACAGGCAGTTACAAGGGGTTGTTAGGAAAAGAAACCAAGACTTAACCAGCACTCTCCCCTAAAGTCACAGACGCTGGTAAGCTATTTTGAGAAGCCAACAGCCTCCCAGGCATGGTCCAAGCTATGCTGTTATTTTCTGGGTGTCCTAAAGACACCCCCAGCACAGACACAATGGACCAAGGTCTTATCTTCATGCCAGAGGCTGCAGAAGGAAAAAGATGAGAGGCAATCCAGGGACAGACACGCTGGCTGCATGGTCTGGGCTGAACCATTCATCTGACTCCTAGCCCGTCTTTAGGGAAGGGATGGCTTCAAGGGCTCCTCAACCACAAAGATTGGGGCCTGACCTCCAAGTCGGAAGGGAGGAGGCTCACCCCTCCGCAGCAGCCCAGGCAAGCCCAGCGCGCGCCACTAAGCAAGCTTTCATCCTCCCACCCCTTCCAGGAAAGCTCCATGAAAGATTCCAGCAAATGCTGCACATAACAAAGGACAGTCGTTTGCATGCAACAGAGTCCCAGCCAAGTTCAATCAAGTGGAAGGAGAACAGTTTATTTTAGAAACTGCCTTTTTTTTTCTCTTTAGAGTGCACAAGTAAACACTGACAGGTAAGAGAACCTGCCTCAAGAAAAGCACTGGGAGCAAGCAAGGTAAACATGGGGAAGACTAACAATTCCTCTGCTCATGCTCTTCCCAGCCCGTGGCTTCCTGCAGGCCTGGGGGACGCTGCCCTGCTCCTCCAGCAAGGGCCCCGGCAGGCGCTGCAGATCCATCACGCACAAGAGTGCACACTGCGGGCACTGGAGACAAGAGTCTATGAGTCACCAGCCAGCCAGCCACCCACCCACACCTCACCACGTTCAGGAGACCTTCTCAGAGAAGAAAGAGCAAGGCACAGGAATGAAAGTTTCAAATACGGGCTCATTGACTACGGGATTCCCAACACAATCGGGTCCTGGAGGTGCTGAGCTTTCCCTGCTCCCTACAAAGCCGAGGACAAGCCTGTCCTAACTCCACACCAAGAACTGGGCAGCCAAGCCCAAAAGCATCCGCACAGCACAGGGGGACGTCAGGTGGAACTGCAGGAAGCTGCAGCTGGACACCACCACGAGGCTACACACACACCTCAGGTGCTCGGCTCCGGCTGAGCGGGGGCCAGGCAGAAGCCCCCGCAAGCCCGGGTGCCACAGCCCTGCGGCCCAGCCCCCGCTCAGCCTTCGGCCCGACCGCAGGTCCAGATGGCGCGCCGGTACCCCCGGCCTCACCCGATCCCTGGAAGCGCCCGGGCACCGAGCCGTTGCCCCCCCGGCCCCGACAATCGGGGGAAGCTTTGTTGTGCGGGCTCCCGCCCCAAGGCCCAGGGGCACAGCGGAGGTGTCCCTGCCGCGCCCCCCGCAGATGCCACCAGCCCTCAGGACCGAGGGCCACCGCAGCTTTCGCCCCAAGCCAAGCCCCTTCTCCGAGGGCTCCCGCTGAGCCGCCGCTCCGCCGGACGGCCCTGCCCGGCGGCTGCCCCGTTACCGCGCCCTGCGGCGGGCGGCCGCCTGCCCCACCCGCACGCTTCGCCCGCCCCGGGCACACCGGCCCCGCCAGAACAAAGGCGCGGACAAGGGCGCACCGGGGGCCGGGCCCGCCCGCGGCCGGGCGGCAGGGAGCCCGGGACAGGGCCGGAGCCCCGGCGAGGACCCCGCGGTGGGGCCGAGAGCCAGCCGCCCGCACAAAGGGAGGCGGAGGGGCCCCGCCGGTGCCGGCCGTGGGAAGCTGGCACACGGGCTGCCTTTGTTCCGGGATGGGAGAGCGGCGGGGGCGGCGAGCCGGCACCGGGCGGGGAGCGGAGCGGGGCGGCCGCCCGGCCCAGCCGCCTTTGTGTCGCTGCCCGCGGGCTCCCGGCGGGCCGGGCCCCGCCAGCGCCCCGGCCGGTCCCGCGGGGCGCAGCCCCGCCTGGCACCCCGCCCCCGGGCGGCAGCCGCTGGCCTCCGGGGCCCCGGCGCCGACCGGCCCCGGCAGCGGAGCAGCGGCCGGGCGCCGACCCCGCCGAGAGGGCCGCGGGGAGGGCGCCGGCCGCCCCGCCCCCCCATCCCGCCGCGAGGGCGTGGGGCGCCCGGCAGGCGCCGGCCCGCACCGGCCTCCCCCGGCAGGCGGCGGCGGCGCCGCCGAGAGCGAGACTCACCGTGGCCGGGCTCCTCGGCGGGCGGGGGGGAGGGTGGGCGGTCCCTCCCCGCGGTGGCAGCACGGCCGCCCGGCCCGCTCCTCGGGGACCCGCCGCTTCGGCGAGGCGAGAGGCGCGGCGCCGGGCGAGGGGTGGAGGTCCGGCGGCGCGGGCCGGGGCGGGCGCAGCGGAGCGAGGTCGGGCCTGGCCGCGCCGTGCGCCCCGCGCCGCTCCCGCACCTAAAATGGAAGTTGCTCCGGAGGGGCGGGGCGGCTCCGCCCCCTGTCGTCAGCGCCCCCCGCGCCAGCCGTGGGCGGAGCGCGGGGCCGCACGGACTGGCCATGGCGGCCGCCGCAGGGGGGGCGGCCCTGGGGGTCTGCCCCGGGTGGGGTCTGTGCCCCGTGGGGTCTGTCCTGGGGCAGTCCATCACCCTGGGCGCTGCCCCAGGGGACACGGTCCCCAGGCAGGGGTCTGCCCTCCGGTGGGATCCACCTCCAGGGAGGCTGCCCCGGGGAATCCCATCGGGGAGGCTGAGCTGCTCCCCAGGCTCGGGGTCTGCCACTGGGGTCGGGGGGTGAGGGGCTCTGGGGACAGCCCAGCCCCTGCAGAGCAGAGCCCCCTCCCCGGACTGTCCTGCCAGAGCCAGGGGGAGACATGGGACTTCATCCGGGGTGGCATTTGTCCAGCAGCAGGACTCTGCGGGGGGGCTGCGGGCCCACCCCGGGGGTCACCTCGTCCCTCTGGCTCCAGAGGGCCGGTGCTGGGTGCAGCCCTGCCAACGCTCGCCCCGGGGGAGCACCCGAGCCCCCCAGCTGGCCCTTGAACCCAGGAGCTTGTCCCAGGTGGATTCTGTCCTGCGGTATGTCCCCTGGGCTCCTGCACCGGCAACTGCAGGTGGGGTGACACAGCCAGGGAGAAATACGCTGTCAGTCAGTCTAGCCGGGGGCAGGGGGGGCCTGAAGACCCCATTGAGGGGAGCGTGACCGATTCTGGGAGGCCTGTCCTGTGGCCAAGGCCACATGGACAGCCAAAGGGCTGCAGGCGCCGGGGGGGCCTCGTGTGAGCGCGTGACAGCACCGATGAGACGGATTGCTGCGGCGGGGAGGGTGCAGGGGGCTGCATTAAGGGTGCCTGTCACAGTGGACAGGAACAGCAAGGCAGCCGGGCAAAGTGGTCCTGCTCTGTCCGACTTCCACAGCACTGAACCAAACGTGCTGCCATCCCTGCTGGCACGCAGAAACAGCAGGAGGGGACCTGGAGGGGGGGGGGGGGGGCAGGAAATCTAAACGTGAAGTTTTGCAATCGCAACTAATCTCACCAGGGAAACATAACTGCAGAGTGAGCAGCAAGCACCCTGCGAGGAAGCAGCACCACGTCCCCAGGCCTGCCGCTGCCGCTCCACGGCCACAGGGTCAGAGCTGAGCTCGGGCAGGCGGGCGCTGCGTGCGCGCTTGCACCTGCACCCCGGTGGTGGAGCATTCCCCCTTCCCCGGGGGGGCGAGGAAGTGGTGCAGAGCCTGCCCCTTCCCACCCTCCCTGCTGCTCACCCGGCAGAAGTGTTGATCCAGGTCTCCCGAAGGCGAATCTCTGGCCCTGGCTGGTGGGATCCAGGCGCTGGGGACAATCCTGCTGGCTCCTGACTACCAAGCTGTTAGTAAGATAACGATGAGAGGAAAAGAGCTGAGGAAGGTTTTGGGTGGGGATGGGTGATTCTAGGGGTAAATATGGGTGGGTTGCTCAGTGAGGTCAGGAGGGGGGGGGACAGGCCACTGCAGCCTGCGAATGTTTGGAGAAGGTAATCCCCTAGCTGGGGTGGTGTTTGCTAAGGGTGGCACAAAAAGGTGTAATGAGGAGAAATGGGATTCAGTGCATGTGAAGGGCGTGTTTAGGGAGACCCCCAAACTCTCCCTGATGTTTGATTTGTAAAACAGATCGCCCAGCCCACCGGCTGTGAAGAGCAGAGATAGCTGGCCTCTACCCCTCCCCTCCATCCCACAGCGGGGAACTGGGACCTTTTCCCTGTGTCCCTCCATCCTGGTTGTCACCCAGAATGCTGGGACCCCTCCCAGCCCTGTGGTCCAGTGAGAGCGGCTCCTGGATCTCAAATACTCCTCAGCTGCCCTCCCCTCCTCTTCACCCACACAAGAAGGAAGGTGGATGCGTCCCCCGCATCCTGGGGACAAGGAGGGAGAAGAGGTGCTCTCACGGTTCATTCTGGGAAGAGAAGTCCTCACCTGCCAGTCCCAGGGATCTCTGACACCTCCGAAGGGACAGCTCTCCCCCAGGGAAAAAGCACCACAGACACCTTGCTCCTCCAACCCAGCACCGGCTGCCACGACACGTCCACAACTGCCCGAGTTGTTTGGACAACAGGCTGTCGGTGGGGGGGGGCGCACACGTGGGCCCAGCGTGCTCACACAAACCCACCGCTCTTGGCAAAGCAAGGTTGAAAGCAGCACGAAATCTGTGGCGCTGGCATGTGGGAATCACCAGATGGGTCTGTTCCACATCAGCTGGCAAATAATTTCAGCCCACAAGTGGATTCCAAGCATGGCCCCCGGTGACTCTCCTCACCCTCCCCTATTACCACCTGAATTATCTGGCCTCCCTGCCCCACCCCAGGGAAGGTGGGTGGCCAAGAGCAGGGCATGCAAGCCATGCTAAGGCTTCACTCGTGCCTAAAAGTGTAGGAGATGCAGGCAGGACGCCCCAATGCGTGGCAGGGGACAGTGCCCAGCAGGTGGCTGCTCTTGACACTGAACACTGGCAACAGGTAAGTGGCCACCGGTGCAAAAAGCACAGGGCAGCCTTCCGCTGTGCCTGGTGTGTGGCCACGTTGTTGCTATTTCGACCAGCCCAGAAATTTAACAACCTTTAAAGTCTTCAGTTTCTTCAAAGATTAAACACACTGTTGAGAACACTCCTCTGCTGGCTCTGAGCTGGAGGTGGAGTCGGGTCTCTTTGAAGCTGAGCGAGTGCCTCTTGTCCCCAGGGCTGCAGGATGGAGCTGGACAGGGTCTATCAGTGCAATGTCAGCTCCAACTCCTGATTCAGCCGTGCCCCGGAACACCCAGTAATGCAGGCTTACTTTTGAAGGCAGGCTGAACCCTGATCCTCTGGCTTCGGCTCACCCAGCAGCAGATCATGCTCTTGTTTGAATATAACTACTGCGGCAGAGGAGTCTGCCCCACTTCTTCCTGGGAAGGAGGGATGTGTTACTAGCATGGGAAAATTTGCCCTCCTTTACAGTAATTACATGTAATAACATCTTGCATGTCCCCTGTCATCCTACAGCGCTGCTGATGCCTTATCCAGATGAGACGCCCAGAAAACGCAGCTACCACCGGAACAGAGCAACACGACTTGTTTACAAGAGAGATCAGTACTGCTCGGCGGTGGAGGACAGGAGGAAGGGGAGGCTGCTGTCGCCAGGTCCAGCGCAGGCGGTTCAGAGAGATGGCCTGCATTGTTCTAAATCAGGATAACGAGGCACTTCCGCAGCCCCTTTCCTATGGGAATCCCAACAGGTTGTTGTCTTCCCCCTGCACAAGGGGAAGCGTGGCACCAGGGGGGTGAACCGACTCATCTGTCGGACGCCAGGGTTAAAAGGGTGGGGGGAAGCTGGGGCTGCCAGAGCTTTTCAGCCCTAATGCGAAGATGCCAAGCAATAAAGCAAGTCCACAGTCCACACCGACACCTTCCCAGAGCAGCGTCTGGCAGCTCCACATGCTCGCCATGGCATTGAGTCAGAGGAAAGCGAGACATCTGCCTCCTGCCCACTGCCTGCTGTGCCCAGCTCTCCCGTGCCTACCCTGCACACCGGCCCACTGCTAGCCTTTGACATCTGACCTCGCTGCACGCCATCGCACTCCTGAACTGTCAAATTCCTATTACACCTTTTGCTCAAATGTGCAAATGTTTTAATTTTTAATTAATAATATATTTTGTTACATTTTTTTACATTATTTACAACAAAATAAATAAAAAAAATATTACTGGAGCGTGCACAGAAATTAATATTTTTTTACATTTTTTTACATTATTTACAACAAAATAAATTAAAAAAATAAATGACTGAAGTGTGCAGAGAAATCTCCTTCCCTCCCAGCCCCGCCGTGATCTACCACTACTTACAACCTCGTCTTCCTCTCCACCTCTAGCTCTTTTCCCAGCCACGGACCCCTGCCTTCATCCTTCCCCTTCTGTGACAGCTGCAGCAAAGTGTGAGCTACCTCCCAAGAACAGGGCAACAGAGGCGGCTCCTGTGCTGCAGTGTAGCAACAAAAGCAAAAGGGGACCTCACTGGAAAACAGTCCTGGCTGTCAGTGAGACCCAAGGTGGGAATTTCCGTTCTCCTAAAGAAACCAGCTAAGAATCTGCTGTTTTGCAGCCTTGGGAAGACACGACTTGTCCTGTGGGGAGGCCTCTCTTCCCTCTTCAGAGAGAGCCTGGATAACCAGCGCACATTTAGGCTACCTCCAGGCTAAGCTACCTTCCCTTCTCCTCCCCAGTGAATCCCACCAGGAGATAAACCTGGCTTGACATACCTGATCCACTGAGTCACCGAGGGCTGTGCCCAGCAGCCCACCAAGGACAGCTGCCAGAGTCCCCACCTCAGTAATGCAGGGGCTGTGCCTCAGGTAACCAGCTTCTGAACACCAGAAGGTGGACAGAAGGGTTCACGGTCCTACATGTTTTGCTGGGGTGGCAGCGAGAGCTACTGTCACATTCTTTTCAGCCAGCAGATTCTGGCAGCAAATATGGTCACCGGTCTTTAAAGAGAGGGGTCAACGGAACAAAAAGCTATCAGTGCTTTTTCCAGCATAGATTGTTTGGCTTTGGGTACTAGTAAAAGTTACATTCATAAAAGGCCTCTTTTGTGCATCTACAGTGGGGGTGTTTGCTGGTATTGCCAGATCAAATCTCAGTGAATTTTAGGGGCAGACAAGGCTATTGGCGAGGAGGGAGAGGCAGCACATGCAGCTGCCGGGGGTGCAGCGGAGAAGTGGGCTTTGCGTGACAGGGATTAGCACTGTTGCCGCTGTGAAATACTAAAACAGCCTGAAAGCAAGGGGCCTGTTGTCTGCGCGGGGCCCAGGGTGGTGTGTCGCTGCCCGAAAGCAGTTCCATGGCCCTGCTAGGGCAGTGTGCCCTCCAGACAGACTGAGCCTGACTCACAGGCAGTCCATCCCGCCGGCAGGCCTGCAGGCTTTTCGACCACCCTGTGCCCACTGCGTGCTCTGTCCCAGTCCCAGGAAATGTGGCTGACACCCTTTCCCACAGCCGCCACTGGGGCTCCGGTCCCACTCACTGTCACAGGACACACCAGGCTGTCCATGGGGTGACTGTTCCAGGCTCTGCAAGGCATCGGCATCCCATTAGCAGAGGAGTATCTGTGCCACATTCCACCTAAAAAACACTTTCCGTAGGCCAGGGAAGCTCGCATGGCAAGGGTGGACTCTGGCCTTGCACAGGAGCACACGTGGGAGCTGTTTTGCGCAGCGTGAGCCTAACTAATGCCTCCAGAGCTGAGGGACTTTGTCCCTCCTGTCATCTGTCAGCTCAAGAGCCCATGGGGCCTCCAAACCCCCTGTGCTCTCCGCCAGGGGTGCAGGGTGTGTGCTCCCCCTTCACCCAAGGAGGTGGCTGCAGCAACCAGCTTTCTGTTCCTCCTCCAGACAGAAGAGCCGCCGGTGGCCCTGAGCATGTCCCAGGACAGGGAGAGACATTGGGTTGCTTGCCCTTTTATCAGCCCAGCCTCTGGGATGACCTCAGGAGTGGGAAGAGGGACACAAAGGGGAGGGAAGAGCCCAGTTCTGCCTTGGTCTCCTCCCTGGGGTGGACAAGCAAATGCAGCTCTTTCCTCCACAGCCTGAGCAAGGTGACCGGGTGAACGCCTTGGCCTCTGCTCCTAGCCTGGGAGGGGATTTCTCAAGCCACATGAAAGGGAGGAGAGGAGACGCCAGGCATTTCTCCCCTCTTGACGACTGGTGCTTCTGGTGAAGAAAAGTGAGGGCAGGTGTTCTGTTTCTCTTTGCAGCAGGGCTGCAGAGGCACAGGGGATGGGAGTGGGTCCTGTCCCCGAGCCAGCACCAAAGATTCAGGCTTTCCAGTAGTTGGGACATTGCCTCTCATCTGCTGATTGCGAGGGTAAGTCCTCTGAATCAGCACCTTGGGATTTTGTAATTTCACTTCGCTCTGCCTCTGTGTCTTTCCTTTGACATCTCTGCCCCACCTGGCTGACCAGGCTGGAAGGTGATTTCCACTGCTGATGTCCCTCCACCTGCAGGCTCCCTGTCAGAGCATCTGCTTGCACCACAGCCTTGGCTGGAGAGGAAGGGGGTTTCTTCTCAGCTTTGCTTTTGATCCCTGCTCAATAAACTCCCCTTCTCCCTACTCTGCTGTCTCAGCATGGCTGGGGCACGACAGAAAATATTACTCAGCAGAGTGGAAGTCAAGACAGCCCACCATGTCCCAGGGCCAGTTATGTCTCTTCTGTAGGGTTGCAGAGGTCTTCTCTGAAGCTGAAAGTGCTTCCCATGGGGAAGTTTCCAGGGACGGGACCAAGGGTGCAGGGGCCGACATAGACCCGCAGGTGGATCACCAGGCTGGGGTTGGATTTAAAAACATGACGCAGAGGTAGCTGGATTCTGGAATCGGCAGGCAGACCCCTCAGTCAGCATCTGGATCCATCTGCTCCCGGTGAATTCAAGCTTTCCAACTGACAGCTCCGATCACTGTAATTCCAAAAGATTGTGAGGGGTGGGGGAGGAAACATCTCTATTTTTCTTCTATTTTTATGAGCATATGATAGCACTTTGATACAAAATTACTTGTTTTGCTGTATCCCTCGGTATTTAGGGCCAGGCTCCAAACCACCCGAGGTCAATGGAAAGACTGCCACTAACCTCAGCAGCCACTGGCCCAGACCCATCATCAGGCACTTTCTTTCTTGCTTTGCATCCATTTTGCATGCAGCAAAAACGGAGAAAAGAAAAAACCACCCTCACATGTCAGATCCATCTGCAAAGCCATGGAAAGTATCAGGGGATGATACCGCATTTGAAAACTTTGTAGGTTAAAATCTACAGCGTCATCTAGACTCCTATTCTTCTGCAGCGCCTGAAATTTCCACCCACTTTGGTTGTTTTTAAGAACAGCTAGTATCTCCGGGCAATCAGGCTGGGATTATTATAATTGTTGTTCGTGTGTGTGGAGTGACTGACGCAGATGTTTTTACAATGGATGCTTTATAAAATGACAAAATACTTTCAAACTAAGTAGGCAGCATCGTTTGCATGAAGGACAGCTTCCCAAGCACCCACTATCAATCTTCCCCTTCAGAAGCCTGCTGTGTGTGTGCCCCACTCCTCCCAAAAGGCGTCAGCGAGCCGCGAAAACACCATTTCTCACACACAGGGCCACAGTAGATTTTGAAAACCTGAAACAAGGCCCGGCACAGGGCTCTGAGCTGACCAACCCCAGCACCACATTGCCAGAAGAGCTGCTTTGCAGACAGCACGCTCCCCAGTCACTTATCCTGTGTGCTTCAGTGCCACAGCGCCAGCGACCATGAGCAGCATGGCGCTCCCACCTCGCGTTGTGGCCTGGCAGCCTTGCCTGTGGGCCTGCAGAGCGAGGGTGAAGGCTGGACGGGCCAGGCTGATGCCCACGCCCCTGCCCTGCAGGGTGGTGGCGGGAGGGCGTGGGGCAGCCTGTGGCACGGTGTTGTGCCCACAGCACGGTGTCGGGCCCGTGGCTCGGTGTCGGGCCCGTGGCCTGCCACCTCACATGCTCCAAAGCCTAGGGGCTGCCTGCAGCAAAGGCCTGAGCTGAACGCCATGTTGCAGTAGGCCATGAGCCTTCTCTGCCAGGCTGCCGGCACAGAGGAAGGCTAAGGGGGATGGCCAGGGTCGCAGCAGGAGTGCGGGGGGGGGGTGGGGAGGGCTCCGCTAGGCTCCCGGGCGTGCAGGCCGCAGCCCCGCGATGCCGGCCCTGCCATAGCGGCACACCGCCCCTCCCCGCCCGGTCCCGCCCTCACGCCCTTCCTGCCGCGAGTCCCATTGGCTGGCGGAGCGCGATTGGCTGGCGGGTGGGCCAATGGAGGCTGCCGCTGGGCGGGGCGAGCGGCGAGGCCACGCCAGACGTTGGGCACGAGGCACGCACGTGCTGCGCGGCAGGGGACCACGAGTGGCCGACCCTCCTCGGCAGACCCTCCTCGGCGGCAGGTTCGCGGCGGGCCCGGGGCTGCCCGCCCACAGCGGGGGGAAGGGGGGCGAGGGCCCAAACCCCCAGCCCACCGGGTTCCCCCCGGCGGAGCGCCGCGGGTGGCGCCCCCTGGCGGCCCAGCGGAACCCCGGGGGTTTCCCGGCCCGGTGGCTACACGTGGCCGGTGCCCGGGCCCGTGGGGTGCCACACGGGCACTGCATGGGTGCACAGGCTGCCCGGTGCTGTGTGCAGGCATTGCAGGGTGATGGTGCAGCAGTGCTGGCTGTTGCACAGCTGCACGGGCGCTGCAAAACATGCCTCCGCCCACGCTCCTCTGCAGGCCCCACTACATCCTGGTCCCAAACCATTCTGGCCAGTCCACTACGGGGATGGTGAGTGCTGGTCCCGGGTCCCCAGCTCTGCGCTGTCCCCACAGGGTGCCCATGGGCTCTCCATCAGCCACCCCGAGGCTGCTCTACCGCAGCACCCGCCTGCTCCGCAAAGCCTTCCAGCAGCTCCACCAGCAGCAGCAGCGAGGGGACGTTTTCTGCGACGCAGTCCTGCAGGCTGAAGGTGAGCAGGCAGCATGGCTCAGGGAACTGGGGGCCCAGGAGCCGCAACCCCCAGGAAGGGCAGCCAGGGCTTCGGGGTGGTGACGGCCACTGCACTGTTGGCTTTGCAGGCGAGGCAGTGGTGGCCCACTGCTGCGTCCTCTCCGTCTGCAGCCCCTTCTTCATGGAGCAGCTGGGTCAGAAGCTGCCCCCCCAGGGTTGCAGGGTGGTGCTGGAGCTGGGGGGGCTGAAGATTGGGGCACTGCGCAAGCTGGTGCACTTCCTCTACACCGCTGAGCTGGAGGCCACACAGGAGGAGGTGCAGGAGGTGCTGGCAGCTGCCCGCCACCTTCGTGTCACTGAGCTCGAGTCCCTGGAGCTCCGGGAGGGACGCCTGGTCAGGCTGGGACCCCAGCGGCAGCTCAATCGCTCCTGCCTGCGCGCCCCCCAGCATGTCTCCCCCGTGACAGTGGGTCACAGGGCTGAGCCCAGGGTCAATGCCGTCCCCCCGTGTGAGGGGCCACGCACTCAGGGGACCGTGCAGCCCAGCTCTGTGGGGCGGATGAAACTGCGAAAGGTGGAGAGCTGGGGGTGCTGGGAGGTGGTGCAGGAGAGGCAGCCCCCCACTGTGCCCAGCACGGTGGCAGTGAGTGACAAGGGGCTGACGGAACCGCAGCCACCCCTGCACGCAGGTGCACTGGGGCAAGCAGGTGGGCACTCTCCCCCACAGCGGGCCTGGAGGAAGCAGGGCCAGGTGCCTCCCCCACCCCAGCAGGGCTGCAGGCAAGCGGTGCCTCTGGGGGACCCCCTGGGGGACTCCGATGAGGAGGAGGTGGATGTAGGGACAGTGGAGCCATGCCTGCCCCCCAGCACTGTCTGTGTCTGGCCCTGTCCCTCATCCGAGTCAGATGAGGAGGTGGATGTCCTCACCTAGGGGGGGGCTGGTGCTGCTGCCTGCCCTCAGGGCAATGTGGCAGAGCTGCCCTCACCCCAGGCCCAGAGGCTGCAGCAGCCCCGGGCTACATGGCGTTGAAATAAAGTGTTAGCACTGGTGGAGCTTCACTGTGGGCTGCCAAGCTTTATTGGGGAATTTTGGGGGGACACAGGGGGATGCAGGGGCTCCGGCAGTGGCTGCTTGCGGCAGAGCTGCAGCATCGGAGACGGGACTGGGGCTCTTGGGTGTGCCCCACTTCATCTCGCCTCTTCATAGATGCTCACACCGCAGGTGCCAGTGCCAGCTTGGCTGTGGGGAGGGTGGTGGTGCGTGGTTCCTGTTCTCATCACGTCCTTGTCCCCATCCTGTCCCACTCTTCTCCCTGTCCCATCCCCGTCTCCATCCCATCCCATCGCAGTCCCATCCTGCCCCTGTCCCCATCATGTCCCGTCCCTGTTCCCATCCCATGCCTGTCTCCAGCCCATCTCATCTTTGTCCCCATCCCGCCTCTGTCCCCCATCCCATCCTGTCCCTCTCCTGTCCCCACGCACCTGGCTGCCACCTCTATGCCAGGTTGCTCTTCAGGGCTTCCACCACGGCCTCTGGCTGGGGGAACTTCAGCTTGCGCGGCGGCCCCTTCTTGATGCCACTCCACAGTTCCACGGCTGGGGAGGACAAGGGGGGACAGGTCAGGGGGGCAAGGGGGGACAGGTCAGGGGGGCAAGGGGTCCACCCGCCCCCCACCCCCGCCCCTGGCACTCACTGCTGCCATCCTCCTTCACCAGGGACACCTCGAAGCTGTTCCTGCGCGGCTGCCGGGGGTTGATGTCCACGGGGAGGTGGGCTACGGCCCCGCGCAGGGCCTCACTCACCGCCGCCGCCGTGCGCCCGAACACCCGTCAGCTCTTGCTGGGGGGAGCACAGGGCAGGGGCGTCAGCACCTGGGGAAGGGGCTCCGCACCCCGGGGGTGGGTCGGCACCGCGCGAGGGCACCCCGCCTGGCTCACCAGTGCTCGATGACGACGCGGGGGCCCGTGACCCCCGGGCTGCCCTCGCCCTGGGCGCGCAGCCGCTTCTGCGGGGCTGCAGCCTGCTCCAGTGCCTCGGCCGGCGGCTGCCGGGCCCCGCGCTTCCTGCCGCGGGAAGCCATCCTGCGGGGAGCCCGCTGCGGGGCGGGGGGGGGGGGGAAGCAGTGACGAGGCTCCGCAGGGGGAACGAGACCGGGGCACCCACTGAAGGGGGGTGAAAGGGAGGCGCCCACTGGGGTCCCGCCACGTAGGGTGATGCGGTGTCCCCAGAAACCCCGCCGGGGGGGGGGGGGAAGGGGAAGAACGGAACCCGCGTCTCCTACCTGCCGCGCCGCGTGCCGGACTGGGGCGCTGCGCCGGGCTGTGCCCTAGGGTGAGCCGCAGGAGGGGGGCGGCGGGGGGCGGTAGGAGGCTATCACAGCTGAACGGCGCCCGGAGCCCGCGGGAACCGGGAAGGCACCCCCATACTCAGCCCGCTCGCCTCCGCGGGACCATCTGACCCTTCCCGGGGCAACGGCGAAGTGCCGGGCCGGCCCGCTGTTACCTCCGCCTCCCCCTCCCCGGCAGGGGCAGTGGTTCCGCCCGCGTGCCCCTTCCCGCCGTGCTGCCGACGCAGTCGCGGCAGCCAACCAGCGCGCACAGCCCAGCCGCGCGCCGCCCGAAGCCCCGCCCCCAGCGCTCAGCCCCGGCCCCCCCACGGACACGGACACGGACACGGACACGGACCCGGACCGTTTATTGTCAGCGATGAGGATGAGCGTTAACCGAAGGCGGGGTCTGTCCTAGTGCCTGTCCCCGCCGGCACCGGGGTCCTGCCCGCCGGGGCTCCCCCGCTCTCCCGGGGCAGGGCCAGGACACGCCCCACGGAGCAGGCCGCAGGCAGGGCCGAGCGGGCGGGCAAGCCCTGCGGGGCCGGTGCCACCGGGGTGACGGTGACGCGACGATGGGTGATGACAGAGGGCAGCTTCTACTTGTCCTTCTTGGTCTCCCCGTCGGGGTGCCCGGCAGCCGCCTGTTGGACAGAGGGCTCCTCGGGCCCCTCCTCCCGCGGCTTCGACTGCTTCTTGGCTTTCTGGTAAAGCTCGTTGAGGTTGAACTCCCGGATCACGTTTTCCTGCGGCCCAGAGACAGTGTTGGCACCCCCGGGGACCCCCGCAGCCCCTACCCTTCCCAGGTCACAGGCTGGCTGCCAATCCCCATCCTGCCCTGGGGTGGGGGGTGGGCAGCGGGCTGGAACATCCCACCCACCTCAGAGAAGGTCCAGGAGACAGCCCGACCCTTCTTGTCGATCTGTGGCCGACGCATGGTCTCTGTCCCACCCTGGAAGAGGATGAGGGTGGGCAGCTGCTTTGTGAGGGGTGAGGTGCTGACCTTGTACCTGCGGTGGGAGGGGGAGAGGCTGATGGTGACCCTCGGGCAGCTGCAGCTGGGGGCTCCCATGGACTCTGCCCCAGCACAGATCCCACCGCCCAGGCTGTCTTCCCACCAGACCTGGTGCTGACGTCCGTGTACCGGCCGACATCCACCTTCCCGAAGTGCAACCCCGAGCAGTTGTACCTGGGGAGGATGGAGGGACATGGCTGCCAGTGCCACGGGTGACTGCAGGGCTGGGTGCAAGCCCTGGCCCCGCGACTCACCAGGGCCCCCGGCAGGCGCCACTCACTTGAGAGAGAGGTCAGCAAAGATGGGGGCGAAGGACTGGCACTCGCTGGACCAGTTGGCAAAGAACTCGACGATCCAGGTCACCCGCTTGTCCCGCTCCAGCTCCTCCTGCAGCAGGGGTGTGGGGCTTAGCAGGGGACACAAGCACAGCCCGCCAGCACCCCCCTCAGGAGGTACTCACATCTATGGTCTTGTCGCTGAAATACTTGATGTACTCAGGGCCCATGTAGAGGGGGGGCTTGCACGTCATCAGGAACACTGCAACAACAGCGGCCCTGAGCCCCCCCACCCCCCAGTGCCTGGAAGGCCCAGGATGGGTTTGGGATGAGGCTCCTCCTTTCCCAGAGCAGCCATGGGGAACCACGGCAGAGTGAGCCCTGGGGCAGGCAGACTTCCTTGAGCCCTGCCTCACCCACTGCTGCCCCCAAGCCCGAGCCCACGGAAGCTCCTCACACCTGCAGCCCCCTCCAGCAACAAAGGCCAAAGGTTGACCCCACAGCAAGAGGGAGCTCTGGCTCATCCAGCCAGGTGGCACAGGGGACAGGTAGGGACGGCTGGTGCTGAGGGCAGGCCAAGCCATGCCAAGGAGGCACTGCTGCTGCCTCCAGTGCTCTGGGCTCCCCCTGGCAGATCTCACCTATGCAGAGCGTGAGGTAGAGCAGGCCCATGCGGATGTCGAGGCGGAAGAAGAGGATGGCATTTGCCACTTTGCTGAACATGAAAATGTTCCCGATGTGCTGCTCCACAGTGACTGTGGAAGGGAAAGAGGGATAGAAGATGGGACCAGATCCCCCCAGAAGACAAGGGAGATCTTGAGGGAGGGCCAGATTTGGTCCTCCAGACCCCAATCCACTCAGCTTCTCAGGGAAGGTCCCTTAAGCAGCCCCACCCCGCAGCACAGGCCCCAACTCACTGGAGCGTCGGTTCTTCATCATCACGATGGCGCTGAGGAACATGAGGATCTCCACCTCCCGCTGGGACAGGAGAGATGGTGTGAGCAGGAGGCACCCATGGGACCCTGCAGCCACAGCAGAGCCTGGGAGCGGCCACCAGTGCCAACCACAGCCCTATTGTCCTCCCATAGTCAGGCTGCTCCTGGCCCAGCCTGGCACCGGCATGAGTGGCTGTGCCAGGCCCTGCTGGCCCCAGCTCTCTGCCAGCTCCCTGCCTCCTCCTGCAGCTCCTTCCCCTCTGGATCTTGAGAGGGAGGCAGCAAGGAGGAGGCTGCCCCTGCCACAACAGGCACGGCCTCCCACCCTCACCAGCACCTGAGGAGCCCTCAGCAGCGGGAGAGCATCGGCAGAGCAATGACAGCGGCTGCTGGTCTTCCCCCTCCCTCAGCTGGGCCGGCTGCAGCCCTAGCAGACAGCCGGGCACAGGGGCTCGGGGATGGGCGGCAGAGCCAGGTCAAGCCCGGCAGGCTGCACGAGTGGGAGGGGAGCCAGGCCCGCCCGGGGAACACCGGGGCGGGCACAGGGGGCGCAGGCACGGGGGGGGGGGGGGGAGCACGGGGAGGGGGCGGGCTCGGGCCCAGAGCGGGCCCGGGTCAGCGGCAGGCCGGGCCGCCTCACCCAGTCGAAGTCGCAGGGGTTGCCGTCCTCCCGCTGGGAGGGTAGCCCTTGGCAGAGCGGCGGGACCTTGCGGACGAGCAGGAAGGCGGTGGCGAGCAGGGCGGAGAGCGGGTAGTAGGGCCGCGCCAGCCAGCGGCACAGCCCCGGCACCGAGTACAGCAGCGCCAGCAGCGGCGCCAGCACCGCCATCTTGCCCTCTGCTCAGCAGCTGCCGCACGGCCGCCCTGCTCCTATTGGCCCGCTCATCTGCGGGAGGCGGAACGCCCTGCGGCCCCGCCGGCCAATAGCAAGCGGCGCTGCCCGGCGCTCCCCATACGGCGGCGGGCCAATGAGGGGGGAGGAGAGAAGCGGCCAATCAGAAGGCTGGGACCGAGTCTCCCGTAGCAACGGGGGCAGCGGGCGGGGCCTGAGGGGCGCTCGGCCAATCGCGGCGGGGCGGCCCCGCGCGGGGCACGCCGGGAAGATGGAGAACTTCTCGGCGCTGTTCGGCGGGGCTGAGCCACCGCCCGCCGCCGCCGCCGCCCTGGGCTTTGGGCCCGCCAAGGCGCCGGGCGCCGGGGCCGCTCCGGCTCCCGCCTCCGCTGCGCCGCCGCCGGGCGAAGACGCGGCCCGCAAGGCCGCCGCCGGCCCCTTCTACTTGCTGCGGGAGCTGCCAGGTGCGGGGCGGGGCCGCGGGGCGGGGGCGGGCGTCGCACTCGGCCAATCGGCACGGCGGAGCTGGGGCGCAGTGGTGACTGGCCGCGCGACGGGCCAATGAGAGGAGAGAGTGGCAGACAGGGCGGCGTGAACTGACAGCGCGACAGGCCAATGCGCGCGCGGGAGGGCGGGGCCAAGCTGTTCGTTTTCGAATGGGGAAGTGGGGCTGGGGCGAGGGTCCCGGGGCGGGGGCGGGGGGGTCCCCGACGGTGGGATGGGGCGGCCTGGCTGGGCGGCAGCACCACCCCATCTCCCCCCCCGCGGCGGGCGCAGGCACCACGGAGCTGACGGGCAGCACCAACCTGATCACGCACTACAACCTGGAGCACGCCTACAACAAGTTCTGCGGCAAGAAGGTGAAGGAGAAGCTCAGCAACTTCCTCCCCGACCTGCCCGGCATGATCGACCTGCCCGGCTCCCACGACAACAGCAGCCTGCGCTCCCTCATCGAGAAGCCCCCCATCTGTGGCAGTTCCTTCACCCCCCTCACTGGCACCATGCTGACGGGCTTC
This sequence comes from Falco naumanni, assembly GCF_017639655.2. Taxonomy (NCBI): domain Eukaryota; kingdom Metazoa; phylum Chordata; class Aves; order Falconiformes; family Falconidae; genus Falco; species Falco naumanni. The sequence goes on along the minus strand of NC_054063.1, from coordinate 20,758,303 downwards.
CGCCTCCACGCTGGCCCGGTGAGCCCGGGGCTGAGGGCTGGGGGGCGGCCCCTGGGGCAGGAGGTGCCCGGCCCCGCCTGACCAGCCCTGGTCTCCTCTCCCCAGCTGCCTGAACAGTGCCGGCTGATGCACATCCAGCCACCCAAGAAAAAGAACAAGCACAAGCACAAGCAGAGCCGCACCCAGGATCCTGTCCCCCCAGGTATGGGGCTGCGCTTCACCGCCGCAGCCGTCCCCTCTTCCCTTCAGCCCCAGGGAGGCCCAGCTCATCCAGCCCTCTCGTTTCTCCAGAAACCCCCTCAGACTCCGATCACAAGAAGAAAAAGAAGAAGAAAGAGGAGGATCCAGAACGGAAGAGGAAGAAGAAAGAAAAGAAGAAAAAGAAGGTGGGTGGGGAGAGCCGCGGCCTGATACCCAGCCTGTGCCCACCCTAGGGGCCGTCTGGCAGTCGCAGGGCCTGGAGCCAGCGCGTGGCCATTCCCCAGGGATGCTGCTGTCAAGCAGGAGGTCTCACGGGATACCTGTCTGTCCTTCCTCTGCAGAACCGGCACAGCCCGGAGCACCCAGGGGTGGGCGGCTCCCAGGCCAGCAGCAGCAGCAGCTTGCGGTGAGGCCGTGCCGGCGCCGCCCCGGGAATCCCCCAGCCGGCGGGAACAGCCTTGACTGACCTGGGAGGGACTCATCCCTCTTGTGGCGCTCGGCACGGGGGCACGGGCTGGCCTGTCCCCCCACCCTGGCAGAGAGGACACCCCCACAGCCCCCCACTTGTGTCGTGCTGCCAACTGGGACCAGGGGACACGGACTGCTGGCACTGAGGTTGCCAACCTTGGCCTTTTATACCAACACAGCCCGGTGCATCAGGGCCTCTCCTTTTTAGTCACCTTTTGATTAAAGTCTCTGCTCTGAGGAGGGGCTGGTGGCAGTGGCTGCTGCAACCCTTGGCCGTTGTGGCGAGGCGAGGAGCTGAGACCGGGGGCGTCCATGGGGTGTGCGGGATCTGCGCCGCCCTGACACGCTGTGGCCTGGGATGGAGTATCATGGCCGAGCTCCCAGCCCGTCTCCTGCCCAAGCAAGGGTGAGGCGGGCTCCGACCTTGGCTCTGGCTGTTGGGCTGGGTTGAGGGACTCTCTGCTCCTCTGCCCATCACCACCCGGGCCTGGCGAGGACAGGAGTGACCCTGGAGAGGCACCGTGTCACTGTGCAGAAGCAGCTGCTGGCAGAGCACCCCAGCTGCCATTGCAGGCACTGGGAGCTCCAGCAGCAGTCCTGGCATGACACCAAAGTCCTCCTTTGGTCCCAGCATCTTGCACAGGATCCTAAGCCTCGCCAGCTCCTGCAACGCCTTCCCCAGAGCTGCTTTCCTCATGCCCTGAGAAAAACCTTAGCTTCTGCAGGAGCAGAGTTTTCCCAGAAGCACCCCGAGGCGGTGCCTCCCCAAAACGCAGCTGGGCTCAGCTCTCCTTGGGCCCCCCTTTCCTCTCCCTGTTGTGAGGCAGGAGGGAAGGCCAAGACACTGGAGGACGGGAGCTCTTCAGGGGCTCCTCTGTCCCCAGACGCTAAACAAAGCACACACATGCCCACCAGGGCGGCTCATTAAATATCCTTTTATTCCTCATTTTTAAAATGGCTAATAATAATAATTAAAAAACAATGGCATGGCTCTGCAGAGGCCTCGGGAGACATATTGCCGTAGAGAAAGAGTCAAGTAGTGCCTGAAGTTTTGCAGGCCCCTGCATGGGGTGGTTTGCCCGGGCAGGGGTGGGGGGACAGGGAGCACTGGGCTCCTTGGCTGCATTTTTTGTTTTTGGCATGTGATGAGAAAATATTGCTTTATGGGGATGTACCCCGCTGGCCTTCCTCTTCCCCGAACGGAAATAAAACCAACTGTGTGACAGTGAAAAAACCCTATCAGACCCATTTTAAAAATTAAAAAAAGCAACAAAAATAACACACGCACCCCAGCCCCGTCCCAACCAACACAAACCCTGGAGAAACATAAAAAGGGTGAAAACCGCAAGTGGGGAAAGACTGGAGCCCATGAGTGCTTCTCTGCGCCTGCCGGCACCTGCGGTGCCAGCTGGTGGTTGGATTTGGGGGTGTGCAGGGAAGGGGCTGCCCCTCCACCCTTCCTCCCTGTGCTGTGAGGCCCCAGGCAGGGTGGGCTGGGGGCTTCACAAGTGAAGAACTGGGAAGGAGAGTTTCCTCGGCTGAAAGCACCTTGGCCTTCGACAGGGGCCGGGGGGGGTGGTGGGAGTGTCAGGGCACCCCAGGGGGGCACCTGCCAGCCCACGGCCCTGCCCACCCCGGGTGGGAGAGCAATGCCAGGCCCCTGCCCCAGCTCATGCCAGGAATGCAGAGGGTGGCCCCGACCCTGCGTGAGGGATGGGACAAGTTGGGGGCCGGGCCCCAGGCAGGGAACGGGCAGTTTCTTCCGCTCTCTGGGTAAGATATATAATTTCTGCTTTTTTTTTTTTTTAATATTTATATTTATATATATAGATATTTATATATACACACACCTGGTAACTCAGAAAGAGAAAAAAAAATAGAATCCGTAACAATAATAATAAAAAAAAGTATTCTGGTTTAAAAACAATCCATTCCTACCACGCTAGGCGAGCGGTTGATTGCACAAGGCCCACAAGTGGCTGGCGCAGCCGCGGTGCTGCCGGGCACGAGGCTGCAGGGGTGGCCCCCGAGCCCGGCCAGGCACCTGCCGGCAGCAGTCCTCGGCAGGTGGAGGACGAGCAGCCCCGCTCGGGTCTGTGTCAGCCCACCAAGTCCCGGGGCGGGGTGGAGAAAGAGAAAAGCGGCAGGGGCCGCTGGCCCGTTGCCCCCTGGCCCGGCTCTCCCTGGAGTCCGCAGAGCGTCCGGCCACGTGTCGTCCCTCGGGGGCCGGTGGGTGCCAGCCTGGGAGGAGGTGAGGGGGCGAGCGGCTCTGCCCCTCATACTGAGATCTCGTAGGTGGTCCCCCCCACGCCGGAGACCTTCTTGACTCCCCCACGAGTGGGGCTACTGAGGGGCACCTGCCCCGGGCCCGGGGGGGCCGAGCCCAGGCTCTTGGGCTGCCCATTGGACTTGCTGTAGGCTGTTCTCATCTGCACCTCGTCCCTGGGGAGGCAAGGAAGGATGAACATGGGGTGTGAGGAGGGGGAGGGAGCGCGGCACCGCGGGGAGGGCTTGAAGCCAGGGGGGAAGGATAGGACTGCAGGGCTGCTGTCACCCGGGGGAGGGACCCCAGCATCCCAGCAGCCACAGTCCTGCCCTCCCCGGGGACCTCCAGCACCCACAGCTGCCCCAGCTCCCAGAGAGACCTGTGGGGTGGCCCGGGGTGGGGCCAGCTCTGCTCTGGGGGGAGGAGGAGGAGGAGGAGGAGGAAGGCAGGCGAGAAGGAGAGTTTCCCTCGCCCTTCTCTAAGCTAGGTGTAGCATCACTTCCCAGTGAGGGTGTTTCACTGTCCCAGGGCGCTGGTGCAGGGGAAGGAGGGCTGGAGGGGGCACAGGTGGGGAGGGGGTGTGATGGGCAGTCGGCTCCCCCCAGGGCAAGGCCCCCCCCATCTGTGGGGCTGCAGACCATGCTGTGTGTGAGGAGGCCACTCCGGTACTTACTTTGGTGCCAGTAAGGGCTGCAAGGCCACCTCCTCCGTCTCGGGGACGCTGGCCTGAGACGCTGGTTTTTGGCTGCTGTAAGACACGGATTTTCCCAGGTGGGGGGCGGCGGGCTGGTCAGGGGAGCCCAGGGAGCGCACTCGGAGCGCGTGGGGGGGCTCGGGCTTGCCAAAGCGGGGTGGGGCCGGGCGGGTGAGCGGATTCTTGCCCAGGGGCGAGCGCTTCGAATCGTCCGAGGAAGAGCTGGTGCGGGGGGCGTTGCTGGAGCCTGGTGTCGACTGGATGCCCGAGTCCACCAGCCCCACGTCCTCCTCCCTGCCCGGTGCCGGCGGCTGCTGCAGCAGCTTCTCCCGCTCCTGAATGGAGGCCACGATGTGGCGGGAGAGATTGTCATAGCGCACGGGCGAGGGCTCGCGGGGCGGCGCGTGCTTGGGGGAGACGGCGCTGGCGAAGCGGCCGTGGAGGTCGGTCTCTCTCTGCTGGGCGATGCGGGCTGAGAGGAAGGGCGAGGTGTAGCCCACCGGCGGGTCGGGCTCTGGGCCCGCCTGCACCGACTCGAAGTCAGGGCTGTCGGAGGGCGTGAGCAGGCTGTCATACGACAGGCTGCCATTGCGCGTCTGGTTCACTAGGCTCTTGTAGGAGGTGGAAGTGGTGCCCTCTGAGCGGATGGACTGGAGGTGGCCCATCTCAAAGCCCGTGCCCTGGGCCGACTTGAGGCTGGAGGAGCGGGAGCCGCTGGAGAGCGGGTCGAAGTGAAAGCTCTTGCCGAAGGTGGGTGAGCGGAAGCTCTCGGGCTCCAGGCTGGGCTCTGAGCGGTAGCTGGGCTTGCGGCTGCTCTCACAGATGGAGTTGGGCTCCTTCAGGCTATTCACGCGGCTCAGCTGAGGGGCAGACACACAGCAGTCACCCACAGAAAGATGGAGCCCTGGCAAAGCTCCCAGTGCCCACTCCAAACTCTCCCCCAACCAGGTGGCATCCCCTCGAGGCCAGGTTGCCCCCTTGTCGGGCTGGGCAGTGGGCGCAGCCTTACCTTGGCACTGGTGGAGTGGGGCAAAGCTGCTGAGCTGCTGCTGCTGCTGTAGCCAGGCCGGTACTTGTACATAGTGGGAGTGGGGGGGCTGTCCTTGCCTAGCAAGCTGCTGTCTGCAGGCAGGGGAAGAAAGAAAGATGCTCAGAAACGTGGCAGCTCCCCGGGGAAGGAGTGGTGTGCAGATCCCTGCCCTCCCTTCCCAAGAACCGGCTCTGAGCCTGTGAGGCAGACAGACCAGGGGGGTGGACGCAGAGAGAGGGATGGGCTGTAGGAGAGGCGCACCAGGGGCAGATGAAAACGGAGTGGGATGGAAAATGTGTCCCCGTGGCAATGCATTTTGGGCCAGCACTTCCCTGCCCCTACAGCAGGCTGGGTGACACCCTGGGGTCAGCAGGGTATGCACACAGAGGGGTCAGCGGGTGCCTGAGCACACTGTGGACCTGCTGGCTGGTCACCCCGCTGACACACACGCCACAGCCCTTCTCCAGCCCCGACAGGGGGACGGGGAGAGCAGCAGAGGCTTTCAGCCCGCTGCGGGAAGCGGCTGCTTCCAAGCTCTGCCCTTCACATCCCACCTCTGTTGCAGGCAGCTCCGAATGCTGCTTTGATGATGCTCAGGCAAGCGGGGAAAGCAAGTCACGCAGGCTGCCACAAACATGCTCTCTGCCGCCAAGCCAGGCCGGCCACTCCTTTGCCTCCTTCATCCTGGCGATGCTCCTGTGCCTGCCTGATGCAGGGCAGCCTGCAAGCCTGCCTGTCACAGGCCACCAACAGCACTCTGGACAAGCACCACGCTGTCTCGGCTTGGCCTCCTGCTCCTCTCTGACAGAGCAGAGCTGGCTGTAAGCATCCCGCAGGCTTCTCCGGTGCAAGGGGCCACACAGCCCAGAAATACGAGCACGTCCTGCCCCACAACACGGTGCTGCTGATGTCCTTCGGGTCTGCCCTGGAGCCTGTTCCACCTACAGCCCTGGCTCCTGGTCTGCCTGGCACAGCCCTGGGCTCCCCTCCCAGCGGCTGCCTGGGACCCTGCATGCCTTCCTTACCCTCGTTGGTGGCCAGGGTTAAGTGTGTCCTCAGGCCCGTGTAGCGGCTGAGGTCTGGCTTAGGTGGGGGTGGCGGCTCGGCGTCAGCAGACTGGCTCTCTGTCACCTCCAGGCTTCCTTTGGACTGCAGAGACAAAGCGCAGAGGGAGGATCAGAGGGGTACCGAGACCTCAGCCCTCTCCTCGGCAGGCAGGGAGCAGGCGGCAACACCGCGGGGACTCTTGCTGCCTCCCGGGCCATCTGACATACTGAGTGCTTGAAGGCGGCATGTGCCTCGGGTGCTGGGAGGTGCTGAGGAGCAGGGAGCTCCAAAGGATGCTGCAAGGGGGAAGGAAAGGATGAGGAAAGGCAACGGAGGGTGCAAAGCCTCATGTGGTCGCTGCCGCATGGGAGGGACATGGTTTCTGTCCCTTGGGGACACAGAACAAGATGACACGGAGGGGGATGGGGAACGTGACAAGGCTCACTCGGTTCTTTACTCACGGATGCAGGCTTGCACCCCTGGGCTCCGTGGAATGCCCCAACGCAGGGAGCACTAATCCCCACCTTCCTCACCTTCGTCCTCTTCAGCTCTGTCTGGATACCGTTGTCCATGATCTTGACAGTGATCTGACCGTCTGACACCTCGGGCCGCAAGAAGGGGGGTCTCACCAGCACCGTCTGCTCGGCCTTCGGGCGCCCGAGGTACCTAGGGAGAGGGGCAGGAGGAAGCTCAAGGCCTGGAGCTAGAGACAGGGCAGTTTGCTCCGACGCTGCAGGGCTAGCGGGGCACAGCGGTGCTGTGCCAGGCTCACCTGGGGGCCGGGGAGCTGCAGAGGACCCGGCTGACGTTCTTACAGCAACCGTTGGTGAAGGGGTTGACACCACCACGGAACTTGCCCGTCACCTGCGGGATGAGGAGCATCGCAGCGTTACCGGGGTGGACAGGGACCTTGGCAGTGGGGGGTGTCTCCACTCCAGCCAGCCAGGTCAGGTTGCTCAGGGTTTGTCCAGCTCACTCATGACAGTCTCCAGGGATGGAGATACTCTGAGACGCTCCCCCTTTTCCAGGTCCCTGTTTCAGTGTTCAGCTACCCTCGAGGGGCAAAAGCCCTTCCCTAACGTCTAACTGGAAGCTGCCTCGTTAGCTGTGCCCATCGCCTCTTGCCCCCCTGCAAAGGGCCTGTCCAGCTCCATCCTCTCTGCAGCCACCCCCAACAGCCGCAGTAAAGATCCCCCGTCTTCAGGCTGCACGGACGAGGTGCTCTCAGCCTCCCCTCGCAGACATCTCGTGCTCTACCCCCCACCCAGCTCAGTGGCTTTCCCCTGCCTCAGCCCACCCCGTCCACATCTGTCTTGTCCCAGGGAGCCTCAAAACTCCCGGCCCTGGCATCAGCCCCGCAGCCATACCTGTTCGTTGGTAGTACGGCCCCTCGCCACGAGCACCACGTGGAACCCCGTAAGGCCAGCGACGGGGATGAAGAACAGGCCGGCCACGCACATCACCACCATGCTGTCAGCAGCCAGCTAAGGAAGAGCCACAGCCCTGCTCCACAGCACACTGTCCCCAGCCCCGCCAAGGCCCTCCCACCTTGGCCCCGCTCCTGTGGCCCCGCAGAGGATACGTGACCGCCATGCGGACGCCAGAGAGCTCCTCCACCTGGTAGAGGACATAGAGCAGGCCGAAGCCAAACACTCCCATGATGTGCGTGGTGAGCGACAGCAAGAAGAGGAAGAAGTAACGGTAATTGCGCCGCCCGATGCAGTTGTTGACCCAGGGACAGTGATGGTCGAACTCCTGTCGGTGGGGAGAAGATGGGGTGAGGGGCTGCCTGGGCTTCCTGCCTGCACTATGGGTTAAACTCTGCACGGAAACAGAGAGGAATCGAGACCCGGCAGCTCCTCACCTCCACACAGTTGTCACAGACGCTGCAGTGGGAGCACCGTGGCGGCCGGTAGAAGCGGCAGGTTGCACACCATTTCATGCGCACCTGAATGCCCTTGATCTCCACCGTCTTGTAGAGCGGAGCTCGGAAGTCATCCTCCTTGTCCTCGTCCTCCTCAGCTGATGGGGAAACCCCAGCGCAGCCACATGTCAGGGCAGGGGGGAAGGCAACGCCAGGGCCCAGCCAGCCTCCTGCCCTCCTGAGCTGGAGGTGCCCGGCATCGCCCTCCGCTGTCACCAGGTCCATCTCACCTGGCACAGGGACCAGCCACGGACCCCTAAAAACGTGGGGGTTGGGTGGGTGTGTGCCTCCCAGACTCTGCCCCAAAACCACGGCACCCACATGGGGTGCCAGGATTTACACTCCCTCCACCACGTGGTCCTACAGGCTGGGTGCTGAACCCAGAGCTACCTTCCCCATAGCGTGTGTCACCACCCGATCCCACCCGGCACGGGCAAGGAGGGCTTTCCTCATGGCTTCTGGGATTGGGTAATCCTCTTTGCCTGGGAGGAAGGAGACAGCTCTATCTGAGATGTTTCCCCAGCAGAGCCAGACTCACCTCGTGGGAATATGCCTGGGTCCATGAAGGTGGCCATGCTGAAGTTGGCCAGCACAAAGAGGAAGACGACAGCATTGTAGACAGGAATGACTGGGGAGATGTACAGACTGAGCCCCGGGCACCTGCAGGCACAGAAGCGGTGAGACACCCACGCCTCGCCCCATGGGTCACTCCTCCAGCGCCTCCCACTGCCTCTCACCTCCCCTCCCCACTGGTCCTGCCCCCCACACAGCCCCAGTGTCACTGAGCTCTGACGGTGCCCCCAGGGAGAGCAAGGGCTGAGCGGGTGCCAGCTGCCCCCTCCGAGCCCCCTGCTCGGTGATGGCCTGGCTGGGAAGTCCACGTCCCCTGCTCTTGGGCTGCGTTCCCAGGCTCCGGCCCAGGCAGGGGGCTGCGCAGGTTCCCTGCCAAACAACTCTTCCTTCTGCTCTCACCCAGTGCCCTCCACTCCTGAACGGAGCTGTAACCAGGCCAGCTTGACCCGGGGTGTGTTCAGCCACGCTCCGCAGACCAGCCTAACGCCCAGCCCTGGGGGAGCAGCTGTGGGGGGCCGGAGTGGGAACCGCTCCAGTAAACCAGCGGAGAGCAAAAACTGCACCCACAGCCCCAGAGGTGCTGTCAGCGCAGGACCCTGCTGCCACGGGGAGTGACGGCAGGCAGTGGGGAGGACAGGGTGAGCCGGGCTGACAGCACGGGAGGCACGTGGGAGGGATCCAGCCACAGGGGACCCCAGCGAGCGTCGCCCTCCACGTGTCACAGCAGGGAGCATGGGGACAGAGGGGACCCTGTGAGGGGATGCAAAACCAGCAGCAGCTCCAGTGCCTCCAGCACTGCTCCTGCTCCTCACAACCTGCAGTCGGAGCCCAGCCTAGAGACGAACTCCAGTGGCACATGGGGACCCCACCACTGTGCCAGCCTGCCCGGCCAGCACCCAGCTCCTCCATGGGAGCACAGCAAGGGAATCACCACCGTTCCCCACTGCCCTGGGCAGGCCGGGTTCCGGACAGCGGGCTTCCCCCTCAGAGGCGCCAGCGTAATACCCTAATCTGCTTTGCTGCTGGGAGTTTAATCCTGCAGATCTAGGACAGCATCTGTCCCTCTCTTCCCCCTGCAGCGATAAGTGCAGATGGATTTAGGCAGCAGCAGCAGAGAGGGGCAGAGCGCAGGGCTTGGCGGGCAGGGTGACATATGGTGCCAGCGCTGTAATCCCCTGCGGCCCCCGAGCAGGTAGAGGTGAAGGGGCAGGCGCTGGTCCCATCCCCTCCTCCACTGCTACCCGCTGGGACCCAGCCAAGGGGACAGGCCCCATCGCCCCCGAAGCAGCCCTTGTCCTTGTCATGGCAGCCCTGAAAGCCTCTGCAAGGCTCCAGCTGAGAATAAACCCTTGGCCCAGGGCTCTGCCCCCAGTTCAGCCCAGTCCAGAGCCAGCAGGGCCCTGAGTAAGGGCAGGGGGGGCACCGGCCCACACGGGGCAGCGTGCGAGGGGACAGGGGACCAAGGGGACAGGGGACGGTGCCAGGCGGAGGGCTGCCTCCAGGCAAGTGGCAGCCAGAAGATAAGGTGGGTCCGGGCTGGAAGAGCAGGCACACCTGCCTTGGCACCGACCTGGCAGCGGAGGAGGGAGAGGCGGGCACGGCACACCCAGGCACCAGGCATGGCTCCGTGCCCTGGCCCTTCCCTGTGCCAGGCGAGGGTGGGAAGCAGCAGCGGGACCTGCCCTGCACCGGCCAAGGAGAAGGCAGTGCCTGTCCCGGCACAGCAATGAGGGCAAGAGGAGAGCAGGAGAGCAAACCCTCTTGACTTGACAAGACACTTGGCTAGCAGAGCACAGCAGGAGCCAAGCTCTGCTCTACCAACCAGCACACTCCTCCTCCTCCTGCTCCTCTCCTGGAGCAGGGCCCGGCACCACCACCCTCTGCAGCACCTCCAGGCCCCAGCCCCGCACCTGCAAAGTTGTCTTCTCCAAAACCTCTTCCGCCCCTCAGCCCACTCCTCCGTGCTGCTCAGAGCGAGCGCCTGGCTGGGGTGGGAGCCTCACCCTCCTGGGCACCCTGGGCAATGCCTCCCCGCCTCCACGTATCTGAGACAGCATCTCTCCACGTTTCACCAAGAGGTCTCCTCCGGGGCGGGGAGCGGCTCCTTCACAACCTGCACAGCACCGACCATGCCAGCTCTGCCTCCTGACGCAACTGGCCCTGCCGTCTCCTTCAGAAGCCAGCCAGCTGGATTCCCCGCGGAGCAGGCAGCACTGGCACAGCCAGGACGGTCTGGTCAGGAGGAGCAGTCTCCAATCTGTGCCTCAAAACTCTCGGAGAGCAGCCTTGGAGAGGTATGGGATGAACGCCACATTGCCACGCCAAGACCTGAGCAAGGCAACAACACGCTAGCCACTGTGAGCCCAGCTAGCCCAGTATGACCGGCATTGCTGGGAGCCACCGCGGGACTGGAAGCCATGCCAGGAGCAAGGCACTCACGCCTAGCTCAGCTTCCTCCTCCCCTCCGACAAGCAGGCTGTGCCGGGGAGAGGGCTCGTCCCACCTGCCCCAGCACCCGGCTGCTGCTGGGGCTGCCCCCGGCCACCCACTGGAACAGCACTGGCAAGAAATGCTCAAGTGGTTTCAGGGGTTTGCAGAAAATGAAAGTCAGAAAGTCTCCCAGGCGAGAAAGCTTCCCAGTCTTGCAGAGGGAAACTGGTATTTGCAGCAGGGCAGGCAGCAAAGCAGGGAGGCAGCAGCCCCCGGTACTCACCTGGCAGCAGAAGTGCTGGGCAAGGAGCAAACCACCCATTCCCTGCAGCTTCCAGGGCCAGGGGCCGCGCTGGCAGTGCAGTTTCAAGGAGATAGCCCCCCCCCCCCCCCATCACCACCGCTGTCCCGGCCCTTGAGGGACCCAGCAGGGCTGCTCCCTGCCCTCCTGGCCCGGCAGCCTCTTTGAAGGGCACTTCTTTCCTCTCCTGCCCTGGGCATCGGACACGGGGAAGGTGGCCACTTGTAATGTCCCTTCATCCCAAGGAAGGGCACAGCCAAGCACCCCGCACCACTGAGCTCTGAGCACTCCAGCTTGAGGGAGCCTCTTTAGCTCTGCTCCCTGCCCAGCTGCAGAGAGACTGCTGGAGGGAGAGGGGCAGGGGGGCTCAGATGAGCCTTAAAGATAGGGAAAGCCCTTCCAGGAACACCGAGTAATGAGCTGCTCTCTCTAGAAAGAGAAATCCCAGCCCAAATCTTTGCTTGAAAGGGCTGGAGGGGAGCCAGTGAGACCCACTGCACACCAGCCATCCCTGCACAATGGAAATGCCAACAGCAAGGCTGAGCCAAACACGCAGCCCAGAGCCTTACAGACAGACCCTGGCAGGATAGGGGAAAGATAGCTGCTTCAGCAAAGGCTGGCAAAGCTCTGGGACAGGCAGAGGGAAGAACTGGCCCTCCAGCGGGAAGGGAATACCTCCCCCATCACCTCCCACGCTGCTGGGCACCGAGCCCTTCACAGGAGTGAGCAGCACAGCTCCCAGGGGGGGCAGGATGGCAGCAAGCAGGTCCCCTGGGGCAAGAAAGACTGACCCTTTAGCTAAGAGAGCACCAGCAGACTCCAGACACCTTGGCACTGAGAAGGATGCAGCCACAGCTTTAAGGGGACAACCAATGATGCCGATGGGTCAAACGGAGAAGACTTGCCTGGCGACACTGATCCCCCTGCCCTGGCAGTCCAGCTCTGCTCTGGGGGCTGCATATTCAGCTCCAGGTGGAGCAGAGGGCTCGCTGCAGCACGTCCTCCAAACCTGGCCTCTGGTTTTGGGTGGCTGCAAACCCTAAGGCAGGACTCTGACCACCCCAAGAGCCGACCTGCCAGCCAGCCTCCACAGCTGGATGAAAGACTGAACTTGGACCTTCAGAAGGGAGAACCGATCGGAGGAGCCGGTGTGGTGCCTCGGTGCCAGCTCACAACCCCTGTCCCGATCAGGTCTTGCCAGCTGCCTGCAACTGGCCAGGCAAGCTGCCAGGGGCTGCTCTGCACTCAGCGAACTTTACACTCTGAACAACCGGCCAGGGGTGCAATGCCACCCCCGGGTGGGATTTCACAGGCCAGGGCAAGCAGAACACCCTCCCCAGGGACCCACAGCTTACGCGGGAAGCCTCACGTTGAGCACTCCTGAGTCACAAGCACAAAGCCAGGGTCTCCTCCCCGGCACTCCCACGTGTGGTAGCCCACTGCCTGCCACCCTCCCAGCTCTCCCCACACCCAGGGAGGGAAAGAGAAATCCTCACCATACACAGACCACACATTACTCGAACCAAATCCGTGCTTGTGGCCTCAAACTCCAGGGATTCACCTCCCCGAGATCAACCACTAACCCCACCCCACGGCAGGGAACATGGTCCTTTGCAGCACAGGGAGCAAAGGTGGCTGCCGATCCCCAAGGGGAAACTTTATCATCAGAAGCACCGACGTGCTGCTGCCTTTTGCTCTCGCAGGCAGAGAGCAGACCCTGCCTTGATGCCGGCAGCAGCCGGGAAGCACGGGCTCCAGCTCCGCAGGGGAAGAGGAGGGAGGCTGCTCACCATCGTGGCTATGCAGGTCTCTGAGAACTCATCAAGTTCCCTCTCTAGATCGGGATGCAAAGCACACCCATCGCTAGAAGAGCTGTTGAGACTTGTCTCTGGCAGCGCATAAGAGAAATCGGGGAACCTCGGGCAAACTGAGTCACATCTGGTGGCAAAGAGCCCATCTCTGATCCAGTCATAGCAGAAGTCCATCACTCTCCAACCTGACTTCTCCTCCCTTCCACAGGCTCCAAGCCACCCTGCAGCCCCTCAGCCCCTGCCCTCCCCCCGAAGAAAGCCATCCTGAGGACACCTTCCCCACCCTGCCTGCATCCCTGGACTCTGACCCGCCACCGGGCCAGCGAGGAAGGGCCAGCGAGTGCCAGGGCTGGGCTGGCCCCGCTGCCTCTCCAGCTCCTGAAGGCCTTGCTGCAGACACGACCCCTGCTCACCCCGACGGTCACACAGGTGTGGGTCCAACTAGGAGCCTGCGTGCCACCATGTACCAGAGGCACCGCTGGCTCCAGGGACTGCCACGTCCTCCTGCCTCTCCTTTCCCTCTCCTCCAAGTCTTTACCTCCTCCCCTCTCTCCACCAGTGCCGGCAGAGGTGAGAGCTCCTTTCCCAAACGGATGCAGCTCCCTTGCAGCCTCCCCAGCTGCAAGGACAGAAGGAAAATTCGGAGCCAGAGGTTTTACAGACAGATTCACCTGATCGCAAGAAACAGTTCATATTTTGCAGGCTTTTGTACAGCCCTAAAAGCCACACTGAGCTGTGGCCATGAGCAAGAGTGGAAGCAAATGGAAGGAGGAGGCTGGCTGATGGCACACTGGCCAGAGAGCCCCTGCCAAGGGCAGGCTGGGGGTCCTCCCTGCTCTGGAGGGGAAGGGGAGGCTGAGCACCCACCGTGCTAGGAGCAGGGACCAGTACAGGCCAGCAGCAGGGGGGAATGCAGGAATGCACAAACTGACCCCAAGGGGGAATTTCAGTCCTAAAGCAGCACCTGTCTGAGCCCCCAACAAGTCAGAGACCCCCACTCCTTCCAGAGGGAGGACAGGAACATTCCCTCTTCCCACCACCCACTCCCTTCAGCACAATCAGCCTCAGTTCATTTCAACTGCCACATGTTCTGCAGCATCTCCTAATTAAATTAATCAATTAAATAGAGTTCTTGGCCCAGAGATATAAATCCTGGGCCAGTGTGGATGGACCAAAAGGTGTCCAGCAGATGCGCTAGAAATAACACAATTGGAACCTTGCAAGAGAGTTATGCCAAGCCCCATCTGCTCTCTGCCTGGGAGGAGGCCCCATGGGAGGTGTCCCAGAGCACCCCCCACCTCGCAACTTCCATTTCACTTCCCAAAGTACAAGCTTTAGGTCCAATGCTGGTGGCAGAACCTTCCCAAACAGGTCTGCAGCAAGCACACCAGGCACGGCAAGTGCTGTGGAGGGGGACAGGGACAGCCAGCGTCGAGGTCGGCCAGGCAGGAGGCTGGCAGCTGCTCTGCCCGCCTTTCGCCAGGCAGGGAAGGGGGGCACAGTGATCCTCAGAAAACCAGTCCTATGGTTCACAGGCAGGTGGCAAACTGTGGAGTGGTTCTTGTTGCTTCCATCCCACCCCAGCACCCGGGCAGACACTGCCCTCAGAGAACTGTAACATCGGGGAGTAACGCAACTCCCTTCCCACCGAATATCCCGTGTGAAAATGCACCGTGCTTTGCTGCTCTGCTGGAGATTTAATTTGATGTTTTAAAGTAGGTTAAATAACATCCACTGACCTACAATTAAGGCGACCCTGCCCAGGTGTTCCTGTTCTGAACAAACCTGCTCTGCCGCACTGGTGCCTGCTCCCGGTGATGCCTCGCGCCACTCCGCTCGCTGATAAGCACCGCTATCGGCTGCTGCGATAGCTTGCAGCCAGGTACTGTGGGCTTGGCCACAGCAGCAGGGACTGGGTTTGGGGGGACAGGGCTGCCCTGCCGTTCCCCACCCCCCTGCCCCGAAGCGCAGCGTGCAGCCCGCCATGACAAAGCAGAGGCACGTCTGTCCCTGCAAGTCACGCTGTGTCGCGCACAGCTGCTCAGAGGACATCGCCCGCTCCCTCCTCTTCTCCTTCATCCCCCTGAAGTGGCAGCACACAGTCAGCCACTTCCTGCGTGTGTCTGACGCCTGAAGCAGCAAAACCTCCAGCCTCAGCACTGCCGGCAGCGCTGGCCTGATACACGTTCGGTGCCTCAGCGCGGGGACTGCTGCATGCTGCTGAGCGACACTGCCAGCTGCCTCCCGCCGCTGGAAGGAGTAAATCAAACTGTCCTTTAGTCGTCAAATTACTCTTTTATTGCCCGGTTGTTGCCAGGCGTTAAAAGCCACGGTGACCTTCCAACCACCGATGGCTCCATCCCAGGGAGCGACATCCGGACCTTCTGCCTCCAAGGAGAAGCTGCCTCCCGCGGCTCCGGCTAATCCCCAGCCCAGCCCCAGCAGTGAAACCCCTCAGCAGAGAAAGCTCTCGCCGGGGAGCAATGGAAGGTGCCCCACCAGAGCAAGCCATCCCAGCGAGTGGGAGATGCTCTCCGGCAGCAGCAGGTGCATCTCCCTCTCTGCCTGGCCAGGGTCCCGCCAGAAGCAGCTCACAGTGAAGTGAAATAGTCAGTTAAACAGGGAGGAAAAAAGGGAGCCGAGGTCATCTCCTGCCTCCCTGGAGAGAGCTGGACGAACAGAGTGCCCCACACCTTCAGACCGGTGTGTGCTCTGCCCCTCCGCAGTGCTGGGGCAGGAGGAGTAAGCGATGGACCGAGATGGACTGGAGGGGGACAGGATTGAGGTGGGATGGATGGGAAGAGGATGGGAGGGATGGAGGGAGGCTCAAGAGGCAAAGCAGAGCCGAAGGCAGCTGGCTGGCTGGAGGGTGCCACAAAGCAGGCACCCTGCCTGAGGGTACGCAGGCAGCAGTCACCCACTGCCTTCCTCTCCCCTGCCTGGGACAGTGGCTGCCCACGTCCCAGGCCAGCAACCAGCACATCTCTGAACCGCCACAAGCACCCTGCGCCCTCCGTCCAGAGCCACCATCAAGCCTTCCAAGGTGGGAGCACAAAGAAACACCCATCTTACCTGCGATCTCTCTGCTGTCCCCCCCAAACATATCCCCCCGCAGAGCCTGGCCCCAGGAACACAGCGCAGGGCTCAGCAGCCCGGCCTGGCCGCCGTGCTCCAGCGCTCCTGCCCAGCACACGCGTGCCTCAGCACCCGCCCAGGGGCGTGCAGGCAGCTCCCTGCCAGGGGCTCAGTGCCTGAGACCCTGCCTGCCTGTCGCCAACCCAGAACTGGCACAGCTCGGGCCCGAGCGAGGTTGTAAGCTATTTGTCAGCCAGGAAGGGAAAACGTTAACTTAAGCAGCAGCCCTACCCCTCTCCCGGCCCAGGGAGATCCCCACAGTACAGCCTGGCCCTCGCCAGTAACCGATACCATTTTATACCCTGGCTTTTCCCCACTGGCTCCAAGGCCAACACAGGTGTCTGCCTCGGGCCCCAGAGACGCACCGGCAGGCCACCTCCTTTGGGTCCTCTCCAAAGATACCAAACCCTCATTTCCTCAGGGCAAGGCTGACATCAGCAGCAGTGAGAGATCCACGCAGGGGTCAGAGTACTTCTCCTTGAACTTTCCTTTGCAGCTCACAAATCAGTTACGAAACTCTAAAAATAACATAGAGCCTGCCCCAGTCTACCAAACCACTTGACTTTGCTCCAAAGGAGAAAAATTATCTATGCCATTTTCCACCTACAGGTCACAAACTAATTCCCAGCCTGGCTGATTTGCCAGAGAGTGGCCAGTGAGACGAACGAGTTGTGCAAACACCCAAAGACAGAAGAGGAGCGGCTGCCAGGAACTGGAGCTGAGCGATGGCACAGCGCCTTGCCGGGATCCACCGTGCCCCGCTTCCTCTGGCTCACCTCACAGCAAAACCGAGAGAAACACATCCAGCTTGAATCGCTCCGATGGACTGCAGGGCTACGCCATCGTCCATCCTTTAGCACCCAGAGCACAATATCCCCCCTTTAGTCCGGCAAGAAGTCACAGCTCCTCTCCCAGATAACCCTCATGTGGGCTCTGCCCCCGAGACCCCACGGCACTGCAGGGAAGGGGGTGGGACGCCGGGTTGCCCTTCACCCTCCCCGCTGTTTGGCCGAGTAGCTGGGACTCACGTGAAGGCAAAGAAGAGGGTGGTGGCTCCCACTAGGAAGATGGCAGCAGCTGAGACCGGGACGTATTTGCTGGGTTTGAATCTCTTTCCAGATGCTGCTGGCATGTTGGAGCTGTGGTGGGGGATCCGCCCCGCAGCATAGCCCAGGCCCAGCGGGAGTCAGAGCAGAGCAAGACGAGAAGGGGAGGGGGATGGGGGCGAACTGCTACCCAGCCTCCACGCCTGCTCCCAGGGTGAGCTCTGCAGCAGACAGCCCACAGAAGTCCCCGTCGGTCCCCAGGAGAGGAGTCCACACTACGCTCTGCTCTGCAATAGTTCACAGGCACAGGGGTGGAGGTTTAAAAACATAAAAAATTCAGAACAGAGACCCAGACTTGGGTTTAAAGCAACCGTTGGGGGCAGGAATGCCAAGAGTCTTTATGAGCTTCCCTCAGCCTGCAAAAAGCAGGTCCCCACACGGCCGATGCCAGCAGCCAGGCTCTGAGGGGGAAGGAAGCCTTCCAGGCTTGGGCAAGGGGCTGAGCGTGACGTGCCGGGTGAGGAGCTGGGCGCACCTTTGCACCCAGCGAGCACCCTGG
Organism: Falco naumanni; assembly: GCF_017639655.2. NCBI lineage: Eukaryota > Metazoa > Chordata > Aves > Falconiformes > Falconidae > Falco > Falco naumanni. The sequence goes on along the minus strand of NC_054063.1, from coordinate 20,740,818 downwards.
GAAAGAGCAAGATATTGGTAAACTTCTTGCCAAAAAGCCACTTCTCCTTTTTAATCTGCCCTCTGATACGCTGCAGCCCCCTCCGGTTGCTGCACGCGAGGAGGGGTTTGTCTGGCAAGCAATCTGCCAGCTTCCTCACAGCGCTGCTGTGCTTCCTCCTCCTCCTCCTCCCCCTCGCTGGAGGGGGTCACAAAAACACTCTCCCTGATTTCACTGGGTTGCGGGACTGGCCGGCTGGCGGTGGCCGTTTAATTTTATTTATTTATCTCTTGATGGTTAAAGCTGAGGAACAGCTGGTGCGAGGTTGAGCTGTAAATCCTTTCTTTGCAAGGGGGGTGGGAGGGAAAGGTCCAGTGGATGGTGATTTTTGTCCTCTTCCTACTTGTTCCTTTCTCCTGACCCCCCAGGCCTTTCCACAGGCTTAGTATCCACTCCGTGGTTGGGCATCGACAGGAATTTCATTAAATCTTTTCTGTGGCAACCATTTCCAAGCCGTATGGGTAGGTTAACAGAGAGATCTGGAGGAGAGCTTTCAGGGCACGGTTTTACAAGCCCAGGAGACAACCGATGGTGAAAACGGTGCTGAATAGGTCTGTCTCAGCCATCGCCCAAGCGGTGCAGGGAACAGATCTCAGTTTGTTCCAAATTGCTCCATTTTTAACTCCCCTTCCTTCACTAAAATTCTTCTTCATTAATCCATTTGTCTTTAAAAAAAACTATATAAAATCATTGAAACTTGACATCTGGTAGGCCACACCTAGGAAAAAAAAAAAAAAAGTAAAAAATTAACAAGGCAAAAGAAGAGGCACAGTCATATCAAAACAGTCACTAAAGCAACACCGAGCTCCCCCCAGGACACGGAGGCAGGCATTTAGTGAAGGATGGAAACAGCGCCTGGTAGATTTAAAAGCCTGTTGGCAAGTCCCAAATCAGGAACACGCCAATCTCTGAGCCCAGCTCTGACGCCCAACGACGCCATAGCCCCAGGCCAATCACCTAACATCAGCATCCCTTTACACATCTGCAAAACTGGAGTAATGACCATGCTGTGGAAGCTGTGATTAGCCAAGTGAGCCTGGCCGCAGCCTGACATCTCCCTTCCTACCCCAAGGCCCCACAGCGCTGGCTGCAGGGAAAGCCGAGCCACCTAACCCATCTGAGACCGCCTGAGAAATCCATGCCGAGCCCTGAGCAAGGTGAGGGACCCTACGAGCTCTTGCCTTTCCGCAGTTATAGCTTTGAGTCCAATCGCTAGAGAACAGCGGTTCCCTTGAGGTGAGGGGGCTGATCAGAGGTTTGGAGACTTAATAATAGGAGGGTGGAGACTGCAGAAAGAAAAGACAGCCAGGAATCTCATCCCATTCCCCCGGAGGGTAGGACACGGGGGAGGTCCACAGAAAACACCAGTCCCTCGACCGGAGCAGGTACTCATAGCTCTGGCCAAAGGAGAGCTGGGTTCTCACTAGGTAGCCCCGACTGTTTCAGGGTGCCCTTGGGAATGTGTGACCCTTGGCCAACCACGAGGACGCAAGAGAAAGAGGCGCTGCAGAAAACGTGGAAAACCAAACCCTTCTGGAAACAGAAACAGGAGGCACCAACCTGCCCCAAACTCCAAATGCCCAAGAGCCTGCCGCAGCTCAGGGACGAGCTAGTCGCCGATGATGTTGCACTGACTATTACTGCTACAGCAACTGCTCCCCAGTTTGTCACCTGCTCTCTACTTTGCTGCCTCCTGGTTCCGTCACGAGGCCTCTCCTGCACTGCAGGTCCAAGTACAGAGCCCTAACGACTTACTCACTTTCCCCTCCCAGTTTTCTCCTCTTCTACCTCTCAAAGTTTTTTTCGTCGGAGTGGACCGGGGAAATATCTAGTGCTGACTAAACACTGGTGAAGGTTGAGAGAATGGTGGCACAAAATTAAAGGCACATTTAATGACAGGAATATATTACAATTAAATCAGTTCAGTCACAAAACAAGGCGTCAGTCACTTTGGCTGACTAATGAAGAAACCGCTCCCACTGTGCAGCAGCTCTTCTTTTGCAGAAACGAAGCTCAACTTCTCAAACCACGTTCTTTTTGCCCTTGCGACCAAGAGGAAGCGCTGGACTGATGCTTGTGAGCCGGCTGGGGAAAGCTGCAGTCTCACCTGCTTCCAGCTCTCGGCCGTGGTGAGTTTAGGAGTCACACCAGAGAAAACAGTGGGTTTCCCCAGCAGGCGCAGAGCTTCCTGCAGAGCAGCAGCTCCCCGGCCTCACTCTGCTCTCCAAGATATGATACTGAGCTTCGATGAGAGACGAGCACAAGCCCCAACACACACAATTCAGGAAAAAGCCCGACACCGGACAAAGGTGAACCCTGCAATGCCATCGCCCAGGGAGGGAGATGCTCGTCCTCTGAGCTGGCTGCGGCTGCAATACAGGCAAAGAGCATTTCTAGGGGCAGGTTACTCGGAAGTATAAAGATGACATCACTGCTAATTACTTTAGCAGAAGCAATCTGCTAACGCGCTCATCTGCTGTAACAGAACACCCCAGCTCTCTGAAAGGCTCCGCCATGAAAACAAAGCCACACCTCGAACTCAAACAGATACTGCCAAATTGAAGGAGTTTTTTTCCTGTGGTATTCCTCCTCCGAAGATCTTCTCCACCCCCTTCCCCGCACAGCACAGTCAGCGTGCTCCTCATCAGGGCGAAGTGCTTCCCCAATGGTTGCCCCTGAAGCCCGAGCAGGTCCCGCTGGGTTCTGCCTCAGCTATTCCACCTGAGGACGAGGGAACGATGAATTCAAGTGCTCCAAGCCCTCACACAGGGTGATCCGGCACATCATGCCTCTGCAAAGGCCCGTGTGCCACCTCAGCTTAGCACAGAAATGAACACCAGGCAGTGCAGGAGCGAGGTCTTCATCAAATAAAGAATGTACGAGTTGAGATAATTGCTCGTGAGACAGTCAACCTGAACATGCACTAAGTGTGGGGGAGAAATCCCAAGCGCTGTCATTAGCGACACCCAAGCGAGATGCAATGCAAATATCATCCCTGGCTCCTTGCTGCCTTTGCCCAAGAATAACTCCGCAACTCATCAAACCTACAGAAGGCTGCTGAGCCCATCCCGCCCGGCTCCCAGAGCCACCACGCAGCTCAGACTCCCTCCGCGTGCCCCACACGGTGCTGAGCCCCCCCGGAGCCTGCCCGCCCCAGCCCTGCTGCGCAGGCACAGCCTGCTGCCCTCTGAGCCCCCGGGCCGAGAGCGGGAAGCCGAGGCCAGGACGCCTGCATGCCCCAGCCACGAGGCAACAGGTCTCACCCTCCTACAGCTGGGAACATCCAGGTTGCCAAAGCCATCAAGGGTGCAGCACGGCACAGTGTGCCAGGATCTCTGCTGTGCAGTCTTCAGGGTATCCTCTTTTCTTTGGGCTGAACTACGTGGCTTACCTCATCTCACCCTGACTGTCCTTGCCGTTTACCCTAGCATCCAGGAGAAATGCAAGCAAAATCCACCCTGACTTCCCACAGATCATGCTGATTCAGGCCACGTTCACACAGATTCTCCCAGATACACACCTTCCTCCCTAGCCTTTCCCTCCTGCAGCCTATCTACCTCTGGTCTATCAAGACCTCTGTTCCAAACCCTTTGCCTCTCTGGCCACTTCATCCCCATCCACAGAGGCCTCTCACAGACTTCTCTGCTCAGAAGAGTCCCCAGCTCATCGCGCTTACCTACGAGCTCTGCTCCTGCCTTCGTCTGCCACTTCCAGCCTGGCAACCCCTCCTTTCCAGCTCCTCTGGACCTGCCCTCAACTCAGCCCTACTCCTTCCTCCTGCAATCAAACTCTACTGAGTGTGTGCGTCACCAGTGACTGCCCCTTCCCTCTCCCTTGGGAATTCCACCTGTTTTTCCAATCCTAGCACCCCTTTTTCAGAGCATTTTCCTGGCTCCGCTTTGCTCAGCCACCTCCAGAACACTCTTCCCCAGTCTGAAGGGTTTCCCTCCACTCACACGAGGGACTGCATCTGCTTCCCCTCATCTCCCTTCCTGGGGACTTCCTTTCATTTTTAATTCCTTCCCTCAGGACGTTTGCAAGCATGACTGCTGCCACCTTCCATTTCTTTCCGTCTGAGTCTCCTTTTCTTCAGGTAAGGCCTTGTAAAGTCTCATGCTAATCTCCTCTTCTTCCAGTGCTTGCTTCTCAAAGCCCCACGTTCCTCCTTTACTTCCTACCGTGCTTTCCACCCTGCTTTACGCAGTCTGCTACAAGCTCTCTTCTCTAGCAATCTACCCAGACGTAGCCTGAAGAGCTGGGTGCTTTGTGGCTCGATCTTTCTGGAGCATCAGACAGGACACGAAAACACGCTTCACCAAGCTCTCCCCACCTGTGCTGGGTTGGGGAACACACATGTAACCAGCCCACAACATTCCTTCCTTATTTCAATGGCTGTCGATAACCACTGCAGCTCTTTGACGTGTTCCTACCCCTGGAAGGAGGAAACATGCACATCAACATTACAAGCTTTCCTTAAACACGCCACCTTTCACCACCGCCCGGGGACAGGTGTGTAATGGCACAGGGAGGAGAGAGTTCACTCTGTTACTGGTTCCTAAACACACGTCACTTCACTGCAATCCGCGGTTACCTGCCTGCCTACCCCAAACCAACCAAGTTTCCACGGCGCAGGTCAAACAGAAAACAATTCCTTCCACGTGAGGCAACTCCCAGACAGGGCAGATCCAGGATCGCACAAAGACAGGATGTGCTTTACCTGTACCCACTTTGTTTTGATTAACTACACCCAGGAGTTACAGGGAGAAGCCCGTTTGAGAGCTCACTGCTGTCCTCAGCCTCAGCACCCCTGGCCTCTCACCGCTGAGCCCAAGCAAGAAGGCCAGCCTGTGACTAAGGACCCCCCTTTCCTTCCTCCACAGGCTCCCTCTCCTAATTTTGTCGTTGCACAATCAGCTCTCATCTACTGCTGAGATTTAAGACTCTAAAAACTAGCAGACAGAGCAAATGCATTCTCCAACCTGCCAGCCAGTGAACACAACTGAACCAGACCAAACATCTCACGCTGCAGACCACCAACACGGGAACATCACTCACCTCCGCCACCCTCCCTGTCTTCTGGCACAGAGAGGTGCCAATGGGATTGGAAATGGGCTGCAGCCAGCACCCCTCTGCTGCAGGGGGTCCCTGCGATCACAGAACACAGACAACGAGAAGTCAAATGAGGATTTTTTTCAGCCCAGACAACAGGATTGGACATAGACTGCCAAGACGCAGACTGCAAGCTAAAAAGCAGAGCCATCACCATCAGATGGCTGGATGTCACAGGGAAAAGTAAACACTGAGACTCTGGCTGCAACACAAAGCCATGGGGTCCTCCCCACAGGAGACTGTTTTCTTATACCCCTGTACCACGTAATAAGAGTTCATGCCTTAACTGTGCTCAGTGCTGTACCTGAATAGGAGCCCTTGCCTTAAGGAGATGATTTGGTGACACTTTCCTGCTTTTAGTTCAAAAGCAGAATGCGCAGCAACACGTACCAGACGCTTTTGCTCTGCGGGGAAGTTTGGAAACCCGGCCAGAATGAGGCTTCCATGGCCGTCCTCCTGGCATCAGGCGAAATGGCCCACACCTCACACAACTGCACTTCTCTGCAGTTAGACATACAGGTTTTTTAAGGAGAATAAGATACAGAAAACGGACAAATAATTTATTGCGGCCAACAGCTAGAAGGCCGGCATCCACTCAGTGCTTATCTCCCAGCCTGGCTTAGACCACTCCCATCCTCCTTCCCCTGCCCATCTCACTGGTTTACACAGGATTAGCCCCATTTTAAGGACAAAGCAGGGAAGAACATAGTCTCATCCATCGCAGCTGTGTCTCACCCCATGCACTGTGGCAAGCGAGGCACAAATCCAGCCTCTTGCCATTGCATTATAAGACACGTTGGCAACAGCAACCACGGGCACAGAGACAGATGTAAACGTCCCCAGACAGGCCTCTAAAACAGGAGTTAAAAGTTCTCCCGTCGGACCCCGTCAGCTCCACCTAATTACCACCTCCTCTGCCTCCAGTCGGGGCTTGTACCTTAGAAACCAACAAGAATAAAGTGCTCTGCTAAGAACAACTGCTGCCTCGACCGGAGCTAGTGAAGGTGATAATTAGATTAAGTCCACTAAGACACTCTAAGATCAACTCTCCTCATTTTGATCTAGACAAGGCTCTAGTCGTATTTTCCACCTGCCAAAAAAATAATCAGTAGCACCGAGTACAGAAAAGCCTGCTTCCCTAAACACACAAATTCAGATCTGTGCTGGAGCAAAAGCCGGCAGATCCAGGGAAACCACTTCCCAGGGAGTCACCAGGAAGGCGGCATGAGGAACACACGAGCAGCCAGCCGACTGTCTCCCAGATTGGTGAAACAAAGGGGGGGGGCTGCATGTCGTGGGCTTTATTTCATCTCAGGGAGATGTGACCAAATGCACAGATGCACTAATTTGGGATTTACACACCCCAGGTCTAGAATTTGGGACTTCTGAGGAGAAGTCAGGTTGAACACCTGCCAGTGCAACCCATTACTCCGCCAAAATCAGGGAACACAACATGGAAACATGCCTGGAGGAGCAATTAGGCTTTGGGCACGTGGGACAGGGCTCTGTGGCCCGAGAGCAGGCGCTTAACTTCTGGTCCTTGGCAGGCCACAGAAGTTAAAGTGCGTACATTCAGACACCAGGCTTTCAAAAACCAAAGTTATTCAGATTTCCTCAGCAGCACTGGGGACAGTCCCAGGTGCAGGTGTCTGTGCGAAGGCTCCCTGCGGCAGGCAGCGGCTGTTCCGCCCGCCCGGGCAGGAGGGAGCCGCCGGCCGCCCGGTGCTGCCTGCCCGGTAGCTAGGGCGTGGAGGCACCGGCGCTGGGAAGCAAGAGCAAGGCCAAAGCAGCACGGCAGCAACCTCCGCTGGCCGCGGGGGCTGCGCCTGACGGCCCCCCCGCGGCAACGGGCCCCGTGTAAAGGCGCTCGCAGGCCTCAGGGGGCTTCTGCCCTCCCAGCCCCGCACCGCTGCCCTGAGGGCGGCCCGCCCGGGCCGGGGGGCGGCGGGCGGGCGGAGGGCACGGTGGGAAGGGGCAGGAGGCAGCAGAGCTCCCGCCCGGGTGGTACCTCGGAGGGTCGGGCAGGGCCGGACTACGCGAGGTGGCAGGCGCGGCCGTGCGGAACGGCGCTGCGGCGACGCGGGCGCCAGTACCGGGGGCGGCCGGAGGGACCGGCCAGCGGGGGTGCCCGGGGCCGAGCCCTCCCCTCGGCGGGGCGGGGCAGGGCCGATCCCCGCGCCGGTGCCGGAGACGGGCGGGGAGGCTGACCGCCGGGGTCCCGGGCGAACACGGCGCGGAGCCGGGGGGCTGAACCGGGGCAGGGCCCGGGCCGCGCACGGTGCCGTCGGCACACGGGAAGCAGCCGCCGGAGCGGAGCGGGCCGGCGAGGCCTGCAGCGGGCGGGCGGGGGCGGGCGGGGAGCCAGGCCCCGGGGAGGGGCGCGGGAGACCGGCCGGCTGAGGAGGGGGCGGCCGGGCCTGCGCGGCTGAGCCGGGGCCGGAAGCGGTGAGACGGGGCGGCGGAACGGGGCAGGGGGCAGCGTCCCACGTGACTCACCGGCGGCGGCGGCAGCGAGAGGCCGCGACGAACGCTCCCGGGCACGGACCGTGGGCCGCACTAGGCGGCTGGGCACGACGTCACGGCCGCGCCTGCGCACCGCCCGCCGCCGCGCGCGCCCCCGCCGCCGCCCCTCATTGGCCGCCGTGCGGGGAGCCGCCGGGGAAGGGCGGCGCGCATGCGCCTGAGGCCGGCGGGAGGGTGCGCGCATGCGCCACAGGGGGGCGGGACCACGCACAGCTCCTCGGCGTGGGAAGACGCGTGCGCGGAACGTACCACGTCGCGGAGCGAGGGGGACGGGCGCTGCGCACTGCTGGGGGGACGCACGGCCGGGACCCCCCGTCCCCGCCCCTCCCACCCCGGTCGAGCAGACACTCACCCACCCGCCGGCAAAAGGCTTAGCCATTTAATAACAAACGTTACAAAAGGTATAAAACCGGACCGCGGTGCCTACGGGGCTGAGAACCGGCACGGGGAGGGGAGGGGGCGCTGCCACCACCGCCGCCACCGCTACTTGAGGTCCATGAAGCGGATGTCCATGATGAGGAGGAAGTTCTTGGGCAGGGGGCGTGGGGCCGGGGAGAGGACAGTGAAGACCTGGCGCTCCAGGTCGACGCCAGTGACAACGATGAAGCCAGCCACGCTCGTCTCAGAGATGTTGTCATCGGGGCTGTCAGCGGTGCTGACGCTCAGGAGGTGGTGCACCATGTCCCGTCCTGGCGTCACCGGTACGAGCTTCAGCTGGTTGTCCTCCTGCGACATGCCCAGGGGCAGGCAGGAGTCCGGGATGGTGGGAGCCCCCACCTTGTAAATCTTGACGTCGGAGAACTTGACATCGAAGGCGTGAGGGTAGAAGCAGCCACGGAAGCCGTAGAAGTACTCCCGGATGCGGTCATCTCGGCATTCCCGCCGGAAGTCCTTGGAGCGCTCCACCACCCCACCGGACTTGGGGAGCAGGACAGTGCGCACAAAGTGGGGCAGGTCCCTCTTCAGCTCGTTGTAAAGCCGCTCCTGGTCCAGCACCACCACCACGTCCACCTCAAAGGCAGAAGCTGCGTGCACCAGTGCCTGGTAGCCCGAGCCCTTCACCCAGCCGCAGGTGTTGATCACGCAGCCGCTCACCGAGGCGCGGCGGTTCACTTCACAGCGCTGGTTGAAGACGTCGGCCAGGCGGGATGTGATCTGCAGGGGAGACAGGGTGGAGGTAGCAGGACAGAAACACCTTTTTGGGGCACCCACGTCCCCAAACCTCAGCCGGCTCTCTCCAATGCCGTCCCCACCTCCTTCCATACCCCCAAGGTCTCAATTCCCGCAGTGTCACCCTGCTAGCTCTGACTGGGCGAGAAGCTCAGGGGAGCGAGTGGGCAGTCCCTGAATAGCATCAGAAGGGCAGGAGGCCAGCATGGCAGGCCCTGTCCTACTTCTCGAGGACACAGCGATCCTCTGTACTGCTCCAAACACACTTTGTTATTTACTGCTGATACACAGGAGCAACACCCGGTTCATGGACAGCCACCTGGGACAAAATCCTTCCCCACCATCAACAGACAGCCACAAAGAGTGATCTGCCATTACAAGAGGCTCAAGTAGCTCCAAAAACGTTACAAGCACTTTAGGGTGCTCGACTACAGCAATGCTGCTTCTCTGTCCTGAGGGCTGCCATGAAAAGGGCAGCACAGGGCTGTGGCGGGCTTCAGCCGTGCAGAAGCCTCTGTCACCAAACAGCAGCAGTGGGAGGACTCTGGGGATTCAGGTCAGCTTTTTGGATGTCTTCAGGTTTTTCTTTGGCTTCTTTCCATCTGGGTTTCCCTAAACAGAGAGCTAGGCTGTGGGGGTTCCTGCAGGGGCGGAATACTGTGCAGTGATGGCCACCATGCTCTGGCTAACACTGGCTCTGCACAAGAGCCATCAGGCCATGCTGGCAGCTGCGCTCTGCTCTCCTCTCACCCAACAAGCCCTGCAGGCTGAGCTGGCTCAATGTGACCTGTGGCTCTGGCTTCACCCTCCGCAGCCAGCCAGGACTCGCAGCCTGCAAAAGGCCTCACGTAGGGGCTCACAGGCAGTGAAAAGCTCCACTGTGCTCCCTCAGCTCCTCTCCAGGCTAAAGAGCTTCTTCCTAACTCAAGGGTCTCCTCCAACTCCTCCATCACACCTTCACCCCTCACTGCCTCAGCCCTCCATACATGTCTATTGAGCTGCAATGCCCAGAAGCAGGCACAGTGCTTGATGCAGGGACATGCCACAGCCCTACACAGTGGCAAAAGCAATGGGATGGTGCCAGGTAGGCAGGGAGCTCCAAACTGGGCCTGTCCCTGGGGCAAGACCCCTTGACAGGGTCCCCGTGCTCACCTTGTTGTAGAGCTTGATGTTAGTGCCTGGTGTGGTGGAGCCGAAATGGTAGACGAGTGGGGCTTGGAGGGAGAAGCCCTCCTCCACGTCGGCTGGCCGCTCGATGTAGAGAGCGCCCATGGTGCCAGGGATGGAGACGGAGCCCTGGCCCACGTCCAGCTCCACAAAGGTGGGCCGGCGCCCCAGGCGCACAGCATAGTTCAGCAGCAGGCGGCACACAGTTGACTTACCCACGTCAGTGGGTCCAACCACCATGACGCGGGGCCCCCGCTCATCCTCCCGCTCTGCCTGCCGCCGCATCTGCTCCAGGGCCGTGTGGGTGTTGAGGTAGAGCAGCATGGGTGTGTCCTTGGAGATGTAGGCCACCTCGGTGCGGCCGCTGAGCTGGACGGTGCAGCCGTGCCAGGTGAAGACGGCCACCTTGGCGCCAGCGTCGAAGGTGAACTTCTTGTTGCGGGTAAGCTCGGTGCCAAAAACCTCGGCCATGCCGGTGAGCAGCTCCAGCTGCACTGTCTGCGAGGCCTCCACCTCGAAGCGCAGCTCCGTCTCCCGCTCCAGCTCGAACTTGGCCACCTGCTTCTTCTCCTCGCCGCCGTCGTCCGCCATGACGCTCCACCGGGCCTCGCCTGCCCGCTGTGGGGAGGGCGGCGAGTGGCCGGCCGGTCCGGGCCTGCCCCCCGAGCCGCCGGGCCGCGCCCCCGCGCTGCCGCCCGCCCTCACGCCGTTGCCGTGGCACCCGCCAATGCCGCCCGCCCGCCTGGCCCCTCACCCGCTCACGGAGGCCGCCGCGCTTCCTGGCCGACGGGGCTGCGCCGGAAGTGAGATCCTAGCGGCGCGCCCGGCGCGGTGGGCGGGGGCGCTGCAGCGGGGTTGCCGTGGCAGCCGCGCGGGTCCGGGGCGGTGACGTGATGACGCACGGACCAGGGGGGCGGTGGCGCGCGGCACCCGGAGGTCATTTGCATCTCATCTGCATACCGCCCAGGGCCCCGTACCGCACGCCTCGTTGTCGCCTCCTTGCGCCGGGCCCCGCCACCCGCCGACTCGGGCCCCGGGTCCGGGTCGTTCGCACGCCGCGCCCTGCGCACGCTGCCTGCCCCCCCCCCCCGATTTGCGTATCATCTGCGTGCGGCCCGGGGGCGCCTCCGGGGAGACACGGGGGGCGCGGGTACCGGCGACCGCAGCGCACCCCGGCGGCGGGGCTGACGTCGGAGGTGCCGGGCGGTGACGTCACGGCCGCGGGGTGCGGACGGTGACGTCGCGGCGGCGGGGGATGAGTCACGGTGCCGTGATGCAGTCCCCGGGCACGCAGGGCCCCCCCCTCGGCTGCCCGGTGCCCCCGCCTGGCGCCCGCCCCGTGGACAGCGGCAGCGGCGGCAGCGGCAGCGAGGACAGCGGCGGGTGGTGAGCGGCCCCCGGGCCCCCCATCCTCCCCCGCCCGGCACCGCATCCCCCCGGACCCCCTTCCTGCCCCGCGGGACCCCCGTGTAGCCACCGGGGACCCCCAATTACACACCCCCGGGACCCCCATCACCCCTCCCGAGACCACCATCTGCCCCCCGGGACCCCCATCACCACCCACCCCCGGGACACCCGTTACCCCCCCGCGACTCCCCCGGACTCCCAAACCCTATTAGGGGGCCCCCTCATCCTCTCCCCCGCCCCTTCCCCCACCCGGTCTCCCTGGGGACAGCAGGGACGGGGCGGTGTCCCCCGCTCCCCGGCGCTGCCCCCCACTCCAGCGGTGAGCCGGCCCGGCTCAGCTGGGGGGGGGGGGGGGGGGCACGGGGGGGGGGGCGGTTAGTGCCGCGCCCCCTCACTACCCCCATTTAACTCTTTGCAGGCCGCCCCCCTTTTCCGCCTCCTTCTCACCTGGGGGGGCCCGGGGCCACGGCGCCCCCCCGACCTTGTCGCGGGAGGAACGACGGCTCTCGGCGCTCTGCTGCGCTGCTTCCCCTGCGAGCGGCTCTGCGGGGGGTGCACGGTGCCCCCCGCCCCCCCCGCGCCCCCCCCGGGGCCCTGCCCCCCGCCAGGCCCCCCGCCCGCCGCCGCCTGCCCCCCGCCGCCCACCTGCCCCCCAGGACCTTCCACAGCTACCTGCCGCGCTCCCAGCGCACCTACAGCTGCGTGCACTGCCGCGCCCACCTGGCCCGCCACGAGGAGCTCATCTCCAAGGTGCCCCCCCCAGGCCCCCGGGTCGGCGGGGACCCCCCCTCCCCCACGTCCCAGGGGCTGGGGGCTCCGTCCCAGGGCGGCATCGGGACAGCCGACGTCCCCCCCGTGGCGCCCCCGCTGTCCCCCCGTGGTGCGCCCCCCCTCGGTGTCCCCGGGGTGGTGAGTGCCCCCCCTCGGTGTCCCCGGGGTGGTGAGTGTCCCCCCCTCGGTGTCCCCCGGGGTGGTGAGTTTCCGCGCCCCCCTCCCCTCCCCCCCCCCGGTGTCCCCGGCCGGCGCATTGCGTGGTGGCGCTGCAGCGGGGCGGGGGACGCGGGTGGCCCCGGGGGACAAGGGGCGCAGCCGGTGACTTGTGCGTGTCCCCACAGTCCTTCCAGGGCAGCCATGGCCGCGCCTACCTGTTCAACTCGGTGTGAGTACCGCCGGGCGGGGGCGGGCGGCGGGGGGCTGCCTGGGGCTGCGGGCCGGCCGGGCGATTTCAGCCGTGCTGTGCCGTGCCGTGCTAAGTCAGGCTGAGCCATGCTGGGCTGAGCCATGCCGTGCCATGCCAGGCTGTGCCAGGCTAAGCCGTGCCAGGCTGAGCCAGGCTGTGCCATACTGGGACAGCCATGCCAGGCTATGCTAGGCTGTGCCATGCCAGACTGTGCCAGGCTAAACTGTGCCAGGCTGTGCCATTCCAGGCTGAGCCAGACTAAGCCATGCTGGGACAGCCATGCCAGGCTGTGCTGGGCTGTGCCAGGCCATGCCATGCTGGGCTGAGCCAGGCTATGCCATGCTAGGCTGTGCCAGGCTAAGATGTACTGGGCTGTTCCAGGCAGTGCCATGCTGAGCTGAGCCAGGCTGAGCCATGCCCAGGCTGTGCCATGCTGGGGCAGCCATGCCGAGCTGTGCCAGGCCATGCTGGGCCAGGCTGTGCCATGCTGGTGGCACACCCCTGCTCTCTGGCGCAGGGTGAATGTGGGCTGTGGCCCGGCGGAGCAGCGGCTGCTGCTGACAGGGCTGCACTCGGTGGCCGACATCTTCTGCCAGAGCTGCAAGACCACCCTGGGCTGGAAATACGTGAGTGCCCCTGCATCCAGCACCCCCACCCCTGTGGGCACTGTCCCAGGCACCCCAGATCCCTGGGCTGGGCTGGGCACCCCAAACCCGTTGGCAGCAGCCCAGGGACCCCAGCCCCATGGTAGGGGCAGCGGCACGGGCACCCTGCTGGAGGCACGTGGAGGGGGTCTCACGCTGCCTCCCCCCAGGAGCAGGCCTTCGAGAGCAGCCAGAAGTACAAGGAGGGGAAGTTCATCATCGAGATGTCGCACATGGTGAAGGAGAACGGCTGGGACTGAAGGGCGGGGGGGGGCACGGCAGGGGCACCCCCACCCAGCAGCACCCCTGCCCTGGTGGGCACCATCGCCGGGGTGCTGCCAGTGGGTGCCCCCCGCCTCTGCGCCTTCCCTGGTGCCCCAGGGTGCCCGGTGCCAGTCGGTGCCCCCCGGGGGGGTGTGCTGCCCCCTGGGGGGGCACGGTGCCATCACCAGCACGCAGGGGCTGTGGGGGCTTTTCTAGGGCAATAAAGGCTTTTGTTTTGTAGGAAGGTGCTGGGTGTGACCTGCCCCCGGCCCTGCCACCTCCCCTGGTACCCTGGGGTGATGCTGGGCACGCGGCCAGGGCCCCCACCCTGGCATGGATGGGGGTGTCCCTGGTAGCCCCAGCATGCCCCCCCAGGTTGTCCCTTCCTCTCCCCACAGGCAGGAGCCGTGCAGTGGGTCAGTGCATTTATTGGGGGCTCAGGCCCCAGCTGGTGGGCAAACTGAGACACGGGGGGGAAGGGGGGGGACATGACACTCCACATTGCCCGGGATAAGGGGTTGAGGGGGCAAGGGGGACAGGTGGGGAAGGGAGGGGTGGGGAGATGGGGAGAGAGGGAGAACTGGAGGGAGGGATGGGAAGGAGGGATGGAAAAGAGGGAAGGGTGGGGGGCTGGAGGTGGCTGAAAAGGGGGGTAAGATGGAAGGGGGGGATGGAGGAGAGGAAGGAAAAGGAGGGATGGAGAGAGAGAAGGAGGGATGGAAGGAAGGACAAGGGAAGGGGGGGAGGGAAGGAGGGAGCAGAGGAAGCAGGAGGGAGGGCAGTGAGAGGAGGGAGGGCAGCAGGCAGGCAGGGTCAGGGCTGGGGGTCGCTGAGGCGGCCCATGAAGAGGGGGATGGCACTGGCATCGTGCCAGAGGACGAAGAGGAAGGGGCGCAGGGCCTCCAGCACCAGAGCTGTGCGGGCCACTGAGGTAGCCATGGCGCTCGCCGCCTCCACACCGGCCTCGTCCAGCGCCAGCACTGCGCGGTGCCGAACAGCGTCCACCATCACCGCCGGGCCCTGTGCCAGCCCACACAGCTCCGCATCCAGGAACAGCCCGTAGTCTGCGACACCAGTCCTCAGTGTCACCCCGTGGGGACACAAGGGACGCTGGGGACGCAGGGGTACGGACACACACCAAGGGGTGCACGAGGGATACCAGGGTCATTAGGGGCAATGGGGGGCACTAGGGGACACTCAGGGATGTGGGGGACAGCAGGGAGATGGGGGGATGTTGGAGACACTGGGGACCAGAGACAGCAGGGGTGTTGGGGGACCCTGGGGACACTAAAGGCATGGGGACATAGGGGTCTCTGGGGAGCATTGGGGATACTAAGGGACATTGAGGTCCCCGGGGAAAAGGACCCACACAGGGATCGGGGAGGGGCCAGTGACATCCCATAGGGAGTGACATCATTGCACCTCGCCACCCATGCCAAAGAGACATCACCCCCTAGCCCTGCCAGCCCAAGCAGTGATGTCACGGGCAGGCCCTGGGGCAGGGGGTTGGTGGCCTTACCCATGTCGTGGACCACGGCCACCACGTCCAGGGCTCGGTCGAGGCGCAGGCGGGGCAGGGCCAGGGCAGTGGCCCGGGGGGGTGTGCGGGCTGCCCGCCGCAGCAGCTCCAGGAAGGCAGGGGGATCCAGCGCTTGCTCCAGGGTCCCCAGTGCCCCCGGGGCGCCCTGTGGCACCAGCACCACCAGGCTCATCCCCCTGCTCAGCTCCATCCGTCCCACCTGTGGGACAGCCACTAGCCCTCAGTGCCACCGCGGGGACCTCACAGCCTGGCACCCTCAGTGCCACTGGAGCGACATCACACCCTGTTAACCCGCCCCAGCACCACAGCAGCGATGCCACAGCCCCCCAGCACCAAGCAGCGGGGGCCCAGCTGATGGGAGGTACCTGGACCTGCAGGTGGGGGTCGATGAAGGAGGCCACCGGGTACTTCTTGCTGGTCATGGTGGGCACCAGACGAGGGGGGTGCCCCGGGCGCAGGAAGGGCAGTGGCACCGTCTGCTTGGCCTTCAGTGGCGTGCGCCAGGTGGCTGCAGGGACACGGCACCGGGGCTGCGGGGGACGGAGGGCACTCGGGGGGCCACACGGGGGGACCCCGGGCTCAGCCCCACACTGATTCAGGGGGATCCTGTCCCCGGGTCATACCCTGGAGGTGGATGGCACTGAGCAGCAGCAGGCGGGACTGGGGGGGCAACGTGGGCAGGAGGCTGGGCAGCAGCCCCCGGCTGGCCTCACGCACCCATGCGTTGATGCGCAGCAGGTCCAGGCTCTCGTTGCCACTCAGCGCCCACGGGCGGGTGCCATAGATGTGCCATGACTCGTTGAGGAAGCGGGGCCGGAGGTGCAGCCCTGCTCGGTAGCACAGCTGGCATCAGCCCCGTGCCTGCCAGCATCGGTGGTGCCACCAGTGCCCAGGCACCTGCCTCACCTGGGTGGTGGAAGATCTGTGCAGCAGAGAAGAGGCCGGGCACGCTGGCGAGCTGCTGCAGGGCACTGTGCACGCAGCCCAGCTCCGGTGGGTACATCAGGATGGCACCTAGGCGCTCACGGGTCTCACCACGGGCACCTGCAGGCACAGGAGAAGCTCAGCCAGGCACCCATGGGTGCACCTGCTGCTCCAGGCTGGGATGGCCATGGGGCCGCAGACAGTGCCCTCAGTGGCAACAAAAGCGGCACCCATGGCAGAACCTGCGGCAGTGCCGATGCGGGTGGCAGTGGCAGCCCCTCACCCAGCAGGAGATGGGAGAGCCCCATGGCGATGTTGAGGGGAGAGAAGAGCAGGTTGGCATCGGGCTGGACGGCCTCTGCCATGCGCTGGTAGAAGCGGAGGGCAAAGGTGCCCAGCGCCTCGGCCACGGCAGTGCGCTGCTCCACAGTGGGTGTCCCACAGACCTCGGCCGGCTCCTCATCCCCAGGGCACGGCGGGGCGCTGGTGCCAGGGGGCTCCTGGGTGCTGCTGGGTGTGGGTGCTGCCGTGCTGCCATGAGCCACGGTGCCCAGCTCCTCGGGGGCTCCTTCAGGCACCTTGGGGCTGGGGGCGTCTGCGGCCTTGAGAGGGGCATCCAGGCCAGGCAGCTCCTGCAGGTGGGTAGGGGGGGGGGGGCACTGGCAGAATGGGTGCCCCCACATCTCCCGGTGGGCCTGCGTTGGGACAGGGGGGCACCAGCAGCGACAGGAACTGTCTGAGCAGCTTCAGCCAGCTGGGAGGGGCCTCCGGGGATGGCACCTGGGCATGGGGACCAGGGTGAGAAGGGGCACAAGGACACCCAGGTGAGGTGAGGGTGGGTCTGGGGGCACCCGGGCACAAGGAGCCCGCGTCTCTGGGCCATACTTACCTGGGTGACAGTGGCCGTGGCTGTGGCCACCAGCCACCACACCAGGGGCAGCCAGAGTGTCATGGTGGCCATCCTGGTGGGCAAGCACAGGTCAAGGGCTTGATAAGCACCCAGCACCCGCACCCCAGCTCCCAGCACCCCACCTGCCCCGCACCCCAGCACCCTGCGCTCCCATTCCCTGCACCGCCTGTACCCCTACTCTGTGCACCCCGGTCTGACGCCCCCCAAGGAGGTGGGTGTGGGGGGCAGGAGGAGGGTGCTGGGCCCACCTGGGTGCCTGGCAGGTCGGGTCCCTGCGTGTCCAGCCGGGCGCAGGGGGGATCTGGCCGGATCTAACCCTGGCTGGTTAAAGATTAAGGAGGGCGGCAGGCGGCTGCCGAGGCTTCCCGTAAATCAGCTGGGCTGGAGCTGGGGGGGTGCCTGGGACATCTGTGAGGGGCGGGCTGGGCGCAGGCACCCGTGGCAGGATGCAGTCCCCTCATCCAGTCCTGCTCTGTCGCCGGTACTGGAGGACCAACCCCCTGAGGCAGGCACCCTTTGGGAGGTGGGGTAGAGCATCCTAGCCACCTAACTGCCCCCTCTCCATGGCCCCTGTGGTGACAAGGGACAGTCTAGACCCTCAAGCACCAGCTCAAGCTCCCTGTCCTCGTCTCCCTGATGCCCCAGGGGGAGGCCCAGGTGGTGTGACCCCCCCCCGGGTCCCTCCCTCCACATTTCTCTGCTGTCTGGGGTGGGGTATGGACCACCTTGCCTTTTGGCCCTCCAGCAGTGGCCACTACAGGAGGTCCATGGTGCTCCCCTGCCCTGACAGCACGGAGTGTGCCTGCCCCACACCTCCCCAGCACCTCCTGCTGCTCCAGGGGAGTCTGGCCCCTCTTACATCAACTCTATGATCTCCTCTGCCTGGTGCCAGGCTTTGCATTTGGGGGGTGGGGTCCCTAAGGAGTCCTCCCACCCCAGAAGTAGGAAGGGCCAACCTAGGGCCTCTGGGCAGACAGCTGTGGGGCAGGCTGCCCTCGCCTCACCCCCCAGCAAGCCCTGGGGCAGGGACGCCTCTAGGCACCCCACCCTGCTGGAGCTGCCCGCGGCTGCACGGGGATCTGGCCCCTCACAGCCCCAGGCCAGACCGACCCCCCGCCCCCTCCCGTCTCGATGGCTCCAGGCCGCCCCAGGCCTCTCTGGCACCACCCCTCGACCCGTGCTGGGGGCGGGGCTAGAGCAGCTTGTCCCGCCTCCTGTGGACGCGGCCCGGCAGAGCCCCGCCCACCAGCACCGGGCATCGCTGACCATGGCCGGGAGGATCGCGAAGGTGGGTAGGGGCACCGGAGACACCGGGAGTGTCAGGCCGGAGGGGCGGGGGTGCCAGCACCAGGGTGGGGCTGGCCCGGGGTGCCCATCTCAGGGTGTGGGTATCCTGGTGCTGGGGTGCGGGGGAGGCGGTACTGGGGTAGTTGAGGTGCGGAGGGTGCCGGGGCCGGTGCGGGAGTGTGGGGAGCGGTACCAGGTAGAGCGTCTCCGGTGCCAGTGCGGGGCGGGACGGTGGTACTGGACGGAGGGTCTGGGGTGCCGGTAAGGAGAAGGCGGCGGTACCGGGCAGAGGGTCTCCGGTGCCGGTGCGGGGGGGCGGCGGTACCGGGCAGAGGGTCTCCAGTGCCGGTGCCGGTGCGGGAGGGCGGGCGGTACCGGGCGGAGGGTCACCGGTGCCGGTGCGGGGGGGCGGCAGTACCGGGCAGAGGGTCTCCGGTGCAGGGGTGCCGGGACTAGTTTCGTTTCCCCGGCGGGACCGCCCGCCTGGAGGGGCGTGGCCCGGATCTGGGCCCACCCAGGGGCGTGTCCTGCGAGAAGATCCCGCCCATGGGGGCGTCTCAGTGCGGCCCCTCCCACCACGGCTCCCCCTGCAGGAGCTGGAGGAGGCGCGGCGGTGGTGCGGGGTCCGGCAGCTGCGGCCGCTGGAGGGCGACATACGGCGGTGGACGGGGCTCCTGCTGCCCGTGAGTGGGGCGGGGCGGGGGCGGGGCCGGACACGATTAGGGCACGGGCATGGGGTCTGTGGACAGAGGGGTCCTGGGCATGGGGTCCCCAGGGTATTGGGGGGGTCCTCTGGGGGCGTGGGGGGCTGTGGGCACAGGGGGATTGCGGGGGCACAGGGGGCCTGGAGGGGAGATGAGCCCCTGGGGACACGGGGTGGGGCTTCTCCCGAGGGCACTGGGTGGGTGTCCCCACCAGGGCAACGGGGGGGGGGAGGGAGGGAGGGCTCCCCCTGGGTGGGGGTTCCTCTCCAGGGACTCAGGCTGCGGGGGGTCTCCAGGGGAGGCACTGGGTACCAGGGCTGGGACAAGGGTTCCAGGGGCTCTGAGGTGCCCCTCCCCCCCCGTCACAGAACAACCCCCCGTACAACGCTGGCGCCTTCCGCTTCGAGCTGACCTTCTCCCCGCACCACCCGCTGGTCCCCCCCTGCGTCACCCTCCGCACCGACATCTACCACCCCGGCGTGGACACCGATGGCCGTGTCTGCCAGCCCCTCACCTCTGCCCAGCACTGGGTGCACACCACTCGCGCCATCCAAGGTGGGCATCCCGGGGGTGACTGAGGGGGCACTGCAGGAGGGGGTGCCTGCCCTGACACCCCCCTGGTGCCTGCAGTGCTGCAGGACCTGCTGCTGCTGCTGGACAGCCCGGACCCCCAGCGTGTGCTGCGGCAGAATCTGGCCCGCGAGCTCCAGGAGACCCCCGAGGTGTTCCAGCAACGGGCCGAGAAACATACCCGACGCCACGCTGAGCCGCGCCCTGACCCCTGAGCCCCCCACAGCCGGGGGCACCCCGACATTACTCCCCACTCCCTGCGCCAGCCCAGCACCGCCCCCTGCCCCAGCACCATAGCCTGGGCTTGGGGTCCCAGCCTGGTGGCACGGGGGCCTGGCACTCTATGGGGGTCACATCACCCGTATGTAAGTTAATAAATTTCCTCCCACTTTGTCCCTGTGATGCCTCATGGGGATGGTGGGGGACAGCGGGGGGGTGCTGCTCACACCATGCCCGCCCAGGCAGGTGGGTGCCGCCCTGCCTGCCCCCACCATGGTGGAGGTGCTGACACCTGCTTGGTGCCGGTGTCCCTGTGCCCATGTGTGTCCCCCCTGTCAGGGATGAGGCCACCGCAAGCCTTTACCGCTGGGCCAGACCGCTCAGCAGGGCTGTGGGACCGGGGGTGATGGCCTTAAGGTGAAAGAGGGCGGACAGGCTGGGTGTCGGGACACAATTCTTTCCGTGAGGGCGGCAGCACTGGCGCAGCTGCCCAGAGCAGCAGTGGGTGCCCCATTCCTGCGAGAGCTCAAGGTCAGGCTGGACAGGGCTCGGAGCAACCTGGTCTGGTGGCAGGTGGACCAGGTGGTCTTTCAGGTCCCTTCCAACCCCAACCGCTCCATGAGGACTCTGTGACAAGGCAGAGGGGGGTGGCACGGGTGGGGGGCTGTGTGGGGGAACCCCCCCTCAGCGCTTCTTGGTCTTCACCAGCCCCTTGGCCACCAAGCAGCGGTACAGCTCCTGCAGGTAGGTGTAGATGCACTTGGCATCAGGCACCGGCATCCGCACCATGTCCTCCACCTCCAGCAGCGGGGCGCAGCCTGCCCGCTCCCTGCGGGGACACAGCTGTCACCAGGGGCCCCCCGCCTGGGGACACCGCAGGGTCGGGGGGCCGGGGGGGCTCTCACTCGGCGGTGGCGAAGGCCAGGGTGAAGTTGTGCCGGCGGGCGCCGGGCTCCAGGCTGGCGTAGTCGAAGGCATCGGGGAAGAAGCTGTGGAGGAGGGCGCAGAAGGCCAGGCCGCTGCCCCAGCTGCCCGAGAAGTTCTGCACGTCCACGTGCTGCCGCAGATGGATGGGGGTCAGCCTGCCCCACGGCCTGCCCCACAGCCACCCCACGGCCGCCCCACGGCACGCCCCGCAATGCACCACATGATGCAACCCACAGCCCACTCCATGGCACGCCCCATGGCCACTGCACGACAAAACCTGGGGCGTGCCCCACGGCGTACCCCACAGCATGCCCCACAGCGTGCCCCACAGCGTGCCCCACGGCCACCCCGCTCTCACCTGGTAGCCACGGGTCCTGGCGCGGCACCACTCCAGCAGCATGGCCTTGACCGCGGCGCTGCCCCCGACCCGCTTCAGGTGTGGGGCCGGCCCCGTGGCTGCCCTGCAGGCGGTGCCAGGCACCGTGGGCTCCGTGCCCCCGCACCGTGAGCCCCCGGCCCGGCCCTCCAGGGGTCTGCACTGGCCAGTGGCCCTGACCCACTCCAGAGCTCCCTGCTGCCCCATGGCCCCTCAATAAGCCCACAGCCCCATTGCTCCCCATTGCCCCATGGCCCCCTCAGTCCTGCTCCCCCCACTGCCCCATGCCCCCCCCAGTCACCCCATACCCCCCATTTCCCCATGTCCTCCCCAATACTCCCACTGCCCCATGCCCCCCCCCAGTCACCCCATACCCCCCATTTCCCCATGTCCTCCCCAATACTCCCACTGCCCCGTGCCCCCCCCGTCACCCCATACCCCCCATGTCCTCCCCAATACTCCCACTGCCCCGTGGCACCCCCAGCCCCCCACTGTACCCCACTGGCCCATGGCTCCCCAGTACACCCACAGCCCCACAGCTCCCCATTGGCCCACAGCACCCTCAGTCCTGCCCCATGGGCTCCCCCAGTACCCCCATACCCCCTATTTCCCCATTCCCCCCTCAATACCCCCACTGCCCCATGGCCCCCCAATACCCCGATTGCCCCATGGACCCCCCAGTACCCCCATATCTGCTATTTCCCCATTCCCCCCCAACACCCCCACTGTCCCATGGCCTCCCACTGCCCCACACCCCTCCCCCGCCCTGTGCCCCCCTTGGGGCCAGGCCCCTCTCACCCGCCGAACTTCTCCAGGATGGCGCTGCGCCCCTGTGCCCGGGCACTGGCACGCGGCCGCCCCCCGGACCCCTCCAGCCTTGGCCTCTGCCCCACCGTCCCGGGGGGGTGCCCGTCCCGGTGGCCCCCCCTGCTGGTGCACCCCTGTGGGGGCCCCGGGGGTGGGGGTGAGCACCACTGTGGGTGCCACTCACGGGCACACATGGGTGGGCCAGCCATGGGAGGCAGGCAACGGGGCGTCATGGCATGCCCCCGTAGGGACACAGGGTTGTGGGGTGCCACCTGGGGTGCCCGCCACGGGCAGCCCTGGGGCCGTGCCCCCCTGCCCACACTCACCTCTCACTGCCCCCCGAGCCCTCGCTGGTGCCAGCTGTGGGGGAGAGAGGGCGGGTCAGTGGGGTGGGAGGGGGCACCCTGGGGTGTGGGCACCAGCAGGGTCCCGAATGGATGGGGGCATCCCTGGGGAGCCATCAGGGGCAGGGGGCTGGAGGTCCTCCCCCATGGGGAGGGGACATGGGGATCTGTAGGGGCCCCCTGGGTGGGAGGGTGTGCACGGTGTGGGGCAGTGGTGACCCCAGGGGACTCTGGCGCCATTGCAGGACCCTGCCCGTACTGCCTGCCCTGCCCAGAGCAACCCTTACCTGTGGGGGATGTGGGGGACGTGGGGGATGTGGGGGACGTGGGGGACAGGGGGGATGTGGGGCTGGTGCCCCCCCCCGGGAGACACGCTGGGGGGGAACTCGGGCCACAGCTCATCCTCATCCTGCAGCCAGGTGGGCTCCTGTGGGCACAGCTGGGGTGGCACTGCCAGCATGGGCACTGCCAACCCTGTCCCTTCTACTGTCACCCCTTCCCTTCTGTTGTCACCCTACCCTGGCACTGCCCACACAAGCACTGCCACCCGTCCCTTCTACTGTTACCCTGTCCCTTTGACTGTCACCCTGCCCTGGCACTGCCCACATGGGCACTGCCACCCCTGTCCCTTCTACTGTTACCCTGTCCCTTTGACTGTCAGCCTGCCCTGGCACTGCCCACACCAGCACTGCCACCAGTGCCCTGGCACTGCTTGCACGGGCACCGTCACCCTGGCCTGGCACTGCCACCCCTGTCCCCAGCCCCACCACACTCCCCCTCACCTGCTGGCCCCGGGTGCTGCCTGCTGCTGGCCCTGGCCCAGCTGGCTCCTGTAGCCCCTCCGCGGCACCCCCACTGCCCACCCCCCCAACTGCCTCTGCGTCACCCCTGGCAGTGCTCCTGGCATCCTTCACTGCTTCTGCCCTGGCATCGCTCCTGGCATCCCCTGCAGCTCCTCCCTTGGTGTCCCTCTCCGTGTCCTCTGCCGCCCCAGTGTCCCCTCCTGCATCCCCCACTGCCCTGGCATCACCCCCCATGTCCTCAGCCACCTTGTTGTGTCCCCCCCCATCCTCATCTGCCTTGGTGTCCTCCTTGGTGTCCCCTGCTCCCTTGGTGTGTCCCCCCACAACCTCAGCCACCTTGTTGTGTCCCCCCCCATCCTCATCTGCCTTGGTGTCCTCCTTGGTGTCCCCTGCTCCCTTGGTTTCCCCCCCGACATCCTCAGCCACCTTGGTGTCCCCCCTCGTGTCCCCTGCTCCCTTGGTGTCACCCCCTACACCTTCAGCTTCCCTGGTGTCCCCCTCTGTGTCCTCTGTGCCCCCCACCCCTGCTGCCAGGGGGTCCCCCTCCCTGCTGCCCTCCCCTGCCCCCCCTTCCCCTGGCCCCGTGGGGGGGGCGTCCGACGTGGGGGTGCCGGAGGTGGGGGTGTCAGTGTCTCCCAGGGGCTCCATGCTGCTGCGGTCACTGCTGCAGGGGCACAGGGCTGTCACTGGGGTGCCCCCGCCAACCCGGCCACCCCCCTGCCCCTGTGCCCATGCTCCCTCTAGCTCCATCCCCCCCATTCCCCCACCCTGGGCACCCCCGTTGCCCCTGCCCAGCCCCCATTGCCCCTCCCGTCCACCCCATGCCCCCTCCTGGCACCCCAACACCCCAGCCCGCCTCCCCCCTCCAGCCCCCCATAACCAATACCAACCTTCCCATTCCCCTCCTGCCCCCCCCAGTGCCCCCCCCCGCCCCATTCCGGCACCCCCATACCCCTTCTTGACCCCCCCGTTCCCCTTCCCAGCCGACCCCCGTGTCCCATCCCGACCCCCTATTCCCCAACCCCCAATTTCCCCTCTTGACCCCCCTATAACCCCATCCCGACCCCCCAGAAGCTGGTCCTGCTCTCCCATACCTCCTCCCGACCCCCCCCCGGCCCCACGTGTCCCATCCCGACACAACCCTCCCTGCCCCCTCTAGACTCCCCAGTTCCCCCTCTCGACGCGCCGATACCCGCGGCCCCCGGCCCCCGTCCCCCGGCCCCCGGCCCCCGGCCCCCGGCCCCCGGCCCCCGGCCCCCGGCCCCCGGCCCGTACCCTCCGGCCGCTCCGCACCGCGCCCGCCGCCCCGCCCGCCCCGGCGCTATTTTTACCCGGCGGGCGCAGGTGCCGCGCGCACTCCCCGCCCCCCCGCGGGCCACGCGTGGGGCCGGGCGCGGGGCAGCGCGCGGGAGCGGCCGGGGCACGTGGGCGGGGGACACGCCGCCACCGGGGACACCCCAAAGGAGCCCACGGGGAGGGGGCAGGGACACTCAGCCAGCGGTCGGGGAGCCACGGGTACCCCAGGGAGGGAAAGGGAGACCGAGGGGCACGGACACGCGGGGGACGTGGGGGACACGGGCACACGGGTGACACGGGGGACACAGACGAGCGGAGGACACAGGGGGATGTGGGGGGACACACCGGTGGTCACAGGCACATGGGGGGCACAGCCGGACACGGGCACACGAGGGGCTCAGGCAGACACGGTGGGCCACGGTCATATGGGGAACATGGGGGGACGGAGGCACACGGGGGACACGGGGACATGGGGGGGGTGAGGCACGTGGGGGGAAACGGGGGTGTCATAGACACACGGCGGACCTGGGGGGACACAGGGGGTCACACGCACAGCGGGTACACTGGGGGACAGGGAGGATCACAGGCGCGGGGGGGCACGGGGGGGTCCCAGGCACGTGCGGGCGGGCGCACACAGCCGGACCCGGCCTGGCCCCGCCCCTCGCCAAGGCCGCGCCTTCCCCGCCCCGGCCGCCGCCGCCTCGCCCACTACGGCAGCGGCCTATCAGCGCCGGGCGCGCCGGGCCGCTCTCCCGCTCCGCCGGCCCCTAATGGCCCAAGGCGGCGGCGAGGCGGGGCGCTTCTACGTGTGCGCGGAAGTGCGGCGCTCACGTGGTTCCTGCCGGGAGCCGCCGAGGCGCCAGAGCCGTGCTGTCCGGTGCCGAGCTGTGCCGTGCCGTGCCGTGCTGAGCCGGGCCGGGCCGGGCTGAACCGAGCCGGGCCCGGCCGCCATGGACCCGCTGCGGGCCCAGCAGCTGGCGGCCGAGCTGGAGGTTGACATGATGGCCGACATGTACAACCGGTGCGCCCTGCCGGGGGAGCAGCGGGGGGACTCGGGGATCCGGGGGGGAACTGGGGGCACTGGCGGGTCCCAAGGCCGGAGGTCCCGGGGGGAGTCGGAGGTACCGGGACGGCCCGGGGATGGGGTGTGTGTGTGTGTGAGCTGGGGGCACTGGCGGGTCCCGGGTGGAGCTGGCGGCACTGGGGTGACCCTGGGGCATGGGACTGAGGTGCTAGGGGCACCGGGGGTGCCCGGAGCAGCGGGGGACACCGGGAGTGCCTGGGGATGGGGGGGCGTTGTGGGTACCCGGGTGTGTTGGGGACTGCATAGAGTGGGGAGCATTGGGGGGGTGCTCAAGGCTGGGGCGGGGCACAGAGGGGTATTGGGGGTACTGGGGAGTGCTGGTGGTACAAGGTGGTGCCTGGGAAGGGGGGGGGGGGGGGGCACTGGCGGATGACTGGCGTCGGGGCGCTGGGGCTTGGGGCCGGGGGGCCAGGTCTGAGCGTGGCAGGGCTGGTGAGGGGCTGAGGGTGCGGTGCGGTGCAGGATGACGCAGGCGTGCCACCGAAAGTGCGTCCCCCCCTACTACAAGGACGCAGAGCTGTCGAAGGGGGAGAGCGTGTGCCTGGACCGCTGCGTGGCCAAGTACCTGGAGGTCCATGAGAGGATGGGCAAGAAGCTGACGGAGCTGTCGCTGCAGGATGAGGAGCTCCTCAAGCGCATGCAGCAGGGCACTGGCACGGCCTGACTGCCCCGGCCCCCCTGCTCCCTCTCACCCCAATAAACTGGATGCATTGGGCCAGCTGGTTTGCTTTCCTTGCCCTTCCCCCACCCCCACACCCCCTGGTGATGTCTCGGGGTACATGCTGAAGCTGGCAGATGTTGCTGGGAAGCCCCCCCACTTGCTGTCCCCAGCTGCCACATGCTGTGTCCTTGAGGGGGGCATGCCTGGGGGTGCCCCCCCCCCCCCCAAGGCAGGCCCAGCCCATGTAATCCCCAGGATTAGGCAGAGCCGGGCTGAGCCCCTTGTAATCCCCTGCCCCTGCCTGTCTGCTGGCCAGTGGGGGGATGGCCGGGGGGGGACCCTGCAGAGGGACACAGCCCTGGAGCAGCTGGAAAGAGACAGGCATGCAGGGACACCCTGGAGGGCTGGGAAACACCCAGCCCCGGTTGGGGGCACACAGGGGGACCAGGCAGGGACACCCACACGGGAGGGATGAGGGGGGTGCCTGAGCAGGGACAGCCCAGACAGGCACAGACATGCCCCTGCACCCACAGGGATCGTCAGAGAGGACAAGGGACACACATGCATGGACACCCAGAGAGCTACACCAGCACAGGGACACCCCGACCCTGGGTGAAGGGCACCTGCAGTGGTGACGGCCTCCCACAGCCCAGTGGTGTGGGCGGTGGCTGCCGGGAAGTGGGTCAGGCCGTGCAGGTAACGGGGGGGGGGGGCACTGTGCCCCGTGGCTCCTGTTACTCCTGCCTACAGTGCCAGCACCCTGTGAAGGGTGCAGGGCGACAGTGGGCACGTCACCAGGCCCTGCGGTGGCGGGTGCCACATGGTAGTGGGTGTGCAATGCACAGGGGCTTGTGCGTGCACAGCCCGCGACTTGGGGGGCACAGCACTGTGGGGGGTGTCTGTCCAACCCCCCCATCCCTGCAGGGAGCTGTGCATGCCTTGCTGTCCTCCAGCCGCCCAGGCGCAGCAGCAGTGCCATCAATATTTCAGGAGGAGCAGGCAGTGACCTGGAAAGGCAGTGCCCCGCCGTGCCCCCCCGCAGGAGCCAGGCCCCGCTCTCCCAAAATAAGACGATTTTTAATAAATAATTTCCCACCTTTTGGTTCCTGTTGCGGGTTTTTCCCACTCAGGATGGGGGGGGACCCCCTGCATCCTGCGCATCCCCTCCCCCCCACAGCCACCCCCCACAGTTCTAGGGCCCCCCCGGGGAGAAGGAGGTCACAGGCACCCTGAGGAGCCAGGACCCCCCTGGGATGCCGGGGGGGATGGCTCAGAGCCGGGGCAAGAGCAGACTCAGGAGGAGCAGGAGGATGGGGGGCTGGCGGGGGGCAGTGGCAGCTGTGGGGGCACAGGGTGCCTGGGGGCAGCGGACATCCCTGGGGGGGCCATGGGAGTCACGGGAAGGGGGGGGTGGCCGGGGCTGGGGTCCCCGCAAGTCGTGGGGGGGCAGGCCATCACGGTAGAAGGCGGAGGGCGGCGCGGCCGGGAGGGTGCCGGGGCGGCCCAGCGCCCGGCCGGGGGTACCCATTACCGCCACCCCACCACCGCCATCGCCAGCTTCCTCCTCCTCTTCCTCCTCCTCCTCGGGGCAGGCGTCGAAGTCGCGGGGGCGGAGGTGCCGCAGGTCAGTGCCGCGGCGGTGCGGGGGGCTGGCGCAAGTGACGGGGGAGCTGGAGACGCGGGTGCGGCGGAACCAGGCCCAGAGCGGGCGAGCGCGGCAGTCGCAGGCCCAGGGGTTGGCGTTGAGGCGCAGGAACTGGAGGGCGGGCAGGGCGGCCAGCGGGTCCCCAGGCAGCGCTGCCAGGCTGTTGTTGAACAGGTAGAGGATGGTGAGGCGGGCCAGGCCCCGGAAGGCGCGGCGGTGGATGGCAACCAGGCGGTTGGCGTGCAGCAGCAGGCGGTCCAGGCTGGGCAGCCCTCGGAAGACGCCCTCTGATAGCGCCCGCACACGGTTCCCGTGTAGGAAGAGGTGGCTCAGGTTGGCCAGGTCGGCAAAGAGGTCGTCCTGCGGGGGATGGAGGGAGAGAGGGGATGGATATGGGGCATGAGGCCCCACTGGGGAGCCCCAGCCCTGCCCCCGTGGTTCCCGCACAGTGGATGTCACCTAGAGCCCTGCCAGTGTGTGTCCTGCAGAGCCCTGCCCCATCTCCCTGCTCCGTGGGCTGTCCCCGGAGCCCAGCCCCATGTCCTCGTCCTGCAGACAGCACCCATCGCCCTGTCTGTGAGCATCTCCCATCGCCTTGCCCCATGGGCGCCACTGCCCCATGTCCCGGCTTCGCGGGTGTCCCCCATCACCCTGTCCCACGTCCCAGCTCCATGGGTGTCCCCCATCACCCTGTCCTGCGTACCAGCTCTGGGTCTCCCACAGAGCCTAGACCTGTGCCCATGCCCTTGAAGGCGCCAATCCCCCCTCCCCAAAACATGGGCATCCCACCACGGCTGTGGGGCAGCCCCAGCGCCATGGCAGACCTGGAGGTAGAGCAGCCCGTTCTCCTGCAGGTAGAGGTACTGGAGGCTGTGGAGGCCGCGGAAGATGGCGCTGGGCAGACTGGCCAGCTGACACCGGTAGAGGTGCAGGGCCTGGAGGCGCCGGAGGCCATGGAAGGTGTCGGGGGCCAGGACGCGGAGGTGGGGGTTGTCACCCAGGTCGAGCTCCTCCAGGGCGGGCAGGTGGCGGAAGGTGCCCGGCTGGATGGAGGAGATGTTGTTGGAGTAGAGCCAGAGGGTGACGGTGCTGGGCCCGAAGGTGCCAGCCCGCAGCGCCCCGATGACGTTGTTCTGCAGGAAGAGGCGGCGGGCGCCGGGCGGGAGCCCCGCGGGCACCGAGGAGAAGTTGTTGGCCTGGCAGCTGACGGTGGGCGGCGAGACGTAGCAGGTGCAGAGCGCGGGGCAGGCGTGCGCCCCGCCGGGCACCCACGCCAGCGCCGCCAGCAGCAGGGCCGCCAGGCGCCCGCCTGAGGGCACAGCGGGGCGTCAGCGCGGGGCACTGGGGCGCTGCCCCGGCCCGGCCCCCCCCATGCCCACCGCCCCAGCGGGGTCCTCCCAACACAGACTCTAGGGCAGGGGCGCCCTAGGATCCGCACCCCACAGAGCATCCCGGGGCTGTGCCCGCCCGCGCAGTGCCCCAGAACCCCAAGGCCATGCCCTCCCCATAGGGCTGAGCACCCTGAGGAGCCCCCAGGGCCTTCCCCACCCCATGGGGCTGTGGTCCCCCGGGAGAACCTCAAGGGCCATGACCACCCATGTTGGCCATGGTCCTCTAGGAGGACACCAAGGCCATGCCCACCCCAGCGGGCCGGACACCCCTGGGAGCCCCCAGGATGATGTCAGCCCTGCAGACTCCCCCCCAGGCTATGCTGCCGCATAGGGCCGTGCCCACCTCACAGGTGTGGGCACCCCAAGAAGTCACTGCTTCGGTGGCTGTTGTGTCCCTGGGTCCCCGGGGGCCGTCCCTGCAGCTGGGGGCCATCGGACCCCCCAGGGCCCCAGGCCACCCCCCATGGCCACGCTCCCACGGGAAGGTGCCCACCCCAGGGGGCCACGCTCCCTGGGGACCTCCTAAGGGCTACCGCTGCCCCCACGGGGCCACGCACCCCTGGGACGATCCCCGCCCCTCGGGGGGCCATACCCCCCCACGCGCGCCCCCCGACAACGGGGCGGTGCCACGTGCGCGCGTGCCGCGGCCACGTGCGGGGCGGGGCGCGCGTGGGCGCAGGCTGACGCTCTCGCCAGTGACACGCGCCGCCGCCGCTCCGGGTGCTCAGCGCCGCCGCTCCCCACCCCCCCCCACCCTGCTCCCCTTCCCCCCCCGCGTCCATCCCCCCGCCGCCCCCCTCCGGCTGCAACCCGAGCGCTTCATCCATAATTCAGCCCGTCGGCCTGGCCCCACGCCCGGGGATGCGTGGATGCTCCCAGCCGCCGGTACCGGCGGAGGGGGGGGGGGGGGGGGGGGGGCGGTGGCCCGCCCTCCCTCCCCTCCCCCGGTGCGCCTCGAGGGGGGGGGACACACCCCCACCCACCCACGGAGGCGTCCGGCGCAGCTGCTCAGCGCCGCCCCCCTCCCCCGGCGCCCCGTGCCGGCGTGCGCCCCCCACCCGCGTCCCATCTGTCACTCCCCCTCGCCGCGGGCTGACTCAGTTGGGAGCTGAAGTCACCGGTTCCCGGGCACTGCTTCTTCCTCCCGCCCCGGTCCGGGCACGGAACGGGCGCGCCGCCCGTGGGTCCCCCACTGAGCCCCCAGCACCCCCCGCGGGGTGACCCGGGCACTCTGCATCCCAGCGCTGCCCACGCGGGGCACCGGCTGGGCGCGGGGCGCCGCCACGGCGGGCGGGTCGTCCCGGGGGCAGCGCCGGGAAACCCGTGGGGCGCGGGGCACCGCCACGCCGGGCGATGCACCCCGGTGCCGCCCTGGGCGCCCCGTAGATCGTGAGGCACCCATGCGCTGTGCTGTGCGCCCCGGGGCGGCACTGGGGACCCCCCGGGTCGTGGGACACCCTCGCGCCAGGCGGGGGTGGCACCGGGCACCCCATGGGCAGCCAGGGGCGCGCCGGGGCTGCGCCCGCACCCGGGACTGCGCACCCCGGCGTGGCACCGAGGACCCCCGCGGGTACCGTGGCACCCACGCGCGGGGCGGCGAGTCCCTGAGCTGCGCCGGGCATCGCGGGGGTCGAGGGGCACCCCGACGCCGGGCCGGTCTGGCCCCGGGCAGCCCCTGGGTGGCGGGGGAGCACGCTGGGGTGCCCCCACGCGTGGCTGCGCGCCCTGGGGCGGCCCCGGGCTCCTCACGCACCGCGGGGCACCCCGAGAGCCCGGCCCCCCCCAGGCCGGGACCGTGCTCTGCAGGGCGGCAGCCCCCCACCCACGGGGCTCACCCGACCCCCGTGGGCCCCCCCGGCCGTCCCCACGCCTACCTTGGGGCAGGTCCAGAGCCGTGGGGGGCCGCATGGCGGGGCCGCCTCTCAGGCGCTGCCCGCTGCCCGGGGGCTCATGGCCGGTGCCGGGGGAGCTGCTGGCCCCCCTTCACCGCCGCCGCCCCGCCGGGAGCAGCCGCCGCCGCCCCGGGGCATGGCACGGGTGGGCTGCGGGCACGGGTGGGCTCGGGCTCGGCACGGCTCTGCCCGCGGCTCCGGTGGGGCTGAGCCCTGCCCCGCGCCGCGCCTTATCCCGGGGCGGCCGCGCTCCGCCCCCCGCCGCCGGCCCCGCCGCTTAACCCTTCCCGGGCCGGCCCGCCCCGCTCCACGCAGCGGGGGGGGACCGCGGGGGACCCCCGGCGGGGAGCGGGGGCCGCACCGCGGGACCCCCGGGGGGCGGTCGCCGCTGCGGACGCGGGGCTTGGTGGCGGGCGCCCCCACGGGCGAGGCGGGGCCGGCGCGGGGGGGGCTCTGAGCACGGGACGCTGCGGGCGGGGTCCCTCGCGCGGTCCCGGGACCGGTGGCGGGCGGCGGGGACCCTTGCACGAGCTGCCCACGGGCGGGTCCGCGGGCTGCCCCCGGGCCGGCCGGCGGCGCGCGCGGGCGGCACGCGGCGCCCCGATCCACGCCCACGCGGGACCGCGGCGCTGTCCGCGGTGCCACCGGCGCTGTCCATGGTGCCGCTCCCACCCGGGGCCGCGAGAACCGCCTCGCGGGGCCGCGCGCCGCCAGCCCCGGGCCGAGCCGCGTGGGGGGGGCACGCGTGGCCGCGCCAGGCTGCGGCGGCGCGAGCTGGCACCGGCAGCGTGTTTGCGGCACCGTCTCCGGCGCGGCTCCCGGCGAGCGAAATACCACAAGCTGGCGCGGCGGGCACCCGTGGGCGGCGGCGGGGGCGACGCGGGGCTGACTCAGGGGCCGCCATCCGCTCCCCGCCCCGTCGGTGCCCCCAGCGTCCCGGCATGGGCCCTCGCAGGGGCACCCCGGGAGCCGTGGCGGGGGAGGATCCCCCACCCCCTGGGGCCTGCACAGTGGGTACCTGCGCCTGCCCGCCCAGGGGGACCTGGGGATGTGGTGGGTGGAGGGACAGGCCTGGTGCCACCAGCCAGGCCCAGGTGGGCAGAGGTGGGTGGTGGGGGTCATGGTGGGGCAAGTGGGAGGACGGACAGGTGAGGGACAGTTGGTGGGGAGGACGGACCGATGGACAGACAGGTGAGGGACAGCCAGAGGGGAGGACAGCCAGGTGAGAGACAGCCGGAGACACAGATGGATGGACAGACGAGCGAGGGACAGCTGGAGAGGTGGGCAGGACAGACAGACAGACGGACAGAGGGAAGGGCAGGAAGGCTGCCAGGATGCGGGCAGGGCAGGTGATGGGCAGCCAGATGGGCGGCTGGACAGATGGATGGCTGGATGGGCGTGAGGAAGGATGGAGTTGTGGTTGGAGGGGGACAGATGGATGGAAGATGGACAGATGGGTGGGTGACAGACAGATGGATGGGTGATGGACAGACAGGTGGGTGATGGACAGACAGATGGCTGATGGGCAGGTGGATTGGTGATGGACACACAGGTGGGTGACAGACACAGGTGGGTGGCCAAGCAGACAAGCAGCTGGCTGGAGGGGTGGGACAGGAGGGCACAGGATGGGTGGCTGCAAGTACCAGTGGCAGATGGATGGGGTGGCCGGAGGACAGGGGAACGCACATGGCCTAGTTGGCCAAAGGGAGGGTGATGGCAGAGACGGGGGATGCCAGGTAGGGTGGCAGCAGGGGACCACAGGGCCAGACAGACTGTAGGGCTGGTGCCGAGGACATTCAGGTGACAACATGGCCAGGGGAGGAGTGGCAGCAGGCACAAGTGGCCAGAGACAAGGCAGGGCCTGACAGAGCACAAGCAGGATGGCATGCTGAGGGTGGCATGGGGGGGCTGGCCAGGGGCTGGCTCTGCATGGCACAGCTGGGGTGGCCCAGGAGTGGCCCAAGGGTGACTCCAGGTTGGTGCAAAAGTGACCCAAGAGTCACCCAAGGGTGGCTCAAGGTCAGAATCAGAGAATCACAGGACACTTTAGATTGGAAAATATCTTCAAACCATCGAGTCAAACCGCTGCCCCAGCACTGCCAAGGCCACCACTGACCCGTGTCCCCAGCACTGCACCCACGCCGTTTTGAAGCACCCCCAGGGACAGTGACTCCCCCCCGGGCAGCCTGCTGGGGTGCCGGACACCCTCTCATGAGGCCACTTGCCCCTGCTGCCCCTTCACCAGCCTGCCCCGGTGTGACCGCTCCCCCTCGTCCTGTCCCTTGTGATCTGGGGGAAGGGGCCGAGCCCACCTCAGCGGGTGGTGGCCCGAGGTGGCCAGAGAGGTGGCCCAAGGGGAGCCCAGGGGTGACTCAAGGTGACCCCAGGGTGGCCCCGGGGCGGCTGCAGCTGGGGACACTTCAGGGACACCAGGCAAGGAGGCGGCCCTCCCGGAGGTGGGGACGGGCCACACCGGCGGTGGCAGGGGGTCGTTCACCCACGGGGGGCACGGGGGGCCCCGTGGGGGAGGCAGCGGCACGCCGTCAGGAGGCTCTCGGCCGGGACAGCCCCGCCGGGGCGGACCCACGGAGCGACCCCCAGGGCTGCTCCACCGGGGCCACCTCCCCCCTCCGCCCCCCGCCGCGCCCGGGAGGCGGGGCTGGGCCGGGCCGCTCCGCTCCGCCCGCTGCCGGGGAAGGGCGGGCAGCACCGGCGGCACCGGGCCCCGCCGGGCCCCACCGGGCCGGGCCGGCAGCTGCGGGGGGGCCGCCCGCTCACCGGGCCGCGGTGAGCAGCACCCGGGGGGGCGGCGGGAGGAGCCGCGGGGGAGCGCGGGGGCCCGGATGGTCCCGGGCCGTGGGGATGGGAGGGGGATCTGGGGGCCGTGGGGATGGGAAGGGGGGCTGGGGGCCGTGAGCTGGGGGCTGTGGGGGGCGTAGGGGCCGTGGGGCTGTGGTGGGAGGAGCTGGGGCC
The DNA here is from genome assembly GCF_017639655.2 of Falco naumanni. NCBI lineage: Eukaryota > Metazoa > Chordata > Aves > Falconiformes > Falconidae > Falco > Falco naumanni. Next base: position 20,706,962 of record NC_054063.1, on the reverse strand, counting down.
CGTGGGGATGGGATGGGGGAGCTGGGGGCTATGAGCTGGGGGGCCATGGGGGCTGGGGGGCCGGGGGCCATAAGCGGGAGAGCCATGGGGCTGTGAGGCCGGGGGCCATGGGGCTGTGGGGACCATGGAGGCTGGGGGGCTGGGAGTGGGGTGGGCGTGTGGATTGAGGTGGTGGGGTGGCCATGGAGCTGGGGGCCATGAGCTGTGGGGCTCTGGGGGCCGTGGGGGCTGCGGTCCATGGGGGCTGTGGCGGCTGTGGGCCATGGGGGTCACAGGGCTGGGGGCCATGAGCTGGGGGGCTGAGCGCACGTGATGGGGGCTGATGGGGGGGGGGGCTGGGGTATGTGTGGCAGGCCTGGCCGTGGAGCTGTGTGGGCCCCGGGACCGTGGGGCAGGGCTGTGCCCAGGGGGATGCCCCCTGCCCCCTGCTTGTCCCTCTGCCCCTGTGTGTCCCACACTCACCCCCAGCACCCTAGGGCCTTGCCCGGGTGCCACCACAGCATGGGGCGGGCTATGAGCGCTGGCACAGATCTGCCCTATGGCTGCCCACCCCCAGGGGCACGTGTGTCCCCCCTGCCACACGTGTCCCCCCACCACACGTGCACGGGCAAAGTCCCCACAGCCAGGGCTGCCGCCGCCGCCTGCCTGCCCCACACCACTGCCCCTACCCCTGCTCTGTGGGGCGCTGGCAATGCTCACCGCGAGGGCACCTCACGCTCTGCACGGGAGGGCAGCGGCATGGGGAGGGGACCCACAGGGCACCCCCAGCCCAGCCCCATAGCAGCTTCTGGAGAAGCCACGAGCTGGCCGCCTGGGGACCGGGCAGTCCCCGCAGGGAAGAACCGGCCTTTGTTACAATTAATAATTACAGTGAAAGAGGCTGGAGGAGCTGGAGCGAGGCCCAAGCGGGCAGGACGCCCTTGCTGCTAGGGGGACTGGGCAGGGGGGCGTCCCCTGTCCCCACCTGCACCTCTGTCACAGTTCAGGGTGAGCTGGGGGGACACGGCAGGGCCAATGTGGCTGGAGGGACTGGAGTCACCGGTGCCAAGGGCCCCGAACCTCCTGCTCCCCCATAGGGGGCTCACCAGTACAGCTGGGGCACACCGGTACGGCTTGGGGAGACCAGCATGGCTGGGGCTTCCCAGTACGGTTGAGTGGCAACTGATACCCATGACTGGGTGTCTTGGGGCGCCTGTGGCAGTGACACCCATCACTGGGTGTCTCAGGGTGCCACAGGCAGTGACACTCGTGACGTGGCACCTTGGGGTGCCTGTGGCAGCTGCTTGCCGTGCAGTGGGGTGCCACAGCAGCGCCGGGAGGGTGATGTCCCCTGGCTCCCACCGGCCCCCGCGGGGCGGCTAAAGATAGCACAGCCCCCCCCGGCCCGGCGGGTCGGCACCACCTGCCCCCGGTGCCCGGTTAATCTTTAGCTGCTCGGCTGCTGTAATGAGGCCTCATTAGCGGCCATTACACCGGCTGCAGCTGCACAGGCCTTGGGACGGTGACACGGGGACACGGTGACTGGGGGCCTGGCGTGGCGGGTGCAGAAAGTGGGTGGGTGAGTGGGGTGGGGGGATGCAGGTGAGGGGGATGTGGCACTGGTGGCACCTGGCTGATGGGGACGTGGCGTCAGTGGCACCTGGCTGTGGGTTGCACCCGTGACACTGAGGGACGGGAGGTCCCAGTGGGTGGGCAGGGACAGACAAGGTGTCCCCTGGCCATGATGGCCCCCCAGGAGGGTGGTGGGCCACCAGCAGTGTGCCAGCGTCCCCAGGGTGGCGATGGAGTCCTTGGTGGAGGGGAAGAGTGTCCCCAGAGAACATGTCACGGTCACCAGCAGCATGCCAGGGTCCCCAGGGCAGGGGGACACAGGGTCCCAAGGATGTGCTGGTGTCCCCCAAGGGACGCGTGGGTGTCCCCGTCAGCGTGCTGGGGCCCCCGGGGGGGTGTGTCGGTGTCTGCAGGGGGTGTGTCGACGTGCCCGGCAGCGTGCCAGTGTCCCCAGGGAGCAGGCCAGGCTCCCAGGGCGGGTGCCAGGGCCCCCGCCGCGGCGTGCCAGGTTCCCAGCGGCCGTGCCAGGTGCCCGGGGGTGCCGGTGTACCCCCAGCGCACGCAGCGGGGTGCCTGGCGGCATGCCGGTGCCGCGGAGCTGTGCCAGGCCTGCCCCGGGAAGCAGCCGGTCCCCAGGACGGGCTGGCGCGGGGCGATAGGGAGCCTTGCGGGGGGGTCCCGGCGCGGCGGGGACACCGAGCTGCTATCAGGTGCCAGCAGCCCCGGGGGGGGGGGGCCGTGGGTGCTCCTGGGAGATTAGTGGGGGGGCTGTGACGGTGGGGGTGTGCGCGGTGCCGGTGTGCGACCCGGGCACCCTGTGCCAGGGTCCAAACTCCGCGGCGGTGGCGGCGACGGCGGGAGGGCCCGGCCTTGTGCAGGTGGGTGGGGGCGCGTGCCTGGGCGCAGGGGGTGCCAGCACACGTGCATGCGTGTGAGCGTGTGTGTGCAAAGCTCCGGCCGCCAGCAGGGTCCTTGCCTGTGCCCCGGCGTGCGCAGGGGACCGGTGCCAGCAGCCGGGGACAAGGGGCAGAGCTGGGACCATGGCGGCCTTTGCCCAGTGGCCATGTGCCCCCACGTGCTGCCAAGCCCCGCGTGCTGGACGCTGGCTGGGTGTGTGGGGGGTGTCAGCGCGTGGGTGCCAGGACGGGTGTGACACCCCGGTCTGTCACCCTCCAGGTGCAGCACGGATCCCCCAGGCCGGTGACATGGCGGGGGGGGGCGCGGGGCTGGCCAAGCGCCTGGGGACCCTCCTCTCAGGGCTGCTGGAGTGCGGGGTCTTCTGCGGTGTCATCTTCGGCTGGGCCTCCCTCGTCTTTGTCCTCAAGGATCTGAACTACTTCAGGGACCTATGCCAGCCCACCAACACCAGCCACAACCAGACCTCGCAGACTGGTAGGGTCTCTGGCCACCGCTGTCCCTGTGGTGGCCCTGGTCCCGCTGTCACCCTGCCTTGGGTCCCCCAACTGCTTGTGTCCTGGGGTACCAGTGGCTCATGTCTGTGTGGTGCCGGTGGCCTGAAGTGGCATGTGTCCTCCCTGCCCGGTGCCCAGTGGTGTCCCATGTCCCCACTGTCCTGGTGCCTCAGGTCCCTGTTTTTCCTGTCCACTGTAGCACCTCAAGTCCCTGCTGTCCCCACTGTCCTGATGCCTTGTGTTGTCCCATGTCCACACTGTCCCTGTCCCCATGTCCCGCTGTCCCCACATCCCTGTTGTCCGCATGCCCGTGTCCCCGCTGTCGCTGTGTCCCCGCTGATGGCCACCCCGCAGGCTGCGGCGAGCAGGATGAGCAGTTCTCCCTCGTCTTCACCATCGGCTCCTTCATGAACAACTTCATGACCTTCCCCATGGGCTTCATCTTTGACCGCTTTGGCACCGCCACCGCCCGCCTCATCGCCATGTGAGTGGGTGCGGGGGGCAGTGCTGGCAGGCGGGGCTGGGGCACCCGTGGGTGCCGGGGGGTCGAGGGGCTGTTTTTAGGGTGCTGGGAGGGGACGCTCTAGAGCGGGGTGGTTATCGGGGCAGCCAGGCAGGGTGGGGCAGGCAGGGCCCTGCCTGCGGGGGGAGCACCCATGTCAGCCCAGCGGGGGCACCCGTGCCAGCCCGGGGCGCTGGCTTTGGGGCACTGGAGGTGCACAGCCCACCCTGGCACCTCTCCCACAATGCCACCAACTGTCCCCAGTGTGTCCCATGCCCCCCCCGTTGCCTGCAGCCCCCCATACACCTTCAGGTCTCCTCGCAGCACCCCTGTAACCACAGGGACCTCCTGCATCCCCTTGTCCCTTGGTCCCAGGGTGCCTAGTGGTGCTGGGACCGCCACGAGATATTGGGGTGCTGGGTGCCGATGCAGAGCAGCGCCAGGGTGCAGGGGTGCCAGCTGCCCCTCAGGACCCCCTCCCTACATATCACTTCTGTCTTCATGCCTCAGCACCCTCTACACCGGCGGGACCCTGCTCGTCGCCTTCTCCACCCCAGGTGAGACCCTACGGGCGTGAGGGGCCCCAGCCCCGGGGGAGGACCCGGCAGGGACCCCCCATTGTCCCTGCTGACCCCTGTGTTCCCAGAGCTGGCGGTGCTGCTCTTCCCGGCCATGTCCATGCTGTCGGTGGGTGGCATCCTCCTCATTCTCACCAACATGCAGGTGAGTTTCCCCGGCACCCTGACCCCCACCCTTTGGCCGGGGCACCCTGCCCGGTGCTGTGGGGGTCCTGACAGTGCCGGCGGGGGGTGTCTCTCCATGCCAGGTGGGCAACCTCTTTGGGAAGTACCGCTCCATCATCATCACCCTGTATAACGGGGCTTTTGACTCCTCGTCTGCCACCTTCCTCATTGTCAAGGTGGGCATGGGGTGGGGGGTGATGTGGCAGTGAGTGCCCGGGGTGGTGGTGCTGGATGTCCCCAGGGGCCCGCCATGGTCACTGCGGGGACAGCTGGGGACAGAGCTGGCACAGCTAGGTCACAGCTGGGACCACATGTGGGGACAGGGGGCTGGGATGGTGGCAGGTGGCCGACGTGTCCTGATGGCAGCCTGTCACTGTCCCCAGGTGCTGTATGGGCACGGGCTGTCCCTGAAAGCCATGTTCCTCTTCATGGCGGCCTGCAGCGCCTGGCACCTGCTGCGCACCCTCTTCCTCATGCCCTGCACCCGCATCCCATACCCGCTGCCCCCCGGCTACAACTACGGGTAGGGGCCCTGCCTGCGCCCCGCAGGGCGGGGGTGCCTGTCCTGTGGGTGGTGGGTCCCATCTCGTGGGTGGGTGGTGGGTCCCATCTCGTGGGTGGGTGGTGGGTGTCCCCCCGTGGGTGCTGGTGGGTCCCATCTCATGGGTGTTGCCAATGCCTGTCCCATGGGCGGTGGGTTCTGGTGGGTCCCATCCCATGGGTATCTGTGGGTCCCTCCCTTGTGGGTGCTGATGGGTTGCCCCCGTGGATGCTGGTGGGTGCCATCCCCATGGGTGCTGGCCATGCCTGTCCCGTGGGGGGTGGGTGCTGGTGGGTCCCGTCCCATGGGTGTCAGTGGGTCCTGTCCCTGGGTGTTGGCAATGCTTGTCCCTTGGGTGGGGGCTTCCCCCCTTGTGGGTGGGGGTCCCATCCCGTGGGTGATGGGCGGGCGCTGCGGCAGGCTGCGGTGCCCGGGGCACTCCAAGTCGTACCGCACCTACGAGGAGAAGCGCCGGCCGGAGGTGGCGGGCCCCGAGGAGACCCCGCTGGAGGGCAGCGCCCCCCGAGGTGCGGGGGCGGGGCGGCTGATCTCGGGGGGCGGGGCCATGTTGGTGTCTGGCACGTGTGCGAGGTGGGCGTGGTCACCAGGGCGAACAGTGGGCGGGGGCTATGCAGATGAAGAGGGGCGAGGCCCGGGGAGTGGGCGTGACCGTGTAAATTTAGAGGGTGTGGCCTCCGGCTGGACGTGGCTACTTGTGGATGGTCTGGGTGTGGGCGTGGTTATGCAGATGAAGGAGGTGCGGCCCCAGCCGGTGCATGGGTGAGGTCGAGAGGTGGGCGTGGCCACGCAGGGGGCGCGGGGGGTAGCGGGTGGGCCTGGGGGCGGGGCCCGATGGGGCGGGGCCGGGGGCCGTGCCCCACCCTGCCCCGCCCTGACGCCCTGGGGCGCAGGCGGCAGGGACCCCCCCGGGGTGTCCTTCAGGGCCTGCGTATGCTCGAAGCTCTTCGCTTGGCACGTGGCCTGGCTCTCCGTCATGCAGCTGCGCCATTACCTCTTCATTGGTACCTTCAACCCCCTCCTCAATCACCTGGCCAGCGGAGACCGCCAACTGGGTAGGGCCCGGCTGCTGCGGTGGGGACAGGGGGACAATGTGGTGGGGTGCTGCCCCTGCCCTGACGTTGTCTCCCCGCAGTGAGCACCTACACCAATGCCTTCGCCTTCACCCAGCTCTGCGGGGTGCTCTGTGCCCCATGGAACGGCCTCATTCTTGACCGACACAAGCGGGGCAAGACCCCCCGCCCTGAGGGTAACCAGCCCCAGCACCCCCTGCCCCGACCCCACGGGTCCCTGGGGTGCGTCCATGCCACCAACGTCCCCCCTGTGCCCTGGGGTCGTGGCTGGGTACCACCGCTGCCATGACCAGATCCCGCGGTGCTTGGATCCCATGCCCTGACCTTGCTGTGCCCACAGGAGCCTTGGGCGCGCTGGCTGACCTGCGGGCCTCCGTGCTGTCACTGGTGGTGACAGTGGTGCAGTGTGTGCTCTTCTCCATCTGCGCGGCGGTGCCGGTGCTGCCTGTCCAGTTTGCCACCTTCATGCTGCAGGTCCTCAGCCGCTCCTTCCTCTATGGGGGCAACGCCGCCTTCCTGGCCATTGCGTGAGTCCTGCGGCCACCGCTGCCCTGCTGGCGGGGCACGGGGCGGAGCGGTCAGGGTGGCAGTGGCAGGGGTCAGGGTGGCAGGGGACAGGGCAGTGGGGTTACAGTGGTGGTGGTGGGACTCAGTGTGGCAGGGAACTAGGCAGGGACGGCAGGGGATGGTAGCAGGGGACAGGGTGGTGGGGTCAGTGTGGCAGGGGGCAGGGCAGTGGGGTTAGGGTGGTTGGGTCAGGGTGGCAGGGGGTGGTGGCAGGGGACTGTGTGTGGGTGGTAGGGATTAGGGTTGAGGGGACAGGTTGGCAGAGGATGGTGGCAGGGTCATCATTGGGATGGCAGGGGACGGTGGTAGGGCCAAGTGGGGTGGCAGGGGATGGTGGCAGTGTCAGGAGGTGGCAAGGGACAAGGTGGTGGTGGCAGGGTCATGGTGGGGACGGCGGGGCAGGGGTGTCAGGATGCAGCAGTGACACGGTGGCCGGCCGGGCAGGTTCCCCCCGCAGCACTTTGGGAAGCTGTACGGGCTGGCCATGGCACTGTCGGCGCTGGTGGCCCTGCTGCAGTACCCCTGCATTGCTCTCGTGCGCGGGCCGCTCCACGGGGACCCCTTCTATGTAAGTGTCTGCCCCACGGCTGCCCCATGGCCGCCCCACGGCTGCCCCTGGGAGCAATGGGGTCCTGCCCCATGGGGGAATGCATCCTGCCCTGCGGAGGGATGGGGGTCCTGCCCCATGGGGGAACATGTCCTGCCCTGGGGAGGGATGGGGGTTGTGCCCCACAGCGGGATGGGGGTCCTGCCTCTTGGGGAATGGGGGTCTTGTGCCTAGCAGAGGGGAGCTGGGGGGGGGGCTGTGGGGCTGGCCCCATGCCCTGACAGTCCCCTCCCAGGTGAACTTGGGGCTCATCGCTGTGGTGCTGGTGGCCTTTGTCAGTCCCGTGGTGGTGGCCCGTGAGTGCCGGCGGCGAGCCAAGGAGCTGGGGGCTGCTGGCACCCCCCTCGCAGCACCCCCAGGCGCCGAGACCCCCACCGAGATGCCCCACTGAGCTCCACACACAGCACCCACACACAGGGTGCTGTGCCAGTGGGATGGGGCGTGTTTGGGGTGGGGGGAATAAATATTGATGACCCCTCTGCTCACTGTGCTGTTCCGTCCCAGCACCCCCAGCCACTAGGGCTTCTCCAGTGTCTGCTATGGGGTTGGGCACCCCACTCCCTCCCAGGACCCTCGGCACACAGGAACACAGCCTCTTAGCTGGGTAAGGGACAGGGGCTGCTGTGGGTCCTCAGGAACTGGGGGAGGCACGGCAGCACCCCTGGGTGCCCCCAGTACTGGCAGAGGAAGTGGGCAGCTGGAAGCAGAACTTGCCTCTCCAGAGCCCGTCCAGGCCCAGGGGCCAGTATCAGAGCCGTGGGGTGGCCCAGTGCCCCCAGAGCCTGGGTGACATGGCATGGTGGGTGGGGGTGTGGGTGCCCTCATGGTGGGTGGTGCGGGTAATGAAGAGGCGGCAGGGCTGGGTGGGCACCCACTTCCAGGGGCTGGCATCCTCCCACTACAGCCCCTGCTGCCCCCCCCACAGCGCTGCCCCAGCACCTTCGCCCCCCCAAAACCAGCCCCAGCACCCCATACCCAGCCCCTTGCCCCCCAGAAACAGTCCCACCACCTGGCACCCAATGCCCCATGCCCAGACCCTTGCCCCCAAAAACCAGCCCCAGACCCTTGCACCCCAAAACCAGCCCCAGCACCCAGCTCCTCGCCTCCCAAAACCAGCCCCAGCACCTGGTACCCAGCACCCCATTCCCAGTCCCTCACCCCCAAAACCAGCCCCAGCACCCAATATCCAGCCCTTCACCCCAAAAAACCAGCCCTGTCACCCAGCACTCTACACCCAAATCTAGACCCAGCCCTGCTGCTCGCTCCCCCCGCCAGCCCCCAGCTGCAGCACCCCCTGGCCAGCCCAACACCAGCCCCAGCACCCCATAACCAGCCCCCAGCCCCTCACCCTACCCCTGGTGACGGCCCCAATCCGGAGCATGCAATGGGTGTGGGTGCAGGGCAGGTTCAGCAGCTCCTGGTTGGCACCTGCCAGCACCCCATGCCCCCCTCGCATGGGCGCCCATGTAGGTGTGGAGCTTGGTCACCACTGTGTAGCAGAAGGGGTGGTCCCCCTCGGCTGTACCCACAGGGACCCTCTGGGGTGGCAGGGGGCTCGCAGTGGGGGGCGTCCCTCTGCCACCTGCCACCAGCCCTGGAGCAGGGGCTGGGGGCACCAGAACCCTTGGGCACCCTGGGGAGACCCCATGTCCCCAGTGCCGCCCTGCCACAATCCCTGTGCCTTGTGCCCTGCTGCCACCCTAGTGTCGCTCCATCCTCCCCATGTCCCCTGAGCCACCCCTTGTCCCTCAGTGCCCCTCTGCCACCCCCAATGCCCCCCATGTCGCTGGTTCCCCACTGCCATGCCTGGGGTCACAAGGGTGGGGGCTGCAGGGGGGTGCGTGGGACACATGGGTGGGGGCTGTGGATATTTGGGGGAGGCAGGGCCCAGAGGTGGGGGCTGTGGGGCAGTTGGGTGCAGCAAGTCCTGGGGGGGCACTGCGGGGCTGGGGTGCTGATACCATCTCCCGCCTTGCAGCGCTTGCCCAAGGGCCACTTCCTTCCCCAACGGCTGCAGCCCCCAGGGTCCGGCCTGGCTGTTTTCCCACAGCCCCCCCCGGCCTGACACCCCCAGGCACCCCCTGACCCAGCCCTGCAGAGCTCATGGCTTGACACCTCCCAGCCCCTCCCCTGACCCCCCCGGCCCCCATCGCCATGCCCTGTGCACCCCCACAGCAGCACCCTCCCCTGGACCAAACGCACCCCGTGCTGTGGCCAGGCAGGGCGCCCCAGGGTTCCCCCATGTGCCCAGGGGCTGGTGAGTGGGGGCTGCAGTGGGGCTGGGGCCCCGGGTGGCGCAAGGCTGCGGTCAGGGACACGTGGCCCTGTCACCCTTATAAGTGTGACAGCGGGCTGAGAGCCCCCAAGTCCCAGGTGAGGAGCGGGGATGGGGGCAGCAGGGTGGGCTCAGCTCCCAGCCGCAGAGGGGTGTCCCTGAGGCTGGCATGGGTGGCTTTGGGGTGCCACGGGGACATGGTGGGGGGTGAGATGGCACAGGGTGCTTGGTGGACATGGGGGGTCTCAGAGATGACAGCGGGGAGCCAGGTACATGGGAGGTGCAGGGTCTGGGGGGTGATGGCAGGGGCAGAGGGGATGGGGCACGGGGTGGCACTGGAGATGGTGGAGGGACACTGGGGGCATGGTGGGGCAGAAGGGCAGGATGGGGGTGAGGGACATGGGGTGGCAGAGGGACACGGGGGACATGGAGTGTCATGAGAGTGCTGGGGTTGTGGGGGTGGCACTGGAGCTGTCATGAGGGTGTGGTGGCACTGGGAATGGCACTTGGGGTGGCAGAGGGACACTGAAGCATGGGGGGTGGCACAGGGGATATGGGGAAGATAGGGTGACACTGGGGGTTGCAGCGGGGCACAAGGCACATGGGGGTGGCAGAGGGGCACTGGGGACATGGGGGTGTCCCCGGGGTGGCAGGGGGGCACTGGGTTGACTGCGGTCATGGCCCCTCTCAAGGGTACTGAGGGTGCTGGTGCCCCCAGCCCCACCATGCTGCCCTGCCTGCTCCTCACCCTGGCCCTGCTGAGCTCGGCCTCTGCCCGCCACCCTGGTAAGTGCCCGCTAGGCTGCCCACCCCACGGGGACACCGTCGGGACACCCCTTGTGCCCCCGCGACCCCTCTGCTGGGGCTGATGCCTGCTGGTGTCCCCAGCTGGTGCCAGCCCCAAGGTAGGACTGGTGGTGCCAGGGCAGGACACCCAGTGCCCATCGGAGAGTGAGACACGGGCGCTCCATGTCCCCAACACGCTGGGTGCCATCAGCTTCCGCTACATATTTGTTGCACGCCACCAGGCCTTTGACAGCGCGCAGGTGGGCCAGGGATGGGTGGGGGGGTGGTTTGGGGTGGAGGGCACCATGTGCCACCCCGGTGTCCCCGTAACTGGTGTGTGTCCCCCCACCGCAGCAAACCTGCATCCAGTGCTACAGAGGGAACCTGGCCTCCATCCACAGCCACCACATCAACACCTTCCTGCAGAGGCAGGCACGGTGCCACATTGCTGGCACCTCGCAGCTCTGGATCGGGGCCATCACCCAGCGTCTGGTAAGGGACACCCCACACCCACGGCCCACCCTGGCCTTGTGGCACCCTGCCTGGCCCCAGGGCACCAGCCCTGCCCTGGTATCCCCAGTGCCCATCCCTGGGTGCCCTAGCCCTGTCCTCAGTGCCCATCACTGGGTGTCCCAGCCCTGCCTCTGTCTCCACCCTGGGTGTCCCAGCCCTGTCCCAGTGTCCCCAGCGCCCATCCCTAGGTGTCCCAGCCCTGTCCTCTGTCCCTTGTCCCCACCCTGGGTGTCCCAGCCCTGCCCCAGTGTCCCCAGTGCCCATCCTGGGTGCTCCAGCCCTGTCCCTAGTGCCCATCACTGCGTGTTCCAGCCCTGTTCTTTGTCCCCCGTGCCCACCCTGGCTGCCCCAACTCTGTCCCTAGTGCCCATCACTGGGCGTCCCAGCCCTGTCCCAGTGTCCCCAGTGCCCATCCCTGGGTGCTCCCAGCCTGCCCCCCGGGGTGCCCCATGGCCGGTGCCAGGGGTGCCCACGGCCATGCCCCCCCCGCGCAGGCTGGCAAGCTGCACTACAGCTGGACAGATGGCAGCCTCTGGAACTACTCACAGTGGCAGTTCGGCCACCCGCAGTGCTTGGTCAGCCGCTGCACCACCCTCTCCTCCCAGGGTCAGTGGGGTGAGGGGCACGGGGGGCACCCAGGGCCTGGGGGGGCTCTGCTGGGAGCCTCTGCTCGTGGGTGTGTGGGGAGGGCGCACGGGGACCTCGTGGGGTAGGGGGCTGGGATGTGGCACTTTGTGGAGGCTGGTACCGGGGGGTGAGAGTCGGGTCCCTGGGGGGCTGGGGGCTGGTCCCTGGGGCAGGGCCTGGGGGTGCTGCTGGGTGCCGAGGCTGACCCCCACCCCTTCTCCCCCTCACCCCGCAGATGGGCTCTGGAGAAGCGTGAGATGCAATAAGAGGCTGCCCTACATCTGCGAGTACTGAGGGGCTCAGCCCCCCTGCCATGCTCCCCAGCCCTGGACAGCCCCTGCTGCCACCCCGCCACTGGCCCTGCGGGGGGGGGGGGAGGGGGGCTGCACCCCTCACCCTGGATCTCAATAGACCATCAGCTTGCAGCACCTGTCCCTGTGCATGGGCTCTGGCTGGGGGTCTGTGTCCTGGGTGGCCCCTGGTGTGGGTGCTGGGGTGGTGGGAAGCCCCCTGGGTTGCACAGTGTGTGTGGAGGGGTTGGGGACAGGTGTGTCCCCTCCATTGTGCATGGCCCCTGTGTGGCGATGGGTGTCACAGGGCCCTCCCTCCCCAGGGGCTGTGGTGGCACCCTGCCACCAGGCCCATGCACCCCCCCCCCTGCCCCCAGCAATCGGCTGCATCGTCCTGCCCTCCCCTTCCCCCACCCCTGCACCCCAGCCCACCCCCCCGGGTCCCCCCGTAACCCCCCTCCCCCCCCCCCCCAGCCTGCAGACGGGTGGGTGCTGTGAGCCAAAGGTTTATTGGGGTGGGGGGTCCAGCTGGCTGGGAGTGGGGAGGTGCTGGGAGGGGTCACAGAAGTGGGGTGCACCGAGGGGGCTGAGCCCACGTGTCCCCAGCACCCATCTTCTGGGGAAGGTGGGGGTCGCTTCTGGCACCCAGCAGCACCCACTGCCCCGGGAAGCAGCACCCAGCCCAGACGCCCCCCCGAGCCCCCTTGGCCATAGATGTGGCAGCAGTGGGGACCAGGGGGATGCGGGGTGGCACCTGCTGAGGGGCACCTGGGGCACCTGGGCCGGGGCGGGGGGGGGTAATGGGGCTGGGGCACCCTGGAACAGGGCTGGGACGCCTGGGGCGGGGCACTGGGGGTGCTGGGACAGGGCTGGGGCATGCGGGGGAGCACTGGGGACAGTGGGACAGGGCTGGGGCACCCAATGATGGACACTGGGGATGCTGGGACAGCACAGCAGGAGTGTGGCTGCAGGCAAAGGCCCCGGTGCAGGTGAGGAGGCTGTGGCAGGGGGCCAGATTCCCACGGTGGCACTGGGTGCACAGGCACAGCAGGGTGATACCCGAGGGCTGTCCCCTGTCTGCACACCCTGAGCACCCCAGCCCCAGTGCCCACCTGGAGCCCTGCGTCCCGCTGCCACCCCCAGTGTCACCCCATGCTCCCCACATCCCCTGTGTCATCCCCCAACATCCCCCATGTCCCTCTGCCACCCCTGAGGCCACCACTTGTCCCTCACCCCCATCCTGCCCCTCTAACCCTTCATGCCCCCGCTGTCCCTCTGCTACCCCAGTGCCACCCGGTGCCCGGTCCCCTCTGCCCCTGCTGCCACCGCCATGGCCCCAACATTGTCCCCACTGCCACCTCTGTCCCATGGCCACCAGCCTCACTCCCGCCGTCCCACGTCCCCTGTGCCTGGTCCCACCGACAGCCTGGGAAAGGGGGTGCCAGCCGTGGGGGGGCTGGAGGGGAGCACGGCGGGGCCCCCTCCGGCCGGGTGCAGACAGGGGTGCCCTGCAGTGGGGGGCAGGTGGGGGGCTGCCCCACAGCGCCCAGGGCTAGAGGCCGAGGGAGAAGGCCCCCGAGTCGGTGGACTGCTTGTCCCGGCTGCAGAGCCCCAGCGCCCCAGGGGGACACTCCGTGGGGGTGGTGGGGGGCATGGGCACACCGGCTGCTGGCACCTGTGGGGCAGCGGATGGCCACCGGCTTAGTTCCTGCCCCATAGCCAGGGCACCGGGGGGGGGACTCAGGGGCGGTGCTTGCACGTGCCCCCCACCGGTCACCCCCATACATCCCCCCGAGGGGCCCCATCCAACACCCTCACGGAGGGGACCCTGCTGCCCCCCGGCCCCACGGCAGCCCCGGCCCCACGGCTGACCTCCTCGAACTTGCGGGCCTTGTAGTGCTCGGCTCCCTTCAGGAAGTTGAGCAGGATGATGTCGCACAGCACCGTGCCCTGGGGGGGGCTGCGTTGGCGTGGGGGGGGGCCCACACAGTGGGACACCCCCCTGACACCCCCACAGCCCCCGCAGAGCCAGGCAGCTGTCACCCCGGGGCTTTGCTGTGTCCCCGTGCCCCACGGGCTGTGGGGTTTTCCTCCACCCCCCTCCCAGTCACCCCGGGGCACCGCCGCCCCCCCTGCCCCACTGCTGTGGGGTGCACGGGGCGCCCCAGCCCCCCGGGAGGTGCCGCCACAGGAGGGGTCGGGAACAGCCACCACTCACCACGCTGATGGAGGTGAAAGCTGCCACCGTGTTGATGAGGGTGGGGATGATACCAAACTTCCCAGCCTGCGGGTGCAGAGACCCCTGTCACGGGGAGGCGTCCCCCCACCGTGGCCCCCACGGGGGCTGTGCCCCACACGTACATTGCCGTACACCAGGACGTCAAAGCGGATGCCGAAGGCCTTGGTGAGCGTGCGGCGCTCGGTGCCATCCTGCCAGCGGTAGTACCGGGCGTGCCTGCGTGGGACAGGGGGCTGTGCTGGGCTGCGCATGCGTGTCACACGTGTCCCCATGCAGTGGCATGTGCTGTACCTGAAGTTGTAGCCGGTGGCAGGGGCCGGGGGGCGGGCGAGGCCATCCAGGCGGGTGAAGGAGTAGCGGGGCAGGCAGTGCTCCCAGGCACGGTCCAGGTCGCACACCCACCCGATCTTGATGCCCAGCACTCCCCCCTGCCCCCGCCGGCAGGTGAGCCACATGCTGCGGCCCCCTGTCCCCATGTCCCCACATCCCTGTGCCCTCTATCCCATGTCCCCATGTCCCTGCATCCCTGTGCCCTGTATCGATGTCCCCATGGACCACATCCCCATGTCCCATGTCCCCTGTCTCACATCCCTGTGTCGCCATGTCCCCAAATCCCATGTCTCAGGTCCCCACGTCCCACAGTCCTGTGCCTCCACATCCCACATCCCCGTGTCCCCATGACCCACATCTCCCATCCCCACGCCCCATGCCTCTGTGTCCCCATGGCCCATGGCCCTGCACCCCCACATCTCCCATCCCCATGCTCCACATCTCACATTCCCATGTCCCCCCATCCCACATCTCACATCCCTGCATCCCCACACCCCGTGACTCTGTCCCCATGTCCCCTTGTCCTCACATAGCACATCCCCAAGTCCCACATCTCACATCCCCACATGCCGTGCCTCTCTGTGTCCCCATGTCCCACATCCCTGCGTCCTCAAGGTCCGTGTCCCGTGTCCCTGTGCCCCCACATCCCACACCCCCTGCCTCAGATCCCCGCACCCCCACAGCCCGCCTGCCATGTCCCCGTGTCCCCCGGCTCACGGTGGCGGCCAGCGTGGGGAAGTCCTGCCCGGCGAGGCGCACCACGTCCCCCAGCCGCAGGATGGGGCAGAGGGGCTGCCGCTCAGGGTGGAACCGGCACCGTCCCAGCTGCCCCCCACTGCCGGGAGGCGGCAGGTTGGCCCTGGGGAGAACACAGCCATCGGCCACCTGGGCCAGGGGGACACACGGCCCCCATGCCTGTCCCCATGTCCCCGCCGCCACTCACTTCTCAAAACCAAAGAGTGGGAAGCGGATGCTGTTCTTGATGAAGAGGGTGAAGTTTTCGGCCTCCAGCATGACGGGTCTAGGGAAACAGGGGGTGTCTATGGGGACACGGAGGGGGGGCATGGACACCTGCCAGCGCCAGCACCGCTGTACCCCACGTCACACTCACACGTCCACGGTGTCCACCTCAGGCGGGCACCAGCCCCGGATCTCACAGGTGTGCAGGGTCCGGTTGTAGGGGACGCAGCGCCCCGTGAGCAGTCCTGCCGGCCCCCCCGTCAGTGTGGGGAGCAGGCAGGGCCCCCCGGCCCCCCCCCCCCCCCCCCGGACCCCCCCCTCACCGCTGCCTGTGGCGGGGTTCTTGCCCCGGCAGTCATGGTCGGCCGTGCAGCGGTACTCGGCTTCGCTCTGCAGGGGAGCCGTGAGAGGAGGGGGTGCACCCCAGCGTGCCCCCCCCGCCCCCCCCCAGCCCCATACCTCTGGGCAGATGCCCTGCACCTGGTTCTCCGTCAGGATCTGCTTGGTGACCACCACGAACACCGAGGTGCCCTGGGAGGGGGGCATCCCCATCACCCTCTGCTTGCTTCCACGGGGGAAACTGAGGTGGGGTGGGGGAGGGGGGTGGGGCGGCGCCCCCGAACCTGGTGGGGGGTGATGTAGTCGGCCGTGTCCAGCACCCGACCGGCATAGCGCCCGATGCCCTTGACCTTGGTCACCACCGAAGACTCGATGACAGTGTCCCGCACCTGGTAGGCTTTCTCATGGAGGAACACCCAGCTGGGACAACACCCGCAGAGGGTGACGGTGGGGACGGCCACCCCCATAGCACCTGCCTGTGCCTCCCTTGCCACCCCCAGCTGCTGGAGCTCTGTGGCACCCGGGGCTGCCAGCACGCGTGGCTGCCAGCCCTCTGACAGGTGCTTGTCACCTGCTGATGGCTGCTGTCACCCCCCCAGGGAGCACCCGGGGGCAGAGACCCCACTCTGTCACCTGCTGTGGCCGTGCTGCTACTCCCGCCCCCCTTGTGTCACCCGCACCGACACTGTCCCCTCCCTGTCACCTGCACCAGGATGCTCTGCTGGCTGTCCCCCTTGCATCACCCGCACCAACACCCCCCTGTCACCTGCACCGGCATGCTCTCCCGGCTTCTCCCATCGTGTCACTCATGCTGGCACACCTGACATTCCTGGCACTGACACACTTGTCACCCTCTCACCTGTCCCTCCTCCGCCCTCTCACCCATGCTGTCACCCACCCTGTCACCCGTGCTGACACCCGCTGCTCCTGACCTGGCCACCCCCTGCCCCCCCCCCCCAGCTGTCCCTTCACTGTCCCCCCACTGCCACAAATCATCACCCCCCTCCCCTTGTCACCCCGCGGGTGTCACTGGCAGCAGCCCCCTGCCCCCCGGCTGCCACCCGCCTGTCACCACCGCATGCGGCCCTGCCGGGGGTCTCACCCCACGAAGTAAGCGAGGATGAGGAGCTGCACGCCGCGGTTGATGGCCCCCACCACCCAGCTCTTCACCACCACCGACTTGGTGGTCTCGTAGGAGAAGAAACTGGTCACCCAGCGGGTGCCGGGGCGCGGGGCCGGCATGGGCAGGGCGGGGCAGGGCAGGGCAGGCAGGGCACAGGCAGGGCACAGGCAGGGCACAGGCAGGGCAGGGCAGGGCAGAGGCAGGGCAGGGCAGAGGCAGGGCAGAGGCAGCGGTACCGGCGGCGAGGGATGGTGCAGGCAGGGCGGGGGCAGGCAGGGGCACCGGCAGCGAGGGGTGCTATGGGCAGGACAGGGCTGGGAGGCAGGGCACAGGCAGCTGTACCGGCAGGGCACAGGCAGCGAGGGCTGGTGCGGGCAGGGCGGGCGCCGGGCGGGGGGCGGAGGCACAGCTCGGGGGAGGCGGGGAGGGGCGGTGCCGGGTGCCCTCCTCGCCGTGCCGGTGGCGGGGGAGCCCCGTGTCGGGGGGCGCAGCGAGGTCCCAGGTCCCCGGGGGCCTTTGGGGGTGCCCCATCTCGGGGGGCCGGGGCGCCCCCGCCCCCTGGGTGCCCCCAGCCTGGGAGTCGCGGTTGCGAGCCAGAGGCTTCCCGCCGCTCTACGGTGCCCAGCGAGGCAGCGCGGCCGGTGGGGGCCCGGGGGAGCAGCTGATGCAGCCCCACCCCACTCGCCACCTCCTCTATAGCGGGTGCGGGGCGCCGCGTACTCTCTAGCCGTAGTCCTCCCGGCGCTCTATGGTCCTGTCCGCGCCGTTGCCGCGCGGTCCTCCAGCGCCCAGAGCGGCCCCTCTCTATGGCGGAAGTGAGGCCGAGTTCCGCCGGCGGCCGTGGCGGCGGCGGCGGCGGGAGGGAGGCTCCGCGTGAGGTTCGTGTTGCGCAGGCGGGAAAAGTGGCGGCGGTGCGGAGGGGGCCGGGCCCGGCGGGGCCGCACTGGGGGGGGGGGGGGGCTGGGCCCCGGTGGGGTGAGGATGAGGTCGGGGGGTTGGGGACTGGGAGCAGCGGGGAGGGGATTTGGGGTGCGGGGGGGAGGGGCGCACTGGGGAGGGGAAGGGCAGGGCTGGAGGGACCGCGGGCGGGGGGCGCAGGGGGAGGCCCGGGGCCGAGGCAGAGCTGGGGGAGGGGGAGCGCGGGGCCGGGGGCGGCCGGGGCGCCCCCCGCGCGTGGGTCACGTGCCACCCCGAGGGGCAGCGTTGGGGGGCGAGGAGAGCGGCCCGGAGGGGCCGGCGTGGCCTTTCGGGGGTGCGGCGCGGCCGTGCGTGCAGAGCCTGGCCCTGCGGGAGGCCCAGGAGCCATCTTCCCCCCGCAGCCGCTTCGCTGAGCTCTGCTCACCCTCCTCCTCCTCCTTGCCCCCACAGCTGCTCACCCTCCTCCTCCTCCTTGCCCCCACAGCTGCTCTGTCCTCGTCCCCACCTGCCGCTGGCCCGGGGCATGCCAGGCTGGGGCGGGAGCTGAACGACTCGCTGCGCTCGGCCTCCTTCCCCTCCCGCAGCCCAGGTGCTGCCACCTGCCCCGGCCGCCATGGCTGACACGCTGGAGTTCAACGAGATCTACCAGGAGGTGAAGGGGTCCATGGTGAGTGAGCTGGGGTGGGGGGACAGTCCCTGGGGAGACCTGCCTGGGCCCTGGTGGGTGGCACGTGGTGTTGTGACCTGCTCTTGCAGCCAAAATGCTGCAGGGCGCTCCCCCTGCTCCAGCATGTCTTGCGCTGCCTCGTCCTGGCAGAGGATGTTTTGCTGATCTCGCCTGGAAGCAGGGAGCGGAGGTGCCTCGTTTCCGGGGCTGAAGCATTTTGGAGCATCAACAGGGGCTTTTAAGTGCCAGCCTGTTGTGGAACGAGCGAGGTTGCGGTTGGGAACGTTTCCAGGAGGAGGGAGAAGGGATGCCAGCTGTGGGCGTCCACCCTAGCTACTGCAGGAGGGTTCTGTGCTGGCCATCAGCCTGTTCTGGTGCAGGGAGCGGGTCATGGGGCGGGGGGGTGGTGGTTTGCAGTGGTGTGGAGTGTTTCTGGGTCACCTGTAACCCTCTGGCTTTTGGGACATTGTCCCCAAAAGCCCAAGGGAGCTACAGAAACATAGCGGCACTGAGGGTGCTGGCGACAGTCTTGTGGCCACTTGAATCCTGGATCCAGGTGGCAGGGAGTGCATGAGGACTAAAGCCGGCGGGCACTTGGGAAAGTTAACTGGTTTTGTCTGGAGGGGATGCACAGCCGCCTGTTGTGCCCAGCAGTTCCCAGCTCCAGAGCCTGTCGGTGTTGTCGGGCTGTTTCCCTGCATGCAGGGCGGGCTGCCCCCACCTCACACTTGCCTCTCTCCCGCCAGAATGACGGGCGGCTGCGGCTGAGCCGCCAGGGCGTGATTTTCAAGAACAGCAAGACGGGGAAGGTTGACAACATCCAGGCCTCAGAGCTGGCTGAGGGCGTGTGGCGGCGTGTGGCACTGGGTCACGGCCTCAAGCTGCTCACCAAGAACGGCCATGTCTACAAATATGATGGTTTCCGGGAATCGGTGAGTCCCCTGGTCCCTGTGTACCTGTCCTGTTCTTGTCCCTGGCTGGCATCTATTCAGTTGCTGGATTTTGCTTGTCCTGTGTCAAGCTGCACTCCCTGGAAGTCTGACGGCACTGACCACCCCCCGGGAACAGTGCTGACCCCCTTTTTTTTTGCCACTTCCCTTGCACTGGGGAGGCTGTGTCCTGGTTATGGGCTCAGGGCAGCGCGTGTATGTGGTGGTGTCTGATGGATGTTCCCTCCTTCTTGCTGTTGTCCAGGAGTTCGATAAGCTCTCGGATTTCTTCAAGGCCCACTATTGCCTGGAGCTGGCGGAGAAGGATCTGTGTGTGAAGGGCTGGAATTGGGGGACAGTGAGGTTTGGAGGTGAGTTGTTGTAATGCCATTGCTGAGGGAAGGGAACAGCTGCAGCAGGTGCAGCCCGAGGCAGGGGAGCTGGGATAGTTTCCCACCAGCATGGCTGTTCCTGCAGCACCCGGCTGGTCCCTTGAGCAACATCCTGCTTTCTAGTGGCATTCTTGGGGATGGTGAGGATGTTAGCCATCCCAGGAAAGCAGAAGATACCTGCAGGCCTCAAATCCAGGGGAAGGTTTTGCAGGCAGGGAACACTTGGAAAAAGAAGGGTTGGCATGGGAGTTGCCAACATCTGTCCAAGCCTGCCGGTTCATGAAGGAGCCAGGGGAGCTGGTGAATGCTCCCCCCTGGTCTGAGTCCAGGCAAACATGGGAACAGACGGTTCCCTTCAGTTCACTTCTGATCAGTGTCTGTCTCCCGGGGCTGTAACCAGAAGGAGAAAGCCTGCAGATTTGGGAGGGAGCATGGGAATGGAGGCAGGGGGGAGGAAAAGTGTTGCTGGATTTTGTGAGAAGACCAAGGCTGTTCCTAGAGATGGGATCTAGGAGGACCCCATGGGTCTGCCTTGCAGTGGGGACCTTACCCGTGCCCCATGGCGTGGTGGTTCCGATCCTGCTGTGACGGGCTGCGTCTCCCCTCCTGCCTGCTGTAGGGCAGTTGCTCTCCTTTGACATTGGGGAGCAGCCGGTGTTCGAGATCCCCCTCAGCAACGTCTCCCAGTGCACAACGGGCAAGAATGAGGTGACACTGGAGTTCCACCAGAATGATGATGCTGAGGTCTCGCTCATGGAGGTTCGCTTCTATGTGCCGCCCACCCAGGAGGATGGTGTGGACCCTGTGGAGGTGAGAGGCTGGCCGCGGGGACAGCAGGTCGGGTGGGGGTGGGTAGCTGGGTACTCTCAACTGGTCATAACTCTTCCTTTGCAGGCCTTCGCTCAGAATGTCCTCTCCAAGGCGGATGTGATCCAGGCCACCGGCGATGCCATCTGCATCTTCCGGGAGCTGCAGTGTCTGACGCCTCGTGGGCGATATGACATCCGTATCTACCCCACCTTCCTGCACCTTCACGGCAAGACCTTTGACTACAAGATTCCCTACACAACCGTGCTGCGCCTGTTCCTGCTTCCGCATAAGGACCAGCGGCAGATGTTCTTTGTGGTGAGGAGGGAACGCGGGGCCTTCCCTCCCCCAGGGAAGGGTGGCAAGTGATGGCTTCAGGGGATTTCAGGTCTTCACCTTCTCTTCTCTTTTAGATCAGCCTGGACCCCCCGATAAAGCAAGGCCAGACCCGCTACCACTTCCTTATCCTGCTCTTCTCCAAGGATGAGGACATCTCCCTGACCCTCAACATGAATGAGTGAGTTCCTCTCCTGCAAGGCCACTGCCTTGCACCCCTCCCTGGACATGGGGGGCTTCGGGGAGCTGCGAGGGAGGTAACAAAACCTCATGGGTTCCCCTTCTCACCATTGCCCTCTCTTTCGGCTGTGCAGGGAGGAGGTGGAGAAACGCTTCGAGGGGCGGCTCACCAAGAACATGTCAGGCTCCCTCTACGAGATGGTCAGCCGGGTCATGAAGGCGCTGGTGAATCGCAAGATCACTGTCCCCGGCAACTTCCAGGGGTGAGGCGTGCTGCTGCCAGCCGAGGGGGCTGTGGATGGTGGAATGTGGGATCTTCCTGCTGCAGGAAGGGGCACGGAGATGGGGAGAGATGCAAAGCCTGCCTTGCCTGCCCTAGGACAGAAGAAGCTGTTGCTTTGGTAGCCTGAGGCCAGCTGTTTGGGATCCCTCCCCAACTTTGGCAGCAGGACTGGCCCCTCTCTTTCTCTCTTGTTCCTGTGGCCAGGGAAATAGTGCTCTTTGGGATTTGTGGCTTGTGCTGGGGGAGCAGTCGCCAGGCTCCTCTGGGCTGCTGACGTCCTCTGTCTGACTGCGGGAGTGGGCACAGGGAGGGCGTTTGCTCCCCGTGGGTGTAAGATGGCTATGTTTGCCCTCACAGACACTCCGGAGCCCAGTGCATCACCTGCTCCTACAAGGCCAGCTCAGGGCTTCTGTACCCGCTGGAGCGTGGCTTCATCTATGTGCACAAGCCGCCCGTGCACATCCGCTTTGACGAGATCTCCTTCGTCAACTTTGCCCGTGGGACCACCACCACCCGCTCCTTCGACTTTGAGATCGAGACCAAGCAGGGCACGCAGTACACCTTCAGCAGCATAGAGAGGTGGGCAGGGGGCGTGGGGTGTGGGGCGAGCTGCTCTCAGTGCTGCTGGCACCCTGGCTGCCGCCAATACCTGACCCCCCTGCCTGTCCTGCAGGGAGGAGTATGGGAAGCTATTTGACTTCGTCAACGCCAAGAAACTAAACATCAAGAACCGAGGCCTCAAGGAGGTACCTGCTGAGCAGGGCTGGTTCCCTGCGCCCCACTGGAACCACTGCCCACCAGCTGGGATGGGGAGGGGGGGGGGGGGCTGTTTTCTCTCCAAAATTTTGCTGCTTTCCCCCCCTTTTTTTTTTTCACCTCTCTTTTCTCTCCTTGCCCTTGTAGAGGAAAAAGGTCCGTGCGATATCCCTTCCTCTTTCTCCTCTTCCTCCTCCTGGTGCAGGTTTCCTCTGCATGGCTGTGGTGGTCCCCGACTAAACCCAGTAACTCCAGCATGACTTATGAGAGGACCCCCCCCCTAACCCAGATAACTCTTCTGCCCCTCTCTCCAGAGCCCTGATCGGTAGAAGGAGGGGACGTGGCAGGCCTCCCGTCCTCCCCACCCTGTGCATGCGACTGGGGCCTGCCCAGGAGCATGCCAGAGTTGCGGTTTCCAGAAGTGGGGTGTGTGCAAGTGTGGGGAGCACAGGACGCAGCCCTCACGCTGTCTCTCCTGCAGGGCATGAAGCAGAGCTATGACGAATATGCCGACTCTGACGAGGACCAGCACGATGCCTACTTGGAGAGAATGAAGGAGGAGGGCAAGATCCGGGAGGAGAACGCCAATGACAGCAGCGACGGCTCTGGGGAGGAGACAGGTGAAGGCTGAGGCCTGGTGGGTGTGAGGGCCTGCTGGAGGGGACTGTCTTTGGTGATCAGACTTCCTCACCCCATCTCTGGTGAAGTCTTGTCCATCCTTGCCTTGCTATAAGCTGACCCCTATGCTCTCTCCTTCCAGATGAGTCCTTCAACCCTGGTGAGGAGGATGATGATGTGGCTGAAGAGTGAGTAGAGACTGGGCAGGTGTCTGTCTAGCAGGGGGCTTTTGGAAGGCGCTGTTTGAGGGTGTCACGTGGGGCTGCATGAGCACTGGGGAATGTTCCAGGCACAGCCGGTATTGCTTTATAAATTCCTGGTCTTAAAAATCTTGAGAAGTAAGTGCAGTTCTGGGCTTGCTCAATTATAATGACATTATACAGATTGGAAAGGTTAGAGAAGGGCGGCTGGGGGGATCAGATGGCGCCTGGATGAGGCCTTGGCTGTTCAGGCTGGAAAAGAGAACAGCGGGAGGAGGATGGGATGCAGCTCCGTGAAATCCTGAGTTGGGGGAGCAGGTGGGTGGGAATTGCAGTCTCCGCAGCAGCGTGAAGAGCCACTGTGTGTGCTAGCGGGAGCTGGGTTGAGCCCAATGGGAGGAGGTGGATCTTGGTGGAGTTGAGCTGCGTGGTGGTGTGAGTGCCTAAAATTTACAGGAAGTGAGAAAATGATGAGCCGTGTTCGTGGAAGGAGAATCCCCTGAGAGCTGTTAAGCACAAACAACAGCTTCAGCTCAGGAAGTCTCAATTACGGGTTGCTGGAGGCTGGGAGAGTTTGGGGGCAAGTCTTGCTGCCTGCTTGTGGCTGCTCTCCCTCCCCCACCTCGTGCTTCATCTTTCTGGGGTGGGGGTCTTGAGCTGTCACTGAAGCCGAGCACCTCCATGCAGGTTTGACAGCAACGCCTCGGCCAGTTCCTCCAGTGGTGATGGTGACAGCGACCGGGATGAGAAGAAGCCGGCCAAGAAGGCCAAGATCGTCAAAGACCGCAAGCCCCGCAAGAAGCAGCTAGAGGTGAGATGTTGCTGCTGGTGGGGTTGTGGAGAGCAGGGAGTGTGAGTTGCTACTCCCTGTGGGGAGACGCAGGTTGCAGCCCATCAGCTGCACTTCACCTCAACCCTCTGCGGCAGCCTGATCTGGTGCTGTCACCTCGCTGCGCTCTGTCCCAGCTGGGTCAGTTTTCCAAGCCTGACTTGCTGCCTCCTGCAGATGAGTCCAGGTTGAGACTTCCAAAGGGCGTGTTGTGCCCCTGCGTGTGCCCTGGACAGTCCTTTTGGGTGTTGGGGAACTTGTCCCTAACAACTGAGTTACTGGTGGGATGGAGAAGAGTGGAGACCCGGCCCCTCATCTTGGGGCAGCACTGAGTCTTCAGCAAGTGGTGCCATTTGAAGCTTTGACGCTTGTTCTCTCCGCTCCCTGCCTTCTAGAGCAAGAAAGGGAAAGACTCCAATGCTCCCAAGCGGCCTATGTCAGCTTACATGCTCTGGCTGAATGCCAACCGGGAGAAGATCAAGTCAGAGCATCCTGGCATCAGCATCACAGACTTGTCCAAGAAGGCTGGGGAGCTCTGGAAGGCCATGTCCAAGGAGAAGAAGGAGGTGAGGGATGGGGTGTCTGGATTGCTTTGCTGGTGGGGAGAGCTGAGGCTGGGCGAGGAGACTGGACAGGAGGGGCCCTGGCAGGTTCTTGCTTGTTCTCAGGAACCTGGCGCTCTGTAGGTGGGAGGGGAGTGTGGCAGTGGGGAGGTGATGGCTTTGGGCTGGTGGGTGAGTGTTGGCTTGATCCAGGGTGGTGAGGGACATGGCAGGAGCGTGGGTGTGGTGTGGCTGGGGACGGTGGTGGGCTCTGGTGGTGCAGGAGGAGGAGAGAAGTCCCCGCTAACCTTGTGCCCTTGCTGCAGGAATGGGACCGCAAGGCGGAAGATGCCAGGAGGGAGTACGAGAAGGCCATGAAGGAGTACAGCGGGGGCAGCAAGTCAGAGAGCTCCAAGACGTGAGTGTGCTGAGCAGAGAGGGCTGGCAGGGGTTGCCGGGGCTTGGCCCCTCTGAACTGGGGCTGTTCCACAGCTGTCACGCTGCCTGAGCCTCTCCAGGGCTGGGGGCAGTGTGAAGAGTGTCCACAGCTCTGTGGTGCCAGGGAGGTGGCTGGTGGGGTCAGCAGGGTAATGCCTCTCCTCTCCCGCCCTCCCAACACATGCGCAGGGAGCGGTCTAAAAAGAAGAAGAAGAAGCAGGAGAAGCAGATGAAGGGGAAAGTGGAGAAGAAAGGCGCCGCCTCCAAGTCTTTGTCCTCCAAGTCCTCTGCCAAGAGTATGAACGAGAGCTTCAAGAGCAAGGAATTTGTCTCCAGTGATGAAAGCTCTTCTGCAGAGAGCAAGAAGGAGGTAGGGGTCTTGGTAAGGCTCTCCCGGCTCCTCTCCCCCCGGGTACGCTCCATTTCTCTCTTGTGGACGTGGGCTGCTTGCCCTGTCCCTGCAGGGGCCGGGACCCTCTGGTACCTCTTGTCTGTGGTGGTGTGGGCAGCCTGTCTGTGTGCTGCACGTGTCCCCAAGTCACTGCTGCCACCCTGTCCCTGCTGTGGGGTGTGGGAGAGGTCGGGGAACAGGAGCTGCTGCCCTGACCTTGTCCCAGGCTGCCCTGACTTTGTCCCCTGCCCGCAGGACTCTGAGGAGGAGGGGGTCGCCAGCCCACCCCCCAGCTCGGAGGAATCTGCGTCAGGCTCGGATTAGCCCTGTCCCGGCTGGCTCCAGGCTGGATCCCAGATCGGCGAGAGGACGGCTGGGCCGGCCCCGCGGCAGCCACCTGGGCCTTGGGCTCTCGAGCCGGTGGTCATGTCCCCCCGCGGCGGGTGCAGCGCCCCCGGCCCCCCGCCCCTGCCCTCAGTGCCTGGCCGGGGAGCGAGGCCCCGGGGAGGAGGGAGGCCCCGAGGGGCTGGGTCCCACCTCAGCGCAGTTTTGCATCAGTTTGTGTTTTTTGAATACTCTGGTTCCTTTCCTTTTTTCTTTCCTTGTGGTTTGGTGGGGTTTTTTTTTTGGGGTGGGGGGTGGTTTGGTTGTTTGTTTTTTTTTTGTATTTTGGGTCTGTTCACATGGCAACGTGGATTGAATAAAAAAAAAACCCCACCGAGAGCGTCTTTGTGGGTGCAGAGCTGGGGTGGGCACAGGGCTGTCCTCCCCGTTCCTGCCCCCGCGTTCCTGGCTCCCCGCCTTGAGCCGGTGCCAGTGCCAGTGCCCGAGCTCAGCCCCCGCGCACCTCCCTGGCCATTACCGGGCTGCCGCGGCGGAGGGAACCGGCGGAGTGAGGGGGTCCGCTTGCCCGGCCTGGCCGCGGGGGACCTTGTCTCTCAGCGGCAGCCCCGCCTGTCCGCTGCGCACCACCCCCCCCACCCCCGCTCCGCCTCGGTTCCCGGTGCCGGCCCGCGTGGGGCGCGCAGGGCCCGCTGGCAGCGGCGGGCACCCCCGGCCCTGGCGGCGGCGGCAGCGGTGCTGGAAGACGCTCTAGCGCCCTCTCGATGGTAAACGGCGCGGCGGGAGGGGCGGGGCAGGGCGGGGCGCGGCGACTCTCTAGTCGTTCCTCTCCATGGTCCGCCCGGCCACGCGGCGCTGGCTTCGCCGTGCTCTCTGGTTGGCGGGGAGGGGGACAGGGGCGTGGCCGGCGGGGGGGGCGGACGCGCGCTCATGAATATGCAGCAGCAGCGGCGGCGGCAGCGGGTGAGCGGGGGTCGCTCCGCTGGGCTGGGCCTACGGGGAACGGAGATCCCTTCGGGGCCCGTTGTACCCGCCGGAGACGAAGCCGCGGCATCGTCCCCGGCGGGCACAGCGGGCTCGGTACCTCCCCGTTTCCCCGAAATCGAGTGGGGGGCTCCGTTGCCACGGCGACGGGCCTAGGCCTGCTGGCTGCGGCCTACCCAGCTACTCGAGCGGGGGCTTCGTTGCCAGGGCAATGAGAGTAGGCCCCGCCGGAGGAGGGCGGGGGGCGGTGGTGGCGGACGCGGTACGGAACGGACTCGCATCCCGGGGCGGGGAGCGGGGCCTCGCTACCGTCCCGAGGCTGCCAAGGGGTTGGGAAACGGGCCCGATGGCTTCCAGATGTGGGCTGGGGCGGTCGTGACGCCGGTTCCCCCGTGGGAGGGAGGAAGGGAGGAAGGGAAGGGGGGTCTGAGGGGGTGGACCCCGGCGGGGCAGTAGGGAGTGAGGCGGGGAGGGCAGGGCAGAGCCGGGAGGAGGCACCGAGCGGGTTTTTCCTGTCCCCGCAGCCCCGGTGAGTCACGGGAGCGGCGGCGGCAGCGTGAGACCCGTGGGACGGCACCCCCCACGCTTCCCCTGCCCGCCCTGCAGCCCCCTTCCCCCCCTCCCCCCGTGTCCGCGACCCACCCGGGACATGAGGCTGCTGTGGGGAAGGTGAGCAGGGCCCCCCACGGCCCCTACGCTGGGGCAGCCGAGGTGGGCTGTGCGTCGGGGGGTACTCCCGGCCCCGCGGGGGTCGGGAGGGGCCGGCCGGTACCCCTGGAGCTGCTGGGGGCTGACACAGCCGGTGGGGCTTGGTACGGTGTCAGTGAGGGGCTGGTGCAGGGGGTGGCAGGCTGAGGTGGTTCCCGGGGCAAACTGGGGGTTGGCACAGGTCAGGGGTGTGACTTGTGTGCACTGGGGTGCTGGGACAGCTTGACACAGGGTTGGTGCAGGTAAATGAGGAACTGCACGGTGTTTGGGGGTTCACAGTGTGTGGGAGCCAGTGTGGGGTACACTGATGACTGATGTGTATGGGGGGTATGGGCAGAGGGGGGTTGATGTGGCGTTTGGGGTCACTGTGCCGTCCCCGGTTGGTGTAGACATGCTGAGGACAGTGTACAGAGGGTGGTACTGGTGAAGAGAGGGTTGGCAGTGTGACAGTGGTTTATTACACTGTCCAGGTGCTGGCACAGGTGTATGTGAGGGTTTGGCGTAGGGCTGGGAGGTTGGTATCATGGCACAGTGTGGCTGCCCACCACTGGGTCCCACTGGTCCCAGAGCCCAGGTGAAGGGATGCTCCCTAAAATGCTTCTTCCTCTTTCCTCTTTCCCTAGGGGCTGACCCTGCACTGTGTCCATTGAGTCCTGGTCCCGGTTTTGCCATGGCCTCCCAGCCGCAGCCCCTGTGCCCTGCCTTGCCCTGCGCCTCTGCCACAGGCTCTGGGGGGGCTGGACTGGCGGCTGGCAGCCCTGAGAAAGGTCTGTCCCCATGGGGGGTGGGAGAAATCGGAGCTGGGGGGGTTTGCTGGTCTGGCCTGCTCTGGGAAGGCCCCCTCTTGGGGTGCCAAGCTGGTGCCTGAGGGCTGTTCTCGGCCCAGTGTGCCCCACTGGCCTTCCCCAGGGAGCCTGGTGGGGCTGCAGTGCTTTTCCAACATGGCGTTTCTCCTCTCCTTGCTTCTCTTGTAGGCACCACTCGCCCCAAGCCACCGGTCCGGCCCAAACCCCGTGTGCTGCCCAAGCCGGCTATGCCTGCGAAGCCCTCCCTGCCACATCCCCAACTGGGGCCACGGCACCCTCGCCCGGCACTGCCCTCTGCCGAGAAGATGAACCGCCTGGCAGGACCCCAGCCCTATGGCGGGAGCAGCTCGGGGGGGCCCCTCCGGCGCCCCTCCTTCACCCTCAAATCACCCGAGACCCCCAATGGGAAGGGGCTTCCATCTCTGGTCGCAGCCGTGGAGGACCCGGGTTTGACCCCCAGTGAGGAGGTGCCCCCCACTCCACCGACCCCCTCCCGCAAGGGCCCAGCTCCTTTCAAGGTGACACCAGTGCCAGTGGCGACCAAACCAGAGCGATTTCCAGGCACCACCGTGGAGGAGATCCTGGCCAAAATGGACAGCAGGGAGGGCCCAGGGAGCCCAGACCGATCCCGGCTCTCGTTCTTTTGCCCTGATCCCTCCTCTCGCTTCGGCTCCAAGACCTTCACTGCCTTCCGGAGGCGTCCCAGCGGGGAGGCAGATGGAGCCCCCTCCAGCGAAGCCTGCCAGACACCCCAACCTGCGGTGGGCAAGCTGGGGGTGGGGGATGACGGACACCAGACTGCCGAGATAAGGTAAGGAGCCGGGGTCCCGCCCTGGCAGGACAAGGTGAGGAGCTGGGGTCCTGCCCCAGCAGGATGAGAGGCTGCGGGGACAGGGAACATGGCTCCTAGCTGTCTTGAGAATGGGAATAACGGAGCTGAGGTCTAGTTACCGGCATGAGGCCGGTGTTCATCCTAAGCAGGCAGTGCCTTGAGCTGCCTCCATGGGAAGGCCAGGGCAGCCGCCGCAGCGCCGGGTGGTTTGCTCCAACCGCAGGAACGGGCTGTCCCAGTTGAGGAGCTGCCTCTGTGCCTCCAGCCCCCGAGGGCTGGGAAGTGAGCCAGCCATCCATCCTGCTGCCCTGAGGCTGGGAATAACGGGGAGGGGGTCACTCCCCCTGGGAAATCCTCCCTTTTTCCCACCCTTGTTATTTTTTTTTTTTTTTCCTGCTGGGTCATGCCAAGGTAGAGGGAGAAGGCTGATCTGTGGGACTCCTGGCTGCAGGATGTCCTGGGTGAGAGCCAGCACTTGGCCATGCTCCTGAAAGCCGGGTACCTCCGGGAGAGTGAGATGGGGGCTATTTTAAACCAGAGTGTGAGAAACTGGCTCTCCAAAGGACTGAAAACTTTCTGGAAAGGCCATTAGGGCTGATTTGCCTCCCTCCCCTCTGCAGTCACAACCTTGTTGATGGTTTGGTGCCGGGTGCTGCTTGCAGTGATTGAAGGGCCTCTTGTAGTTCATCTGGCCACTGAGGCTGGGGTGGGTGGTTTGGGGCTTGGAGGTGCCTTGGTGGGTGGTGGGAAAGGAGAGCAGAGGTGCATGGAAGGGGAATTTACCCTCCTTCCCCATTTCTGTCTGCCAGTAGCTCCCCCCCAGCCAGCCTGAGCTGTGCCGGGGACCCCCGCGGACGCCGGAGGCCGCCTTCCCCCCCTGACGTGAGTTCTCGCCTCGCCCTCCCGTGCCGCGGTGGCTCCGCTCCTGGGCTCTCTCCTTCGGGGCTCTCCTGTCTCCTCCGGGGCTCCCTCTCTGCGGGGTGCGTGTCTCTCCTTTCTCCTTGGGGTGCTGACCACCACTTTCTCTGGGGAAGCTGGGTTCCCCCCGACCCTGTGCTGGGTGCCCCGGTGTGGGGCTGGATTATTTTGGAGGGGGGTGGTGTGTGCCAGCGCCGCTGCTGAGGCGTGGGCAGGGAGCAACCGTGAGTCACCAGCCAGGGTTTGGTGACCTGGCAGGTATGTGGCAGGGCAGGCCCTTTTGGGCTCCCTGCCAGCCCCCCTCTCACCCTCCCTTTCCCGCCATGCTCAGGGTGGTGACCGGGACACCAGGCCACTGCGACGCCGGCAGTGGTAGCCCCAGCAGTGACACTGGGTCTCCCCAGTGCGGGGGGCTAACCTGGCAATGCTGGGCAGGGTGACACTGGCAAGGGGGTGCTCAGCCTCACGGTGGGGTCGGGGTGCAGATTGGGGTTGGTTTTACTTTCTTCTGCTTTGTTTCTTCCTCTCCATCTGTCTTGGCGCTGCCAGAGGGTGGGCACTTGAGGGGGGCAGCAGCGGGGGGCTTGGGGTGCTGCTGTGCCCTGGGCATGGAGCGGGGCCAGGGGCGGCTGGGAGCCGCCTGGGCTGAGTCACGCAGGAAGCAGCCTGGCGCTGGCGAGAAGCATGGGCACCTCCTGCCTTGGGTTTGGGGAGGGGAGGGGGTGCTGGCGGGTGGGACCCTCGTTGTAGATTAGGGCTGGTGAGAGGGCGGGGGGCTGTGATTTGAGGGTGGGTGACGCCTTGGAGGTTTCTCTCCAGTGACACAACACCCCCTGCGGGCTCTTTCCACAGCTCTCCTCTCTCCAGCTGGGTGCCCTCGGCCCCCCTGGGTCCCCAAGGCCCCCCACCTGCCCGGCTCCGGGGGCTCCTTTCCAGCCTGCTGAGCCCTCCGCCTCGGCTCCCGGCTCTCCTGATGCCCCCCCAGAGCTCCCAGCCCCCGGCTCCCCGACGCTGGCCCCTGGCTCCCCCGAATCCCCCGCTCGGCCTTCAGCCGAGGTTTCGGCTGCCTCCATCCAGGCCCCGGGTGCTCCCTCCTCTGCGGCCAAGCCCCGGCTCGGCACCTCCTGTTCCCCTGGCTCCCCCCACACTCCCGGAGAGGGATCCCTTGATACTGCCAGCCCCCCCAGCACTCCCGAATTGTCCCCCAGAGCCACCTGCCCCCCTGGCTCTCCTGAGGCTGCTGCTGAGTACTCAGCTCCCCCCAGCCCCCCCCCCGAGCTCCCTGCTAAAGCCTCCCGTCCTCCGGGCTCCCCAGAGGGACCTGATGACTCCCCAGTGTCCCCACAGTCTTATGAGGGTCCTGAGTTCAGCCCCTCTCCCCCTTCCAGGGACTCGGGGCTCCGGCGCTCTTCGGAGGGGGTGTTGCAGCCCCCCACAGCAGGGCAAGGCATGGGAGAGCTGGGGGGCTCACTGAGCGCTCTGCCCCGTCCCGGGGATCCGCTGTCAGAGCCATCCCTGGGCAGTGATTCCGGTTGGAGCCTTTCTCAGTCCTTTGAGTGGACCTTCCCCTTGCGGGGGGCACGTCGGCTAGCATCCCCTCCCCGTTCCCCCATCCGGGAGACACCTGACTCAGGGCTTTCTGAAGAGGGCGAGTCGGACGGGGAGGACCAGGGCCCCTGTGCCCCATGCTCCCGGGGGGGACAGTGGGTCTGAAGAGCCCGGCCCCGTCGTGGCTGGCAGCCGGGCAGCAGAAGGGGCTTCGTGTCCAGGGGGGCCCGTGGCCCAGTGCGAGGCCGAGGGCTCGGCAGAGGAGGAGGAGGAGGAAGGGGAGGCAGAGCGGGATGCCACTGTGCCCTGCTCCGCTCTCTGTGTGACGGAGCTTGTCCAGGACCCAGCTGAGCCCAAGCCCCCCACCCAGCCCAGCCTCCCCATCGAGGCCACCCCGCCAGATCTGGCCCCACCGGATCCAGCCACTGCGGCCCACTCGGTGTGGGTGCCGGCTGGCGACTGCCCCGTGAGCCTGCAGGGCCCTGGTGGGCCACGCCAGGCTGAAGGATCCTCGAGGGTCCCTGATCCCCACGCTGACCCGGGCTGGCTGACGGAGCTGCTGGCGTCGCCTGGGCCTCATGCTGCGGGCCACGGCTCTCCAGATGCGGAGAGGCCCGAGGTAAGGGTGCGGGGATCCAGGCGGCTTCGCGATGGGAAGGGTTAACACCAGGCCCCGGTGTCGGTGTGGCACTGGGCTCTGCTGCGGCAGGGCTGGGTGCGCGTAGGGCGGTGGGACGGGTTGGGTGGAGGCTGAGCGGGAGCATGCTGTGCCGGCAGGGAGAGCTGGGGTGCGGCCAGTGCCGCGTGCGGGGCCTGCTGGGGAGCCATGGCTGGCGGCTGGGGGACCACGGCTGTCCTCCGGCGGCTGCTGGCCAACCTGGAGCTGCGGGATGAGCTGGGGAGGGCTCGCCAGGCACCAGGCTGGGAAGGACCCGGGGCAGGCGCAGCAGCTGTGAGTACCCCCGGGCAGCTGGCAGCTGCTGGTGTGGGGAGGGCAGGCGGCAGGATCTGGCCTCCCCTCGCGATGGGACCCTGCTTCTGCTGTGTCCCCCAGGCATCTGAGGATGTTTCCCCCGGCTTTTCCCCTCCAGCTTTCCTCTCTGCAGCGTGAGCTGGGACTGTGACCCCCTTTAACTTCCTCTCCCCATGTCTCTTCCCCCAGAACCTGCTCGGCTGGTCACGGAAGGACCTGTGCAGTGAATTCGGCATCGGCAGACCTCACCAGGCTGGCACCTTTGACTGGACCCGTGAGGCTGTGGCCAGGGAAAGAGACTGGCCTGGTGAGGTGGAGCGGGACCGGGAGTTTGGGGCCAGATCAAGCTGGGAGAGCACCAGGGATGGGGACCGGCAGGATGGGCCCTTTGGCACTGCCAGGAAGGACTGGGGCAGCGATTACAAAGGGACGGAGTTGATGGGGGAGACGAGACTGAGCTGCAGTGACTGGTCGAATTCCCATGGCATGGTGGAAGGCTGCCTGCAGGATCAAGACTTTGGTGCTGGCAAACCCAAGTGGGGCACGGGCTATGGCTTGGGCAGCGCGAGCAGCAGGGAGGAGATGGGCCCCGGGAAGGCTGACTGGAGCAGCAGCTATGGCGTGGGACATGGCCAGCAGCGGGATGAGGAGCCGAGCTCCAGGCAGCCCAGCTGGGCTGGCAGGTATGGCTCTGGGGGTCCCGAGAGCCAGGACAGCGAGATCACACCTGCATGGGCTGGTGGATATGGCACCGGTGATGTGGCGATGGATAGGGAGATCACCCCAGACTGGGCCAGTAAATACAGTAGCAGGGACGCTGAGACCAAGGACAAAGATTTTACGCTGGGCTGGGCTGGCAGATCCAGCACTGGGGACGCTGCGACCCCAGACAAGGAGTTTGGCCCCGGCAGGCAGGGCTGGGAGAGCAAATACAGCACCAGGGACATGGAGAGCCAGGACCGGGAGTTCAGCCCCAGCAGACCAGCTTGGACTGGTGAATACAGCACCCAAGAGATGGAGAGCCAGGACCAGGAGTTCAGCCCCAGCAGACCAGCTTGGACTGGTGAATACAGCACCCAAGAGGTGAAGAGCCAGGACCGGGAGTTCAGCCCCAGCAGGCCAGCTGAGGCTGGTGAATACAGCACCAGGGACATGGAAAGCCAGGACCGGGAGTTCAGCCCCAGCAGACCAGCTTGGACTGGTGAATACAGCACCCAAGAGATGGAGAGCCAGGACCGGGAGTTCAGCCCCAGCAGACCAGCTTGGACTGGTGAATACAGCACCCAAGAGATGGAGAGCCAGGACCGGGAGTTCAGCCCCAGCAGGCTGGCCGAAGCCAATGAGTACAGCACCAGGGACGGGGAGACCCGGGATGGGGAGTTCAGCCCCAGCAGACCAACCTGGGATGACAGGTACAGCACCAGGGATGTGGAGATCCAGGACGAGGAGTTCAGCCCCAGCAGACCAGCCTGGGCCAGCGAGTACAGCAGCAGAGAGGTGGAGACTCGGGACAGCAGGTTCGGCCTCAGCAGACCAGCCTGGGATGATGAGCATGGCACCGGGAACATGGGCACACAGGATGGCGAGTTTAGTCTCAGCAGAACGGCCTGGGCCAGCAAGTACAGCTCTGCAGACAGCAAAGAGGAAGAAAGAGAGTTTAGTCCTGGCCGGCTGAGCTGGGCTGGTGAGCATGGCATTGGCCAAACTGACCTGGCTGATGCTTTTGGTGTTAGGAAAGATGACTTGCCTGGCTCCCGTGTCCCCGAGCCCCCGGCCCAGGAGCCTGGCTGGGGCAGCACCCACCAGCAGGAGCGCAGTGCCACCGATGGCAGGGACTGGGCTGAAGAGCTTGGAGGAGCTGAGTGCCACAACCAATTTGGCATCATTGGGACAGAGCGAGCGTCAGATCCCTCTGGCACTGGAGCATCATCAGATGGCTTGATGTCCTGGGCTGGTGGGATGAGGTCCGGGGGCCTGCAGGAGCCCCTGGGAGACTGGCACAGGGATCTCTCCTTCAGCAGCTCGGATGCCACCGGCTGCCTGGGTACTGGTGATGCTGGCGGGGTTGTGCTGGGGCATACGGCCTGGGATCAGGGCCTGGGCAACCTGCCTGCCCTGGACGGCTCTGCCCAGTCCCGGGAGGCCAGGCTGGAAGAGCCGGGCTGGAGCCGGGACTTTGACGCAGCTGGCTGGAGCGTGGAGCTGCACGATGCCGAGGCCAAGCGCCAGGAGTGGGTTAGTGCGTTCGGTGCTCGCTGTGCAGCCCGGAGCCGGAGCTTCGGTGTCGGAGAGCAGAGACCAGGAGATGGTGCTGGCTTAGCGGACAGGTAAGGAGGGCACTGGTGGTGGCAGCACGGCCCCGGGGCGGGGGGGATCCGACCCACATGGGTGACCATGCTGCCCTGCAGCAGGGACTTCTGATGCCATGGGCCTTGTGCTGGCATCCTATTGTGTCTCACTCGTAGCTGGGGGATCTGCTGCCTCCGGCCCTGGGCTGCTGGAGCTCCTCTTCCACTGCCTCCACGTTTCCCCTTGTAGTTTCTGGCCCCACAGGTGGAGCGGAACATTTTTGAAGGACTGGGTTTCAACTTGTCCCAGCAGGATCTGCCATCTTGAGCTGATCCAGGAGGGGCTGATGCCTTCGGGGCTTCTTGTGCTAGTCTCCCTCTGACAGTGGCAGATACAGCCCTGTGCCCTTATGGCTTTGCTATGTTGTGGGAACCCTGATTTCAGTCAATCTGCAGAGCTGGGGATTCTTAGAATGAGAAATTCCCCAAGCTGCCTGAAAAGAAGGATCCCAGGAGAAAGGAAGTGAAAGCCCCAAGGGCCTCTGGAAGGCCCCAGCCTGGTGGACACATGTGGGGCAGTGGGGAGCTGCCCTTGCCCTGGGAGCTGTGCAGTTTTCTGTTGCCAGTGCCTTCCCACACCCCAGGTGGCCCTGATCATCATCTTCCTGCCCCCTGGGGCCTCTTGGTCACCGGGTGTCCCCTGGCCACCTCCTGGGGCTGGTGGCCCTACTGGAGGGTCTGACACCTTTCTGTGCTCCAAGGTGGAGAATTGGCCTGAGTCCCCTATGAGTCTGGCAGCTTCCTTGCTCTCCCCCCCACCCCAAATTCTGCCCCAGCCTTTTGGGAGGGTGCTTTGAGGGAACTTTCCAGCAGTGCCACCCCCTTGGTGTGATATCCTGGGAGAGAAGTGGGGGGTCTTGGACACCTGGGTGCTTCTCTAACTTCAAGGGAGCAGCGTTTGGCCCTCCCTGTGCCTCAGTTTCCCCTGGGGGCAGACGGAGGTGAGGTTCAGGGCAGGGGAAGGGCCTGTGTTAGCTGGAGCTGGAGGAACTCTGCGGTCTCGCCTTGTCTCCCTGAGCAGAAGCATCCGTCTCTCGGACCCCAGTCCGCCATTGAATGATGCTCAAGCTGACCCCTCAGCTGTGGAGCCCAGTGAGAGTGAGCCGTCCAGCCCTGCTGGGGAGGAGAGAGACCCCCATGAGATGGCCGCTGCCCTGCGGAGCCCCAGGGCCTCCCCTCTGCTGCTGGAGGCTGCTGGTGGGACCCTGCCAGATACGGAGAGCGAAGAAGCCCCCTTGGACCACCCAGATGGGAAGAGACCAGCAAGCTGGGAGGAGAAGCGGCTCTCCCTGGGCACCCCTCAGTCTGAGGGACCCACAGACCATGCTGGGCAGGAATTCACCTTCCTGGAGGTGAGTGGGGAGGGGACAGCTTCCAGCAGCCCCCTCATATGGCCCTGGGGGTTCCCAGCTGTCAAAGAGATGCTTCTCTGGTGCCCCTGTCCCTGTCCCACTCTGGGGATGGGGGCTTTACTCTCTGGCCCTAGACTCCCCTGAGGGACAGGCTGCAGATTCAGGGCCCCCCAGGGCTGTTGCGGGCATGCTGGCTGAGATGGGGGTCCCCAGCGCTGGGCTCTAACCTGTCCCCATGGGCCCCACAGGACACGGAGGTCCTGGACAGCAGCATGTACCGCAGCAAGGCCAACCTGGGTCGCAAGCGCAGGCACCGGGCACCGGCCCTTCGCCCTGGGGCCACCTCGGAAGGGGACAGCTGGATTTTCCGGGACTCCACAGGTGAGAGCCTGTAGGACGGTGATGACAGGAGAGGGATGGCAGGGCCATCTGTCCTCAGCAGAGGTGTCTCATGGTGATGCTGTCCCCTGTGTCCTCCCTGCAGAGCCCCGTCCAGCCCCCCCAGTAGCGTCCTCCGACGAGGAGGCAGCGGAAGAACCCAAGAACCGACGGGTGCGAGCGTCCCCATCGGGCAAGGGGGTCAAGATGCCACTCTTCCCTAGCCTCAGCACATCGGTTCTCAAGGTGGGGCCTGCTGGGACCCCAAGCGAGTGGGGTGACACCTGGCCGGCTGGAAGGGAGGGTTTGACCAGGGGAGGGGAAGCTGAGGCATGTTGGGACCGAGGAGGGGTTGGCCAAAGGGAACTAGTGCGTGGAGGAGTCGGTGGGAGGATTTGGGAGGGGGCAGAGCACGGTGTGCCCACCTGACTGCTCTTCTGCACCCAGGCCAAGCTGAGGGGTCGAAACCGCTCGGCTGAGGAGGGGGCACTGCCAGGGGACAGCAAGGCAGCCTCCCCCAAAGACCCTCACGTGCAGCGCTCCAAGTCCTGCAAGATCCCTGGCTTGAGTGGGAAACCCCTGGCGCTGCCTCCCAAACCCGAGAAGTCCTCAGGGTGAGTGCTGGGGTGCAGCACACTCGGGAGGCGAGGGCTGTGTCTCGGGGCCGTGCTGGGGGAGCACCGGGGCTGGGAACGGAAAGGGGGGCTTGGGGGCAGCTGCTGGGAGGATGCTGAGGACTGGGGAGGTGCTGAGGTGGCTGCTGCTGCATTGGGCGCCCCACAAGGGCTTGAGGGAGTGCTATGGGTGGATTTTTCCAGAGGCGTGAGGGTTTTGGGGTGCTTTAGAGGGCTGAAGGCGTGCTGAGGGGCGCTGGGTCCCTCGCCGGTGCCTGCGGCTGGCAGCAGGATGCTGGGCGAGGGGGGGGCTGTGCCGGGCCGGCTTTCCCAGGGCCCGTTGCCTGGAGAGCCGGGCTGCTCCACCCTAAACACTGCTTGGGACGCAGCCCTTAAAGCCCCAGCAGGCGCGCAGCTCCCTGCCTGCCCTCCCTGTGGGGCCCCAGCCCACCGAATCCCCCCGGGAGCAGAGATCAGCTTGGGGTCCCTCCTGACCATGCCCCCATGGGGTTGGTCCGGGGCCCGGGGCTGTCTCTGGGGGGCTTGTGCTGATGCCGTGCCAACACTTCCCAGGTCAGATGCCTCCCCCCCGCACTGGCTGCAAGCATTGAAGCTGAAAAAGAAGAAACCTTGAGTGGGGTGAGTGCAGGAGTTGAGGGGCTGCTGCAGGACAGACCCCAGCCCACGGGCAGGGCGTAGCTGGGGCCTCCCCCTCCCCACGCTTCCTGCCTCGGGGCTGTGTGTCCGGGGGGGGGGCTGGGGGGGTCCATGTGGCCAGAGACGTGGCCGTGGCGCAGGTCCTGCTGCGCTGCACCACGCCGACTGGGGTGGGAGCATGTCCCTGTGTCCCTGGGGTCTGTGCTGCTGTGGGGAGCGGCACGCTCCCTCCTGCCTGCTTGTGGCCAGGGTCTCCACTGGGTCTGGGGCTTCGCGTGGGGGTCTCACCCCTCTCCCTGCTGTGTCTTTTCCAGGCTCGCCCTCCAGCCAGCACGTCCCTGGAGGCTGACAGCTGCCGTCCCCAGGATCAGGCCTGCCCCCTCCCTGCAGCGGGACGCGCGCACACACACACACACACACACACACATGCATCTATGCACTTTGTACGATGCTCGCAGGGTCCCTGTCCCCCTCCCCAACATAACACTTCCCCCTCCTCAGCTCCTGTGTCCCCGGGAGCTGGGGCGTGGACAGTGAGCCCCCTCCCTGCCCCTCGCCCCCTGCTCTTGTATCACCCTCAGACAAAGAGCAGCAGGTCAGGATCGTGGTGCCACTTTGACAGGACAATAAAACTTCCTCGGTTGGTTCAGGGGGGCTGGTGGCCCTGGCTCTTCTCTCAGCCCCGCGGGGCTGGAGGGGGGAGGACATTGGTGCGGGGACTGCCACCAGGAGGAGCTCTCTGCTCGCAGCTGGGACATAGGGCACCCATGGGTGCTGCCTGGCTGAGCGGGGGGGCACCCCAGCATCCTGTGGGAGCCTGCACAGGCGCAGCGTGCACAGCTGGGCGCCCACGTGTGCAGCCCTGAGCGTGCTTCTGCGTGCAGTGATTGCAGACCCCCTGGCACAGGCCCATGCAGGCGTCTGCCAGCCCCACTGGTGATGCACCCACACTCTTCCCTACACTGCTGTGCCCCGTATGTACCCACACCCCCTCGCCCCCCGTTGCACCCCCTGCACACACAACATTGCCCACGCCTGCAAACTGGCCGCGTGCACCCACCCCAGCACCACACGGCGCCTTGCTGCCCGCTGCCAGCCCACCCCCTTGCTGGGGTGCTAGGGTCACCCCGAGGAGGAGCAGGGACAGGTACCACCCTGCTCCCAAACCTTCCCACAGGCGGAGCAGCCTGACCTCCCTCCTGCCGAAGCCAAGCCTGTGAGGGGGCGGATTGCGGCAGCCCCCCGGCAATGGCGGTGGCTGTGGTGCAGCCAAGAGGCTGGGCTGTGGAGGAATGGGGGATCCCCCGTCCCTACAGCTGGGCTGGAGCTGAAAGCCACAAAGGAGACGTGTTGCCAGCGGGCACCGCGTACATCCTTCCGGCCTTGGGTTTTGGCCAGGCTGGTGAGCCGAGCTGCTGCTACAGCCACTCTTTGGGTACCTCCTGGGTCTGGCTGTGCCCCCCCGGGGTGGGACCCCCAAGGCTGTTTTTTTCTGGCAGTGTAATGGAAAGAGGGAGATCCAAAAGGAGAGACGTAGCCAAGGGATTGCTGTTTCCCTGGTAGGATGTGAGTAACTCCAGCCAGCTTCAGAGGAAGTCGCCTAATCCCACTTTGCCGCACAGCTGAATGCTGCCCTCCCTCGCAAGGGGTGCCTGGGCAGTGCCAGGAGCGTGGTTCCTTGTCCCCACCAGTGCCCGGGTGGCTGCACGGGGCCCTGGGCATGCCGTGGGGACAGTCACTGCTCCCGAGAGATGGCTGCTATCTCCTGTCCTCGGTGGGGCAGCCCCCTGCCATGCATCCGGGCAGTGGGCTTTTGCCGAGCCCTGTGCGTCGCGTGGATCCAAGGAACCCAGCGGACAGTTGATGGGATCAGCTATTCCCCGGCAAAGCTCTGTGCCGTGAGCTGGTCGGGGTCTCCTGCTTGCTGCCAAGCCCTTGGCTTCATCCTGGAGCTGCAGCGAAATCCCAGCCTCTCCCTTCCGAGTGCCTCCGACGGTGGCTGCCCTGTGCAGGGTCGGCAGGGATGGACACGGTCTCTGGGATTTATTCCCCAGGGATTGGGAGTGAATGTCCCCAGAGCCTCTTGCTACTGTCTGGGATGGGGCTGTGGGTGCCCGAGGGCAGCCCCTCTGCCCTCGCTGCTGGGCTGGGCGCCCCAAGACCCCCGTAACTCCCTCCCCACACCCCCAGTCCCATTCCTGCTGCCAAATGGTGCTGCAGATAACGGTGTTCGGTGTTGGTTCATGGCCCTGCCACCCGCCTACAGCCCCTCCCCGTGGTGTTGGGGCCCTTTGCCCAGCTCTGGCCACCAACCTGCTGCCAGAGGCCATGGCAAACCCAAGGTGGGGGGGGAGGGGGGCTCCAGCCCACCACAGGAGGCTGCAGTGGGTCAGCCCGCAGGCAGGGACCGTGCCAGGGACCGTGCCAGGACCCCCGGGTGGCACTGCGGTCTGTGCGAGCAGAGCTGTCCCCACTGGTGGGGCAGTGAGAGGGTGACGGGACTCATCAGCCCCTCGGCGTCACTGGCAGCTTTTTGGCAAGGCATCACTTCAGCGGGGCTGGAAAGGGTTACCTGTTCTCCTGTGCTACCCACAGAATACAAAAATAGTGGAAATCATTATTAATAGTGATCTTCATTACCCAGGCTGGAACATCTCCCTTTGTAGCAGTTTCTGGCGATACCAAGGGTCTAATTAGCATTTCTTTTATTTCCCTATTTTATTCCATTTATTAGCTAATAGGCTTAAGTAACATCTTCGTCAGGCTCGGTTTGTGTGGGGGTCTGTCCCTTCTTTAAACAAACTTAGGGTTTTAACTTAAATCAGCAGCCCTCACATTTATGCGTCGATTTTTAGCACCTTTTAATTTTAATTCTGCAAAGACCGTGCTGGACTTGGCACCTCACCCTGCAGGGTTAACGGACACCTTTCCATCCCACTGGCCCGAGTCATCAGATACCTCATTATTCGTTATCTCTGCCCTGCTTTGTTCTCCAGGCCAATGGCTTTGGGGTCCCCTTCAGGCAGATGGGTTGGTGGCCACCGTGG
The DNA here is from genome assembly GCF_017639655.2 of Falco naumanni. Lineage (NCBI taxonomy): Eukaryota > Metazoa > Chordata > Aves > Falconiformes > Falconidae > Falco > Falco naumanni. The sequence goes on along the minus strand of NC_054063.1, from coordinate 20,666,673 downwards.
CCACTGCTCTGGGGCTCCCACTGGTACCCGACCTGCACTCCCAGTTCCTAGCACCTCTCCCTCCCGTACTGCTCGGTTTTGCTAATTTTGGAGACCTCTTGGAGCAGCCCCCCCCCCTGCATTTCAGGCACTGAATTACCCCACCCCTTTACACCACTTTGCTGGGAAAAGGGACCCACTGCACCGGTGGGGGTCTCTAGGGGGCTTTGCCCTCACAGCAGCGGCACCCCCCAGCTCCATCCCTGCAGTTCCTCCACTGTGCCAGCACCTGGGTGGCACTAACCTTCCCACAGCCCATCCCTCTTTACTGACAGCGGAGGACAGCTCTGCCCCCCCCCCCCCCCCCCCCCCTCTCCCCGGGCCTGTTGCCCAGCCCAAGCTCCCTCCCCCCCCCCCCCCGCCTCCCCGGGCACTCGTGGCTTTTCAAATTTCACTTTTTGCAAAGTCCCGCTCAGCTTCTCTGGTGTTTTCCCCCAAAACAGTAATTGTGAGAGCTCAGCCCCGGTGGGATGATCCCGTCCCACAGCTTGGCTGTGCCCTGCTGCAGCAGGGAGCTTCCCTCCTCCTGCTCCCTCCAAATATTTTATTTTTGGGGTGTGGGTGATTTTTGTTCTTTCTTGGCTTGGCCAAAGGCATTGTTGTGTTGAGCTCCTGCTCCGGGCAGCAAAGCACAGAATTGGGGCGCAGCGAGGGCTCCCGGTTGGCATCTGGTCCTGCAGCAGATGATGCCTTAAAATGGTCTTTTTGAAGCATGGGGGGGAATCCTGGAGCTCCCCCTCCCCGGAATTTTACTAAACGCATAGTCTCCCCAGCATGTTGTGCTCAAAACAGGGCCCCAGCAATGTGGGACCCTCCCGGCGCCACGACTGTTTGCAAAATGCAACCCCCTGGAAGCAAAATATAAAATCCGAAGTGCAAAATGCCAAATGCAACATCCCAAGTGCCAAACACCAAATGCAAAATGCCCCCCCCGAGCCCCCCCACCCAGTGCAACACCCTGCTGCAAACTGCCCCATGCAACAGCCAAATGCGAAATGCAAAACCCCAGGTGCAGCCCCACTCCAATGCAAAATGCTGACTGCAACGCCCCTAAGGTGAGACCCCCAACACAAATTTGGACTTGCAGGGTGGCGGGTCTGTCGTCGGCCCTTGTGCCCTCCAGCCCTGCCAAGTCCCCCCTCCCCAAGCCACGGCACCGAACCCGGGCGCCAGTGGGGTAACTGGAATGCCCCAGGAGGTGATGGCCCTGCAGCAGGGTGACGTGGGTTATCTCGGGGGCTGACACTTTGACACTTGGGTGAGAGCTTGGTAAAACCCCCCAGGAAGGAGCCAGATGGAGAGTGGAGGGGGAGTTGTGAAATTTCCCACAGAGGCTCCCCCATCCATCCGTCCTGTCTCATCAAGGAGGAGGGCGGAGGAGGAGGAGGAGGAGGAAGGGGAGGTAACGCGGTGGGATCTGTTGGGCTGGGCTCAGAGGGCCGGAGGAGCTCGGTGAGCCCGGGATGAGCTGAGCTGAGCTGAGCCCAGCGGCCGGCGGCATGGAGGAGGCGGCAGACACCTACGCTTACGGGGACAACGAGACGGAGTGTGAGTACGTCGAATGGGGCCCCTCACTGGCCCTGCTGCCCACCATCTACCTGCTGGTCTTCCTGCTGGGCACAGCGGGCAACGGGCTGGTCCTCTGGACTGTCTTCAAGGGTGGGCAGGACCGCCGGCGCTCGGCCGACACCTTCATCGCCAACCTGGCCGCCGCTGACCTCACCTTCGTGGCTACCCTGCCTCTGTGGGCCGCCTATGCCTGGCTGGGCTACCACTGGCCCTTTGGCACGGCCGCCTGCAAGGTCAGCAGCTACCTGGTCTTTGTCAACATGTACGCCAGCGTCTTCTGCCTGACGGGGCTGAGCTTCGACCGCTACCTGGCCATCGTCCGGCCCCTGGCCACTGCCAAGCTGCGCTCGCGGGTCAGCGGGCTGGTGGCCACGGTGGCCCTGTGGGTGTTGGCGGCTCTGCTGGCCCTGCCAGCCCTGGTGCTGCGGCGGGCAGCTGCCCTGGAGGGGGACAACAAGATCACCTGCTACATGGACTATGGGGGCTTGGCCACCCCGGGGACGGAGCTCGCTTGGGAGGTGGGGCTGGGGCTGTCCTCCACTGCCCTGGGCTTCGTGGCCCCCTTCGCCGTCATGCTGACCTGCTACTTCTTCATCGCCCGCACCGTGGCCAGCCACTTCCGCCGGGAGCGGGCTGAGGGGCCCCGCAAGCGCAAGCGCCTCCTCACCATCATCACGGTGCTGGTGGCCGCCTTCGGGGGCTGCTGGCTGCCCTTCCACCTGGTCAAGACCCTCTACGTCCTGATGGATCTGGAGGTGCTGCCATGGTCCTGCAGCTTCCACGCCTTCCTCAACAACCTCCACCCCTACTGCACCAGCATTGCCTACATCAACAGCTGCCTCAACCCCTTCCTCTACGCCTTCTTCGACCCCCGGTTCCGCCACGCCTGCGCTGCCCTCCTCTGCTGCCGGACCCCTGGCCCTGGGACCGAGCGCTCCGCCAGCTACTCCTCGGGACACAGCCACCCCCCCGGCGGCAAGGGGGCACCGGTCTTGGGGGGCAAGCTGGACCCCGCCACCCAGGAGACGCTCTTCCGTGCCTAACCCCCCTCCCCAATCCACCCCCGGTGCCCCCTGAGCTGGTCTCCTTGGGGGGACCCACACCACCTCCTCCTCACCCCAGAGCCTGGCTTGCTTTGGGGACACCCCCCCCCCACTGGAAAGCCCTGCTCGTGGGAAGGGGAAACTGAGGCAGGGGCTGGGCAGACCCTGAGAGAAGCCCCTGGGGGGCTCGGGCAGGGGCGGCTCCCCCCAGCACCCACAGGGCTTTGTATTTTGTACCAAATAAATGAATTTTGGTTAAAAATGGAGCAGGGTGTGCACTGTTCCCTCTAGGGGGGTGGGATGGGATGAGATGGGATGGGATGGGATGGGATGGGATGGGATGGGATGGGATGGGATGGGATGGGATGGGATGGGATGGGATGGGATGGGATGGGGGGGACAGGCGATGTGGGGCGGTATTGGGGGGTGAGGGGGCATGACTGGGTTTTAGGGTGTGTATTGCATGTGTGTGTGTGTGTGTGTGCAGTATAGTGTCCCTGCACCCTGTGGCTGCCCATGTCCCCTCCTGTGTACCCCCCCGGACCCCTCCAGACTCCGCTGGGGGCTCGAGCCCAGGGCAAACTCTTGCTGGTCTCTTCCCCAGCACACACTTTGGAAAATGTAAAAATTCCCATCCCAACGCATCTGAGCATCACAGCATGCCAGGATGTGGGTGTTTTAGCACAAAAAAAGTGCAATCCTCCCCAAGGTGTCCCACGTGGGGTGGGCACCTGCCTGCCCCAGCCCCCACCCCCCACCCCCCCAACCCCTGCAGCTCTGATTGCATCAGGCAGCTGCCCTGTCCCACCAAATCCCATTTTCGGGATTTTCTCCTCCTTATCTGAGACCAGAACAAGCCCTGGGTGACACACCTCTAAGGTGTGAAAATGGGATGCTGATGCTATTAAATACCCATACCCCGAGGGATGGGAACAAGGGACAGTTTGGGTTTGGGGTTTGGGGGGGGGGGTGGGGGGTGGGTTTGGGCACTGGGCAGGGCACTGACCCACACTAACCCCAGATTTTGATGAGCCACTAAATGGCTCCTCTCCCACTTCCCTCCCCGGCCCCCACCGTTTCCTGAAGCTTCGCTCTAAATAAATCTTCCTCCTATTTGTTATTTACATCCTTCATTTACTCATGATGAACTATCCTGTCTCCTTGGCCTTTGTTCCTGCTTGGAAAGGATGCGGGATTCATTACTGGGTTCCTTGGGAAGCTTCCCGTCTGGGGGGGGCTGCATTAACCTTCCTGCTTGCCACCACCTCGCTGGGGAGCCAGCCCAGCCAGAGCCACCTCTCCCCAGGGACGGCCCTTTGGCTTAGTGAAGTAAATAGAGGAGGGGGCTGCTGGGGGCTGTGGTTTACCTAGCTGGGAGCCTACGGTGGCTCTTTCCACCCTGGCTGGGGATTTTTGGGGTGTTTCCCCATGGTTCTGGTTTGATCTGAGAGCTGGGGGGCTCGAGGGGTGGGGGTGGAGATGCTGCACCTGGGGCCACGGCCCGAAGGGAAGTGTGGGCAAAGCGTGTTTACATTCAAGGTGCCTTCCAGGCTGGCTCGCCCTGGAGAAACCCCTGTTACTGCTCATCGGTCTGTCATTCTGTCAGTCCATCTGTCCATCCATCAGTCCCTCCCTCCCTCCAACCAGCCATCCAATTATCCATCCATCCACCCGTCCATCTATCTGTCCACCCGCCCATCCACCCCTCCCTCCCTCTATCCATCCTTCCTGCCCTCCATAGCTCCCTCCCTTCTTCTCTCCCTCTTTCTCTATCCCTCCCTCACACCATCCTCCCTTCCCTCCCTCTGTTCCTCCATCCCTCCATCCTTCCATCCCTCCACCCCTTCATCCCTCAACCCCTCCATCCCACCACCACTCCCAAATACCCCAGCACTAAAGGGGGTGGCGGGGGCCCCGTTTTTTGCTGGGGAGCCGGTGAGGCTGGTTTCCTCCCAGCGTGGTGGCTGGGCACGGAAATGGCTGCAGGGCGCACTGCCAGCGGAGACAGGAGCCGCTGACTTTCTATCCGTCTCTTGGAGATTTCCCTTTCCCTTCCAGGAGGGAAATGTTTAGCTGAAGAGTCTCTGGGGGGAAATGCAGGGACACTTCAGAAAAAAAAAACAAGGCTGGAGCCAGGGCTGGGGGAAGGCACAGTGGGGGCCTGGACCACCCGTCGGAAGGAGATAAGGAAGGTGTTGCCTTCCTGCAGCAGCGTGGCAGAGGAAAGATGAGGAGGGAAGATAGAGGGGGGACAGCTGAGGACCATGGTTTTGGGGGATGGGGAACAGGACCCTACCGAGACTCGGAGCATCCTTGGAAAACCCTGGGAAGGCTGGGGGACTGGGGGTGTGCTCCCTGGGGGTCAGTCTGGGGACCCTCAATCCTGAAGAAGCGACGCTTTGGCTTGCTGCGGGTTCAGGCTTGGCTGGGGTCTGTGGGTCACAGCCAGATGTCCCCAAATCATGTGCTGTGGGGATGCGGCACTGGAGAAAAAGGAGATTATTCTGCACAGGGACCTTTGGTTGGAGCTAAAGGCATGTGTGGGCTCCAAGGGGAAGGCACAGGGTAATGGATGAACGGCCAGCAGGGATGGGGATAGGGACAGGAACCAGCTCCCCACATCCCAGGGAGCCTCCCAGCCCCGAGCTGCTTTCTCAAGCCACCAAAAGGCCAAGCAGGCGGTTCCCCCCCTCCCCCCACCCGCATCCCGCCTGGGGGTGCTGAAATAATTTGGTGTTGTGCTAAGCTGGGCTGATGTCCCCGGGTGTCCCCTTTGAAGTGATCTCCTTGTTTACAGCCTGGCTCTGGGCTGCCTTCACACATCCCACCCCAAAGCAAATGGAGGGGGGACCCCTGCATCCCCACACCGTGGTGGGGAGGGGGCTGCCACTCCCATTTGTGCTGGGAAAACGTGGGTGTGCTGAATTTGTGCTTCCTCACTGCACAGAGGAGCTTTCCACTGACCTCATGGCTCAGAAATAGCTGGGAAAATGATTATGGGGTGAGAGGCGTCGGCTTGCGGAGAAGGTGATGGGGCGGTGCCATTTTAAGTGGCCCCTGCCCCATTGTGTCCCCACCATGCCAAACCCTGGGCGACCCACCCGAAATCTGTGCCCCAGCACCCCCTGGGGGGACTGATTCCCCCCACCCCCCGCCCTGTGTTAGGAGCAGAAGGACTTTCAGGTGGTTGTGGCAAGTGCTGGGACTTTGGGGAGGCTAAAAGAGAGCAAATCGGGTCAGACGGAAGGAGTTTGGTTTTTTTTGTCTCTCCTGTGTTTCCAGGGGTTGGAGCACCTTCAGCCAGCCGGGGGGTGAAAGGCTGGGGAAGAGCTACTGTGTGGGAGCCCTGAGGGGCCGGTTGTCCCCACGTCCCTGTCCCTGTGTGACCCTCCTGGGTTGCGGAGGGGATGGGGGAAGGACATATGAGAAAAGTGGGGGGAGAGGTGGATGGAGGGAAAGTTTGGGTGGGTGGGCAGGTTTGGGAAGGGAGGTGGGGCTGGAGTATGTGGAGGGAGGGATGGATGGGTGCAGGGATGGATGGGGAGGTGTTGGGAGGGAGGGAAAGATGGGGGCATGTATAGAGGGAGAGCAGGAGGGAGGGATGCCTGGAAGGATGGATGGACAGATGGAAGGATGAAGGGATGGGTGAGTGGATGGGTGGAGGGATGGACGGGTGGAAGGACATATGGGTGGATGGACAGCAGAGGGATGGGCGGGTGGGCACTGGGACAGTGGGGTGACATGATGGGGGGCCAGCTGGCTGCAGCAGTCCCTGAGGACACACTGGGGGGTGCAGGGGTGCACGGGCACCCCACAGCCCCCACAGTTGGCGCTGCCAACACCCCGTGAACAGGACGGCTGGGGTGGGCAACAGGGGCTGCTGTTGTCCGGCAGCTGCCCCCAGCCCGCTCCCCTGGGGCCACCTGTGGCAGCCGGACATGGCGCAGCTGCTGCCCGACCTCTCGGCTCCAGCAAGTCAAAATAGCCCCCGCGTCCCCCCCTGCTCGCACAGCCCTGGGGTGGGAGGGGGGTCCTGGGGAGCGCAGTGACACAGAGGTGACCCGGCTGCCGGCAGCTGGGCCCCACCGGGGCCAGGAGCTGCTGCTGGAGGAATAACAGGAAGCGCCAGGAGGGGAAAAACACGGCTGATGCCTTCTGCAGGTTGTGGCCATCGCCTTCCCAGCCCTGCCGCCCGCACACGCGTGTCTGCCGCACACACATGGCCCCGCCACACACGCGTGTCTGCTGGACACGCATGGCCCTGCCACACACACGTGGCCCTGGCCCTGAGCCGGGCTGCGCTGATGCTCTTTATTGTTGAGGTTCGGCTCTGAAAAAGTGCTTGGCATTTTACAAAAGTCTGCGGTTATAAAATGTGCTCCGTACAAAGACCGGGGAGGGATTCGGCTTTTCCACCTTCGCCTTTCCCACCCACCCATGCTGGGTGTTGTGTGGAGGGGGGCAAAGGGGAAGGAGGGAGGAGAGGAAAGAGAAAAAAGAAATAAAATAAAATAAAATAAAATAAAATAAAATAAAATAAAATAAAATAAAATAAAATAAAATAAAATAAAAGAAAATAAAAGAAAATAAAAGAAAAGAAAAGAAAAGAAAAGAAAAGAAAACAAAAGAAAAGAAAAGAAAAGAAAAGGAAAAAAAAGAAAAGAAAAGAGAAGAAAAGAAAAAAAAAGAAGAAAAGAAAAGAGAAGAAAATAGGAGAAAAAGAAAAAGACAAGAAAAGAAAAAAGAAAAACTAAAGAAAAGAAAAAAGAAAAACTAAAGAAAAGAAAAAAGAAGAAAAAGATAAGAAAAGAAAAGAAAAGAGAAGAAAAGAAAAGAAAAGAAAAAAGAAAAGGAAAGGCAAGGAAAAGAAAAGAAAAGAAAAAAAGACAGTCAATAAGATGGAAAGAAGGAAAGGAAAGGGAAGGCAAGGAAAGGTATAAGGAGAGAAACAGTAAACTAAAAAGACAAAGAGAAACAAAAGAAAAAGAAAAAAAGGAAAATAAAAGGAAAGGCCAAAGAGGCTGCGGACGAGGGTGAGGCACAGGGGAGAAGCCAGGAGTGGGGTGAAGGGGCTGCCCCTTCCCCGGGTGCTCCCCAGCTCGCTGCTGGGCAGGCGGTGGCCCTGCAGCGGGGACACCCACCACGCGCCCAGCACCGTGGGGCCCAGCACCGGCGCCTGGTCCGATGCTGACGGAATCTGTCACCCAAGGTGCAGGGCGAAGCGCGAGGGCCAGGCCGTTTTTGCTTCGGAGAGAGAGAAAATGGGTCTGGCTGGAGAGCGGGGCACTGGGGAGGTGTGTTGGCTCTTCCTCCACTGTCCCCTGGCATGAGGCCGGGAACCGCCGGTGCAGGGATGTGTCTTGTCCTCGGCATCCAGAGGGTGCTGGGCGATGCCTCAGACTTACCAGAAAGAAAGAAAAAAAAAAAAAAAAAAAAAGAAGAAGAAAATAAAGAAAAAAGAGCCCAAGTGCCCCTTCCCAGCATGCGGCACTGGGGGCTGCTGCCCTCCTGTGGGCGAAGGGCTTGGGGGGTGCAGCCACAGGGGGGGTGCAGCCTCGCCATGGGTGCAGCCGTGCCTTCGGTGCAACCTCGCAATGGGTGCAAGCCCACTGTGGGTGCAACCTTGCTGTGGGTCCCACCTCACCATGGGTGCCATCACGCCATGGGTGCAGCCCGGCCTCACCACAGCTCAGGGTGGCCCATCACGGGACACCCGCCTCCCCCCGGGTTGGCACAGGACCTGGTGAGGGACTGGGGAGCCTGAGCGAGGCCATGTCCCCATGGGGTCTCACCACCAGCATAGCACCAGGGTGATGCACCCACCCTTCTGCCTCCACGCTGCTACCGGGGGTCCCAGCCCTGGGAGATGCTCAGCAGTGGAGGTGGCATCACAGAGCCAGCACATTGCCTCATTATTCCCTGCTTTCCCCTTTTTTTTGGGTTGGTTTGGTTTTAAACTGCACCCACATCATGCAGGGGGGGACAAGGTAAGAAAAATAAAACAACTCATGGGAAGACCCCTCCTGGGAGATGCTGTGTCCCCCTCAGCCCCACTCTCATGCCTGACGCGCGCTGGCCGCAGAACTGGCCACAAAGACAGTGTAAAACACACACGCAGGGACAGCGGCCACCCCGGCTGGACAGAGGGGCCGTTGGCTTTCTTTTTTTTTTTTCCTCTTTTTTTTTTTTCTTTTTTTCTTTTTTGTCTTTTTTTTGGAGTTCCTTTTGCCTCCCAACCTTCCCACATCGGCAAGCAGGGATGAGGCGATGGCGTTCCCCAGCCGCCGGGCGATGCTCAGTGCCTGGTTTGGCCCCGAACCTGTGTGAGACTTTGGAAGAGAAAGGCAAAAAACAAAACGTGGCCAGGAAAGCCATCCCCGGGGGGGGTGCTTGCAGCTTGGCCTGCTGCCAGGTGCGACGGCCCTGGTGCTGTCCCGGCTTGGTCCGGTGTCACTGGCACACCACAGGCATCCCCCAGGTCCCTCCCCTGGGAGCAGTGGTGCTGAGCTGGGTGCTGGCACCGGGTCCTGGGCTTGGACCCCCGTCTTTTCAAGGAATGTGGGCGGGATTCGTGGGGGGTCCAGCGGTGCTGCCTTTGGGCGGAAAGCGCGGATTTCCTTGGTTGTCACCCCGGGAGGGTGGCTGGTGTCCCCCAAGGCACATGCCACTTTTTGGGGGTCTCTCACCCAAGCAGGGGGGGTTGCTTCCCAGCTGCATCCCCCAGGTCCTACGAGACCCCTGTGGGACCCCGTGCCGCTGCCCTCACCAGCCCTGGGCAGTGGCAACAGGAGGCGGGGGGGTCTGAGCTCACGGTGCGGGAGGAACAATCCTGGAGGGTGCCTGCCAGGGCAAAACCTCCCCATTTTGGGCCAAAAGGAGGAGGACGTGTCCCCAGGTCTCCCCTGCCATGGCCAGGCTGATGTCTGGAGGACCACCCCAGCCAGGGGGGGGTGGCGGGAGGGGACGAGGACAAGGCACAGTCAGGTGCCCCCACCGGGGCATCCGGGCTGGGGGGCTGTCGGCGCTGCTGGCAGTACCTAAACGTCCTCGTCCTCGCTGGCCTTGCTCCAGCGGTGGCAGCAGTTGGCAGTGATGCCCAGCAGGAAGTTGGTGGCCACCGAGGCGATGGAGACGACGAAGCCGACAAAGGCGATGAAGAGATAGTCGTCCAGCGTCAGCGTGAGGTGGCAGGCCTGGAAGCTCTCCTCCGTCAGGGAGAGCAGGGGGGCTCCCGCCACCTCGGGGGGGGCCCGGCACTCAGCTAGCTGCGAATCTGCCGGGGGAAGCGGCATCAGGGCCGGCCGCCGGAGCCCCGCGGTGCGGGCGGGTTGGGGGTGGGGGGCGCGCGGGCGGCACCTACCCGAGGCGCAGCCCTGGATGCGTCCCCGCAGCCACTTGAGGAAGGGCTCCATGGCGCAGCCGCACACCCAGGGGTTGCCCCCCAGGCGCAGGCCCACCAGCCCCGGCAGCCCCTCCAGGGCATCGAGGCTGATGGCCGACAGCCCCCCGTAGCTGAGATCCAGCTCCCGCAGCTGGGCCAGCCCGCGGAAGGCATGGGGGTGCACCCGCCGCAGGCCAGGGTTGTGGCTGAGGTCGAGGCGCAGCAGCCCGCTGGCCTCCAGGAACATGTCGGCCGCCACCAAGCTGAAGTTGTTGTAGCTGAGGTCGAGGTGGGCCAGGCGGCGAGCCCCCAGGAAGAGCCTGGCCGGCAGGGCCGCCAGAGAGTTGTTGCGCAGGTCAAGGGCCCGCAGCTGGCCGTAGCAGGCCAGGTAGCCCGGCGGGATGCTGGCGATGCGGTTGTGGGCCAGGCTGAGGTTGCCGGTGTCCAGCGGCAGCTCGGGGGGCACCGAGAAGAGCCGCTGCCCGCTGCAGTCCACCGCCTGCCCACGGCACGTGCACAGCACCGGGCAGCCCGCCCCGCCGCCCGCCACCACTGCCACTGCCGCCGCCGCCGCCGCCACCAGCCAGGGGCCCAGCAGCATGGCGGGGCGGCGGCAGACCCCCACCCAGCGAGTGCCGGCGGGGAGGCCCGGACCCTCACGGGGCCATCCTGCCACGGGGAAGGGACCACCCGCCTGGCTCACGCTGAGGGCCGCCGGCAGCGGCAGCGAGCGGGGCCAGGCTCTGGGCTATCAGCGCGATGCTCCAGGCATCCCGGCGACATTCGGGGGGGCACGTTAAATCGCCCCCCGCAGGGGCACGGTGGTCTGCGAGCCCTGGGGCGCTGGCGGGCACTGGGCCGTTCTCAGCTGCCTGCGAGGAAGAGGGGCAGCAGAAAGCCGTGCTAGCCACACGCGTTGCTGGGGGGGCCGCGGCTCGTGCAGCCTGGGGTGGCCGTGTGGGGCACCCCCGCCTTCCCCGTGCCCCCCCTGCCAGGGCCATCCTGCTCCTCCAAGCCCCCTCCCCGGGAATTTCAGCCAAAAAAGAGCCCCCACACCTCTGCTGACCTTGGACAGCTCATCCTGGCCAGCAGTGGCAGCAGCTGGGGGGGGGGGGGCCTGCTCCCCAGCCTGCCTGCCAGCCCCCTGCCACCACCACCTCAGCCCAGTGCCAGGGACACCCTCCCCTCAGCTCTCCTGTGGGGATATCCCCCTCCCCAGCACCCACCCGTGGTGCCCACCGAGCCCGCCCTCGCCTGGCCATCTTTGCTCTTTCCTCCCTCACCCCTGGCCTTCTTGGCTCCATCCTCTCCCCACCGCCCCATCTTACCGGCAGGGTGGGGATGGACAGACACACACACACCACACCACATACACCCACCCCGCTGCCCTGGCCACCCCCCTTCTCCACAGGCCCCCCGAGCCCTCCGGTGGTGCCAGGGTCCCCCGGGGTACTCACGCTGGCCAGGAGATGAGCGGGGGCTTGGCTCCCTGCGGCCGCCGGGCCTGGGTGGTGGGCTGGGGGTCCCTGGGCAGCCGCCCTCGCCCTGGAGGCCGCCAAGTTGGGAGAGCGGCTCCTGCAGCAGCGGCCAAGGCTGCTGCCGAGCCTGGCAATGGGAGCAGGTCTTTCCCCACCTCCTTCCTCCCCTCCTCCTCCTCCTCGTCCTCCCTTGTCTCTCTCTTTCTCTGTCTCTTTTTTTTTTTTTTTTTTCCTCTTTTTTTTTTCCTTGAGGGCCAGATACTGACGTTTCGGTGTCTCTTAGCAACTGCCTCCACATCTCTGAGCAACAGGAGAGCGGGATGTGGAGCTGCCGGAGCAATGGAGACATGGAGATGGCAGCGGGTAGAAATGCCCCCACCCCGGGGACACCCTGGCCAGGCTGGGGGGACCTGCACCCAAAGGGCTGAGGCATCCGAGTGAGATGGAGTGGGTAGCTCCCAGCCCTCCCCGCACCCCTGGCCCTGGGGAAGCATCCTCCGTGGGATGGGGTGATTCAGGGTTTCCCAGGCTCTGAAAACAGAAACAAATTACATATCGGCAGAGGGGAAGAAGCAGGCAGCCTGCATCAAACCGGGAGCGATGTTTCCTGGCTGTTTCCACCCTAATGCATCCAGGCCGCCCGGACCCGCCGGCTGGGGTGGGGTTGCAGCGGCGGTGGCTGCAGCAGGGATGGATGCGTTCCCATTTAAAAGCCTGCCTAACCCAGCACACAAACCCCCTTCCAGCCTGCTATAAGCTGAGATGTAGGTTTTGTCATTTTTATTTTTTTTTCTCCTGGAAAATGCCTCAGGTTGACACTGATTGTTTCGCTCCACACGAGCTGAAAATTTCTGTTTCCCTTCTCCTTTTGGATGGGGAGGGGACGGAGCAGGTTTTAGCGAGCCGCTCTCCTCCCAGTGGCTGGCTTTTTACCACAGAAACAGCCCTTTCGGATGACAAGGATGCCCATGTTTTGGCTCTGGAAACGTCGCAACACCATGGCTATGGCGTTTTTGGAAAGGAGGCACTTTCAAAACCCAGCCTGCCTGCATCTGGGGAGTGTGCGGGGGGTTCCTCAGTTTAATTTTCTCCTGCTGTTTTCATGGAGTTGTTCCTTTTCCCAGCTGAAACCACCGGCCCCGCCTGATCCCGGTATTCCAGCAGCATTGCCCAGGGGCTGTTTGCTCCCCACTTCCCGTGGGACGGCTCCTCGCCGCCGCGGCTTGCAGCCAGACGGCGCACAGCCGCCTCTCCGCGCGGTGGGTATTAATTGGCGATGCTCGGTGCCCGAAGCCCGGGCTCCCAGCAGGCTTCAAGGGAAACTCCAGGAGCTGAATACACCCAGACATCCCAGGAGCCAGCTGCAGCTCAGACAGATACATAATTAGAGATAAGACCCAAGCCTGGCTGCAGATCTCTTCCCAGCATCTATTAGCGCCGAGTTTTTTTCCACTCCCCCAGCATTTTGGACTATGTTAGCAGCAAATAAACCAGCAAATTACCCTGGCTGGGGCTTGTTTGCAACGGCTCGTGGGGCCAAGTGGCACTGTAGAGCTGGGTGGTGGTCACAGCCATGGTGGCTGGGCAGCATCCCCAAAGGAGCTGCCAGCTGCTCTCCTGGATCCAGGGTTAGGATGCTCGCCTTCGGGGTGGGAAGGAGCCCGGGCTGCCCTCCACCAGCTCGCCCATGGAGCCCTCCTGTGAGAGCCCAGCTTCATCGGAACGGCATTTCTGGGACAAAACCACATGCAGGAGGATGCTGGCCTTTTGGATGATCACTCCAAGCTTGCTTCCAGCCCCCTCTGTTTTCAATTTTCCTTCCCCCTCCCCTTTTTCCAGGAGCTGTGGCAGTAAGGCAGCCCCTTCCCCTGCAGCCGGCTCACCGAGGCTCGGTGACCCTGGCCCCCAGGAGCTTGGGATGGCTCCAAGCACCCTGGATCAATAAATCTGCCTTATACTCGGGGCTTTGTCTCTTTCAGGGCAGGTAGCATCTGATAGCTTGTTTCATTCAACCCGTATGCGTTCAAGATTTGGAGAGGAGGAGGAAAGGAGAGGAATGTTTGCATCTCTTCTTATGATGGGTGGTCAAAGCTGTTACAAAGAGGAGCTCCCCCAGCCACCTCGGCACATCAGCAGGCAGCACAGCTCTCGGTTGGCAGCCTGAGACAGCAGCAGGACACACGGTCCAGCCGCAGGGCTTCCCACAGCACCCTCCTGGCCCCCAGCGTGGCCTCTCACAGCCCCAAGCCAGGCCGGTTGGCTGCTGTGGTGCCTGGACCAGTGCCTCTGGCACTCAAAACCAAAAAAGGTTTGCTGTATTTGCCTCCACTGTGAGCACCTGGGCATGGAATGGGACTGTGGGAGATGCTGGAGGCATGAATTTCTTCCCATGCCGGGGAGTGATGGGGAGGGCTGGAGCAGGAGGGCTTGGGCATATTGCCAGTCCTCTCCTGGCCCCCACTGCTGAGCGTGCCCATGAGGGGCCAAGGCTGACTAGCAGCATGGCAGAGGGCTGGGGCTGCAGAGAGGGACGGAGCCGTTTCATTTCAGGCTGCTGGTGAGGCCCCATTCCCGTGTTGCCAAAAATCGTAACCACAAAAACTCTCCAGGCCGAACGATAGTTTAGAAAGCCCACCTTGGTTTATTGCAGCGCTGGGGGATCTTTCTTCCTAGTATGCACACCCAGCTACTGGAGAGCACACGTGTGCAGCCAGCACTGCCGTATTCGTAGCACACGGGGTACCCATTTCGTTCACACACAGGACTGTTACACATTTGTCACTTCTAGTGCAAACGGCACGCACCCTCGGCACACCACTGGAGCTTTCTGCCAGCTCTGCATGCTCCCCAGGTGGGGGCTTGCCCTCTCTTTGGGGGCTATTTGCGTCAGAGGTCACGATCTCCCACTGCCACAATTACCTTTGTCCTACTTCCAACGAATTTTCTGTGGACTGCAACACCTTACCAGCTTGGCTCCTCTTGTGGTCACAAGTTTCTCACTTGTAGCTTCTTTCTGCACAGTTTAGGTAATGGTGGTCTCTTCCCCATCGGCTGGTGGTTTCCCAGGGCTGCCTCCCATGGCTAGAAGCCCTTCCGTTCACCAGTTTTGACAACTTGAGAGGGTTGAGTCAGCTTGACCTAAACTTTATGCACATACCTATTTAACACATAGTTCAACACTAAAATATAGTTCTGTTAAGTCGGGAGCTGATGCAACACACCCATGACGGTTTGGGTGGCAGCTGCCAAACCACAGCCGAGCTTCTCGCCTGGGGGCAGGAGGTGCACAGGAAGGGCAGCGGGTGAGCGCCGCAGCCTGCGGCTGTGCCGAGCAGACCACCAAGCAGGTCAAATGCCCATCCACCCTGCAAAGCCTCGCCGCACCCACCGTGTGTCCGGCTGCTACACCACCGATACCTAAGTGATAACGTCAGTGCTGAGCAGGACTGGCTTTCAGTTTCCCCAGCATCACGCTTAATACATTAGACCAGTCCTTGACTCTTTTAAAGAATAAAATGCTCCACAACCATTAATGAGTTTGCACTAATTTAATCCACCCTGAATGCCATTGCGGCAAAATGAGTAAAACTCGGGGAAAAGGGAGCACCCCGGGATCCTGGCAGCAATAGGGCTTGGTTTGACTTAAGTTTGGGTGTCTCTCCATCCAAGATACATTTTTCCTTCGGCTGATGCTCTCTGCAGTCATGAGCTGGTGGCAGAAATCCCAAACCCAAAGTGGGTTTCGGAGTTGAGCCTTGCACGTCCATGCCAAGGTGAGGAGTTACAGCTTTGAAGTGCTTTGCCATGGGTGAAGCAGGTCTTGCTCTTGTGGGATTTGCCTTTGCACCGGACGGGTCACGGCTGCAGCGAGGGCAGCTGGAGCTGTGTATCCCCCTGGGATACTTCAGTTTTCCTGTACACACACCGCTCACATCGGAGCCCTGGTGCAGGCAGCAGCCGTAGGTGAGCCCGTGCCTGCTCTCCACTGCCTTTCACACCCTACACATCACTACCTCCTGCAAAGCTGCTGTGGAGGCATTTTTGCAGTTTCAGTCTCAGAAAGAGTTGGGGTTGTTTTGTTTGGTGCCCACATACTCCTGCCTGTGCCTTGCTCGGGGGCCGCAGAAGCATTTTCCGGGGTGGGGGCTCTGCCGCCTTGCCCCCCTCCACCCACCCACTCACCCACCCATTCGGGCCCCCTCAGCACCAGCCATGTTTGCCCCACAGGTTGTTGCACTCTGCAATCGAGCTGCTCACAGCTGTTTGCTTACAGCTCAATTTCATTGCCAGGAGCATGCAAAGGGCTGTGTGGGGGTGGGAATGTGGGGGTGGGGGTTGCAGCCTAGATTCAGCTGCCTGAATTTTCCCTTCAGAGCTGCTCCTCAGGCTGCCCCTTCCTCTGGCAGCAGCTCAGGTGGGTCCCACTAGATTTTAGGTCTGTTACCCATTCAGC
Organism: Falco naumanni; assembly: GCF_017639655.2. NCBI lineage: Eukaryota > Metazoa > Chordata > Aves > Falconiformes > Falconidae > Falco > Falco naumanni. Next base: position 20,650,710 of record NC_054063.1, on the reverse strand, counting down.
AGCCTCAGGTTTTTTAAGTTTTTGAGGCTTTTTGCTTGACCAAATAAGCTTGTGGTGTGACCTGTTCCCAGTGCAGGACCCCCCTGCCTGTTGAAGCACTCTGGGGAGAGCAGAGCCACCTCCATCACCTGCTGAAGATAGTGATGGGCCACCAGACCGACGCTTCCCTGGAGGTGGGATGCCAGAACTGTTGTTTGGCTCCGTGGCAGGATGCATTTCAAGGCAGAGTGGTAAAAGTCACTGCCTACCTTGCCTGGCCCAGCCAGGGCTGCTTTTGCTTGCTGGCATGTTCCCATCTGAGTTGGGCTTGGCTGTAGCCGAGCCGGGCGCCGAGGTCCCTGTGCCTTCACTGCAACCCTCTGCTGCAGCGTGAGAGGGAAGGAGCTGGATCTAAGAAGAAAAGAGAAGAAAAGGGAAAAACAGATGAGGCACAGAAAGGACATGAAGTGTGAGAACCTTGACCTGAGAGGGAAGGAAACAGCAGCACGCTTTGAAAAGTGAAACTGCCGGTGCAGGAAATCGGCGCCCTTGTGCTGCTCACCGGCTGGGCTCTGCCTGGCCACCGCAGCCTCCGGCCAGCCCTGCAGACCCACCTGCCCCGGCCGCACTGTACGGCCTTGCTCCGGAATGGGGCCAGCTGCCCGGCTGTGACCCAGGTGGGACATTGCTGGGGACACAGTTATCCTTGGGGACATGGCTCTCCTGGTAGGGATGTTGCTGTCCTAGTGGGGACATGGGTCTGTTGGTGAGGATGGTACTCTCCTGGTGAGGACATTGCTCTTCTGGTAGGTCCGCTGCTTTCCTAGTGGGGACACTGCTTTCCTGCTGGGGTATGGCTCTCCTGGAAGGGACATTTATCTCCTGGTGGGGACATAGCAGTAGGGACACTGCTTACGTGGTGGGACATGGCTCTAGTGAGGCTTTGGTGGCAAGCCCCTGGGTGACTGCCCCACTGCTCCTCGTGCTGGTGGGGAGGGTTTGGGCTGGGGGAGCAGGGGAGGGACAGCAGGCAGGACCATGGTGCCTGGCTGGGGGCAGCCAGTCCCACAGCCCTGGTCCCCAGGGAGCAGAGCAGGGAGGATGAGGCTGGGGGCAGCGGGGGCCACAGCTCCCCTGGGGCAGAGACAGCACGACCAGGATGGGGCTGCATTGCAGGGCTGGGGGGGGTGTGTCTTCACAGGATGATTTCTCCAAACCGTGTCCCCCCATCACAGGCGCAGGGCTGGGTGTTAGCCGGGTGTCAGGGCTCTCCCCATGGGGGTGCGCAGCAGCAGGAGCTGCGTCCCAAGTGGGGGCAGCCCTCCGAGCACTGCTGGGGAGCTGCTGGTCCAGGCCCTGGAAGACCTCTCCCAGCTGGATTTTAAAAAATTTCGGCATGTGCTGGCCCGTGGAGACCTGCAGGGCAGGAAACGCATTGGCTGGGGGCGGCTGGAGAAGGCTGGCTGCGTGGATACCACGAACCTCATGTTGGATTTCTACGGTGAGGAGGCCGCCCTGGATGTGGCCGTAGCCGTCTTTGAGCGCATCCAGCTCCGCAAGGCTGCCACCCTGCTCCGGGAAAGCAGAGAGAAAGGTGGGAAGGCTGATGCAGCATTGCGTGGGGTCCCGGGTACTGCATCCTGGGGGTTGCGTCCACAACATCCCGTGTTTGGGGCCAGGAGGATGCTACAGAAAGGGTGGTGGGTTGGGGGTCCTCGTGCCGGGGGCTGCTTCAGGTAGGAGGAGATGGAAGAGGATTTGGTGGTGTCAGGGTCTCAGCAGTGCTGCCCACTAACACCGCTTTCTCTTCCAGCCCTGGCACCCGCTCCTGTACTGGGACCATCGTCACCAGGTAGGTGCCGGTGGGGAGAAGTGGGGGGAGCTCTGCTGCTGCTTGCCTGACGGTCTGCAGACATGTGAGGTGGCCTCCCACCCTTCCAGATTACCAGAGGAATTACAAAAAAGCCATAAGCCAGGCATACAGCCGCATAAAGGACCAAAACGCCCGGCTGGGTGATGACGTGAGCCTGAACACCAGGTACTTGAAGCTGGTAATCATCAACAAGCACCTTGATGAAGAGGAACGGGAGCATGAGATTGTGGCCATGGGACAGAGGCATGCGGAGCTCATGAAGGAGCAAGCCAACTCCTCCATCGCTGTTGGTGACCTCTTCAAGCCCGACCCTGATGGCTGGACCCCCAGGGTGGTCGTGCTCCTGGGAGCCGCGGGTGTGGGCAAGACAATGACGGCCAGGAAGATTGTGCTGGATTGGGCATCTGACAAGGTGTTCACAGAGTTTGACTATGTCTTCTACATCCACTGCCGGGAGGGCAACCTCCTCACCAGCCAGGCCAGCATGGCCGACCTCATCACCTGGTGCTACCCTGGCAGCTCTCCACCACTCTCTAAGATGCTGGAGCAGCCAGAGAAGCTCCTGTTCGTGATTGATGGCTTTGATGAGCTCCGCTTCTCCTTCGACCGGCCCCAGACTGAGCTGTCCTCTCAGCTCTGGGAGCCAAAGCCGGTGGAAATCACCCTGAGCAGCCTCTTCCGCAGGAGGCTCCTGCCCGAGAGCTCCCTGCTCATCACCACGAGGCCGGCCGCCCTGCAGAGACTGGGCAGGTTCCTGGACTGTGAGCGCTACGCTGAAATCCTGGGGTTTTCGGAGGCAGAGAGGAAGGATTATTTCTACAGGTTTTTTGGAAATGAGGAGCAGGCGGCTGCTGCCTTCCAGTTAGTCAGAGGGAATGAGGTGCTCTTCACCATGTGCCTGGTGCCCATTGTGTGCTGGATCGTCTGCACCGTCATGAAGCAGCAGCTCAGATGCACCGGGGGTCTCATCCAAAGCCCCAGGACCACGACGGGGATCTACATCCTCTACCTTTCTGCCTTGATGCAGTCTCTGAGCGGCCAGCTAAAGAAAGGCATGCCCAGGCTGCTCAGGAGGCTGTGCTGCCTGGCGGCCAGTGGCATCTGGAAGCAGAAGGTCTTCTTCGAGGAGAAGGAGGTGCAGGGGTACATGCTGGACCAGCGAGAAGCTCTCCCGCTCCTCCTCAATGAGCACCTCTTCCAGAAGGACATCTCCTGCGTCAGCACCTACAGCTTCATCCACCTCAGCTTCCAGGAGTTTTTTGCAGCCCTCTTCTACCTGCTGGAAGATGAAGGGGAGGCATTGGAAGCCCCCACCGGTCCTACCAGGGATGTGAAGGAGCTGCTGGAGAGTTATGGCAACTCCAGGAACTACTTCATGCTAACTGTGCGGTTCCTCTTCGGGCTCTTAAATGAGGAACGCAGGAGGGAGCTGGAGGAGAAGACTGGGTGTAAAATTGCCCCCAGGATTACACAGGAATTACTGGCATGGCTTCAAAACAGCCAGAAAACAGCCCTGGCTCTTCTGATGCAGAAGACGGCGGTGATCCGCGAGCTGGAGGTCTGCCACTGTCTGTATGAGCTCCAGGATGAGCAGTTTGTGGCAGCCGCCTTGGATCCTTTCACGGGGGTGTACCTGCGAGGGCTCAACCTCAAGCGCTTCGACCAGGTCGTCCTTTCCTTCAGCATAAAAAACTTCCCCAAGCTGGAGTCGCTTGACCTGGGGCACTGCTCCTTCCTGTGGGATGACCCCGAGGACTGCGGTGGCCCGCAGCCAGCCAAGCAGGCGTGCCGGTGCGTAGGGTGCTGAGCCACAAAGTGGTGAATCCCTTAGAGCCCAAAGAGCTGTGATGACCATGTGGAGGAGCCCGCAGTGGGGCCAGTCCTCCCACTGCACCTGGAACGTCGGCAAGGGGCTATGGGTCTAATCTGGGGATGCAGCCGGCGGCCACAGAACAATATAGGGGTAGGAATAGGAAATGGGATAGTGATAGGGAGAGGATAGGATAAGAATAGACTGGGACTAGGACTAGGAATGGGATATCATAGAATAGAATAAAATAGGATAGCATAGAATAAGATAGGAATAGGAATGGGAATGGGATAGCATAGAATACAATAACATAGGCTAGCAGAGAATGGGATAAGAATAGGGATAGGATAGGAATAGGATAGGAATAGAACAGGAAAGGAATAGATTATGAGTAGGAATAGAAATAGGAGTACAATGCACCTCTTATTTGTTTTCAGGGAAAAACAGCAAGAGGAGGGGAAGCAGTCACCCATTCACCTGCTTTGCCAAGCCTTGGAAAAGTCAGACTGTAAATTAAAGAAGTTAAGGTACCTTGCTCTTCTCTGCCAGGTGAAATAGGAAAACAAGCCAAGCCCAGCCTCTTCATGGCTGGGGACGAGAGTCACCTCTGTGCAGAGCCACCGAGGCCTGCCACTGTCAGGGGCCGCAGGCAGTGGCCGGTGTCCTCGCTGCATGGGGGGGGTGGGGTGACAACGTGCCACCACAGCTCACCACGCGGCGGGGTGGGCTGTGCCCGCGCTCCCGGGAGGCCATCTGTGAGGGTGGTCGGGTTGGGGACATCATCCGTGGCGGCTGTGTGAGCGAGGGGTTGGGTGGTGCATCCGTGTGGCCGGGCAGCTGTGCCGACCCCGTGGCTCCCCTCCGCGTCTCTGGCAGGTTTGATCAGTGTCAGCTCACAGGCGCCTGCTGCGCCGCTCTGGCCTCCGTTCTCAGCACCAAGCCCACGCTGGTGGAGCTGGACCTGGCTGGCAACAAGGACCTGCGGGACGGTGGCGTGCAGCTGCTGTGCTGGGGGCTGAGGCGCGGCGCCTGCCAGCTGCGGATGCTGCGGTAAGGGATGGTGCCAGCTCCGGGGGGCTGCGGGACTGTTCGCCTCTTCTCCTCGCCAGCCTGGGAGAGGAAGGAAAAAAGAAAAAGAAATGACAGAGGCCCGTTTACCGATGCTGCTGGTGCCGAAGATGGCTTGAGGCATTGCTGACCTACTTGTCGTGGGGACCTGACCCTTATTGTTGCCTTGTCCATCAATATAATTTAGTTCCACGCCTCTGCTAGGGTGCTGTAGGGAAGTAAGAGAGAGAACTAATTTTCAGTGCCGAGGCTAGAGGAGAGGTGTCTGCTACCATCCCCGCTGCCTGCTTGTCTGTGGCTGCCTCAGTGCACCCCAGACATCTTTCCCCTGGCTCTTGCTCTGCAGCTGCATGTGTTTTTGGGTCCCTGTGTGCTGTGGCAGGAGCAGGGCTGGCCACACACCATCCAGAAACATTTGACTGCAGAAGCAGATTCAACCCATGGACCATTTCTGGGAAGGGGATGAACCATCCCTTGGTGTCTGCATTTTCCCTTCTGTGTTTTTAGGGGGTGTGTTCTCCCGTCTTCCCCTGGTGTAGATTCAGACTGGACAATGAGATTTGAAAGAGGAAATCTCTCTGAAACTTCAAAAGTGAGGCAGAATAATCTCACCCATTCAAGCAATATTAACTGTTTGCCCTCAGATCTTTAGTCCCTGGTTGAGCAGATGCTGCCTGGTCACCTTACCTCTCCATTTCCACACTCTGGCACAGCGGGATTGCTGCCAGGTACCTGGCTGCACTTTGGCATTTTGTCCTTTAGAGTCTGAGGATCTGGGTTGTGTTTCACACTCTGGAGTGTGTTTGTGCCACCCTCAGCATTGCTGCACCCAGGGATGCTGAACAAGGCAACGTGGCAGCAAGCACCAGATACTGGCGTGCCAGCCCCGGGGGAGGATGGGGAGAGGGCAGGAAGATGCTCCCCGCTGTTTTCCAACATAGTGAACCCAGAGCCATGGCAGGAGCCACCTCCATGCCTGGGCCCAGGCAGGGGACGCTGCCCAGGACTGCTCCAACCTGGGGTGATGGAAGGGAGGGCGGCAGCACCGGTGGACAGGCAGCCTCACCACCGACTCTCCTGCAGGTTGGGCTGCTGCAACCTAACGGCCACCAGCTGCAAGGACCTGGCTGCTGTGCTGGGCACCATGCCCAGCCTGGTGGAGCTGGACCTGAGTGACAATCCCTTGGAGGATGGTGGCGTGCAGGAGCTGTACAGGGCACTAGCAGGACCCAACTGCAGCATGCAAAGGCTCTGGTATGGGGTGTCGAGCTGGAGGGCCCCGCTCTGTTCCCAGTAGACACCTTTGGGGTGGGATTGTGGCCAGGTGTGCAGGGTGCTGCTCTGTCCCTCCTGCACAACGTTGCTCTCCCTGAGCTGTGCTAATCAAACAGCCTGACTGCATCCCCAGGCCCAAAAAGCAGCAGGTGATTTTTGGAAAGAAGTGGCTTCCAGGGGATCGAGCCCAGCTTAACCACAGCACTGTCCCCGTGCAGGCTGTGGCGGTGCCAGCTGACCAAGACAAGCTGCGGGGCTCTGGCCATGATGCTCTCCACCAGCCCCAGCCTGACGGAGCTGCACCTGAGTGACAATGAGCTGGGAGACGAGGGCGTGCGGCGGCTGAGTGAGGGGCTGCGGGATCCAGGCTGCCGGCTGCAGAGACTGAGGTGGGTGGCTCCATGGGGGGCATTGCTGGGTGGGCACCCCTGTAAGTGGGATGTCCGCAAGTCAAAAATAGAAAGCAGTTGCTGCCTGTTGCTTGAAAGATGTAACATGCTCCTGGGCTACACAGCACTGTGCTGGCTGCCCTCCTAAGCCCTGCAGGGCAGAGGTGACTGCCATCTTTCACCAGGGCTGCCACCACTGGGACAGCTCCGGCTGTCCCATCTGCCTTTAAACTTGAGCTTTTTACCCCCTTTTTCCTCTGGAGTGATGAACGAGCTCCCTGTCAGCCATTCTAGGTAGCAGAAAGCCAGGCAGAACAGGCTGCGGAGAGGCTGCACAGCAGGAGTGGTAAAATTGGAGTTGGCAGCGTTTCCCAGGGCTCAGGCAACAACCCCCAGCTGCGCGGACCCCCTGGGAGAAGGGGGCTGGGTGGGCCGGTGGAGGCACTGAGGCAGGGTAGCTAGCTGGGGTGGTGGGCAGCACTTTTGCTTTGAACAGTGTCAGAGCCAGAGGAGGGGGACAGGTGATGCAGCCCGTCGGTCTGGCAGGGGTTTTAAGCTCCTGGGCTCCAGTAGTGATGGTGAGCCAAGGGGAGGGGGCTGCAGTACCCCTGGGTGGGAGACCTGCCTCTGCTGGGGCAGGTGGCAGCTTTCTGGTCCTGAAGGACCTGAGAACCCCCTAGCCACTAGCCAGTGCCTCCAGGGGGCTGTGGGTGCTGCCCACACCTGTAACGACGGGAGTCGAAGAGGATAAACCAAGATTTGGCAAAAGTACAGAAGCAAGGTTCCCTGAGGGCAGGGGCCCCGTTGGCCCCAGGGCAAAGGGGTGGTTGGTGTGGAGGGGGGCTGTGGGCACTGTCCCTGCAGTTCAGAGGGCAGCCGTGATGAGGCCCCTCTCTTCTGCCTGTCCCCGTGCAGGCTGTGGCGGTGCCGGCTGACAGAGGCAAGCTGCGGGGCTCTGGCCACGATGCTCCCCGCCAGCCCCAGCCTGATGGAGCTGCAGCTGGGGGACAACGAGCTGGGGGACGAGGGCGTGCGGCGGCTGAGTGAGGGGCTGCGGGATCCAGGCTGCCGGCTGCAGAGACTGAGGTGGGTGGCTCCCAGAGGGTCCCTGGGGGACAATGGTCTCTCCAGGGACCATCTGCGACTTGCCTGTGCTCCCCCGGTGAGTCCCCTTGTGGCCGGTCACCATCCTTCCCCAGGGCCGTTCAGACATCAGGTCGGTGTGACAGCTTCAACAGGTGGGGTGCTAACAGCTCAAACCCATAGAATTATTTACTTATTATCTGGCTGAGATTGTTTATGGTCACCCGGATGAGATAACTAGGATTTAAAGCTCTCCCAGGCGCAGCAGTGGTACCCTCACTGCTGTTAGTCCATCCACCGGCACATTTCGGGTGCGCGGTCCATGGGTGTTTGCTCCTTAAAGATCACCCCGATTGTAGTCAGTGGTTGTGAGAGGTCATCAGGGGTACCCCAGCCAGGAGGAAGCCCAGCCCTGCTGTGCCCACCTGAAGCGATGTTGCGCATTCTGGGGAGATTATACCCAGCATCAGAGACCTCACAAGAAGCCTAGAGCGAGTCCTCCCTGGAAACTATTTCCAGGCATCCAGAGGACCTGGGGCGGGGTGGGCAGGCGGCACTGGCAAGGCTTCTGGCTGTGCAGGAGTGTGCACGAAATGGCCAAACATCTTTCTCCAACCGCTTCCCTGGCAGCCTGTGGCAGTGCCAACTCACCGATGCCTGCTGTGGGGACCTGGGCGCTGTGCTCAGCACCAGCCAGAGCCTGGAGCAGCTGGACCTGAGCGAGAATGACCTGGGAGATGGCAGCGTGCAGCTGCTGCGCGAGGTGCTCAGGCACCCTACCTGCTGCTTGCGGATGCTGTGGTAAGGGACCTTCGGCTCCCCGGGCATCACCTCAGCTGCAGTGCTCCTCCAGCTGCAGGGCCACTCCCCGCGGGGCCTAGGACAGGCCAGGCATGACGTGACCCTGCTGCAGCTCCTAGCCCACCCTGTGAGGTCTGAGAGCGTTTTCTGTGAAGCTACAGCTGCTCCAGGTGCCCTTCCCCAGGACTGCACCGTGCCGGGCAGCTCGACCCGGAGAGGCCCACGTGGCAGCCGGCTCTGTCCTGCTGCCCCACCCCCCACCTCTACCAGCTGCTCACATCTGGAATTAGTGTGATTAGACCCACTGCCCTCCTAAAGCAGTTGGCACTGTCTTGGGACACACTGCCAATGCATGTGGGGACATGTTTCCTCAGCCCCAAAGCAGGCAGCAGGGGTAGCCACTCCGTGCTGCTGCTGCCCTCACGCAGCCAAGGGAGCGGGACCGTGGAGCCAACATGGAGCTGTGGTTACCCCACCAAGGGCTCCATGGACCAGCCCTGGGCTCGGTCTCCCGCACGCTCTCTGCTCGCTGAAGTAGAAGGTGGCAGCTGGGACCAGGGCCAGCCAACTCCAGAAAAGAAACCCAAGCTGGCTCTGCTTTTTGTCCTTTTTTTTTTGGCTGTGCAATGTCACAGCCAACAGTCAATAGCTTGGGGGGGGGGTTTAACCTCTTTCCTTCTCCTCTCCAAAGGCTGAAGAAATCAGGATTAAATGAAGAGCTGTCACAGACACTGGCTGCGCTCAAGGCAGTAAAACCCAACCTGTCTGTGCACATGTGACAAGCAGGACTCGCCTCAGCGCTCACTGACGGAGCCTGCACTTGTCTTAAGAGAGGAGGGGTCTGGGAGAGGTTTGTTCTGTTCGTGAGGTGCTGAAAGCACCTTCCACCAGGCATGGCCAGGTTCTGGCTGAGCCTCCTCAGGAGCACAGGAATTGCCACTTAGAACTGAGACACATTTGTGCATTACAGGTCCAGACAGGACCTCCTCCAAGGTCCTGAGTGGGGGGGGAAGGAAAGGGAGCTGAGGCCATAGGGAACGGGGGTGAGGCAATGGATCAGTCTGAAGGTTCAGTGTTTGGGCCCTGGCTTTGGGAATGCCCAAAACATGCCTGCGCTGCAGATATTTTTATTTGCTCCTCGTACTTCATATGCTGTGATTCTGTATTTCTGGCTGGAGCTCTAGTTGCCAAGGTCTTCTCCCTCTCCTTTTTGGCCATGTAATTATTGTGAACAGTGCTTCTATTATACCCATGCTAAATAAACACCCCCTCCCAGCAACCTCTTTGCACTGTGACATTTCTGCTTGCTCCTCTATCAGCAGCCTCCAGCCCAGGCAGCCCCAGGGATGCTGCCCAGGCCCTGGTTTCTCTCCCACCACCAGGAGCATCATGGTGCAGCCAAACAGAAAGCTGGATTAACAAAGCACAAATCTGTTTAAAGTTCCTGGTCACCCTGGGGACCAGCACAGCTCTCACCGTGGGTAAGAACAAAGCTTTCCTCCCTGGCCCGTGGTGCTGTTCTGGCGCTCAGCCCCAGTCCTGATCCCTGTGTCTGCTGAGGTGACACCTGGGACCACATTCTGTCTCTGTAGCCTGGTCCTGCTCAGTGCACAGCCCTCACCAGAGCCCTCTGAGCAGCAGAACCAGCAGCCCCTTCCCCAGGCACCAGGAGCACAGAGAAGGAGAAGTGACAGGGTGACAGTGCCAGCTGCTCCCAGGTCCCTCCACCAGCTTCTTGGCCCAGCTCATTTCAGTCTCCAAAATTGCTTCACAGCTTGTGCCGATTCCCCGTCCCAGACTGGAAACACTCTGGCAGTGGCTCTGGCAGGGCCCTGCTGGAAGTTGCTGCTCATCCCACCACCAAGCCTGCGGCTGGACATACTGGCGCGGGGCTGAAACTAAACCTGCCCATTGCCAAAAGCATGATGGTGCCTGATGGCCCCTGCTCCCTCCTGTGCCAGCAAACCTCGATCCTCTGGCAGCCAGCTCCAGACAGCAGCCTGGCCTCCGGCTCCCAGCCCCTGCCAGGGCCCAGAAATCACTGCCTCCTTAGTGAGGTCTAACACGGTAATTTGAAGATTACCATGAGGGACAGAAGCCAGCTGGCAGGGAGCAGCTGCAGCCTGTGCTCAGGGGAGCCTGAAATAGCCCAGGAGAGCCTGGAGAAACCAGCGATGCAAGAGCATCCCGGTCTGCAGAGATTAAGGAAGCCCAGAGGTGCCGTGGCAACCCTGAAAGCACCCGAGAAAACCACTAGTGAGAAAGGTCACAAGAGTGCAAGAAAGCCCAGAGAAACCAGGGGAAAAGACCTCCAGGGAGATCCCAAGAGCTCAAGTGATGCTAGGTGCGCTCCAGAGAGACCAGGAAAGCCCAGGTGAATCCAAGGGAGCCCCAGAGAGCTGAGCCAAGGGAGTGCAGAGCGCCCAGGAAAGTGTGGAGGAACCCAGGAGGGCCAGAGGCCATCCCCTACCCCCCAGATCTGAGAAAGATGAAGTGAGGGTGTTGCCACATAGGCTGAAATCAGCTCTGCGGCATCCTGTGTAAGGGGAGGAGTGGGGTGCAGCCCAGCTAGACGCAGCAGGGAGCAGGAGAGAGGTGGGAGCACAGTGAGGGGACCACCAAAGCCACGGGACCAGCTGGACCCTTCGATTGCTGCTGCCCTGGGGAGAGCACTGGCAGCACACCCAGAACTCAGTGCATTGATGAGGAGGCAGCAAGAGCTCTGCAGGAAGAGCTGTGATCATTTGAGCCCGAGCACATCTCCCCTCCAGCAGGCTCAGCCTCTTTCAGTAAAAACCAAGTCAAATCCATCTTCTACCTCATGAGTTACTCCTTTGGGTAACGCTACTGAGAGGGGTTGAAAGACCTAAGGGACACTGAAACCCTGGAGGGACCCAGGAGACCCCAAAAGACACCGAGATAAGCCCAGAGAGCTCAGGGGGACCCAAGAGAGACCAGCCAGAAGGGAAAGAGTCACTGAGAGCCCCACAAGCATTCAGTGGGACTCGGGGAGCCCAAGGTGAACAGAAACAGAACTACTCCCAGGAGCAGGGATGCAATCCAGCAGCCAAAAGCAGCTTCACACAGCCTTTAGTGGCTGCAGAGCTCTGCTGGCACATGCTGAGCTGCTCCGTGCCTCTGCAAAGCTCATCCCAGCTGCTATCACTGGCTCTGCGGAGTCCAGAGCTCTAGAGACCCACCAAAAGCTCTAACAGCCTGCAAGACACTTCCACCATGACACCTGAAAACTCCTCTATTCCAAACCCTCCAACTCCCCCATAAAGCTCCCCAAAACCACTCTGGCAGAGGTAAGCAGGCCTAGAGTGCTCTGAACAGGCCCACGGCCACATCTCTGCGTTTGCTCTTGGCAGCCTGCAGCCAAAGGGGGAGGCAGATCGCCAGCCCAGTACCAGGGTCTGGGCAGGGCTGCATGGGCTAGGGACCCTCCTCCTCCTCGAGGCAGGTCACAGCTCTGATCACACAGCAAAAGGGAACAGCCCCAGCCTGCAGGAGGGATCCCAGGGCAACACGCCACACCACCCAGGGCAGGGGGGAGTCCCTCCACTGTGCTCACGTTTGTGCTAGACAGCGCAGCCCGAGATGGGACAACTGAAGAAAGAGGAAGGAAAGGTTATTTTGGCAAGTGTGGGACTTGGCTCTGACTCGGGGACTTTCCCTTTTCATCTAAGCATCTTCCTCATTGCTACTGTCAGCAGGGTTTAGCTAGCCAAATCTCTCTTGGAATGCCGCCAGCTACACCAGCTAGCACTCTGGGGCCTGTAAGGGCAGCCAAGACCCAGCACTGGTGCACAGCTGTCCCCACACAGCTCTGTGGGGCCTCGGGACCCTCCACTGCCACCACAGCATGCCACAGCTGTCCCCAGGCAACCACCGGCCTGGGCTTGGGATGCGCTGCAGGAGCCAGGAGATGCCTGCTGCCACAGAGCATGCCCCAGGGTGCATGCAGGCAGGGGAGCACGCAGCAGGCAATGCCAGCACACTCCTACAGAAATCACTGCACTGCTTACCCTTTCCTAGCCACAGCTTCCAAATACATCTCCCTTCTGCCCAAGCAAGGCTGTATGCTAAAGCCTCCTAGAAAAACAGGACCAAAAACTTACCCCGGGCTTCATTTTTCCATTAGAAAAGAACAGCAACAAGATACTTAGACATTGCTTTAGCAGTTCAAGCAGATTTTTCTAACTGCAGGAAAAAGATTCTGGCTCAGACTAACAAGAGGTCACAAGTATTCTTGAAGGAAAAACTACTTGCAGATAGAAGCATTGTTAAATACATAAATATACAAAATGCGTTATGAAAATATTACCTGCTCAGGTTGATTAAAAAATTCAATCTTCCCTACAGCAATTTCACAGCTTCCTTGTGTAAGATTCTGCAAGTGATCTGCAGGAATATGTAATGGTGCAATGTCACATCTTCAAACATCTGCATTTTCACTTGCAGAAACCACAGCCATCGATCTCAAGTCAGCCATCCAGAAGTATCATCCCACCATGGCAGGGAGAGGGCGTGGGGAGAGAGGAGAGAAACACTGATAGCCTTTATTGCAAAGGGATTTTATTAAATATTTTCATTTTTCTAAAAAAAAAGCTTAACACTGTAAATACGCTGCATGCTAAGAAAACAGATACACCATATTATTATAAAAACACGTCTCTCTGCAGTTTCTCAGCTCTTGAAGTTGCAACATGGGCCACAGGTAGATTTGGTCCCAGGTGGGGAATGCCAAACTGCTGAGCTTGTGCGCTTGAAGTATCTGGGTTTGCTCTTGCCAAAAATATCCTCCAGCTTAGGGCTTGGAATTAGACCAAAGAGCTGGTCAACATTCACCGGGTGATAGTATTGGTGTAAAATGGCTTGATTAAGCTGAGACCCTATGGAAACAACCATATTGGGGAAGAGACTCGAGTAAGTTTTCAGCACTCTGCTTAACGTTCCCTTTCCCTGCAGGACAGTGACTCTTCTTCCACACCTGAAAAACTACTACCTGTGCAGCAAGTGTGAATAACAGGTTTACTTGCTCACTGCAAAGCTCTGAACTCCACACCCACCTCCAGGTTGCCAGCAGCGCTTGTTTCAAGCCACTCGGCACACAAGGCACACCCCACACCCACCACACCTTGGTTCCCCTGAGGGAGGCCGGCTGCCTCATTACTAGCAGAGCCTTCACCGCTCTTTTCACACCCTCAGATCCAAACACATGCATGAAGGACTTTGGTTTAACTTCAGCACAAGAGCACTTGCAGGAAAGCAGCTCCAGTCCCCCTCATGCTTGAAGCCAGCAGCTGCCAGCACTGCTGAAGTTTCCTGGACTGCGCTTTGGGGAACCTGAGATCGCACCAAGCGAATCGGGAAAGCTCCAGCTTCCCAGGGAATGAATTCAAGGAAGCCAAACCACACTTGGCACCTACCATCAGCCCAGGCAGGGACAGGCTTTCGAGGTTGATTCTCATCATCTGTGGAATCATCACTGTTCAGATCCATCCCATAGTTATTTTCGTTTACCTTTGGGGATCTGGATGCCTTTGTGCCCTTCAAGGGTCTTAAGTAGGATGGGGAGATAGGTTTCTGAAATCACAGAGATAAGCACCGATCAGAAGAGGAAGCAGACCTTGCAATCGGGCAGGAGAGCAGCCAGGGCAGGCTGACCACCCGACCCATGCAGCCTGACCCTTTGCAGGCACCTCAAACCCCTGACACCAGCAAGATGAGCAGGCTGTGCTCTGGTCCCAGCTCAGAGCCTGCAGCGAGATGCTGCCCAGCTATTTCGGCAGTCCCCTCACACTGAGCACAAGCCACAAGTTAAGAGGTGCGCTCCCAATGCCACAGGCTGGGCAAGGAACTTCACTGTAAAGGGAGTGCAGCCAGAAACGAGAGCCAACGGCTCACTTCCTAGAGCAGATGCACCACATGTTCATTTTCACCCCTAGGTCAAAAAACAGGAGAGAGATGAAAAGGTCACCTGCCCCTGTACGGGAAGCCTTTGATCTACACATTAACTGGAAGATCTATAATATTCCTACCCAACAGATAACTTGGGTTGAGATTTTTAGTAAAATCCAGAAATGCTCAAATCCTCTTTGTCTTTTAACTGAACTTTGCTTAGAAGCCATGGACCGCTGAAAGCCAAGCTGTAGCACAGGACTGTGTGCTGCAGCAGGGACTGCAAACACAGGGCTGAAACAGCCAATTGCCCACCCTGGGCTCCAAGCTGCCAGAAGAGCCTGCCAGTACCCAGCCAGGAAGAAGCCAGGGCTCCGTTTCACACTGAAGCTGCAGGTCAGAAGAGCGCAAGCCAAAGGTCAGCGATACCTCCTGGCTTTGTGGTGAGGAACAGGGATGACTAGAGACAGGATGGCCTTTTGTCATACAGGACAACCTAGAGGTGCTGACCCTCTGGGAAGGCAACCCTAATTCTGCAGGACTATGCGTTAAAGGAATACAGAAATACACACATGTCTGTACAAATACAAAAACTGTCACTGTGCTCAGTGACTTGATAACCCCTTTTAACCCCTTTCCCTCCTGTTTTTTGCATAAAAGCCCTGGAAGAACACACTGTGTATGTCTAAGTACTTGTCTTTTGCACACATGGCTCTACCACTTGAACCCTTTCATGTGTTTCCCGGCAGATCTGGTTTTCATCCTCCAGAGCTCTGACATGAGTCACAGCATGGAGAAGTCAAGGAGTCAGTCAGCCCAGAGACAAGCGGGTTTACTGGCAGAGGCAGTACTCAAATCTGTTCGACTCTGAGCAGCTTTTACCTCCACCCCTCCAGCAGTTACCAGGTTTAAGCAGCTCCAATTCAAACAGTCCCTGGAGACCCAACAGCCAGCCAGAATCAGGGCTGCTGCAGGCTAAGCTGACGCCTCATGGTGCGCTGCCATCCTGTGGCCATTTCCGACATCTTTTCCAAGATGAAGCACTTTTTCCTTCATGTTCCCCGTGCTGAGCTCTCCACCAAGCACCCAAGATAGACATACATCCCCTTCTCTGCACAGAGGCCTGTTAAACACCAACAGCCTGCACTTGACTGTTGCATTTCCTGCACCATCACTGATGGATAACAAATCTGCAGGCTGGCTCCAACCACAGGAGCCAATTAGATACCACAGACTCGTGTTATTTGAGTGCTTGGCTGCAACCGGGACTCACCTTTACAGTTTTTCTCAGCCATGCACCACAGGCAGCAGTTAATTCTTCTGGTTGCTTGATTTTTTTCTCCTCTCCCAGCTGCTGCTGAGGCTTCTGCAGTCGATCTTCCTCCTGTTACAATGCAAAAATTAAGTCATTCTTCATTCATGTTCACCCAAGCAAAACAACCAGACTGTGTCTGGAACTGAGCCATATCTTCTGGGGTCCTTGCAAGAAAACCCTCGGTTTCTCTGTGTCTTCTGCAGAAAAAAAACCCAAACCAAAAACCCAGGACTCAAAGCAGCTCCTGTCTTTGCTCAGAGCCAGATCGACAATGCCTCCAGAGCCCATGCTTACTTTAACTGCTTTGGGCCAGGTATTACAAGCCATGGCAGTGGATTCTGGAGGCTTGGCTCTCTTCTGCGCAGGCAGTGGGTGCAACATTTTTGGCCTCTCTTCCTCCTAAGGGAAAAAAAAAAAAAAAAAAAAAAATCACTGCTTGGGCTCCTTTTCAACCCAAACCACTTTTTCTAGGTGTTTCTTCTCCCATTCTACTCAGTAGGGAAGACCTAACAGGAAGGCAAGAGCTGCAGGCATTTTGGATTATATTCAATATCTCTCTTATCTGGAGGACCTGTGCTGTGGCTCACTCCAGCCCAGCTGCTGGCAGCATATGAAGAATTTAAACCTTCATTAAAAATATATAGCACAAACAGGAGTTTGAATGTCATGGACCTAGTGAGTAAGGGCAGCAAGAGTAAAAACAGAAGGAGGAATTTATCCTTAGAAGTAGCAGCATTTCAGGGTTTGATTTTTTACTAATTAAGGAGGCAGAAGAAAGAGTGACGTTAAAAGTAGAGTGAAAATAAAATGTTGCTGTGATATTTTCAGACAAACAGCCTTGACTTTGACCCAATAACATTCTTCAAGCGCAAATAAAACTACATGAAGCATTGATACCTGAAGTTTGTTATGGGGATCATATCCTCCAAATACAGTGAGTGAATGTAGTATTAAAAAAACCTCTCTTACTAATTTCCATATTCATTTAAGTATCGGTGAATGCCATTCGGAGGTGTTCTTCAAAGTGCAATTTTATGGCTGTCACCCATCTTGTGATGGGGCTGAGAAGGCTCACCTGTTACCAAGAAAACAGTCAACCCCAACTTTATCAACAGAGTTGGCTTATTCTCACACAAACCCCAACTCCTTACAATAATGTTTGGCTTGTCATCCATTTTATCATATTTGTTCCTCTCAATAACATAACAGCAAATGTTAAAACCTTAACCAGTAACACAGCGCTTGGAAGACAAGTCTGTGTATCCTATGCCTTACTAGTTTGCAACAGAAGTTGTTCCAAGACCACTTCAGCTCCCCACCTTTATGTTTTTTTCTGTAAGCACTGATGACTCCAGCTGTAGTTGGAGGGCCTTCTCTTTCACTTGCTGTTTGTGATCCCTGGGGAAAGAAGTTGTCATTTAGTTAGAGGAAAGCATGTCTGCCCACCCCCTCAGGCATCCTTATAGCCTCTTGCTTCAGCAACTGAAACCTTTGGGACAGCCAGACAGTCCCAATTTCAGCAATACTATTTATATTTACTGCTTCACTGTGCCTGCTGCCAAATCCCCTCCTCCAGGGTAGCAACAAGCTAATACCTCTCCTTCACTTGTTCCACCTGTTGCTGCTCTATAAGATTTTTCAGTTCCAAAACTTTCTCTCCTTTTCCTTTCACTCCATCTTCTCTCCTCTTCTGCAGTGTTTCTTGCTGCCCAAATTTGTCTTCCTCCTGAAGACAGAAGAAAACCCTTGTAACCCTCCAGCTCAGGTGGGTCAAAATGGAGAAAGCAAATGCTTTGAGACAACCTATGCCAGTTATGTCTCATTCTCATTTCCCACAGCGGTCTCCCCCTTCTGTCCACACAGGCCCAAAGTATCCTTGTGTTTAAATCCAACATCAACTGTCTAGACAGAAATCTTGCAGCATGGACACTAAAATCCCTGCAGCAGGAGAGGCAGTAACCCTTCCCTGTCCCACCAGTCAGAACAGTGCACGAGTTTCCTGCTACTCCCTTTTCTACACGCAGGAGGGACTTGGAGTTGAGCTTACCATCCTCAGCCATTTCTGCTTCCGTGCATCAGCTTCCCCACACTTCTTGGACAGCTTTTTCTTGCTCCGCTCCTCTGCCACTTTCTCTTCTCGCACTTGTGAGAGGTGCACCTGAGAAAGACACACATGTCTGCTCCACCGCCCCCGAGGACACACCGCACAGCCTTGCCCAAATGGAGGACAAGGACTGCTTCTGAAGGCTGCGATATCCCAGGTCCTGATGAGACAGAGAACCCAACGCCCAGCAAGTGGCACACATGCATTGGATTTAGTGCCAATCTCCTGCAGCAAGACTACCACTTACCACAGGCCACGCAAAGAGACACCCATTGCTTGGGGTGACAGGGGAGGGGAGCACAGAGACTATTACACAACCCCAAAATACATGTCCCCATCTTGTGATTCTCTGCAGAACAAGGGGTTCTAGCACCTGGTTGCTACTTCTCCTGCAGTGCTGCTGCTGCCTAACTGAACTGCAGAATGAACTGGGGATGCGAGAGCTGACTGAGCCCCAGCAACACAGTTCCATCACTTGAGCTCTGTTGCAGCAAAAGCACTAGTATGTCCACAGCAGCAGACTAGTCAAGACTGGGAGTATTTTTGGCTGCTCAGTCTTTGGGAAAGGCTGAAAAGAGCATGATTCCTTTGTTTTCTGCTAAGGCTGACTCTTTCCAAAGGTTACTTTGGTCCACATTTAGTCCCCAAAATGAGCAACCATCCTTCTCCCAAAGGCTGCTAGGGCACAGCCTCCTCAACCCTGCAGAACCCATGCGATTGCACAAAAGCAGCAACACCATCCACACACAGCAATGAGCAGTCCATCCTAGCATGCTCTTCATCTGCCCGCCCCCAAACAGGGGCCAGACACTGCTTTAAAAAAACATGATACAAATACACACACAGCCAAGTCTACTAGCCATAAGCATCCCTTGCAGGCTTGGTAGCTATTCTTTCCCACCACATCTTTGCAACCCCTTGCAAGTACCACACCTTCACTGTCTGTAATGTTTTGTGTGAACAGCTCGCTCAGTGCGCTGTGAGCTGAGTAAGGCTGTCTCATTGGCAGGGCCTGTTCACAGGACAGTTGAGGGATGCTGACACATTCCTTGAACACAGAACACCATAAACACTGCATGTAAGAACAGGAATGTTTAGCACCACTGCAGAGGTACAGAGAACAAAAGCCTCCTCATGTTAGACAGAGGATTTCAGTGTCTCTGATGCAGACTTACCCACCACCTGATTAGTCACCATCAGCAGCAACCCAGGGCTTGCATGTATCATACCCGCAGCGTGTCTACACCCTCTTGGTCTCACAGCTCACCGAGGTAATGTCACTATACTGCACGGTCCAAAGCTTGGTTAGCCTTCTTACCTTCTCATCATTCTGTAAAATCTTCTGCTCCATTCGCTTTTTCTTCTCCTCTTCCATTTGTTCCACCCGCTCCCGAGCCTGCAGTGCCTTCCTCAGACGCTCTTCTCTCTTCCTGGGCAGCATGTGTGCAAGAGGGGCTTGTTAGCTTTGCCTGCTCTAGCAGAGAGGATGCTGGGGGAATAGGGACTTGCCATGGTACTGGGGAAAACAGTTATTTTGCTTGACTTGCTTTGGCTGAGCTGAGCCTTGGCTCACTTCTGGATGAAGTTTAGATATTATCAGGTGCTTTGCATCAACACAGTTCTTCTTACTGCCATGAGCCATGAACAGAAGGGCTCAGGGTGCTCAGGCTGTACCACTTGCTAAATGCTCCTTCCAAACAGGAGGCACAAAGCGTGGGACAGCAGTGCTGTCTGCCAGGCAGGAAAGGCCTCAAAGGCAATTCTGTGCTGAACCAGGGAAGGAGCAGGGGGTAAGGGACCCAACTCACTGTTTCATTTCTGCCTGCCGCCGCCTCTTTTCCTCCTCCACTTTCTTTTTCCTCTGTTCCTCAGCCTCCTGCTTCTTCCTGAGGCTTTCCAGTCTCTGCCGCTCCCTCTCCTGAAGGGACATGAGTTCAGGCTGTACCAATTGCTGGGGCCTGTTTCTACCCTCAGGCTGCTTGCACACAGGCAGCTAGAGGCTAGGCAGCCTGCTAAACAAAGAAGTCACTGTCAGAGTCATATTCACCCACACACCAGGATGGGAAGTGAACAGTAGGGAGGAAACAGGTTTGGCATCAGTGCTTATTCAACTAATAAGAACAGAAGAGTCAGGTATAGGAAGGAAACACCTCAGTCCTTCAGCTGTAGAGAATATGTTTAGGCAAGGAACAGCACACTCCTGCTGTAGGTGACCACCTGTAGCAGCAAATGCTTCTTGCCCGGGACAGTATTCTACACCAGCAGCTGGGAGGATGGGGAAGAAGGAGCACAGTGCAAGCGGCCTCGCTTAGAGGCCAAAAGGTTTCTTAGCAGCTCCCAGCCCCAGCAGAACACACCTGAAAAAAGATCCTGCCACCTCACCACTGGTGTGGCCAGTTGACTTATTTGGACAGGGAGCTGCATGGATGCCAGTGTGAGGGGAAAGCTGTCAGTGCCCGTGAGGCAAGAAGCACAGCTGTTACAATCTTCCAGCCCCCACAGTTAAGGGTGTCATTACTTACGACAAAGTCTCCCTGTAGAGAAGAGACAAAAAAAATAGATCAAGGCTTTGGAAGCAACACTAGAACTCCCCTTCACAGCATGCACACCCCATTCTTAGCTGCAGCTCCTCACCAGTATGTGGTAGAGAAACCATTGCCTGACCCCACACTGTCTGTCCTTCAGCCCCACAGCAGCCAGTTATGCAAGACACAAGGGCAGATTCCCACTGCAAAGAAAAATCTTCCCACTCTCCTATGGTTCAACAGTCCCAGAATATAAAAATGTTGCTGCTGACTACAATTAGAGCAGCTGAGATTTCTCTGCTCATGAGGAAGGTTTGAGGATGGGTGCTAAAGACTCCTGGCCAACAACAGTGTGTGTGGACAAACTATGTAAGGCAACACTGACCAGTTTTCCTTCACCGGTGAGGATGAAGTAGAACTGTGAGGCCAGTTTGCTACGAGGACCTGCACTAATCCACAGTATCAGACAGAACTAGGAATATGCTTATGCTTTTCTAAGCAAACAGTCCCTCCTGACACTCCTCCAACCTTGACCCCTCCTCCAGCCCTGCGAGGGAATGTGGGACTCTGACACACCTTAAGATCAAGCCGGGTGGGAGTATTGCGTTTGATGAAGTTCTTTATGACACCCCCACGTCCTGTGGGCCCTGGGCTCACAAGCAGCTGGTTTCGCTGCACAGCCTGCAGGAAGTTTTTCAATGGTCTAACCATCTAAGAGGAAAAGATGTCGGGAAGTCAGTACCTGCCAGGGAAAGGGAGGCAAAGGACCCTGGCACCCACTCACCTTGCTAGCTGGAGAGGAAGAAGTTTGGTCTGCTGAATTCTGCTTGTCACCCGAAGGAGGAAGGGTATGACCCCCTGGCTGCTGCCCATTCTGTGTAACATCCACTGCTCGTTTACAGCTTCTTGTCCTGATGGCACTAGCAAGAGGCACGTTAGGTGACCACTGTGCTCCCTGATCTTTCCAAAAGTATTTACTTGCTATCACACTCTCCCCTCTGCCAACTCACCGCTGCTAGAGGACATGGGCCTCCTACCAACTCAGTGAGCCCCATGGCCCACGCACCATCCCATTGTGAAGGAGGGCAGAAAAGGCACGCAACAGCTCGGTAGGGGAACACCCAGGCTCCAGAGCAGTAATGTACAACATCACGCTCACTCTCATGCTCCACCCAGAGCCTCAGCAGGCGAGAGGTCTTTGGTCTATCAGGTATTAGCAGCACAAGATAGACATAACCCTGGTGTTTGCAACTAGCCAGCCCAGTTCAACTCACTGCCAGGGTTTCATGTGCCTTATAAATAACTTTGGATGCTCACAGGTTTACCTGTGTCAGAAATTGCTTCACTTGCTTCCCCTAATTCCAGGGAAAACCAGGGAGAACATCTTCACTGCACAGTTGGGGCCCAATCCAGTAGCAGCCCTGAGGAAGGCTGCATATTCTGACCCATCACACAGTGCTAGGCATCCGCATGAGAACAGAGGTTACCATTGCCTCCCTTCCCATCCACTACCCACAGCAAATTCACCCCAGCAAAACCAGGGCAGGAGACTGAAGGCAAAGCAAAAATCAGCTGAAGTCTCATGTGAGACACCAGTAATACAAGGAGTGAAGGAGTCAGTCAGGTATTCCAGACATTTGCACAAGATAAAAATAAACAGGTCAGTCACCTATTCGTGTTGCCTTCTGAAATTACTCCCAGACCACCCCTTTATGAACCACTCAGAGTCACATCTATGCTGTAAATTAACTGTGCTATCTTAAGCACTTTTGCTGGTTTGTGCATCAACTCATGTGCCTGCTCCCCAAGCGAGACCTAGGTCCCAGACCCAAACAAGGCTCAAGAAGTCACAAGTAACTTCCACAAGACAAGACCTGGCCAAAGAAAATTTCAAAACTACATCGGAAGTGGGGGGGGAAAAGTAGGGAAACAAACACTCAAGGCTTTTTAAAACAAATTACTTAAAAAGCCAGGCCTGAGTCCTTCCAGACCACTGGCTCATTCCTCCTCCTTGCAAATGTCTCATACCAGATGCGGGAGGGATTCTCCTGGGACTTGGCACAGTGGGGCTGTTCCTGGTTCTTGTTCTGGGGTTCACTGTTTGGATTTACACAGCTTCCTGTGAAGAAAGCTGTAGTTAGCACCACGCACAAGGCATCCTGAAGTGCTCTGGTTCTTGTCTCCAACTCTCATGTGCTCAGAGTCCCATGCCATGTAACCAAACCGAGAAACCAGCAGCCTGAATGGCTACCTGGAACATCAGTGCTGCATACATACACTGTGAAGCATGCTGTAGTACACATGCTGTACAAACCCTTTTGAACATGCACAACGTGTCTCAGCAAAAGGCCTCCAGCTACTCTTCCCTCCACTGCAGCTACAGCTGCTTATCAGATCCTATAGTTCCCACAGGGGATAAATAAAAAGCCTGAATCTCTCCCTCACCTTGCTTTGAGGCACAGTAAACAAACGGGACCTATAAATCCTCACATAATATAAACCCAGAGGAAATGGATGTCAAGGTGCTTTAACAGAACATTACCCTATGTGGAAGATTCCACATCTAAGAGCAATCTCCTTTCCAAGTGTTCTCACTTACTCGTGCAGACTGAAGTTGGGCAGGACAGCATTTGTCTCAAGGCTTGGACACATTTACAAGATGTCCTTACTTATCTAATTGCACGTTTCACCTCTTCAGGAGATCAAAAGTTTACCTTAACTGGTCAGAGGTGGTTTTGTTTCAACATGAGTCCCAGATTTTCTACAAGCCCTCATGTTGACTCCCTAGTCTGTGTCTCTTTGGGGCTTCATGCAAGAAAAGCAAGAAAGCTCAAAGTTACCTTCGTTGTTCCCTGCCTGCTGCTCAGGAGGAGGTAAGTGCTGTGCAGAAGGGCTGGCAGCTTGTATACTTTCACATGAAATGAGGATGACTTCAGGAATCTGCAAGAAAAGGAAACAAGCATTCTCTTAGCACGGTTGCTCCAAAGAACAAGGCTACCACAGACCTGCTGCCCTGAAAAAGCCAGTCACTTCCAACTGCAATCCCGCTGCTAGGCTAGGGCCCACTTCTGAGCTACAGCATGCATGCTGACTGGCTCGTTTCAGCAACAGGGGGTCTGCTCACGAAACACCAGCCACTGCAGGAAGGACAGGTGCCCAGCATTTCTTAACCAGAGCAGGTGCCTTACTGAACCTGGACTCCAAAGTCAAAGCACCTTGAGCATGACAGGCAGCTGTTACATACCTTGAAGACCCCAATTTTCAAACTACAGATATTCCAGCAGTGAAAGACAAGTCCCTGTGAAATGTTTCAGGTTACAACATCATTAGGCACTTTAAGTACCTTTACGGTATATTCACAGGATGTTTTTGCCAGCTCAAAGGAGGGGATGGGTTTCTTTGTCCTGCTACCACTGCAGGCTTACACTAGCTTGCTGCATACATGGCCTCAGTGGCCAGGGAAAGCACATTAACTTGAACTACCCTCCTGATTTTTGTAGCTCAAACCAGCCGTGCAACAGGGACAGGCTAAGAATACACACAGTCTATTACTATGCCCAGCTGACAGGCAAAAGCTTGCTGACTCCTGGGAACCTGGCCAAGCACCTCTGAAAGCTCCATCTTGAAAAGGCCTTATCAAGGCACAAAATGTCTCTGCCCACCAGAAGCCAGAGTGCCAGCCGGCTTATCTAGCTGCCTAAGCATTAGAAGGGCAGCACTGTCCAACTCAGCAGTGCCTTCGCTGGGCGTGAAGGGACATGACAGAGCGATCCCTGGCCACATCCCCTGCTTCCAGTGACAATGCTCAGCAAAAGGTATCAACTCAGGCGAGAAGATGTCTAGACAGATAGTTTGTAGGTTGCTCCTTAAAACTTACCTTTTCACTTGGGGGATTCAGTTCCAGCCCAGGTCTGTAAAGGAAGAGCAATTTTAATTATTTCAGCTCTGAAGGGTGAGTTACAGGTGATAAAAGTACGATGCAGCCAGCATGTGTAACCCCAAGGAAAGCACATCCACACAAGCCTGTTTCAGCCAGGCCACACAGAGGTGGAGAGGTAAATTCTTCTGACAGACCGTACCACTGCATTACTGAACATCCTGAAAAGCCTTGTTCCCTTCCACAGAACTTCCATGTAGCAGGTAAAAAGAAAACTTGGTGAGCCTTCAGTGAAGTCGTACCTGCCCACCTTTCAAGCCAGACCACAGCTGACTGACCTCCAGCACCACCAGGCACTCGAGGCTGGTTACAGCCAGGAATCCCAGAACATTATTCACATGATGCCAGCCAACACCAGGGAGAGCAACTGCTGGCAGCCTCACCCTAATGCAGTGCTTAACCTCACCGTGCTCTGAACAGACTTTTGAAAAGGGCTGTGCCTAAACAGCAAGCTTTGAGATACCAACCAGACCCAGGTGACAACATCACCTCAACAGTCCATTACAAAACCAGCCCTACATATTTAATATAAAAGGAACACATATAGCTTCCTTGCAGGGTTTTCTGTGGTTTCTTTCTGCCTGCTTTATGTGGTAGCCTCACCTCATGCTGCTAGTCCCATCATCTTCCACAAAAACTTCCAAGGAGCTTTGACCTGGAGGAGAAAAACATAAACTAGTTTGGGGATTTCATTCTGATGCTTCCCAACAGCAGCAGTGCATGCGTGGTAGAGCTCGGGTCTCTGTACAGGCTTTCCTCCCAGGGAACACGCTGATTGCTCATCTCAGCTTTCCACACCAGAACTACCACCTCCTTCAAGTGTCACTGACAAACTGGTGTAGGCTGGGAAGGCAGAGAACTGAAGCAGCAGCTCTTCTGCCTGCAGACTGCTCCAGCCGCACAAACATGCTCTTGCTGTGTCAGAGACAGCATTTCCCAGTCAATTGACTTCAGCTCCTGCCTCCTTACACAGTTTTATGCAGAGATTTGGTGGATTTAGGCTGATTTCATTCCCCCCCTAACACCACTTAGCTGAAAGTGTTATAATGAATGCCTAGATACAGCATGACTCAAAGCTGACAAAACCAAATACCAAAGGCCTCAGTGCTTTATTAGAAGCCAATCTGTCTTCAGAAGCTATGATTTTAGAAAGTCCAAAAACCAAAACCTTCCCAGGAATAGTGGGAATAGAGGATTCAGGAGTTTAGTGCTACCAGGAATAGCCTGGATTTTGGAACTGTTTCCTCTGATGACTATGCTATTTGGTTCTCTATCTTCACCCAAAAAGCATTTAAGTTCCTCTGCCAATTTCAGCCAAATTTCAGGGGTGGAGACATTCAGCTCCTATACATTTTTCAGAGAGCTGGCAGAAGACACACAAATTAAAGCTCCTCCCCAGGGAACGAAATAGTGTCTTCTGTTGGGCCAAACCACACATGTGGCTAGAACCAGCCAGACCACATTCCCCTTTTGCTGGGGTTTTTTTTTCGTTTGTTTGGGTTTTTTTCCCCTCCCACAACCTAAGTAACCCAACCTCCAAACCCTTCGCCTATACTCCAGCAGGCACTTCCTTCACCTGCTGCAGAAAAACACAGCCCGAGACTTGGTCTGACAGCAGATGAGAACCTGAAGACTGCACCCCAAATCAGTGGAAGCCACAAGGTCTACAAATGAGGAGGCTAAGAGGAGCCAAAGACAGTCAATATGGATGAGCAGCTCCACAGCTGCTTACTCCATGCACCAAAGCACAGAAGCTGACTGAGCCAAAGAAATGCATTTGACAACTGAAAGAAACTTACAGCTCACTCTGCTGGAGGCAGAGGACGATTCCCGCGCTGCTGCCTTCTTTGAAATGGCCCTGCTGATAGACCGACGGATCATGCTCTCTCTTTTGCTGGCCAGTGAATATTTTTCTGCCAAGGAGGCCCTATGGCTCTTGTGGGGGCCGCACACAAGGCTTCGGCGTGCAGAACAGCGGCGTGTTTTGGACATCACTGTAGTTATTCTGCTGTCGGAGTCCTGGAAAAGCACCTTTTCGAGGCCTTGAGGAGATCCATCTCCTTCTTGAGGCATGGCAGGATCTCCATTTCTAGCAGCCTTGGGAGTGGAGGTACTTGCACTTCTTTCAGGGGCTCCCTTCCCTGCTACCGTGTCAGCAGGGATGACAGAACACAGACTGTGCAGCTCAGTGTCTGCATCCCCCTTGGGCAACTGCTGGCTTGTAACAGCCTCACTCGCCTGGGACGTCACTGCACAGCCAGGCATGGGCACCTCTTCCCCCTGACAGTCAGGGTTCTGGGGTTGGTATTTGCTGCAGCGCCTTTGGGAACTTGGCTTGGAAGATGCTGGCTTGATGCTGCTTCTCCTTCTGGACAGCCTTAAATAAAAATAATCTGAAATGAAGCAATGAAGAAGTCTCCCACTCCCAAATGATTTTTAGAGGGGGAAAAAAAAAAACAGCAGACAAGTTTGGAAGTGAACCTGTAGGCTTCCTCCCTCCACCATTCCCCTTGGCAACCCATCCTTTAGCACTGGTGAAATGCAGGAGCTGAACCTTGAGAGCTCACAGATGTGCTCTGTCAGAGTTAGTTGGCTAGAAACGGGAGTTTATTACTCTGCTACCCGCAACATGTTTTGTGCTGAACGTTACTCTCTATACCATAGGCAGGAATGCAGGACACATACGCTCACTGCAACCATCCCAGCTATCAGCCTGGCACTGATTCACAAATAAAAGTTGTATTGCATGGACACAAACAGCAGCAGCTGAGGTACTGGGACACTGGTTGCTCTTTGCGGATAGTAACCCACAGCCCTGGGCAGAGCTGGCACCAGGGGCCAGTAAAGTCACACTGGTACAACCAACTTGACTCTGCCTTCAGCACAGTATAGGCATCCACACAGGGAGGGATTTTGGATCAAAGATATTGCAGTCTCCCACAATCAAGTCAGTGTGGAAGTCTCCCCTGTAGAGATCTACAAGATCCCAACTAGAAGCAGAAGGCTCTCTGGCAGGCTGCTCAGAATAAAGCACATCACAAACACTAGGAAAGCAGGGACCCAAGTGCTAAGAAAATTGCTCTAAACAGTTTTTGAACATGGCTGGGAAACAGCAATGCTGCCACACATGTAGGACCTGAGTGTTATCCTGAGGAAGGCAGCAAAAAAGATACCTATACAGTTAGGAGTAATTATTTCTTTGAACGACTTAAGAGAAAAATCATCAGGCACAGTAACTGCCTCTAGCTCTATTACTTCAGTTAAACTGACCAACTACCCAGAGGCTTGGGGAACTCTGGCAGTGAATCTTTTGTGCTGCATTAGGTAACTGCCAATGCTTCATCAGCAAGTCAAGGAGATCAGGTAGACAAATCCAAAACTCAAGGACTTTGCTTGCCCAGAGAA
Organism: Falco naumanni; assembly: GCF_017639655.2. Taxonomy (NCBI): domain Eukaryota; kingdom Metazoa; phylum Chordata; class Aves; order Falconiformes; family Falconidae; genus Falco; species Falco naumanni. Next base: position 20,623,242 of record NC_054063.1, on the reverse strand, counting down.
AGGTAGCTTCTGATGCCAAAGTGATCCAGAGGTAGCCAGGTAAAGGGCAGAGATTGGAGACAAGGACAAAATGGAGAGCTAATGTGGAAGCACATGAGAGCTAGAAAAGACAGCTATGAAAACCCGCTGCGGTGTAAGAACAAAGTTTTACAGCGCCTGGTGCACAACCACCAGTAAGCAGTGACTTGTCCTACTGCCAGTATTCAAGTTGATACCCTCTGCCCTCCTGTCAACCTTGTTCTCTTTAATTTCTCACTCTGACTTCTAGCAAGAAGAGGGACTTTTTGCTAGAATTAGCAAAAAAGACCAAGCAGGAAATGTGTAACTAACAATACACTAAGAAATCAGTTTTAAAATACATACAGAGAAAAACAACAATGGCCCGACCTTGCAGGATGGAGCACAACATGCTGAATCACAGCATGAACTTCCCGTTGACAAATGACCACCCACCCAGGCATTTTGTCGCATCAGCATCTTTTCCAAAACCAAGTTTAAATGAGGAAAAATACACGCAAGACTTATCTTCTTCAGGGAAGCAATCCAGCTGCTACCTGAAAACAGTATGTCTTAAGAGCTCTCCTTGTTTAGATCTGCAACATTTTCTTCTCCTGCTCTCCTTCACCACACACATGCATAAGCTTCCCACGCTTCCTTACTATTCTTGCTGTTCTCTTCATCCTCCATGTCTGGTTTCTGACAGTCTTTTAGTTCTAACTCTTCCTGTCCAACTTCTGTGGGGTTTTTCATTACGGTTATCAAAACTAAAGTGCCTTAATACATAGTTTACTACCACATACCCAGTGATGAGGTTTGGGTCACGCTACAGAAACTGTCAGCATGCCAGCCCTCAGCTCACCACAAATGCTTCTCCGAAGGGAAGGTTACTTTAACTGTCTTGCTGTTGACAACAGGATGAGAGCAGATACACAGTCAGCTACTATGAAGCACTGGCATTAAGAAAGTTAATTAGCATCACAGCCATCCCTGACTACATATGCAATTTAATCGTGCTCTACACCATCCTGCCTTGGCATGTTTTGCAGGCAACTGTTGTCTACTCACAACTAGTTTTAAAAACCACAAGTGCAGTTGGTTCTAAGCAAATTGCTTGGAATTTTCACTTCAATTTCTCCACTAATCCCTTTGAGCCTTTCTGCCTGTTGGTTGAAACAGTGACCATGAACATGCATCACTTGCAGTAAATTCCACTCTCAGGTTCTCTTGGGCACCAGCACAAAGGTTTAGGGAGTAATCACCAGTAGCAACCTCAAGCCAAAAATTGTGCTGAAAAAAACCAAATCAAAATCCAAACAGACAAGAAAACAGAATATATAGTACTCTTTGTTTCTGATCGGAAAAAAACCCAAACCAAACATACATGGAAGCAAAGGAAACCAGCCAACTCTATCCCAAAATTTCACAAGAATCAACATGCTGATTAATCTTGACATGCCCTTTTAAATGTATTTGCTAACTCAGGGAATAAAGTAACTATTTTATGTTCCTGTGTATGTGGAAAAAATTACTATTTTGTTTCCCTCTTAAAGGACACGCAACAGAGCCAGAACAAACCGACTCACCTACCTCCTCCTGTTTGGCTCCTTATTTTCATCTTTCAGGCAGGAAGACTGCCTTTTCTTGAGACGCCTCCTCTGTGATGGTGTTTTAGGCATTAATACAGGTTCAGCCCCAAAGCTGCTGTTAGGCAGACAAACACATAAGACAGATTGCTGTACCCCACTGCCCAAAACACTACTACCCACAAAACCGGGGATGAGTGCTAGGTAGGAAACATGGGAGTGAGATGTACCAGCCACCTGGCACCAAGGCCAAAACCGAGCTGCTGAACCCACAGCTACTCAGCTGTGAAACTCCAGACGTGCCCTTCGCTTACAGGGGCTGGAAGTGCTTTGAGGCCAGCCAGCTCCCCGGGGAACGGAGAGGTCCCCTCGGGGGCAGCCCCTACCTCTCCAGCATCCTCACGCCCTGCTCCTCCGCCTCCCGCAGCCAGGCCAAGTGCCTGTGCTCAGCATCGTGGAGGAACCGGGAAAGCCTCTGCCTGCACACCTCCAGCAACTGCGTAGGGCCGTCAGCCTCTGCCATGGCCCTGTCTGAAACACGGGAGGAGAGAGGAAGGTTCGTAGGCACTCGGGAAGAGCCCGCCGGCAGGCAGCTACAGCCAGCCTGCTCCCCGCCTCGGAATGGACCCCGAGGACAGGCCAGAGCTTAGGCCCTAAAGGCTCCCCGAGCCCCGCTAGCTGCCCCCTACACGAGGCAGAGCCGGCCCACGAGGCCTAGGCATGCTCCGCCGCCCCCTCACGCACCCAGCCGCCTAGAGACCGCACCGCACCCTTACGGGCACGGCTTGCCTCCGCCCCAGGATCACCCCGGCCTCCACCAATCACAGAGCGCGGCGCCCAAGCAGGGGTCTCTTATTGGTCACCGCCTACGTCCATCACTCCCCCGCTGTTAAAACCCAGCAGCCAATTTGCTTGCCCTTCCAAGCCCCGCCTTCCAAGCCGAGACCTCCGCCACCACGGGGATTGATGGCCTGAAGGGAGCCGATTTTGAGCTCTCCCGTGTGGCCTCGCAGCCAATGGGGAGGGCGGGCTGGGGGGCGGGGCGGCGACGATAGGCTGGCGCGGCCGTGACGTCGCCAGGGCGGAAGGCGGGCGCTAGGTTTGAATTCGAGGCGGGGCCGGGCCGGGGTCGCGCGCGGGCGGTTGAACAGGGGCGTTCTGAGGCGATGGCGGGCCCGGCGCAGCTGCCCGCGGTGTGCGGCCGGCGGCTGGCCCAGCTCCTGCAGCAGGTGGATGATACCGACCTGCAGTGGCTGGCGGAGATCCGTGAGGAGGCGGCTAAGATGTTCACGAGGTACCGATCCCCCGCCGCCAGCTGCCCTGGGCCGCTGCCGGCCGTCCCCCGCGCTGAGCCCCCGCCTCTCGCTTCCCTTCACAGCCACTACAGCGATGAGCCGGAGCTGATGCCCAAGACGCCGTCGCAGAAGAGCCGGCAGCGGAGGAAGCGCAATTCTGCGCTCCGGGAGGAGAACCAGGAGCCCGGCAGGAAGAGGTAGGCCGGCCGGCGCCCCCCGTGAGGCGGCCCTACAGGCCGCGGGGGGCGGGCCGGGCTGGGGGAAGCGGAGTGCCGGGCTCCCCTCAGCGCCTGGGGAGGAGGGCAGCTGTGGGGGGGCTGGAGAAATCCTTTGTGAGAGGTCGCACGGGGTCTCCTCCCCGCAGCGCCTCCCTGGCGTTCTCCCCTCTTCCGTGTATTGAGGGTCCGGCTGGACTCCGGGGCGCGCCTCGGCCCAGCGGCCTGGGAACGCCACGGCACCGCCGGCCTGTGAGAAGCGCTGTTGTCACTCGAGTTTCGTTTTGTGTCTCTGTGTTTCAGAGCGGTTATGTAGCCCCATTCTGCAGCTCTGTGTATACTGAGCTTTTAGAGTGGCTCGTCCCAGATGTTTTAGCTTTGTTTCTCTGCGTGTTCTCGTTTGTGCATGGAAGGACTTTGGTCTGTTCCTGAGTCCAGCTCCAGTCTAACACGCTGTTTGTATCATTAGATTATCTAGAAAGAGGAATAGCAGTCTTAGACTGGCACCCCGTGCACGATGCTCTCAACGACTCCGAAATAAAGAAAACCTAGAACTCAGCAGGGCTGAGGCCAAAGACTTCTCTCCACCAAAACGTGTGACAAGATCTCAGACTGCAGCACTTGCTAAAAGCACAGAGAGCCTTCCTAAGACGCCTCCTGGCCAGCAAGCAGGAGAGAAGGTTCCCATATCCGAAGCTGATATTGGTAATCACGTTAACATGATGACAGACCTCCAGAAGAGTGCATCTAAACCAGCGAAACAGCTCTCCACAACCATCCTCTTAAGCTTAGATGATTGTTCTGAAAAAAGCTGGGTTGCCAAATCACCGCCTGTGCCTGCAGCCACTGAGCTGATAGTTCCTCATACCCCTGAAGCAAGTGATGCACAAGAAAGCAAGCCTGCATCCTGGCTGAACAAGGCAAAGGCAGCTAATAGTACAGTCATTTTAAGTGAAACGCCTGGGCTAGAGGAGGTAGATGAGACTGCTCAGGTGCAGGAGGGGTCTGATAAGGAGCCTTCCCAGCCCATAAGGGATAGCCCAGAGACTCCGACAGGTTCTAGGCTCAGCCGTCACTCAGTGCGCAGAAGTCTGATGGGTAAAACTTCCCTGATTCACAGAACCTCCTTGGCAGAGAAATACTCTTTAGCTAGCAAGAGGGAAAGTGTGATCCGCAAATCTGTCACCAGGACAATGGTCAAGAGGAAGGCAGCTCAAAAATCATCCGTGTCTTCCAGTTGCATGGATAGTAAGTTTGAATGCCACCAGATGAGTTTGCTTTGCACCTTTTCTGCTCTTTTTGTCGTGCTGCTTTCCACTGGCAAAGGAAAACAATGCTAGGGGGCTGGTTCTTCAGTTTGGGTGTAGCAGCTGATCTTCCTAGGCTGGACAGGCTGCAATTGAGCATGGCTGTTCTAACTGGCTTTCTAGAGACCTATGTGATTAGAGAAACCCAGTAACTGTGCTAGCTTGTGGCCTATGAATTCAGTCTTGTAAATCATCTGGGAGCACAGCCTTAATGTTTTCTGAGTTTCCATGGTGGTAGCCTGGAAAGCTAAGGAGGAGGTGGTGAACAGGGTTTGTTGCTGCTGTGAGAGCCCAGAACCCTCTCACACAAAGGTCTGTGTGTTTTCTGGGAAATCAAGTAGCTAAATTCACTGCTCTTTAAGCAGAATCTGGCTGCTTGTTGATCTGCTGTTTTGAGAAGGGAATGTTGAAACTGAACTTTGTAAACTTATTGCAAGTCTTCCAAACTTTTACAATTTGCAGCAGATGCAGGTTTTGGCCCAGGACAAACTTATTTAAACATTCATCCATGCTACTGGAATGCAGGCATTAAATTTATTGCAGGAGAACAGTGATGGATATAACATCTCTTCTTTCCCTCAGCTTGGAGGAAAAAAAAAAAAGAGGCTAGTAAATGGTGGACTAGTTAACTGCTCCTGAAATGCAGGTGATGCAGGAGAACCTTTTCCATACAATGTGATGTTAAGGAGAGATTTGCTCTACTGTACAGCATACTTCTTTGAAGGGAGAACTAGTACAGCTGAAATAATGTTAGTGTAACATCTTAATCTGCACTGTTCTAGCTTTGTGGGCTTCGTGCTGTATGAAAATGTCTTTTCTCAGAGTTATCCTACTTTTGCTGTAAAATGATATACTTGGATAAGCACTGTAGTAGTTTTTTTCCATACCAATTTAACTGTTCTAGTTGAATGTTTTTCTAGCACTGCAGTCCCTAGTTTCTGTACCAGTAACAGACAGGGTAGTGTGGAATTTTGCATAAATTTAAGCACAGTGTTGAAAGCTCCCTCAGTAAAAAATGAAACCGTAGGGAAGTCTCCTCATCTGTAACTTTGAAGAGGTGCTGATATAGCTTTATCTACTCAGTTTAAATGATTAGTCTGGATCTGGATTACCTGGGAGGTTTAAGGAAAGCTATTGCTTCCCTCTGTACTACTTGATGCAACTCATCTTCTGCCTAGTCAAAATTTCCAGGTGTAAGGAGAGGAACTGAGATGTTTCGGTCAGCTCCACTTGAGCTTATTAATGCTTGAAAGCCCAAAATATGTTAATCAACTGCAGAGCGCATCTGCTGTGTCTCTGATCCAGCAGATCTTGCACGGGTACGTGTACAGCACGTGTGTTTGTGCTTCCTTCGGTAACATCTGTGATGGAAGTATGGGAGCAGACTGCGTGCTCGCATGCTTTGACTAGGCAAAGTCTGCCCTTGTGTACTCGAGCTGAAGCTGCATTGCCTTCTTAATTATTAACAACAGTTTCTGGCTGTGCTGGTACTTAAAAGCTAGCTACCATTGAGCCGGATGGAATGCTTAGCAGGAAGCAGCACTCAGACTGTAAATAACGCTGGTTTTAACTACTGCTAATATCTGGATGTAGCCCTGCAAAATGAGTCTGAAGTCTAAACCTAGTCACTCCTAATGTATGCTTGTTGAATATCACTTTGAAGTCATCTATAATTGAAAACATCTGTTTTCTTATATTAAAATTGCAGACAGCATTTTCTCTAGTGCTGCTTAGGTATATTCACCTGCCCTTACTTGTAGTGGCATGCATTGAACTGTAGGCAATAAGGCAGGAGGCAGAGCAAATACCTCCTCAGCAGTTTTGAGTGAACTTCATTACTACAGAAAGAGCCCTGGCCTGCACCTGTATGTTATAGCTCAGGCATTTTTTTATTTTCCTGCAGTCTCCAGCTCTGGAGCAGTGCCAGAGGATGAAGAAACAGTTGTCAAAACTAGGTGAGACTACTTTAAGATATTTTTTTATCCTTAATATTCTGCTTGGAGGACTTTTTTACAGTGACATTCTCGGAATAAATTGCACTGCTTGCAGGTAGCAAGTGACTTCCTGGTTTCCTTGATGTTGTTAAACACTGCTGCTTTTTTTATTTTTTCTAGGTCTCCTCCTGGACCTTCTATCCCCTCCAAGTTGGTAAGATTTGAGCAGAGATCAAAAGCATTTCTGTTTGTGTGGACTTGTGAGCAAAATGTGTTGAATACACCTCTCATTTGCAATTGGGGAGTTAGGAAGCTGTGGCCACAGGCTGCTGGGTTCTGCCAGCCTGCTGCATAGCCCCTGAATAAAGAAGGCACAGAGCATGTGGCTGGCATATGTGCATGAGCCTGTCTACAGCCTCCCTGGTTCTGATAGACTGATAAAGTCTGAGATCGTAGAGTCTGTTTTAATCACAACATTCCAAGATTAGTAAAATGAAAACCAGTAAGTTTTATTTGGAAAATGAGCACAAGTGACCCAAGGCTTATTTTGGATGCCGGTAGAGGTATTCTTTCGGTATGGTGTTAGAATCTCAGATGCTTTCAAAACCAAGGCTAGCTTTGACGAGAAAACAGTGTTCTTTCTGCCATGTTGCATTAATGTATTTAAATGTCACTGATGACTTGATGCACACTAGCATGAATACTGACTTTGGCAGTGCCAGTATTCAGAGTCAAGTTATGCTTTGTGGCTCTTGTTTCTTGGCCTCTTGCTAGAGCTCAGCTATATGAAAATCCAGTCCTGATTCTATACAGATAAATAACCTTATAATTCAGGAAAGCTTTTTTCAGTTGGACAGAGTTTGTACACTATTATTATTTCTGTATTTTTAAAGCTTCTTTTGACCTTTTTGTTAGTCCTGCAGATTATTCGGAATTTGTCAGTTTGTCTTAAGAAAACCACAGAATTTTGTAAACGCCATTCAGGTCGAAAACATGTCCCTCCACTATTCTCACTCCCCTCCTGAAGAAGAAATCCCAGGATTATGTCAATGTTTTGTCTTGAGTATTCAATAAGCAAAGACTGAATTGATGGAGCAGAGCTCTGTGGCCTTAAGTGCTTCTGTAAACAAGCACAGCTTATACCTGCTGTTACGGCTGTGCTTGTGCATGGACCGGTGTCATGGTTTAACCCCGGCCAGCATAGCCGCTCGCTCACCACCCCCTCACCCAGAGGGATGAGGAGGAGAATTGGAAAGGAATGTAAAGCTCAAGGTTTTGTATAAGAACAATTTAATACATAAAGCAAAAGCCTCACATGCAAGCAAAGCAAAACAAGGAATTCATTCACTACTTCCCATCAGCAGGCAAGTGTTTGGCCGTCCCCAGGAAAGCAGAGCTCCATCATGCGTACTGGTTACAAGTATTGTAGCTGAAACCACGACAGCCTGTGAAAGTTCAAATAAACTCAGTTTTTCTAGTGTCCCTGGACTTTTAGCTTGCCCGAGTTACAACTGTGGAACAAGTTAAAGGGAAAATGTTGAGAATAAAAAAACCAAGCAAACAAACCAAAATTGACTGCTTTGCAGATTTGAATAGAGGACTCATCTCTTTTGTTTCTGTACCCTGAGGAATTTATAAATACAGTCTAGTCCATGCAGTGCATTCAATCTATCCTCGATCCTCAGCTTTTATTTCTACACCACTGATGTTGAGAGTGGGACCTTGTGGCCTGTCCCACTCTTAGCCTATGTTGCCGCGTTACCTTACCCTATCTATCTATCCAGAGTTTTCTTGGCAAACCAAATTAGGTTTTATTTCTGCCAGGCTTCCTTTGGGAGCTGTGGGCAGTGTGGAAAAGTGGTGACGCCGCAACCTTCTCAAACCAGAAAATATCTTTGTCTATAGGAACATATAAAGGCAGTATCTGTATGCATGCTGTCTTTTAAAGACCAGATTCTTCTCGGGCCTAACCTCAAATTAATCAGATCTATGCCCTTCTGTTGGGCTACAAGGTGCTTCCTGTACCTAGCCTTAGGATAAGACCCTACAGAAGCATTTGGGGAGCATAAAGTTTCCATGCTGCTTTTTCTTCTCTTCCTAACTCCTTTATGTCTGCCAGCCTATGCAGGTTTGGGGAGTAGAATTAATGCTTGTATCGCTAGCAGGGTGCAGATTTCAAAAGCCGTTGCCTGCCCTCTTGCAGGCATATAAAACCATTATCACAACAGAATTTTCTAGCAGTGTAAGTGCAAAGGCAGCAAATAGCGATGCATATCACATTCATAATAGAAACAGATAAATGAAGGAAATGAGCTGTTTGTCTTTGCTGTCTCGCTGTTTGTCCATTCATCACTACTCAGTAAAATGCGTGCTGCCTGACCCTTTGCCAGAAGCCCAGCAAGCATTAACAGATTTCCAGCTTGAAATGCTTTCATGCTTAATAGTTAATGAGTTTGTTCAGTTTAAGTAGCGCATCCCTCATTGCAGATACTTGTGTTCTCTTAATGTCTGTGTTTCTAGTGATGGCATGATGTTAAGGAATTTATCAAGATGGTGTCCTGAGGTATTTTTCACAGCTGCAGGTTTTGACTTCACTCTGGGTACTAGTACCAATACTTGATACTATGTGTGCAGTTTTGCACTCTGGTAATATTGTAGACAGTGTCCTTGTCAGAATGACATCATGATTTGTAATAGTAATTGGCTGTTTCTGTGTGAGAACTGATAAAATCTATTTGCTTTTCCTACAGAATCCTCAAAGTCCCCAAATGTCACTTCGCTCTCAAACCATGAGCGGAAATGAACAGCTGCAGGAGACAAGCAACAACGGTAGCTTCTGGAGGATTTTTGTGGCAGAGTTTTAAAAAGTCATTGCTTTGTTGGCAGGCTGACTGGGAAGTTTGAAAGATTGGCTAGTTAATTTGAGAGCCAGTTTGAAAGACTAATCTAATCTTTGACAAGTGAGGATTTGTTTCAGGAGATCAGCAGTTGGTAAATTCTGTGCTGGAGTTATTTGCCAGCCTGGAAAGCCCATGGACATAGATGTAATGAAGCTGGAGGGATGCATGTTCTCCAGGTTACGGGAAGCCTAGCTGAACCCCATTTCTAAAGCAAGCGGTTTCTCTGTATCTGTGTGGAACACGATAGCTGTATTAGTGCAAACTGCGTACCGCAGATTATTTTAGACAGATTTGCTTTATTTTGTATTTCTAGGTTTGAAATGTGCTGTGCAGTTGTGTGCTGAAAGCAAGAAAGGTCCTGCTGTGCATAATTCATGGCAGGGTTTTTTTTTCTGTTCAGTGGGCTGCTAAATCTGTTGTCTGCTTTCAAAGTTGTGTTGGAAAGGATTTTTTTTTCCAGATAGAACTAACTGTCTAACTATGTTTTCTTTCAGAAAGCAACTTAAATAAGAAAGGGGAGACCCAAGAATCACCCCAGAGTGCCAGGTATGTTCACAGAACCATTCCGCTTTCTGCCTCTGGAGATCTGTAGTCCAGTTCAGAGCAGGTTCAAGGCTGAAACATTGTTAAATGGTTTCAGTGTTCTGTGATTATGAAACTTTCGCATGTATGTTTTCTCTGCCTCTATGAAAAGAGGACTTACACTGTATCTTTTATCACCTTAGAAATTTGTTATTGGATAACTACTTGCGCATACATGATGAAGTATCTTTTAAGCTAAGATAGTTGTATGACCTTTTTTTAAACCTGAGACAATCAGGAGGATTGGCCAGGTATGATGGGCTGTATTTTTCTGACAGGAGAAAGCCAAGTTACAAAAGAGCTGTGGATGAATGCTATGACAGTCAGCAAGCAGAAGATGGAGGGCTTTCTCCTCCAAGAAGAAAGACGCCATCCCCTGCCTTTCCAGCCAGCAAAGTAAGATTGTTGTAATCCTGATGTACTTCACCAAGACCCATTTCTTACTCACGTTCCTGAGGATTGTTCTGGTGTTCCTCTCATAGGTTGTCCGTCCTTTCAAAACATTTTTGCACACTGTACAGAAAAACCAGCTCCTCATGATGCCAGCCTCTGTGGGAAAAAATGGAGTAATAAAATCTTTTATCAGGTACAACACTCCTATCCAGTCTGATCCCAAGGTAAGACGAGATTCTGTTGTAAGCTAGTACATGACAGTCTGATGAGTGTCTAAGTTAAAGCACAGATGTGAAAGAAACTTTTCAACCCATATTAAACTAAGAAGTAAATGTAAGCTGTCTGTTTACACTTGCATAAACTAAGTAAAATTATGATTAGTCAGCTTCCTAGAGTTCTAGTTTGGACACTAAGCTTTATTACTGTAGCATTTCCCTGTGGTGTTAGCAAGGAACAGTTGGGAATGAAAACTGGGAAATGAAAATCAAGGGGATTTTGAATACTGCAGTTGAGAACTGAAGTCTCATTTCTAGGACTTATCTAATGAGTGAGATCTGAGAAAATGCCTCTTAAATCCAGACTTCTGATGTTCTGAGGTTTTTCAGACCTTTGAAGCAGGAAGAAACATGAGGCTGTCCTGAATAGGACTGCTGGGTCAGCAAGACAAGTATGCCAGTGTCCAAATCTAATGGACATAAATATGAAAGTAGTAGAGTTATTGCAACCAGCAAAACCAAACCCTTCACCTTTGCTGTTTGCAGGCAGATGCATCTACCTGTGCAATACCACCGTGAAGTTCACAGCATCGCAGGGGAAGCTCCTGTCCCCCAAGCAGAGTAGTCTGGGTGCACGGGATTTGAGAAGATCTGGTTCTAGATTTCCAAAAGGAGTTGGTTTTCCCTGTGTTCCGCTTACATGGGACAATTTGGTCGTAAATCATCCCGATTTAACTATGTGGGCTGGACTTGCAGTAATCCTACCTGCATCACTGATGGGCAGCCCTACTCTTACTGATCTGCATTTAGATTTGTGTTTAACTGAAAGAGAAGTCAGTGTTGAAGGACAAGCAGGTCTCAATCAGTGTGATGTAGTTTCTACACCAGAATAGCTCTCTGACAGGGTCAGGCAAGTATGAGGGTGCAGCTTCACAGATGCGCCTATGGACTTGCTGGAAGCTGGCATGTCGAGCACAGATTGCTCATGCTTCCCATACACAACAACTGCCTGCAGAATAAGGTAATTCTAGGGCTTGTTTTCACTTGCAGGAGAGTTGGGGAGGGAGAGGAGGGTGTACTGCAGAAACTGGTTTTCCTGCATCTAACTTGTATCTAGGCTGTATCTGGCAACCTAATATCAAAACTTCTTTGTATTGCTTAAAGCCATCACAGCTGTACGGCTTAGAGTCTCACTACTCCAGCAGGTAAGAGAAGTCTGTTGTTAGGAAGTAGTGAAGGATTCAAGCTTCAGTCTCACTGCTGACATTAATGTCTATGTTGGCAAAGGAGCTAATGTGATACGAGAAGTCTTCTGACTGGTGCATCCTTTGTTGGTGTCAGTTCATTGAATGTTATATTTTAGGTTTCATTCCAGTGCACACAGCTTCCCCTCAGGATTTTTTCCATGTGGGTGATACACATAACTAAATAGCACCAGAGCAGTTAAGATGTAATTGTTAGTTTTAAATTAGCCAGTTTGGATGCTAGTAACAATTTCCAGCATGGAGTCCAGCATAAGATAATCACAACTATTTCATTGTACTTATCAATGGGTTTGTACTAAGACCAGGGCTGTCATAATTAGACATCTGCAGGATCAAATCTGGCATTAAATTTGTTTATCTTAATCTGTTTGCTGTGATTGTAGTGATAGCTGGATCTTCCTTTTCTAATCGAAGTATACTTAGGCTGAGTTAGCTGGACTCATTTTAGAAAAATGAGAAAAATGCCCTGTATTTCTGTCTAGATGACATACAGGGCTGACTGTGCTTGAAACAAGCTGTAAGCACTCTGTCTAAACGGTGGTGGTTTACCATGAGATAAAGCTTTGTGGGAAGCAAAGATGCCAGTGGGAGCTCTGAGCTGAAGCAAGCAAGGTGCTTCCTAGAGCACCATCTGTCCCCTGCGCTCACTGCAGGAAGCTGGTATCATTGCCAAGCATTAGCACTGCTTTTTTTGGTTCTTTTTACCAACGTAAGTCAGTGCTGGCTGTCTGCAATCTCTGTGGAAGCTGCCTGGACTTCAGGAGCTGATGCTTCTCTTTCAACGTCCTAGCTTCTTCTCACACTCTCAAAGATAAATACCTTTTTTTAAATACCTCGATATTTAAAATAAATATTTAATAATATCAAGCATTTATATTAAATACTAAATAAATAATATTAAATAAATATTTAAATAAATACCTCGACATGCCAGCTTCCAGCAAGTCCATAGGCGCATCTGTGAGGCCTTGTTTTCTATCACATCTGTTCCCAAACATCCATGGCCACATCACAGGCCACCTAAGCTCTGTTTCAGGGTTGTTACTATCCCCTGGTTCTGGCTGCAGTTTGCAGTTCCTTGGTGTTATCTCTGAGCCCTTACTTAACCCGAGCAAGTTGACATAGAAGGGAGCCCTGGCACGTGGGTATAATCACATTTCAATCTGCCTCAGGAAAAGGAGAGACAGAAGCTAGAGACTCTAAGGAAAAAACAGGAAGCTGAGCAGCTGAGAAAACAAAAACTGGAGGAAGAAAAGAAACGGCGACTAGGAGAGGCAAAGCTGTGAGTATATGCTTTCTTCCTTGTCTGGACTGTTTTCTCTGCACCTGTATGTTCCTCTTTCTAGGTCTTTTATCTTGCAGAGTCCATACATGCAGCATAAGTTCTTGTCTGCTTGCTCTCACACCACAAAGGCAGTATTTATTCTCATAGTATCTGTCTACAATGCTAATAAAAAGTTATTTATCCTAGCCAACTGCTTCTTCAGCATTTTGTCTGAAGTCCTTTGTCTCAGATGGAGGTTAGAAATATTGCTAATGTTTAAATGAATGGTGTATTTGGTTCATTGAATTTCGTGCTGCCCAAGAGCTGTGTCTGTTGGCTATGTATTTGGATTGTAAGGAGCTCATTCAGCTGGACTGCAATGATGAAGTTGGACTGTGTCCTGTAGGAAGCGTGAGGAGCACCTGCGCAAGGTGTTGCAAGCTCGGGAACGGGCAGAGCAAATAAAGGAAGAGCGGAAAAGGCGCATTGAGCAGAAGATAGCTCTGTTTGATGAGAAAACTGAGAAGGTAAGGCCCAATATACCTATAGAGTTTATTTGGGAGAATAAATATTCTATTGAGGTAGATGATGCCGCATGAGAGTGCCTTCCAGAAAGAGAGGAACTGAGGCTGCTTAACATCTAGAGAATGAACTGAAGAGCAGTTGAATAAAGAATTTCCCAGAACCTTGGTGATTATGAGTGACTGCCTTTCTTTTGGTTACAGCAAATGGCAAATGAAACCTCTTATTTTCCAGAATTGTGAATCTAAATGGGCTTTATTAAGGCTCTGTTAGTCAGATGGGAAAAGAACTTCAAGTAGATAAAGCCAGCCTAATGGCCTTGAGGCTTAATCTACTTGAAGTTCTCCCATCTGACTAATAGATGAAAAGGTGAAAATAAACATACTTCCTCCATGCCCTTTCTTGTATCTGAGACTTTCAGACAATTTGCACATAGCAGTCATTTGTCTACTTTAATTATCTCCATCTGCTTTTCTCATTTCATGGTTCTGAGAATATATTCTGATAGCTTTTGTGGTATTAGATGCATAAATACCAGAATAGGATCAGCTTTTCCTGTGGAGATGTAAAAGGGACGTTTCCCTAGTAAGTATTACCTTTTGAAAATAAAGCACAGGTCCCATTGGCTCCTGGTGGTAGAAAAGGAAACTTTTGCTCTGTGAGAGGGTGGGAGTTCTGCATCTTTGAGACTTGTTGCTGTGATGTTTCACATCCACAGAGAACTGTCCCATCTGAGACTTAGGTATTCAGCTAGTGATGTGTGTGTCCTAGGTGAGGGAAGAAAGGTTGGCAGAGGAGAAGATCAGAAAGAAAGCAGCTGCTAAGAAAATGGAAGAAGCAGAGGCCCGGCGCAGGCATGATGAAGAGGCCAGAAAACAAAAAGCACTGCAGCAGGTCTGTGCTGGAGCCCATCCTGTCATCCTGCATGCAGTCAGAATGGCTGCAGTCTGCCACAGGTGAAGGGAGGAATCTAGCAGGAGTACTGAGACAAACCAAGTGAAAATTAGTGGAGCGAAGGGGCTTTGTCCTTAAAGCTCTCTGCAGTGTTGTGCTTCCTGCTTCCTCTCACAATATGCTGTCAGCTGTTAGTGGTGATTGTGACCCACATTTCTTCCGCAGTTCTGGAGAGATTCTTACTAAAGACCTTAATTTGTGGATTGGCAAGTATTAAAACTTCTTATTTAAAACTGTCCCTGAGATCCAGAGTGTGGTGGCTCATAGGCACGTGGGTACATTGTGGGCCAGGAAAGGCCAGCATTGAAACAGCTGGAGAGATGATGCACCTACCTTGAAAGCACTGGGACTTTAGCCCTGAGTTGTTTCTCTTCTGTGTAGTTATATGTGCTAGGGATTTGGGTCAAATAAGGTGTTCCTGCTCCTTTATTCTGGAGCCTGTTCCTGTATGATGTAAGGTAAGTAATTGTCTTGTTTGGCTTACTAGGAAGAGGAGGAACGTCGGCACAGAGAACTAATGCAGAAGAGGAAGGAAGAGGAGCAGGAACGTGCCAGGAAGATTGCTGAGCAGAGACAGGCAGAACAGGAGAGAGAAAAACAGCTGGCTGCAGAGAGAGAGCTGGAGAGGAAGAAGGAGCAGGAGAGGATCCAGGCAGAAAAGTAAGACGGTATCCATTTATGTACTAAATTCTTTGCTGGGACTTTGGAAAGAAGCAGACACAGAGGGCAGCAGCAAAAGGCTCAAGCAGTTGAAGAGCTACTTTGTGCTGTCCAGAGTCATGCTGACCACCATGGGTACTGAGCTGCCAAGAGGAAATTCTGGGCTCAATAATATAGGAACTGTGGTGGGGAGTGCCCTGACATGCTGTGAGAAAGAGTGGTTTGCAGCAGGCACTGGGTGGGAGGGTACCCTTGTCCAGTTTTGAGAGTAATGGTCTGTTGCTTTGGTTCTCAGGCTACGTGAAAAGCAGGAGAAGGCTGCTCACCTGCAGAAGGAAGTGTTGGCTGCTAAAGAACAGCTCCCTAAGGAGATGGAGAAGAAAGAAGTATGTATGGTCTTTTTGTAGATGAGTAGAGCCACATGGATCTGACTCCAGTAGCTGTTACTGTTAGGAGCAGCTTCGCTGTGAAGCTGCTGGGAACCCTGATGAGTCAGTTGCACTCCTCAGCCTGAGCCAACCAAAGGTGCTTGTGCCCAGAGTCTGTTCTCTGTCTGCTTCAGAAGGTTGTGCTTGCTCTCTTCAGATGGCAGCAGTGCAAGAGGAAAGGACAGATAAGCACATGTTGAAGTGAGGTTTTTGGCTTTTTCCCCTTTCTGTGCCCTGGTGTATCTACCTCTCTTGATACCAAACCATAATTAATCCCACACTTTTCAGAAGCATCATCTAAATTTTACATTTGGGCCACCTTCAGCAGAACCACAAGCACAGACTGTAGGCTTTGTCAGGTTATTTTCTGCAACAGTCATGCCAGCATCGATTCAGTGGGCGGTTTTGCTTGTGGTGAAGAGGGAACTTTTGATGCTTTGGCAGTCCATGCTATTTACATAAAGCAGCTGCAGCTGGATAGGGTCAGATTTTTGCTTAACTTGCAGCATTGCGTTTTCACCAGAGCAGACATGAATCCCACAGGTGTTGTTCAGGTAGCTTTTGGAATGTCCCTTCTGAAGGATTTGCACACAGAAATTGCTCGGAATTGGTAGCAAACCCTTTGCTGTTTGGACTTGCTTTTTGGTTTATATAAGATCTGTGAGAACTTGCACTTTCAAAAGGAGAAAGAACAGAAGGTTGGAATAGTTGGTTGGAAATTGTCCAACATTTGCCTAAAATCACTGTCACTCCTATTAGCATGCTGACAGCAGTTGTGCAGCTGCCCTTCAGGAAGCTGAATTCTTTGGTGGGGATCCTGCCTGCCCAGCAAGCCCCTCGCTCTGTCGGTTAGCTTTGTTAAGTTGACAGGCAGATGGTGTAGACCTGTGTACAACCTGTCCTGCTCTTAAGACTGGGTGGGATTTATTTCACCTCTTTATAAATGTGTACTGTTAGAGTTAGCAGCCTCTTGATTTCTTTTAGATTCGGTAGGAAGAAGCATGCATTCATAGGGTGAAGTTGTTTGGACCCTTTTGAGATGGTTACTGTAGAAGGGGATGACTTAGCCTCTAAAAATAGTGTTTATTAGGCTAAAAAGAAGCTAAGATCAGTAGCATAGTTTTTTTCCATCTGCAGATGGTCAGCTGGTTTCTGTTGTTTATATCCTGAAGATAAAGTCTGTAGCAAGTGTTTCAAAGCATGAGGTTGCTGCCGTATCAGAGGAAGGCAACTGATGCTCATAAATGGGAAGGTCAATTTGTCTGTGCCGCTTTGAGGAAAGCTCAACTGTTGCATTGTATTTGTTCACTGTCTGCACTGTGCTCAAAGTGCTCCTTAGCATCACAAGTAACAAAGACTTGCAATTAGATGCTTAGATATTTTTCTGCGTATCAAAAAACCCAGATGCCTGGATTAAGAGCATAGTTTAGTTAATCAGATTATTTGTGATATTGGCTTCTCAGCAGGAGAAGAGGCTAGCAGAGTTGAGGAGGCAGGAGCAAGAGCAGAAGAAACTGCCAGAGGAACAAAAGGCTAAAGATAAAGCCCAAACACAGCACCTAGAAAACAAAGAGGTAATTGTGTGCTCTCTGGTGAAATATCTTTAAGGGATGACATCAGAGAACTTTGATTCCAGCATTGACGTGCTGTTACAACAGGCACTTTTACCCTCTGCTGCTTATATTCCTTTTCAATAATGAAGGAATTCTGTAAACTTCTTTCCAGGCTATCTGAGGTTGACTTCTGGTGGCCTTGTGTATTTAAATGACTTTTGGGGAAAGAAGAGGAGAGAAGGGAAGGGAAGCAGCAAGTCTTTGTCAGGGTTTTCCTGTTGTTAGGATAAGACAGCGGATGTTAAAGTTGCTTGCCTTTCTAAGCTTCTCCTCTAAATGCTGAATGAACCTCACAGGCAAAAGAGATGCTGAAATAGCGTTATTTAAGTTCAAACTTGGGAACAGCTGCAGGATGGCAGCAGAGTCTGTGGAACGGTATTGTGTGTGGGCCTTGCCACTGATGGAACTAGAAGAAAAACCTGCCGGTGGATGTGTATGTCCTGAACATTGAGAATAAATGTATGAATCTTTATCTCCTTGCAAAGCTATATATTTTAATCTTTAAACTCAAAAACAGTGAAATATGAGTTAACAGATGCAAAGCCATGAAGGCAGCCTCTTATGGGGAAGAAAAACTGTTTCCAACTCTCTAGAGAGATGTTTCACAATTGGTGAAATTTGCAGTTTTAGGTCTTTCTTCATCGCTTGCATTTCTTAGTCATGCTGTTCACATAAAAATTATAATGCGCTTTGTCCTGAGTTGTTAGGTGTGTATTCACTATGTGGTATTAATCAGATTAATATTAAACAAGCCCAGAAATTTGGTTGTAGAATATTTAAAGCATGTTACTCGCCCCCAGCTTTGAGGATGTAACAACTCTATTTAAACCTTGCTTCCAATTGAACTGCTGTATGTAGATGCATCTATTGCTAGCTTGTTAATGTCATATGTAGTCAACTAAGCAGCCTAATTGAACAGGAGAAGGCAATGCAAAGTCATAATTGGGTCAGAACTTTAGAACTTGGATCAAAACTTTAGAACTGCCAGATGTCAGGTTTTGCAATTACGTGGTAAAACAAGAAATGAATTATTGAGCTATTACAGTCAACAAGTGTCTTGCTGCAACACAGAAGTGTAACATTGCTATTGCATCTAAAGCTTGTGGAATATCTTTGTCTTCTAGAATTCACCTGTCTGCACTTCATATCAGATGACTCCACAGGCCCAGAAAAATCCAAAGCCCCCCCCAGTAAATCCAGACAACTATGGAATGGATCTGAACAGCGATGACTCTACTGATGATGAAAGCCAGCCTCGCAAGCCCATCCCTGCCTGGGCCACTGGTATGTGTTAGCAGGTTGACATCTATCCTAAAATTCCCCCAACAAACCCTACTGCAGCTTTGCTCCATCAGATCGTGAGACCTGGTATAAGATTTTGTCTGGTTCCTCCTACTTGCGCGCTGTAGTTAAAAGTACTACTCCAGCATTGTAGCTGGAGTGCTGAGTCAAGGGCTCCTCTACCACTTGGGGATCATCTTGTGACAATGTTGGGGAAGAAATACTCTTTTAAACAACCTTAACAGAGCTGCTAAGTGTTATTTTGCCAATGTGAAAGGAATGTACTAGTGCATTACTGCTCTGGACTTGAGCCTGCTTGACGTTGATTTGGCTTGAAAAAGCAAAGTAATGCCAGATGTCATGGACCAGGTTTCAGACCGGCTGTTGTTCTGGTTCTGAAATACTCTGTTCCATGATCTCATGTTCCACCTACCCCAGGGAGCTAAGAAGTTGTGGGGAAACTAGTGGTATCTGCAGGAAGAAAAGCTGAGAAACCTTGCCTCTTGCAAACTGATTCCAGTTCCTGGGCAGAATTCATTAGCCACAATATTCACCCTCCAAGTGATCTATGGTGAACTTTTAGGTTTAAACAGGGTGCTTTAAAACATCAAATACTGGAGGATTTCTCCCATTTGCAATCTCTGCGTGATTAGAGATGAGGAGAGCAGGGGCATATTGCATGCAACAGCCTACACAGCAGTTTCAATTAAAAAAATTAGTGAAAATTTAATCTTTTGTTTCTCCAGGGAATCAGCTTAGCCAAGCTGTAATGCACCAGTACTACAACCCTCCCGATGTTGATGCACTCTTTGGGGTGATTGCAAGCCCCAAGCTGGAGGACATCTTTTACAAAAGCAAACCACGCTACTTCAAGCGCACAAGCTCTGCTGTGTGGAATTCCCCGCCATTTTCAGGTGCCAAATCGGTTCTAGGTCTGCCATACAGCCTGAAAAAGTACTGAGGTGGGCAGTGGGTGTGCATTTCTGTCTCTCTCTAGGTGAGAAAAGCTACTGTTGGTATCTGTAAATCTTTAGGTGTTAGCAGTGAATAAATGTCAACTCATACTGGGCCTCTTGCATTTTCTGGTTTTGGGGCTTATTTTCTCACTGTTAAGCAAAACAGCAAGCTTTTGGGAGAAACTGCCTCAGGAAAATGCATCTCCTTTTACCCTTCGCTTTAAGCTGGCAAAGATTTAGACCTTTAGGTCATGAGAGTGCATCACCTAAAGCTATGTGATCCTCCCCTCCTCAGCCAAGCAGGCTTGCCAGCAGTAAACCAAAGTTGTATGTCTGCCTGTCCCTGCTCACCTCGTGGCTGAAGCCAGAGTACAGCTAAGAGTCACCGCGCCCA
This sequence comes from Falco naumanni, assembly GCF_017639655.2. NCBI lineage: Eukaryota > Metazoa > Chordata > Aves > Falconiformes > Falconidae > Falco > Falco naumanni. The sequence continues at coordinate 20,603,481 of NC_054063.1, read as the reverse complement.
TCGGGAGTGCCATCCAAACATGTACTACTGATGTTCTGCAGAAGCAAGATACTAGCAGTTGTGGTCTTTGTCAGCTCCCACAAATCACAAAATTATTTTTGTTTCATTTTTTCAGCAGGATGCTTTTTGCCAACGCCAAGTGCAGTTATGTGCATAAGCTAGGTTGATGCTGGTGTTTCCACAGCTCGGGCTGAAATGTGCTGAGGGTTTTATTGGCTGACCTGCTGCTGCTGGAGGGGGATGTGACCCTCAGTGTCATCATGTCTCCAGGAATACCCAGAGTAGTGTAAGCAGTCTTAGTTGCTCTAGGCTTTTAAGAGAAATTGTACGAAGGTTCTGATAGAATTTTGTTTCTCTAAATTCCAGGTGCGTGGCATAGATTGGATTGAAAGAACTAATTTAACTTCAATCCCTTTCTCCCTTTGGCTGTTTCATTTGTTCAGCATCAAAACTGGTTTTATTTCTAGGCCTGTTTTGCAATTCACGTTCAATGAGACAGTGTCAAATGGACTGTTATCAAAACCATTTCCTTTTAACAGCAAAATACCGGCTCAGAATTTCGGTTCCGAGAGCACTTGGCATATTAGTCAGCCTTTCTACACCTAACTTGCGAATGGCACAGATGCTTGTGTTTTCTGTAACAAGCTCCTGCATAGGGAGAGAAGAGATCTCAGTAGAACAACTACTTACTGGAAGAGTGTAAGGGCAACAGTTACATTAGTTTCTGTAGGTTGTTCTAGGAGTCTGTCTTCTGCAGATTAGGCAACCTATAGGGTTCTTACCTCAGATTAATCTTCTCTCTTGAGGCTTGATTTGTTTTAAAGATGAGTGAGTGTTCACGGCTGCAGTTTCAGTAAGCAGAAGACTGAAGAACATAGTTTCTGTGTACATACAACTTAGTCCTTAAAAAAACCAACACCGTAGGGAGATTATACAATATGTAAGGAGACTTCTGCCTTACCTTGTGCATATAGTAAAACCATTTTAAGCAAATGTCTTTAAAATGATGTGGGGTTTTGTATTTAAATACATCAACTGCTGGATTCTATGCTGTGGATTAGTGTTTTATACGTATGAGATGATTGTCCTTTGATAGATGCTCTGTAGATTGAGTTTTGTATCTTGGAGTGAACGTAACCTTTTTGTAAGAATCCTTGCTGAAATGGCAAAAACCTTAAAGTTGAATGCTATTTTAATGTCTGACAATTTGATAAAAGTGAGTTAAATCATCTCCTCTGGACTCATCACAGCTTTTTATTAGAAAGATCTACAGTATCTTGGAATCTGTCCTCTTGGGTTGCTTTTTGTGCTGTTTCCTCAAGATAGGAATATTCTGTCAAGGAAGAACTTCTTAACTCCTCCCACAGTGGAAAAATATTTGTGCTTTGGTAAGCCTGAAGAATTGATGGCTAGTTTTACTTTCTTCTTTTGTTTCTGGACATTAGAAGAGGGACAGTTTGGCGTAATGATATATTCCCAGAAATTTTTGCTAGGGAAGACATGACCTGAATTCATCTTGAACTAACCTACATCCCTACTTGTATAACTTTAGAAAATACTCAGAATTGCCACCACCAGATTGAGCAAGGACTTCAGTCACAGTATAAAACTGCAGCACTGGTATCTAAAAACACACAAGAAGACACAAGTAGAAGTCCCAGGAAATTACAGCCTCAAGGTTTTAAGACTTTTTCACTCTTTGTTCTAGGTATTTATCTTAATTTTTATTCGTGCTTGCCCAGGCAGCCTTTTCTGAGCTCTCTATGCATGCGCTTTCTGATACAGCCTAACTCCAGGTTTGTGCCTGACCCTGAGCTGGTCCTCCCTGGATGACACTCCAGATGAGTGTCCTGCCTGAGGGCTGAATACTGCACAGGCAGATTTTTAGAGGCTGCTGTTGAGTGAAGACTGTCTTAACCATAAGACTGCACTTATTTTGCTGCTGTCCACGACAGATTCCTCATTGCGCATAGAGATTATTCTGCCCCTCCAACCCTGAATCAGCCCTAGTATTCTGTTGCCTGTTCTGACCTAAAGAAAAGTTCGATTAAAGCATAGGTGATAGCATGGCAAGATCCACCTACCCTGTCACTGCAGCCAGTGCCCTGCAGATACCTGGAAAATTATAGGAGGGAAAACATAAAGCAGTTATTTCCCAAGTGAGTGAATGTGGCCATCAGTAATTTGCAACACTTCATTTCACTGGGGCCAGGGGAGACATCTGATACATATTGCCTTTTCTGGACTGATAACAGTTCTCCTGGGTTCACAGAAAGTAGGTGGAGCCAAATGATACCAAAGAGAAAAATGGGATTGCTGCCACATGGTAAACTTGTCATCCTTTAAAGTTAGTTGAGATCTCAAAGCTAGAACTGCTCCAAGAAATAACAAGTACAAGCAAAGATGTTTCTTGATGAGAATATTAAAGAGCATGTTGTGCCTGGCTTTGGCCTGATGAACAAAAACCTCTCCTGTACCTGAGACTTTCCAGATGCCACATGTGCAGGTGACCTGTGTTCTCAGCGGTGCCTGTGGGCAGGGAACGAGCAGCACTGTGGCAGCTCTGCAGCCCTCTGTACACCCGGGGCCTCCAAGGATGGACCAAGTGGCTGCTGGTAAACTGGTATGACTACAACAACCTGACTGGCTTCCTATTCCATCTGAGGGTACTCATCTACGGACCGGGGCAGCAACAGCCCTCGTTGAACAGCCTGCTCTGCATGGCTGTTGACAAGAAGCACTCCAGTTAGCCTGCGGGCTCAGCGGGCTGGCTGTCGCCTCTGCGGAGAGGGCTGCACCAAAGGTGTAGTCCAGGCAGGGTAAACTGTACCATCCTTCATGCAACTGTGGGACAGGCTCAAGGTTTTACACCAAACTGTCCTCAGCCTGCACTTCCTAGGGTTTTGGGGTACCAGAATCTTTTCTAATACCTACCAGTTTATTTCAAGTAACTGGCAAATCCAACAACAAAAAAACCAAAGGGAGTGGTGGGGTGGTCTCTTCTTAATCATGTTGGGTGTTAGACACCTCATGAAAAAGGAATATTGGGAATTCAAACAGCCAAGCAAAAGGTTGAGAGGGCAGATTCTTGGCCAAGAGAAAAGCTGTTTTCCAGCCTTCAAGGACCACTTAAGCTTAGTAACAATGGTAAAATCCATACATGATTTTTGCCATCTGGTATTGCTTGCAACGATGAGATGGGTTCTGGCCTCAAAAAGGCCTCAAAGCAAATGCTCATAGTATTACTTCTGAGCCATTTAACTTTTATTTTTATACTGCTAATCTCAATAAAATTACCTGATATTTTTGCTTCTGTCAGATGTTTCAGACTCGTTCTTGAAAGTAAGCAGAGTGGGATGACATTCTTGCAAAAGCAGCTAGCCCCTCTGAGCTGAGCTGTCATGGTTCAGCTTTGTTTAGAACAATGGGGAAAAAACAAACTAAAAAAGGCAGGGGCTTTTCTTACCAGGTTTTCAGAAGCACATACACAGGACTAGGAATGTGAACGTGGGCCTCAAGACATCCTCAAGATGACAGTTCAAAGTGTTTCTTCCAGGTTTGTTTTCAGTGGGATCCCAATCCTATTTGCATTCAGAGGTGCTGAAAATCTCGCAAGAAAAGCTCATTTCAGGTGAATACAATTATTAAAAAGCACTTTTAAGCATGTGTGAGAGCTTGGCCTCCTAGTCAAAGCTTTACTGATGGTTCCCGCTGCCTCTGCCTATTTATGACTTCATTCTGGCATTCCCTTTCCTATATTAAACATCTGAGTATCCTTTATCCTTTGAATTAGATCTAGTGTATGTCGCTGTTCTGCAGCTGGAGCGCAGCAATTGTGTTCTTCACAGCTAGTGCCTCTCTCAGACTTCTGAGGCCGCGGCTGTGCCGAGGGGAGCTGCCCCGTCCAAGGTGGCCTGCCACTTGCTCGGTGCCAAGCCACCAGCCAAACGCCCCTGGCACGGCTGCAGCTGTGATGGGGAACAGCCCGAGTGCAGGAAGGTTTGGGGAACACGGAGCTGCCCGGCTGTGGAGCTGAGGCGAAGCAGGCAGAGCTCAGGGATGGGCAGCATGGCTCAGGGGCTGGGGGCTGGCGATGCCTGGGGAGCCCACCGTGAAGGCAGGTCTGTCCTCTCCCACCATTGAAAGGGCAGAAGGAAGAGACTGCATGCTCTGCTGAAATCAGCTTCTTCAATTTCTACGTCTAACTTTCCAAGGGCCAAGAGCACTTTTTCCAGCTCACCTGCTTCTGCCTGCGGGCCCAGGTGGCTGCCTCTCCACAGGCACTGTTTGCACTCACAGAACTGGCTCCTGGAACAACAAACAAACGAACAATTCCCCTGGGGCAGTTCAAGCCAAATTCTGCTGTCTCTCCCCTCAAGAACACTGTGTTTATTAATTGTTTTTCTGTGCACCTGTAGCCTAAAATGCTCGCTGCTGGGGCTGTAAGTCTTTGCTTATGTCCTGTAGGAAGGTTACACCACTTCTTCTGGAGGGATGTGGCTTCAGCACTACCTGAACCCACTCGCCTGCCTGGCACAGGAATAAATCACCAAATCCCAGACAGGGTGAGCTCCAGCCCGCCCTGCCCAAGCAGGGTCACCCATCCCCTGCCCAGGACCGCAGCCAGGCAGCTTTGGAGTATTATCCCCAAGGAAGGACATTCCAAAAGCAACCTGAGGGTGCTGGCAGTGAAAAAGGGTTTCCCAGTGCTCAGAGGGAACCTCCTGTGTTTCAGTTTGTGCCCACTGTCACTGGGCATTTCTGAAAAGGACTTGCCTCCGTCTTGTTTTCAGGGGAGGCTTAGACTGGATGTTAGGAAACATTTCGTCACAGAGAGGGTGGTCAAGCCCCAGCCCAGGCTGCCCAGGGAGGGCACGGAGTCACCATCCCCAGCGTGGTTTGGAAAACACGTAGGTGCGGTGCTCAGGGACAGGGTTATTGATGGACTAGCGCTCGGTTAATGGTTGGACTTTGTGATCTCAGAGGGCTTTTCCAACCCATCCCATTCTCTGATTCGGTGGTTCTTTCCCCCCTCCCTTCAGGTATCGAGATACGCTGTGGAAGATCCCCTGGAGCCTTCTCCAGGCAGAACAGTCCCAGCTGGCTGGATGAGAGCTTTGGTTCCTCGTGTTCTCTCAGTGTTTCCTGAAAACCCACCCAAATTGTCTTCTCTTTCGTAACAGACACTGGGAGAGCCTGAGGTTTTGCTAGTGCTTCTGCCGCCTCTGTCCTCCCAGTTCAACACATTCACATGCACTCGGCCTCTTGTCACTTTGGGACCTCACAGATCAGCCTTCCAAAAGAGCAGATGCCAGCCACAAAGATGTGAGCACATCCCTGCAATGCTCCAGTCCCTGTTTACATGCATGAATGTATCACGAAACAGACACGTCACACAGAGCTCAGAGATGCGGGGAATCTCTCAGTGCATCCCACCTGCGGTATCTGACTCACCTGCCAGCAGCTCTGACCCTGTGGCTTGGCTCCAGTCACAGCAACGAAAGCAGTAAGCAAGCTCTTCACATGCTTTCACCACTTCTCCCAAAGCTGCACAGAGACCCTTGAGCCTTTTTTTCAGACTAAACAGTATCTGCCAGAAAAAAGAAAAAAAGAATGTGCTAGACTATGCAACAAAGCCACCGTTTTTTGCTGTGCTAACAATGTATTTCAGCTCCACATTCACTAAATACTACATTTTCAGGTACTCTTTTCCAAAATTTCTCTTTACAATAAAATTAATAAGATTAATGAACAAAGACAGTTACTTTAAGTGTAGGATTTGATAATTTGCTTTGAGATCATCCTTACCAGCTGTCTAACTCATGGGAGACAAGCTGTGGCTGAATCATATATACATTAACATCTATAGTTATTAGGCAAACAAGTGCGATGCCACAGCAGCTGTCATTCCCTTACACTAAGTTATGCACCATGACAAGAAAACAGGAATCATTCCCGAAGGACAATGTGATGGAATTTTACAAAGCAAGTGCAAAACACTCGCGTCTCTTAGATCATTTGTAATATGAGAGAGCATAGGGAGTATCTCTAAAGAGACTCCAAAAGCTCTCTGGGCAACCCGTGCCCAGAGAATTGCCTACCGTACAACAACAACATATTCAAAGCAAGAAAACCACGTGGGTCAAGCGCAGTGCCAACATCCCACCGCCCTGATGCGTCCCTGTAATGGGAACGGGGGTATTTAGTGTCACAGCTCCAGCACGAAGATAATAACAGGGTGTGCTCACCATGAAAGGATGTACTCCCCTCCCCTTCACCCCGGACCTTGTTAAGCTGCTTGTCACTAATTGAGGCAAATCTGAAATTCACACTCTTTTAAAACAGAATTATATACATTCTTTGTTTAAAACCAGAAGAACATGAAAAAAAAAACTCCTTTTCAAGCGCACCCTTGCTCACTCCCAGTGGGATCAGCTCCAGGGATGCAAAAATCAGGACAAGCTCCTGCCAGGACAGCTGGTGGTAAAACCTCCTGGGAGCTTTTCAGACTGAATTCCTTAAACGTGCAGCTTAGAAGTTGAACGGCCACAACATGAAGCATGGACGGAGCCTGTGTCCCGGGAATCCTGCCATACTCCTTTGTCATTTTGCTTTCAGGCGGCCAGACCCGCTAAGGGAAATGAGATGGAGAGCTGGACGAGGGGATTGTGCAGCACCGTGTCCCCGCTCGGTCAGCGATGCTGTGAGGGGAGCAAAGCCACAGGTACAGCAGGTGCCTTCTGAGGCAGCGTTTGTTATTCCAACAGACAAATACTTCTTTCTTTTAAAGCACGGTGGGTAAGCAAGCACACTGAAGGCAGGTGGCTGGTAAGATCCTGGAGCTCCCAGCACAGTTCCTGTGTCGCCCCTGTGGTCCTGCCACAGTCTGGTGGTTGCTGCCAGGCTCTGCTTGCTAAGCACCACAGCTTGCTCCTAGCGAAACAGAATTCATTTTCTAAGCAACAGGAAAATAAAACCCCTTTCCCCTTTTCTGGAATTCTCTGCCCAGAAATTCCACACGTGCAACAAATACAAACATCTCCAGGACCGCAGGGCTTCCACTCGTGCTGTGGAAAGATGCTTCTGTGTATTATCCTGACAGAGAGCCCACAGCCCGCCCAGGCGGTGCTGGCACTCATTCCTGTGGACAACCTCGAAAACTGGTGAAGGAGCTTTCCTGTACTCGAAGAATTCCTGACTGTCATACAGACATGTTGAAACACAAGACAGAGAAGCCCCCAGTCTCCTGATTTAAACTGGAAAAACCACCCTCAGCAACAGGCGCCACAGTGAGGGTCAGAGGACCAGAGCAGCCTCTGCAAAACCCCGCGGGGCCATGCGTCTGAGCAGTCTCCAACGCTCCGCACCTGAAGTCCAGGTAAGCAACAGCTGATGATGTTTGTCCAAATCATAGGACCGGTCCCTGAATTTAATATAGCCTGCAGGTACAGCTTATTTGCCAGCTCCCACAGCTGCCACTTTCTCTTACAGTCTGTGGCGCTTTGATTGTGGCTCCGGAGACATCCACGCCGCATGCATCCCTCCGCATGCACCAACTACCGACCCAAGGGAGCCCAGTCACTCCTCGGCACTTCTCCTCTGTGGCCAGGGCAGGTCTGGTGAAGAGCCTCCCACTGAGCCTCCAGGGAGGGAAAACCCACCTGGAGAATCAATTTCAAGACTTTGTTAATGCACTCTAAGCCAGCTTACAGCCCGAGGTCCTCTGCTGCCCACCTGTCCCAAAAATGGAATGCAAAACTAATGTAAACATTTTTGGGAAGAAATTTTATGGTTTAATTTCATTTTTCAGTACTGTGGTCACCCAGACAATCAACTTCACATCACTAAAAGATTAAAATAATGTATTTTTACAGTCTTACACAAAGGTCGCTGAGCATTCACAGATCATGTAGTCCTTCACACTCACCTGAAAATCCACTATATCCTCCACCAACCCCTTGAGGCCCCGGACACCCCTCCACAACCACTTAACGTTCTAAGAGGGAAGTGGGGGACCTGTTATCTTTCAGGCTGCCCACTACTTTGCCATGTTTTACTTGAGTGCCAATGGACTTTGAAACCCTCTGCTAAAATTTACGGGTAGTGGCAAAAGAACAACCTGAGATGTAAAGTTATCCAAGACTACATGAACGAATCCAGGTGGGAGATCCCAGACCTGTTCAGCACAGATGCCACAAGGGGCCAAACAGCCTTTCAGGAAAATAAGTGGTTTTTTTCCACTGCTGTTGGTTGCACATGGGATATGCAAGGTCTCAGAGAAAAAGCATGGTTTTCTGATGCCTGGGGGAAAAGAAGACAGGTAAAAGAAGAAGGGGAAAATATTTAGTCTTTGAAATACCATGGTCATGTCATTTTACAGTCATAGCTTCTCCATGTGGTACCTCAATCATTCAAAAAAGCCAACCCTCCCCATTTTTACTGCAATACACTATTTTTTCAGCCAAAGATGTGGCCTTGTAAAATCTACTGCCTCTTTCTCTCCACAGGGATGTGCTGCATGTGCAGCATCTCCTACCCGAGAGCCATCAAATGAAGTCCCACGGGAAGGGCTGAACATGACATGTCCCCCCCTCAATGGGTTAATGGTGCAGAGCACTTCCTTCTGCAGAAAGCAACTCCTGACATTTGCAGGGGAGGCTCTCACGCTTCCCTCTTTCCTAGAGAAGGAGTCAGAAGGAGGGATACGCCAGTTCCACAGAAAGACCTATCACAGAAAGACTTTCTCCTATCTCATTTTGTTCCAAGGTATACGCTGCCATTACTGCCTCCGTTCTGCAGGGTAATTCTAGATTTCAGCAGGTTCGCAGAACAGGGTGCCACCCCATCAGTGACACCTTGCATCTCACTGGGAACATCCACGGATCTGACCTTCACTCTCCCGGTCTCTTCACCCCACCCACCTTTGGGCTCTAGAGGGGTCCACACATGCGCCAGGAGCTCTTCCAGTTGTGCGAAGCACGGGACAGAATGGAAGTCGCTTGGGCTTTCCCCACATGGAAGGAAAGGATAAGGAGGCTACCAGCCCTTCCTGGCTGCCAGCCAGCAGAATTAGCTCTGTAACTCAATGTTCAGCACAGATGGCTAATTCTTGCTTCAGCCGGCCAACAGTGCACTTCCCACCTTAAAAACATGCTTCGCTTTTTTTAAGTTCGGGGTAACACTGTGATACTATTCTAAAGACCATCCACGGAACTGATTCAGCTGCATGGAGGCAACTTCTCCATGCCTCAGCTTGGCTAAGAGCAGCTGAAAAGCTGTAGAGAAGCAGCTATTGAAGATGTTCTTCCTTAATGTGTGGTTATTTTCGTTCATGCATCAGCCTACTCTTTTATTATATATCTATATCTCTATCTGGATCTAGATCTATAGATACGTTTCCAGGTCACAGATCATGATGTTTATAAAGACATGTTAGTCCCTGCAGGACTGGAATTACAGAAAAGAAGCAGGGAAAACAACAGAAGAAGAATTATGCAAGGAAAGTCGTTGCAGTCCTGCATGAAATCACATCAGAAGCCTGGGATAAATGAGCTTGGAAGTGCCTTGGATAAAATTGCTCCACACATTTATTGGCCACGGATTTTCCAGTCTGCATCTCACAGGGACAGAGCAATCTCTCTGCTCCTGCCGAGCTTCCAGCCCCGCACAGCCCCATGTAATGTCAGCACAAACTCTAACTGAGCACCACGCTCATTGCTCCAGGTCGTGACAGCAGCTGATGCAAGCAAAGGTCACCCACATTTTTCATCTGTCCACTTCAAAAACAAGCATGACCTGGATCCAACACTAGCACAGCTGTGACCGATAGGGCCCATGCCTTCCACCGCATTGCGCAATTCCCCACACATATATCCCGGGTCTCGTGCCTTCAGCTGCAAAGGATGCTCACTGCCCTCCACAGCCTCACACCCTGCACTGCTATGAAGCTGACTGTTCCTCTGCTCATCACCATGGTGCTCTGCAGCTCCCTTGGTAAGTTTTGCTAATCAAAATTACAGGATTTTATTTTTATTTTTTTTTTAAATAACCTCGAACTCATTAAACCTCCACACAAAGTATTCAAACTGCTCAGTGTACCATTAAAACACCTGTTAGAAACCACTCTAGGAAGCAATGGAAAGGCATCTTGGTACCTTGTTTAACATTTGCAGAGAAAGCGTGCTGTGCCCCTGCATGATGCCCCAATGATTCCCACTGAAGGCTTCTGGTGATGACAGGGAAATTTAAGTACCTGGCTTCCAAGAAAATACTATGCACAGCAGCTTGTGTAAGGTCTCTGAGATTATTTCTGCTTGGGCACTTATGGCAAGGTTCATCTGACTAAATTTATGTAACCTGTGACATGACGGCTGGTGTTGGAGTACTCACCAGGCTGTCCCGTGGGTCAGTGGCCCGGTGACAACGCAGGTCCGCACAGCACAGGCTCCTGCAGTGCGTTGGATCATCTGTCCTGCTGCTTCCAGGGGCCAGATCAGACGTGGAGACTCAACCTTAAGCAAAATGAACCCAGCTTTACTCTGTTGTTTAATGATGGGTAACTACTACCATCACCCAGCACCGCCTCTCGGCTTGGCTCCTGGAGCCCACAAAGGTGCCTGATCTGAGGCAGCTGTGATGGCAAAGTGTCAGAAACCAGAAAATAAACATGGGAAAATAAGTAAACTTGGAAGGTGAAAATACCTGTGAAAGCAGAGGCAACGTAATTCAACATGTTGATTAATTCCTCTGAGGTTATTAACCAAGAATATAGTTATGTGCAATTAGAGTAAGAGAAACAGCAGGGTGATCAGGAATACGCTGTGCACTGATAAAGCAGTCTTACCAGCTGAAGAACCTAGTGATTTTATAAAAGCAAATAAAGAACACAGATTTTAATCAATGTGGCTTTCACATTAAATCTTATAAATTAAGAATGAGGATGACAATAAAAGGAGGAGGAAAAAACCTGGAATTTTACTAGAAGGGACAGAACTTAGCAGACTGATAAGTTTTTGGTTTGTTTTTTTTTTAATTAAGGCTTAGTGAATAAATCATGATGGTTCATACAAAGAGAATATAGAAAGGAGGTCAAATTGCAAGGCCTTGGAAGAACAGCATGTTGCAAGCAAATTCAAAGTCAGCCTTTGTAGGCAGTTGTGCAGGGAGCAACATCAGAAGGCAACAAGATTTTGACTTGAAGAAAAGAGATTATAGAAGTAGAAACATTTTCAGTTAGCTTTCATCTAAAATGCTGATGCTTCCAGAAACAGGAGGAAAAAAAATGTAATTACTGAATATTATGGACAACAGGGAGGAGGGGAGGGGACAGGACCTGGCAGGCAGAAGGTTATCCATGGACAGTGGGATGCCACCGAGGGAACTGTGCAATGGGACAGCTCCTGGAATGCCAAACCATTTCTCTGGAAGCTTTAAGAAAACAACAACCGTGAAGCTGAGAACACGGTCAGCAAAAAACTTCACATGATTTTTATGTTGTTATTGGGATGGAGAGGGTTAAAGCAGCTGAATCAGAACAAGGGAAAGGTTGGTTCATCTCAGCCCACTTTGTCTCTCATACTCCAGGAGCTGGCTCTGATCATGAGGTCATCCCCAGCTTTCTTCAGACGCTTCTTGAAGGCTCTGCTGAACAGCTGTACGTTGGACCAATTTCTCAATATGAAGTCGATGATTTGACCAAAACTGCTTTGAGCGCGTTAAAGGGATGTATTGATGACCTTTCTCCTGAGCATGTAAAGGCCCTCGTCGATCTGCTGGTAATCCCCTCCTTTTATCATTACCATAATGGCTATCACTGCGCAGCCTCATACCAGATTCTGGACAAAAAGCACCCAACAACTTTAACCTAAGCATCCCTTGGCCTCAGGTTTGGTTGCATACCAGCACAAAGCTTCCAAGGGCTTTAAGAGAGCAACAAAAGATGCTCTCCGCAACAAACACGGTGGCCCTTGGTGGCTGGCACTGACGGAGATGCTCACTCCCGCTGTGGAAGAAGCACCTGCTTCATGCAGGTGTGTTGTTAGGAACAGAGCCAAGATGAAAGAAAACTTCTAGGCAACAGCAAGCCGGACTCTGGCAGAGGTGACACGCTTGCTCTCTGCTGCTTGTGACATGCACTGCCCTGGTGAGTGCTGGCGGGTGACAGACCACCGCTCCGTGCTCACGCAGGCTCTGCCAGGGAATGGCCCCGGCGTGGCGCAGAAGCCTGGCTCTCCTCTGCGGTTCTGTGTTTCGGCGTGCTGCATTCACTGCTCTCCCTTTCTGTTTCAGAAACTTGTTCGGACAGAGGCTTGAACGAACAGAACGTTTGACCCGGCTGCTGCCAGCACTTCCCAATTACTTCCAGTTTCTCATACCCAAAGCCTCTGGGAAAATGACGACCATAAAACCAGAGGAAAGCAGGATGCTGGCAGCTGTTTTTCCTAAACTCTGTGTGCTCAGTACTACACCCTCTCACTTTCCAGTCTGTTTTAGATCTTATTTCTTTAGCGATAACACCTAAGTTCTAAATAAAAGTCAGATGATGTTTTAAATTATTTCCGTCACCTGTCCTTACAAATAAAGGTTTTTTTTCTCCTTCTTACTATTAGAATAAGATACTGTTTGTTTTGATAAGGTCTAACCAACAGCATTATTCTATATACCAACACACCCCCAGCACAGCCAGACACAGATGCAAACATGCACACGGGTCAGCAATTTAACTCTGAATGGCCTCAGGGAATCATGCCCTCAACCAAAGCAACTTTTTCCAAATGTTGACCATTTCTCAAAATAAATGCAGTAGTTCTGACTGACAGCAATGGATTCAAATGGCCAGCTTGCTTTGGACCATGCTGATGGCCCTCCGAGCACCCCTGGGAGGCACACAACAAGTCACCTAGAAAAGCAGGGATATTTCAGTGTCAGCGCTGACAACAAGAGAAACCTGACGGAAAGCTGGATGCCCCGTGATTCCCAAGGGAGAACTGGGCAGACAGCACAACCACAACTGCCCCAGAGCCCCCAGCTGCTCCTTTGCCAGTGGGACCAGGAGGAATGCACCAGAAAGGGCAGCATCCCTCCCAGCCACCCTTGTACCTCTCGTTCGATGCTTCCCCACCACTTCTCTTTGGCTTCACGCTCTCCTGCTGGCTGTGCTGAGTCCACATGAGCTCCCAAATGCAGTGAGGGTGGAGAGGAGGGTAATGCTCTCTCAAACCGGCATGTCACCCTGAGCACAGACAGACTGCTCCAGGGGGAGCAAGCCCACGGGGGTGGCCCTGTCACCCACACTTCCAGTTCACTATATCCTGGGTCTCGTGCCTTCAGCTGCAAAGGATGCTCACTGCCTGTTACAGCACAAGCAAGCTATCAGGCTGCAACAAGGCTTTTACCATTGGTCAGATTCTACTGTCCGTACTGTTTATCCTTCCTCTACAGGTCAGACGACACACCCACCCCCCCACTCCTCAGGGCTATTTAACTACTTAGCCAGAACAAGCTACAGCTGCACATCATCCATGTCCATCAACCCACTGCCTTCGAGGCAAGGCCACAGCTGCATGTTATCAATGCTGATCAACCCTCTGCCTTCACTCTTCTACAACTGCCCTTCACAGCCTCACACCCCACACTGCTATGAAGCTGACTGGTCCTCTGCTCATCACCATGGTGCTCTACAGCTCTCTCGTTTAAGTTTTGCTAATCAAAAATATAGGATTTTATTTTTATTTTTTTTAAATAACCTTGAACTCATTAAATCTCCACATAAAGTGTGGAATCCCTAGCCTTAGGAGGAATTTGCCTTCGTCTTCCAGGGCTACCTCTCTGTTAGAATCTGAATTTACCGCTTACAAGCATAGAAAGATTAGTTTCAAACAAACAAGGTACCTTCACACTAACTGTTTGAACCTAGAATGCATGACCACTTCTAAGTTCTTTAAGATTAAACTTTAACCCTTCTGTAACATTTCCTGCCTTTGAGACTTACTTACTTATAAGTCTCATTTACTTAGGTCAGATTTTTCAAAATTATTCTTTTTGCGTATCTCACCTGAATTGCCTAATTCTGGTCCGCAAAATGCGGACCCTGATCAGAGGACATTCCCACTGGTGCCTGGTACCTTGCTGTTATTTCTGTGAGTGATGCCTTAGTCTCTTCTCTGGCTTTGTTGGTGTAACAGGGGAAAGCTTCCAGCTGTCCTTAAGAAGTATCAATCGATACTGACACACCTACACCCATTCTGTCCTGGTAGTTCAAAAAAATCAGCTTGTCAGTAATCTCCAGGTGAATTTCCCCACTTAGTGGTCCCTGGGGGTGGTCTTTGGCTATTTGCAGGATTATTTTTAAACAAATGGGGCGCTTTGCTATTCCAGACATTACTATTCCAGTCATTCCTACACATGTAATCGAATTTTGGAGACTAGAGATCATGGCCTCACTACCCCAATGTGTTTCTTCATGTCTCTTTTCCACAATCCTAGTCATTAGTGGTGACGGAACAATGACTTGTTCTGTGGGGTTATTAACCAACCCTCTCTGTTTATGGTTGCTTTTAACAGTGATGCCATTCGTTGCTCTGCCTCACTATAATTGGGTGTCAGGACTGGGAGCTGTACCTGCTTTACTAGCACTAGTGCAAGGATGCTTCTTCGTTCAGCCACCTCCTTGGCAGTTTTATCAGCCAACTGATTCCCCACATTCACTGCAGTTTGCCCAAATGGATGTGCTTTGCAATGCATTATTAAGGATTTTTTCCTTGTATTTAATAGGTGACGCTCGGGTTGACAACAGTCCTCTTCCCTTCCAGATAGCTCCATGTACATGGCCTATCCCAAATGCATATTTGGTGATGTATTGATGCGTAGAGCCTAGCCTCTACCCCCTGTGCAGCCGTAACCATTGCATATCCAGCCACCCGTCTTGTACAAAGCTACTACCGTCGGTACACAATTCCAAATCAGGACCAGTTAATGGTTCATCCCTCAGATCCTCTTTACTGGAATATACATGTTCAGCAATTTGTAGTCATGATACAGGGATTCAGTGTCCCTTCTGAATTCAAAAGCATTGCTGGGTTAATGCTGTCGTGGTTCAAGTTCTGCATCATCCTGCTCCAACAAGATAACTTGATATTTGAGCATGTGGCTTGGAGACAACCAGTGTCCCCCCTTTTGTTCTAACCCAGAAACCACCATATACGGAACATACACTGTAATTCTCTGTCCCATTGTTAATTTTCTTGTTTCTTGAATTAAGAGCCACAGCACAAACACTCTGGCCATCCTTTACTCACATTGTCCAATTGTTGGAAAAATATCCCCCAGCTCTCCTTTATGTTCCCCATCTTTAAGTCAGCACATCCAGCATTAAATGTAGTCGTTCATATACAAATAACTCAAAAGGCTTAGACAAACCAGACAGTCCCGATGCAGGTGCCGACATCAGAGCCGCTTTCAAGTCCTTGAAGGTTGCTCAGCATTTGGGGGGCCAGGGTAAATGGGTCTCTTTTGACCCCTTCAAAGGTCGGGGCCCAGGGACGTATACAATTAATAATACTATAGTTGTGGGTAATCTGAAGAATATGTGTGTCTCTCTCTCCCAGGATATCTGTTCAGTAAGCACGGGTGTGCTGCGTGGGAAGGGCCTCCACGGAGAAAGAAGCCCCGCACGCCCCGGGTGGAGCGGTGCCCCGTGCGCTGGCGCTGCGATGGAGGCCCCTTTCATAAAGGGGTTTTACCAACAGTCCATACCGAGGATCCACAGTCCGCACCACCCGACCATGCCCAGGAATGATCTCAGCTTTGGCTGAGACATTACAAAAATCCAAGACGATTCACTCACACACACATGCTTACAAAAATTTTGGTCTCAAAACATAATCCAGACCTCAATATCCAATTCTGTTCCAAGATACCCAAGACAATTCATTCACACACACATTCTCAGAAAAATGCCAGTTCTGGGTGTCCCTGGAGTTACCAAACCTTACCGGTTCGGGTTCCTTACAACTCCACCCTGCCGGGTTTTCACCTTGACCGATGGGCAGACTATTTCACCTTGAAATAAAAGAATGCCTTTTACCTTTCCACAGGTCTTGCTCTGATCCCTCCAGTCAGGGGATTGGAAGCTCTCACCGAGAATCCGTGGGTGCTGGCTGCAGGCCCTGCGATTCCATGGATCCACCGAGGTTCAGAAGCAAAGTTCCATCTGGGTCACCAAAACTGTCACCAAAGCGGGGCATACGGAACTCCGGAACTCCAGCGCAGCGCCGAGGAGCAGGCGTGCCTCCATCGCAGCGCCGGCGCACGGGGCACCGCTCCACCCGGGGCGTGCGGGGCTTCCTTCTCCGTGGAGGCCCTTCCCACGCAGCACACCCGTGCTTACTGAACAGATAACCTGGGAGAGAGAGACACACATATTCTTCAGATTACCCACAACTAACTATAGTATTATTAATCGTATACGTCCCTGGCCCCCGCCGACCAGCCACACCACTGAGCCTGCGTGATGTCACAGTGCGTTTCCATGATGAGCTGAGGCTGCTCCCCAAGGCCACCTGGCAGGTGACACCACAACCTCCCCTGCCAGATCGCTGCCACCCTCCCGCGCTCTGTCACCCACCGACGAGCTCACCCGTGCTCTGCCACCCACCGACGAGCTTGCCCGTGGCCGGTCCCATGGTCCAGGCTGAGGAAGGTGAAGCGCTGCTGCTCCTTCTGGGCAGGTTTTGCACTGGCCACTCTCCGGGGAAGCCCCTCAGCAGCTCCTGCTGTTCCCGTAGGCTTTGTGGCTGCCTCCGACACGGACGGAGCCTGGGTGGGCACTTGGAGACCCCATCGCCCACGCAGCTTCATCTCAGCCCAGTTCACCACGCCGGCACCCAAGTACTCGATCCCCGGGACAACAGGTAAACCCCGTGGCGAGGTGGGGAGGCGTGTGTGCCGCGTCCGGGAACAAGCAGGCGCAGCTCCGGTCCCCTTCGCTCCACGGCTCCCCGCCCTCTGCCGGAGCAAGGGCACGGGCTGGCCCTTCCCGGGAAAGCCCCAGGGAAGAGCTGCCCGACCCTGCCGAGCGCCACCGGGGCCTCAGCAGAGCCATAACCCTGGGCGTGTGCGAGGAAACCGGCTGCTCCTGCCTCCTCCCTTCCTCCTTCCCCTCCGCTGCTGCTGCCGCACTCAGGAACTGCCTTGAGGTGTGTGCTGGAGGCAGGTGTCCTCTCACAGGCTTCCTTCCCAGGGTACCTGGCTCACAGCCCCACCAAAGTCAGAGCCCCCGCATACACGTTCCCCACGGCCAAACGTCCGGTGGCCAGCAGCTGCTCGCCGGGGCCGCGCTATTACGTCCCGCCGGCCATCACCAGGCACGGGAAGTACGTCGGCCCGGCACAGCACATGGCCGGGCTGCCTAAGACAAAGAGCGAGGTGGCCCCCGGACCAGGTGAGTACCGCTTCTCCAGCACTGGCTCGGGCAGGACAAGCACGCCTGGCCGTTGCCCCGTGCGGGCCAGGGTACAAACCCATCGGCTCGTGCCCCTGAGCAGTTCCCAAGATTCCAGAGAGAAAGCAAATGGGGCTGAGCACCTCCTCCTGCCCTGGCCTCTCTGGCTCGAGGAGAGCCCAGCTTCAGTGCTGTCCTCTGCCTCTCCCTGCCCCAGGTGACTACTCCATCGAGAAGGCCAACAAGCACGTGTACATGCGCCCGCCAGCACAGCCCATGGCCTTCCGGCACAAGGCCGCCGCGGCCAGCACAGTGCCAGGTAAGGGAATGTGGGGAGCGCAGACACCAGCACCGGCATGCCCGCCGGGTGGGCTCTGCTGGGCGGCAGCTTGTGCAGTGGGCCTAGGGACGAGCCTGCCCGGCAGGACACAGCTAGTCCCTTGACAAGGTCCCTGGTGGCCCAGAGCACCAGCTCCTCCCATCCCAAGGAGAAGCAGCAGCTCAGGCTCTGAGCTGCCGATATGCCACGTGCGACAGAAGACGGAGGCGCTGGCAGGAGGGGCAGGACACCCTTCCTGCCCTCATGCTGCTACCCAGGCGCAGGACTCACAGACGCTCTCCCTTTTCCCCTTCCAGGTGTGGGCACCTACATGCTGCCCAGGCTGGTGGGGCACAACACAGCCTGCGTTCCCGCCAGCCCGTGCTACTCGATGAAGGGGAAGAGTAAGCACTACAGCTACCTGGAAGACGTGCCCAAGGTGAGCTGTGCACTCTCCTCGGGGCGCAAGGGCTCCAGCTGCACCAGCACGGTCCGTGTGGGCAGCGTAAGAACCAACACCCACCTTGGGCACCCAGCAAGCTCCACTCCTCTCTTACAGACACCCGGTCCTGCTGCCTTCTCCAAGGTGGACCTGGACACCTACAAGAACAGGGCCCCCAGGTACACCATGGGGAGCAGAACCAGACTTGGAGGCGACAAAACAGTGAAACCGGGGCCGGCAGACTACTGCCCCGGGAAGGTGAGGCACCCATCGTGGTGCTGCTCAGCCATTCCATGCCGATGTGCACTCAAACGCCGCAGGCTCTTCAGGGGGACATGCCACCACTGAAGGGAAAAGCAGAGCCAAGAGCAGACCTTTCCCGTGTACTGGGATACTGGGGGTGCAGGGGCACCCAGAGTGGTCTGGCTCATCCAAGTTTCAGCCCAGCTCCAGCCAGGAGCTTGCCCTGGCAGGTGGTGCCGGAATGCCACTCCATTCTGCATCAAACACAAGATTTCCCCACTCGGGGGCCTCCTAAAAACACCCGAGGGATGTATTTTACCCTACCCCAAGCTCCAGTTCTCTGGCCTTCACGTGCCTCCCCAGAAAGGGCAGAAGTGCCAGGCAGGAGCAGCAGCAGCAGCCCCTCAGGAATGTCCTGGTAACACAGGAGGTTCCCAAGGAACGTGCCACCGGGACAGGGGGTGTCAGCTGGAAGTGCCCAGGCACACACGAGGCACGGCCAATGCCACAGACACGTACATCAACTTGCCGCACCGGGTGGCCTCTGCTGAGGACAAGCCTTGTGGAGAGCGAGGCACCATGGTCACACTTTGTTTCCTTCTCACTTTTCCCCTTGCAGGTGACGTTGACCAAGCCCCAGGCTCCCGCCCCCACTTTTGGACTCCGACATTCCCGCTACACCACTCCTCTGATACTTCCCCTGTAAGTCTAATAAAATAACGTACCCCCGTAGATCTTGTCTCGTCACCTTCTGCGGTGGGGTGAGGGGGTGCGGACAACTGGCTCTCTCCGTTTCGTGCCCGTGCTCCCACTGAAACGTTGCAGGTGAGGGTGAGGGGACAGCACCGAGATCAGCAGCGTGAGCAGGGCAGAGCTCTGACCACCATGTCACCGGCTGGAGCCGAACGCTGCCCCGGGGGAGCAGCCCAGCCCTGGCTGAGCATCCCGCAGGCACAGGCTCACCCCAAGGACACAGCCCCTCTCAGCACCCCCATCTTGTCGTACACGGGTGCCCTTCCCTGAGCGCACACCCAGGGCACTGCCCATGCCCCAACGCTGCACCTGTCCCCCCGCCCCTCACTCCCGGGCACCGCAGGACCCCCTCGCAGTGCCCAGCAGTGGTGGGCAGGAGCTGCTGTGCAGCGCTGGCCCTGCCGAGGCCCCGCAGCCAGCTGGGGTGCGCGGGGAGGCAGCCCCCTGCTTGTGCAAGGCCCCGCAGGCGTGCGAGGTGCTCGTGAGAGGTGGCTGGGAGGGCGCTGGCTGCTTGTGCAAGGGCCGGACAAGGCACAAGCTGCCCCAGGTTACTCCTGGATGTTCCTTGGGTGCTCGTGCGAGGCACTGGCAGCACACAGTGCTTGTGCAAGGGTTTGCCTGGGGGAGAGGAAAGCCTGTCCCCTACCCACTGCCCTACAGGGACACAGGTGGCCAAGGGACCGGCACATCTAGGTGACCCCCCTTTGCCCCTACACACCCCCACTGCCACTCCAGGGACACAGGCATTGGTCCCTGTTAGGTCTTGTCCTGTCCCCATCCCAGGCACAGGCAGGGGTCACAACACACAGCTCACACGTTTTATTTATTGTCCCCAACTGTGACAAAGAGGCTGTGCCTAGGATGTTCCCAGGCACAAGGGGGTATACCAAGGTGGGGGATGACATGGTGTGTCACTGGGGCCACAAGGACAACAGAGGGTGTCAGTATATGTTGAAGGGGTCACTGGGGCAAGGGGACAATGTGGGGTGCTACCAGGGCTGGGGGAGCAGTATGTTGACAACATGGGGTGACCCTGTGCCGGTCTGGAGACAAGGGGTGTCCCTACATGTTGCCATGCGGGGGGATATGAGGCATCGTACTGCGTATGGAAGGACACATGGAGCGTCCCCATATACGTGTGGGGATACAGGTCTGTCCCCAGAAATTTAAGAGGACCTAAGACATGTTCCCCCTCCCGGACACGTCCCTGCTCAGCTGCTGTGCCCCATGGTGACACAGATAGCCCGTGGCCCTGTGTCTCACTGCTATGTGATGCCGTGTCCTGCACATCAACCCAAGCCTGTGTCCCCACGTCCTATCCCCGCTCGCAGATGAGCTCGATGACACTGTGCTCCATGGGGACAGGGTCGAGGCAGCGGTGGGCGGCGCTGGCAGCCACCTCATCCAGCAGCCCCTGCACCACCCGCTCGTCAGCGGCGAAGCGCCAGAGGTAGAGCTGCAGGTAATGGCCATCCACCTGCACCTGCTGCAGCCCGAAGCGCCCCAAAGTCCGCAGCCGCACACACTCCAGCAGCGTCTTCAGGCTGATCTTGATGATCCCTGTCAGCACCGACACCTGGGACACGGGGACAGCAGGGACACATGATGTCCCCACATCCTCGTGCAGGTGTGACTCCGGGCATTCCTGCCCTGGTCACCAGCCCCAGGGATCCCCCCAAGTCCCAACACGTGGGATGTGGGGACACATGGTGCAGGGGAAAGGGGGCTCCTGCAGCCTGGATTCTTCAAGTGCAGGGAGGCTTTAAGTCCCATCAGCATGGGGACATGGAGTACACCCTTGTCCTGGGTGCCACTCCCAAGGACCACCCCCCAAGCCTGGACCCGTGGGACAGTGGGACACAGGGGACACATGGCACAGGGGGATGGGGACACTCTTGGCCTGGCTGTTGGGAGCACAGGGAGGCCTCGCGTCAAGTTGACACAGAGGCAGTCTTGCCCTGGTCACCAGCCGCAGGGACACCCTGACCCCGGCACCTAGGACAGGGGAGCATCAGGGGACAGTGGCAACACCCTTCTCCTCGTCATCAGCTCCTTGGGACCCCCTGGGCTCCAGCACCTGGGTCACGCAGACACCAGGGACAGCTGACAGCTGGGAAGGTGGGCACTTTAGGGACCCTGGGGACATCTAGGGACATGAGAAAAACCCCACAGCCTCACCTTGTTGAACTCGACAGGGCTGAAGATGTCAATGCGTTCAGAGAAGAGCTTCTGGATGTTGCTGAGCAGGTGGGTGTCCATGGGGGCACTGGAGACGGACACAGGGACAGTCAAGTATCTGAGAAAGCCAAGGGATGTGGGGGCAGGGACTGCCAGGAGACACGGGGATGGGGACACCTAGATGGTCAGGGGATGTTGGAATAGTTTGGGGATGCAAAGGCAGGGGAACGTGAGGACGGGCGGTGGATGTGGGGACAGGACACAGAGAGACAAGACACTCATGAGACACAGGCACATGGGATCATCAGGGGATACTGGGACTGTGAGGGGGGAACATGCAGATGGCTGGGACACATGGGGATCACCAGGGGATACTGGGACATTCTCAGGACACGAGGATGGCCAAGGGATTTCAAAGTGGTGAGACAACACTAGGACAGTCTGGGGACACAAAGAATCTCATGGGGAAGATGTAGCAGGTACCACAGGGGTGACACAGGGAGCACAGGGGTGACAGGGTGGCTCTGGGGGTGACCAAGAGGTGCCCGGGTGACAGGGCTGACCTGGGGGTGTAGCTGGGGGCGTAGCGCCCAGGTGCCCGTGAGCTGCTGTAGACGGAGAAGGCGCGCCGGCTTGAGTCACTGCTCTGCGCACGCCGCACCCCTTCCTCGAAGAGCTGTCCCACCTGCAGCACCGCACCCTCTCAGGGCTGGTATCCCACAATCACCACAAAATACCCTCTGGGACCCCACCCCAAGCCACCCAGGATCCCTCAAATCCTCTGTGACCCTCCCAAAGCTGCCTAGGACCCGCAAAGATCCTCAAGAACCATATAGGGACCTCGGGCATCCCCTCTTGACACTTCAGGACCTGCTGGGATTCCCAGCTCTCCCAGGAACTCTCTGGGACATCTGGGAACTGCCAGGGGACTTCAAAGACCCCTACAGAGACCCTCTGGGGACTTCCTGACCCCTCAAGGACCTTACGAGAACCTCAGGGCCTCTCCAGGGACCCTCTGGGATACCTGGAACCCCCCGGGAGACTCCAGCCCCTCTGGGCTTCTGGTGTTGTCCCAACCTGGACATCGATGGCAGTGATGTCCTCAACCACACGCTTCATGACGGCACGAACATTGCGGGGCTCGACAGTGCCCAGCCAGTCTCGTGTCTCCACACTCTTCCTGAGCATCTGTGCCACCGCGGCGCCCTGGACCTGCACGTAGTGATCGAGCAGCCGCTGCGCTGCCCCCCGCGCCTCTGCACACAGTACTGGTCCTGGTGTCACTGCTGGGCCTGTGTCCTGGGGGAGCAAGGGACATGGAGACATGTAGGAACACCCCCCACACCTCTGCACTCAGCGCTGTATCCCCAGGCCACGGGGCCAGTGGTGACAAGGGACATGTGGGGGTGCCCCCTGTGCCTCCACCACCTGATGTCTTGGGGGCACAGGGACATCAGGGGACTCATGGCATGCTATTCAGGCCACCCCACCTGCAGCAGCATTGCTGTCATGTATCCTTGGGGCATCTGGGGGGACTTGGGGACAAGCAGAAGCCCCTTGGGGACATGTGGAGGTACCCTCGAGGATGTTTGGGACACACTATCACAGGTAAGGACCCTTGAGCCCCCGCTTGCACTGCCATCCCCAGGGTCGTGTCCTGGATGGACACAGGGTAATGGCAGGTCACAGGGAGGAACCTGGGACATTTTGGGGTCCCTCAGGGACATTTCAGGGCAGACAAAGACAGAAGGAAGGGCTTCATACCTCCACAAGCGCCATCGTCCCCACCACCACGTTCTGGGTGGATACAGGGCTACTGAGGAACCTGCAGCCATCTAAGGTACCACAGGACCAATCGGGACACCCTTGGGGCCATTTTTGGGACCATCAGAGCATTCTGGATCCACTCAGGGATGTTTTGGGGAGCACAGACAGAAGGAAGATCCCCATGCCTCCACACACACCATGTACCACCACTGCGTCGTCAATGGACGCTGGGACACTAAGGGACGCAGAGCCATTCTGTGACATCTTGGGGACATGCAGGGTCCTCTTAGGGCCATTTTGGGCTAACTGGGGCAGTTCTGGGGGCTCACCTGGGGAGGAAACTGCTCATCAGTTAGGGTGAGGATGTAGCTGATGGTGGTGGCCTCATAGTCAAGACAGAGGCGGGCAAGGAGCAGCAGCAGGGCCGGGGGGGCTGCAGGGGCCCCTCGCTCAGCTGGGCCATCAGCGAAGCCACGGGTGGTGCGGCAGAGCCAGCGCACAAAGGCCACCACCAGCCCTTCGTGCACTGCCTCCACACAGAACTCCCCCTGCAACCAAGAACGGGGAGTTACGCCCCAAAAATAGCACCCTGGGCCCCCGAAAACCCACAAACGACCTCGTACAAGCTCCAAACCGCCACAGTGAGCCACAAACTGCCTCATGTAACCTCCAAATCGCGTGCCCCCCCAGCCTGCCCTGTGCAAGCCCCGACCTGCCCTGTGCCACCTGCAGACTTCCATGTGCCACCCCCAGATTGCTCCAGACACGCCCACACTGCCTCACAACCCACCTTGAAGTAGGGCAGGCTGGCGAAGGCGACATCCTTGGCAGTGAAGAGCTGCACGTAGGCCAGGACGGCCTTGAGCTGGCCGAGGATGGAGGCCGCGAGCGTGGCCAGGAGGTCGGGCAGGCCGGGGCCCTCCTTGCCCGGAGGCCGGGGGGCAGCCAGCGCCTGGCGCACGTCACCCAGACACCCCAGGAAGAAGGTCTGCAGCGCCCGCAGGTAGCGATCGACCCGCTCGCGTGCCGCCCGGGCCACCAGCGCAGCACCTGCCTCGGCCCCAGCCTCGGGCAGCAGCTCAAGGAGGGCGCGGAGGCGACGGTGGAAGCGGTCAAGCGCTCGCACCAGCAGTGAGGTGTCGCCCAGGCCCCGCTCCAGCGCCAGGCGTCGCTCCAGCAGCTCGAAGTAACGGGTGGTGAGGGTGGCGGCGAAGGTTTCCAGGCGGCCATCCCAAGCCCCTGGGCGCCCCTCGAAGAGGCTGCGGTACGAGGCCGCGAGGAGGCACAGGTTGCCCACAAAAGCTGAGCTGCCGCGGTCGACGAAGTCAAGGATGTCAGAGGCGGGGGGTGGCGTGGTGGCGGTGCCGGAGGGGTCGGCTGGGGGAAGCTCAGCCTCCAGAGCTGCCAGCTCAGCCTCGAGGCGGGCACCAGCATGGCTCAGGAACTCCTCACACAGCTCCTCAGGTGGCTCTTCCAGCTGCAACAGCATCTCCACGCACTCGGTGAGCTCCTTGGGGTCCAAGGTGTCCTCCCTGGGGGAGTGGGGGAAACAAGGGGGTTACTTAGTGTAAGGTAAGGTTCTGGGATTAACAGCGGCACCTCAAGAAACCAGGGAACAAGCAGTAAAAGTCATCAGTAGGCTTCAGAGTAAAAAGTAATTATTCAAAACACAAAGGGGGATGAAAAATACTGAAGAGCATCAACATGTTCTGAAGTTAACAGCGAGTATTGTAATAAAAAACTGACTAAAGATCATCAGTAGGTTCCAGAGTTTACATTAATAATGAAAAAACACTAAAACTCCTCAGCAGGTTCCAGAATTATCCCTTTACCATAAAGATGGGAGAAAAAAACTCTGCATAATGTAACGTTTTAAAAGCTCTCAGCAGTGGTCAGAATTATTCCCCTCACTCTATGAATATTCTGCACAAAGGATTGTTCCTGGGGTTGCTACCAGTATGCTCCAGGGGAAATTCCCTCCTCCCTAAGAAGTTTTTTTGGGGCTGTTATCATTAGGCTCCAGATTTAACACCCCCAATCCCTTGAAAAGCTGTCTCCTGCAGCTGTTACCAGCAGGTTTTGGAGATGGTACCACAACCACCATCACCACCTACACGAAGGCTCTTCACTGGAATGGCTGTCTCCAGAGTGAACCGCCTCCTTCCCCCCAAGGCTGCTTCCCAGAGCTGTCAGTAGGCTCCAGAGTGAACACCCCCCAAACCTCCATTTCCCAGAGCTGCCAGCAGCAGACGGCAGAGTGAACACACCGGAGGCGTGCGCGGAGGCGCTGCGCCAGGTCGGCCATGATGGCGTGGCTCTCATCCTCGATGGCACGGAAGGAGGGCAGGTGGCGGTAGTGACGGAGCACGGCACGGGCGCGGGCGTGGCAGCGCAAGGCTCGTGCAGGCTCTGCCCCCGGCGCTGCCCAGCGCCGCAGCCGCCCCGGCACCTCCACCAGGGACTGCAGCTTCCGCAGCAGGGCCTGCACACCTGCAGCCAGGGATCCAGCAGCAGAGTTGGGGGGTGGGGGTGGGGAGAGGGCAAGAAAAGGGGTGGGGCCAGATTGCAGGGCAGGGCCAGGAGCTGGATCTGCCCCCCTGGGGTCCACTCCCCCCAGATCTGCTCCTCAGCCCTCCCACTCCATTATCTGCCCCCGATCCCTGGATCTATCCCCCCCAAGCCCCCCGATCTGCCACCCTCGGGGTTTCTCTGCATAGGCCCCTCAGCCTCCCTCCCACAATCCGCCCCCCAGATCTGTCCCCCGGGACCCTCCCCCTTCCCATACCAGCAAGCTGGGCACCACGGCGGTGCCGGTCCTGCAGTGCGGCACTGACACGGGCACTGGAGGTGCTGATGGCCTCCATGTTGGCAGCCAAATCGTCCATCTCTGCCTCCATGCGCCGGAAGTCGACCTTCATCTTTCGGATGGTGTCTGGGGAGAAGGAACCAGGCATCTGGGGTCCTGTGGCTGCCCAGGACCCCCCTGCTCCCACCTAGGCGCCCAGGTCCACCTGCTGGGTGCTCACCAGTGGCGGAGATGAACTTGTTGTAGTTCTCATAGAGCAGCGTCTGCATGTCACTGTCGAGGGCACGGATTTCTCGCCCCAGCGCAGCCTCACGGGCCAGCAACTGCCCCAGGGGGCATTCACTGCGCACCTGGAGGGGGGCAACAGCTGCACAACGGCCCCCAACCCCACTGCTCCCCACCTCGGTTCCCCACTTTACCCCTGGTAGCCTCCAATTGCCCCTCTGGGCTCCTCGCCTGCCCTCTGGGGCCCTAACTACCCTCCACAGCCCCTCTGGGATCCTCACCTGCCCCTCGAACCCCCAGCTGCCCCCCCATGGTCCTCCCACCATCACCTGCTGCCCCCCTCACAGCCCTAACTGCCAGTGGGGAGCCCCACCTGCCCCCCCGGCCCCTAAATGCCACCTCGCACCCCCCTGGCATGTGGAAACGTCCCCCAGGAGCCTCCTCCTGCCCGCCGGGGCCCTCCTGGCACCCTCCGCTGCCCCCCACCCATCCCCCAGGGACTGCCACCTGCCCCGGGCCCCCATCGCTGCTCCAGGGGGCCCCAAGGCCACCCCCACGCAGGAAGATCTACGGAGTCCCCGCACAGCCCCTCCCTGGGGGGCTCGGGTGGTGCCGGGGGGGTCGCAGGGTCCTTCGGGGGCCCTGAGGGGCGCCCCCCTGCCCGGGCCCGCCGGGGGGGCGCTGGGAGGAGCTGCCGGCGCCGCCGAGGGGGGCCTGGGCGCTGCAGGGCGCTGCCGGGGGGCCCTGACCGACCCAGGGCTGCCGGGGCGCCCTGCCAGTGCGGGGCGGGGGGGAGTCTCCACCTCGGCCCGGGGGGCTCCCAGGGGCGAGGGAGGGAGGTCGCTGCGGAGTCAAAGGCCACCTTAGTGAGGAAAACTTCCGGGTCGAAGTGGGGCCCGTTGATGTCGGCGGGGTCCGGGTCCGGCTCTGCCGCCTCCGCCGCGGGCGGGCCGTAGTACCGCTGGAGCGGCCCATGGGGACGTCGCCACCCGGTGCCGCTGCCGGTACCGGTGCCGGCTTCGGGGCTACCCCCGGCCCGGCTCTCCGCCGCCTCCACCTCCGCCATCGCGCCGGGCCGTCCGGAGCGGCCGCCACTTCCGGCCCCGCCCCCCCCGCGCCTCTTCCGCCGGAACCGCCGGGCGCCGCGGCAACGGGCCGCCACGCAGCATGGCGGGCGCACTGCGGCCGCGGCCCGGGTCCGGCCCTGGTGCTGGTCCCGCGGCTGGGCTGGTGCTGGGGTCGCGGCGGCCTTCGTCCTGCCGGGGACAGGGGCTCCGTCCCCCGAGCGGTGAGCAGCCGCCGGCAGCCCCGCGTCTCCGCCGTTCCCCCGTCCCTAACCGCTGCTGTCCGTCTGTCCCTGGGCCTCCCCGGTGTCCCCATCCCCTTTTCCACCTGGTACCGAGCAGGTCGCCGTCCCCACGGGGCTGCTCGACCCCTACCTGGAGGGTCCCCCTCCGCGTTCCAGGGGGGCTGGGGACGGCAGGGGACATGTCCTGTCTCCCTCCTGCTTCTCCAAGCTGAGGGCTGGCGATGGTGGTGGGGATGGGGAGAGCGACATTGGAGGCGTCGATGGGTCAGGGATTGTAGGTGTGGGGAAGGGGACATCAGCCCCAGCACTGCTTCCCTTGCCAGGTGGCGTGGGCACATCCCCCTGTTTCTTGCTTGCAATCAACGTCTTTGCTTTGAGTGGCCTCCTAAAAACACTCGAGGGATGTATTTTACCCGACCCCAAGCTCCAGTTCTCTGGCCTTCACGTGCCTCCCCAGAAAGGGCAGAAGTGCCAGGCAGGAGCAGCAGCAGCAGCCCCTCAGGAATGTCCTGGTAACACAGGAGGTTCCCAAGGAACGTGCCACCGGGACAGGGGGCGTCAGCTGGAAGTGCCCAGGCACACATGAGGCACGGCCAATGCCACAGACATGTACATCAACTTGCCGCACCGGGTGGCCTCTGCTGAGGACAAGCCTTGTGGAGAACGAGGCACCACGGTCACACTTTGTTTCCTTCTCACTTTTCCCCTTCCAGGTGACGCTGACTAAGCCCCAGGCACCTGCAGCTTCCACGAGACCTGCAATCCCCTGTCGTCAGTTAACTGCACGTAGTAATTCCAGTAAACAACCATGAGCATACGGATGCAGACAGCAATTACTTCCGGTATGTCATCTTGTCCCATTATTACCAAATTTTTTTTTTTTTTACATTTGCTGCAGTGATCCCAGCTGCGTGTTACAGTTCAGCTTGTGTGTTAGCTGTGGCATTAGCGTTCAAGAAAAGTCCAAGTTATTCTGTAGCTAATGAGTCACCCTGGTGATTTGGAGATGCACCTTTAGATGGTGCTGCAAAACCATGCTTAAAGTAACGGTTCACAGCTGAGTTCTAATTCTTGGCTTATTACAGTTTCAATAAAAACACTCCCAAGTATTTTGTACATTCACCTTGAGGTGGGGTGTGTGTGTGAGGAAGATCTGCTCTCTCTCATTTTTATGCCTCAGAAAAAACATTGTAATCGTACTACTACTATGGGCGAGCACTGAAACCAAAACAAATTACTCAAATAACTAGATGTTTAGAAAATGCTGAAGGGCCAGGCGGTACAATATCTTCAAGAGACTAAGTCCCAATGCTAACGCTGTTACATATTCGATCCTGCGCCCTGTCCTTCTGTTGCCTTCAACTACTGTGCTGCTGTTGTGATTAACCCCTGTTCTGAATTCTTCCTTCTCTCTGATTTTGCACTTCCTCAGCCCATTCACTATGGTGCAAGATTCTTTTGCAACATGCCTACAGGTGACACATCCTAACTCAGTTTTCCCAAGAACTTCCTAATGTTGCAGCTCTTAATTTTCAGAGGGTTGGGCACGTTATGTGGTGCTATAACTGATTTCTGTAACAAGACTCCCTACACATACAAATCCTCCCAATGGAATCAATTGCTCGGCAACACTCACACATCTTTCTCTGCGCATTGAAGCCTTTGCTCCAGCCACGTGCTGATGCCCAATAGTGGGAAACGCCACACCAACAGGACATGGGCACCTGCTGGGAAAGGCAGCAGCAGAAGCCCAGAGAAACGCCCGGAGCAGGAGGAGACTGCGCAGTGCCCACAGCGTCCTGCAAACGCTCCCTCCAATCGTGTGGCTGCGCTGGAGTGGGAATCAGAGGGGGGTACAACTCACCTGAGGTTCAAACCCCTTTAACTTAAATTTTTCAGTTTTAAACTTCTGAGGTTAATTAAATATATGTTTTTTTAAATCCTTTTTTTGAGTTCTAGAGGACTTCAAAGGTTCAGATACAAAGCATTAAAAATAGGAAAATATTTCCTCGGCAAAGAAGGGCCAAAGGCAAGTCAGACCTGGACTAATAGCAGGACTACTTAATACCTAGACCAGCACAGAAAGATACTGCAGACAGTTCCCCCAGCAGCTCAACTTCTGAAGTATCACTTGTTCAGAGAGAATACTGGAGTTACAAGTCACCTTCTGAAACGGCACAGGCAGATGCTGCAGAGCAATGAAGACCTGCTCCTTCCAAGCTAGGGCAGCTCTGCTCAAATATCCATACTTCAGTTCATTGAAGACACACTGTTTCTCGGCATAATGCTGAAATTGGGTTTTGAGGCTGCAGGTTCTCTACAGTTCAAGTAGAACAGCTGAGTGGTCTGATCTTGGCATTGCTAACATGTAAGCACATGGAAAAAAACATGAGCAAAAAATTCTAAAAACAGAACTTTATTTACAACAGTAAAAGCAAATAAACCCCACCACCACTGTGAAGACCAGGCCATTCAGTGGCCTTTCATCATAAGTCATCTGCTTCAGAAAATAAAAACAAAGTCCATCAATTCACCCATCATTCTTCCAAACAAAAAGAGTTCAGAGCTGCCACATCTTACCAGAGAAGCAGGAAGAACCAAAGACAGTCATTGCTGCCTCCTTTCTACTTGCCTTCCCTGCATTTTTTTTCCCACAAGGGGTGAGACAGGGGGAAGACGTCTAATCCAGTTATGAGAGTATTTTGTTAGCAGTTTGGTACAGCCAGAACAAAGGACAACACAGTCCATTTACAGATCTAGATCCGGCTTAGTCCAAGGACAAAGGAATTCCTAATGGGTACAAGGGGAAGGCCAAAGGAAACATCCAGTCGTTGATGAATATAAGCTTGCTGGAGAGGAGAAAGACTGTAAAATCAGAGGAAGAATACTTTAGTCCTGCAGAGGCAGTTGTTACAGGAAGGTAAGAGAAGCAAATAAGCAAAGACTTTCAAAAAGGAAAACCAGAACACATGAGCAGTTGGTACAGAAAACAGACAAGATGAAACACAGCAGCTCTGCTCAGCTGCTTTGGAAAGTGGAAGGTTTATACAACAGGCAGTGGGGTTTGTCTGAAGAGACGAGTGTTTGATTTTAAATTCTTTTTTCTTTCCCCTAACAGACACAGTATTTTTAAAGTTACAGATCTCTTACTTCAATCATAGGGAAGACTTAAATAATTCAGGTATGGAAGAATGGGGTCATGAGGCGAGCAAGCAGCCCAGCGAAAGGCAGGGTGGGTGAAGGGAAGACTGATTTCCCAGGTACTGCACTCCCAGAGCTGCGTGCACCACCTCAGGAGAGGAAACCTGGCATGCATTGCACCTTCATCGGGAATGACTGCTTCGCAAACAAAGCCGGCAGGGATGTGCCTCGCCACACATCTGACAGGAGTGTTGCAGGCAGGGATCCCCAAAGCACTACCAAAGGCAAAGCAAGCGCTTCTTACGTTACTTTCTACATGAATAAATAAACAAATCAACCCTCCGATCAAATCTTTCCTTGACCTCTTGCCGCTACCCCACCACCACTGTTTGGGACATTTCACTTGACCTCAACCTCTGCTTTTATTTGCACATCTTCCCAAAGTGCCCAAATACCAGGGTACCACAATAACTGAAATTAAGAGAACCTTTTGCTATCAGATTTTCTTCACACTGATTTAATAGTCTAAGGGAGTGCATTTGCAAGTGCGTGGGAAGGTACTGGAAGATACTATATGTGTGTAAATCAAGGTGGCTTATGGACTTCGGCCCTTTCTTGCAGGGTTCATCCCCAGCTTTACCCAGGCTGATAAAGATGACCAAGCTAGTCTTGCTCCTCTGCAACACTTCACTGCAACAATGAGAGAGTACCAGGGTCCAGATCTACTGCTAACTTCATTTCAAAGCAGTACAGATTTCATTTCAACCCAGGGACAATGAGGATATTAACAGGTCCCCAAGTCAAGGGGAAACTGAGACCAGGTATTAGCTGAGGGGCCACACTGGAATGTAAGTCACAGATTCATACTAACAAATGTGATAAATCGACATCCTAAACTCTACAGCTTCCAAAGCTCAGCTGGTTTATTAAACATTTAAGTATCAACAAGTCTCTGGATTTCTCAGCCACATCTGCTCACAAGCTTAGTGCTCAGTATCAGTAAGGAGGTAACACAAAAGTGGCCCTTAAAAATAGGCCGCAAGACATGGACAAGGCAAGAGATAAAGGCGTAAGCATTTAACACCATCAAAATTGTGTTAGACATGAAAATCCATTCAGAATCAAACATACTCATTTTATAAAGAGATGTCTGAGACCAGTCAGAACAATGACAAGAGGCTGGTGGAAAGAAAAATTATTTGGAAGGTCTGTCTGGAACATCTCAAAGACTCCACCACAGGGCAGACTAAGAAAGGCATTGAACAAGTCTGTCAATAGTCATGTTTTTCGATCTGTAAAACTTGCAGAACAAGCTCAAGTCCCTGCTTTTGACACAAGATAGTAGAGGATGAAGAAAACAACAATCAGTCCTGCTGAAACAGAACAGAGCAACTTGCGATTATCCCTCCCAGATCGCGTCATGGTGGAGAAACGCTTCACACTGCCGGTTAGCAGGCCAGTCACACTCATAAAATCTGAATCCTGAATGAGAAAGAATAAGACAGAGGCATTAAAAACAGATGAAGATATCCCTGAAGAATCTCCCACTTCCTGGCTAAAAAACATTTGCACGGAGAGCCACACAGTAGCTGCTGGCCTCTCTGTGCTCATCACATCTCTCCCAGAAGGTCCTGCCCCTCCTGTGCCCAGGCTGCAGGAGCAGCACCAACGAAAGAGACAGTGGAAGGTCTGTTCCAAACATAAAACAAACTGCCTCCCCTTTTTTTAAAACAGGGTCAAGCTACCTGCTGCTGAACTGTTCAACTGTACCCATGCAGCATATTCTGCCTGAAACAGCTTAACAGCAACTTTACAAGCGAGCACTTCATCTAAAGGAACTGTCCCTACACAAAGCCGTTAAATGTACAGCATCACAGGCTCACAAGCACATAAGAAGCTGCAATTTCTTGCCATTAGTTCTATTTTTTTCTTCGGCATGGAATGGCACGCATGTGCAACTTTGCCAGAGCATGGCAAACAATTCTCAAATCAATGCAGTTCAGGCATTTTCATTTTGACTTCTGGTCTTTTTTCCTTATCCACGAATTATCTGAAGCTTCTGCTCATGCTGCTCCTGAAATGCTTCAAAACCTTCTCTGTAACAGCAGCACAATTTCATGCTGATTGAGGGCTTCACCTTTAAGGTCTTTTGTCATTACACCTTTTATTCCAGGTCTCCATGCTTCTAATTTTTGGGCTGAGCAAGTATCCATTTCAGATGCTCCAACACTGTCAGCATACACCGTTACTAAGCTTCCAAGCTGAGCTTACACCTTTGACTCAACTGGTTTCAACACTACAATTATCTTTTCTCTTGCTTCCACATACCAGCTCTCCAACATCCGGCACAGGCAGAAAAGGCTCTCCAAGCACCAGAGTTATGCTGCCGATCTCCTTCTCAAATCTCTGGGTGGGCTTCCCCTTCCTCTTGCAATTCAGTTAACGAATTACCTTCCCCCTAAAAAGCCATAGCAGGTAACTCCTCTGCTACAGGGATGTGCTATTCTGCCCCTTCCCCCATGCACTGTGGTTTCCCATCAGCAACTAAGGCTTAAAAGGCAGATTACTCTGGAAAACAATTTTGGTTTTATTGGGTGTTGCGTGTCAGAAAGACGACAGAACAGGGCACCGAACAACCTGAATGGACCCAGAGCATCAGCTTTGCTCCTTCTTTCCAAAGACATCAGTGAACTACAAACTCCTGACAGGTAGCCTGTGTTTCAGGGGTTACAGGTACGTAACCCAGACAGATTTATACAGCAATACCAAAAATCACAGGAGCATCTGAGGAACAGGCCCATCAGGCAGCTCTTTAATCCCAGTAAGGAGGTAATCTTCACCTGGGAGACTTCTGAAATGTGCTGTCCTACATCAGTCTTCCCAGGTGCTAAATACCACCCGTGTTGCCCATTCAGAGAAAGTGATATTAGCAGCTGCCAAGGATCTGATGTTTATGTATCTAGAAGTCTACTGGAAACCGGTTTAGTTACACTCCCTGGTTTGCCAAACCGACCACTGGGATCTGACTTTGTCTGCTAACTTTGAACTGCTGTTAAACTTCCACAGTTCAGGTAACTGCTGAGAGGCAGCACAAAAAAGTCAGCCTTTTTACATTTCATGGGTTCCTTACCATGCCATCCAGGTAACGGTTTTGTTCATCAGCATCTTTGTCAATATCCAGAGCCAGCTACACAAGATAAGGGCAGAAATGGGTATTAATGAACTTCTAATGCAGAGAGAACCTCTAAAGCATCTAGTGCTGGTAAAATTTGAAACGCACATTAGAAAAGCAAGCCACCGCTTCCCCTCTCTACACAGACAGACAGAGGCTTGTTCAGTAGAGGAATAAATTCTCATTTTGGTTTCAGGTTGAACTTCTTCAGCTCTGCAACACTGAAATTAAAGCTCGACTGTCTGAATCTGTCATATATAGGACAGGAGCATTTAAATGCCGGGACACAACTCAAGTCTTCCCTTCTACAAGGTGAGTCACTGACCTCTATTAAACCCTAAATCAAAGTATTTGATGTTAGTAGGAGCAAACTAGCTTTAAGAACACCTCTTATTACAGATATGAGCATTTTTCAAAACTAATTTACCTGCCCTTTTATTGTGACTTTTTTCCCCGAGAGGTGCGCTTAGCAATACCCCTCTGTGCAGCTTTTATGTTTCTCCCTGTGCCTAAAACTCCTTACCTGAGAGCTGCGAAAGCCACACCATTCCCATCAGGTGATGTCGCTAAACCTCAAAAGGAAAGTGGAAATTCATAAAGCCATCTCTGGCGTTCCACAAATAAAAGTTAACCACCGTACCACCAACAACTTAAGAGTCATTAATACTTAGGAAGCCCTCTATGTTGACCAGGAGCTCGCATCCCCCGCAAAGCCCTGGAGAAGGATGCCCTGTCCTTCCTTCACCGCAGCGCCCGCCACGAGCTCAGCAACTCACCGACTTCAGCCTGGTGACCTTGTTGGCTAGGGTGTCTGCCATACGCTTGTTCTCTACATCCAGCATATCCTCCACGGCACCCGGACTCTGACCTTGGTGGGGGGGAAAAAAACGAGGAGCATGAGTTTTATCTGGCCTGATACAGCTACTGGTGCGGTTGCTCACCCGACGTGGCAGGCGAGGCAGAGCAGGCTCGTTGCCCAGCCGGTCTGGGGCTTGCCATGGAAGCCTTTACAGCTGCCCCCTCGCACCTGCAACCTCGGGGGATCAGTGCCACGAAACGCTCCCCAGTTCTTCGTGACAAAACCGCCCCAAACCTTCCCCGGACGGGCCGGACTGGAAGCCCCGCCAGGCCGCTGGGCGCAGCGCAGGGTTCGGCAGCACGGAGCGCCGCCGGGCGCTGGGCAGAGGGGCCGCCCGGGCCGGGCCGCCGCCTGCTGCAGCTCCCGAATGGCGGTGGCAGCGCCCCCCTGCCCCCCGGGGCCGCTCCCCCACAAACGGCGGCGGCAGCAGTGACCCCCCTGCTTGCCCCCACCTGGGCCCGGCCCCGCCGACCCCTCACCTCGGCCCCACTCCGCCATGGCGGCCACCAGCCCCGCCTCGCCGGGCGGAGCCGCGCCGGCCCCAGCCAAATGCCCGCCGCCCTGCCCCGCTGTGGGGTTCCTCCGGCGTCCGCGGGGCGGCTGTCGGGGCCTCCTCAGGCCTGGCCCGTCCCGGCCGCGGCTCTCCGGGCCGCGCCGCGGAGCGCCGCTGGGGGAGGGCCGGGGCCAGGAAATGAGGCAGGAAGCCGGGGCGGCGGAGAGGAAGGGAGCGGCGCCTCCCTCCGCGCCCCAGCTCGCTCGCCGCTCCTCTTCCCCGCCGGCGGCCGGGCCTAGCGGCCTCCTCTGGCCCGGCCCGGCCCGGCCCTGCCCTGTCCTCGCCGCGGGGCCGAGGCGCCCGCTGGGCCGGGAGGGCGGCGGGCCGGGGTCGGGCGCGGCCCCGGCCCGCTCCGGCGTCTCCGAAGGAGTGCAGGTACCGGCAGAGCCCTGCGCGGCCCTGGCGGCCGAAGGAGGGGGCCTGAGGGTGTCGGAAGGTGCAAAGAGATGGCAGGGGATGGAGGCCGCAGTGTGAGGGGGGCGGTGGTGGGTGTGGAAGGGCGGGGGGTGACCGGTGCTGCCACCTGCTCTGGCCTTTCCCCCCACGGACGGCGGGGGCCGCCCCCCAGCGCTGGGGATGCGCTGCCGCCCGGGGGCCAGCCGCCAGCTCCCCGGCGTCGCCCCTCCCGGAGGGCGACATGTGCCCCGGGTCCCGGAATCCTTCGTGGCTGCGCCGGGGCACCCCGGGACCCCCGAACAACCCCCGGGGCGGGGGGGGCCAGGCTTGGCCCCGGGACCCTCGAACATCCCCCGGGGCGCGGGGCACAGGCTCCCGTGACGGGCGAGACCGGTGCTTGGCCCTGTTGCAGAGCCGCGGTACGTGGCAGCGCAGAGCCTAGACGCGTGTGTGAGCCCATGTACCCACCCAAATTTGCTAGATTTTCCACCATTAGGAGTTACTTTCCAACACTGTGGGCTTGCATAGCTCTGTGAACTGTTAAACTTGTGCCTGTGTCTAAAATAATCTCATCATCCGTGCCTATGCGCATCTGCTCATTTACATTATTCTCATGAGGCACATTATCTTCTATAATGGTATAAAGGCTGGGGCCGTGGAGCCCAGCCATCCCCGTACGTGCAGTTTTACTGCGTGTGCAGTGTGTCTGACATAATCTGATGCACAGCCTGTCTCTGGTGCTGACTGCATGCAGTGACTGCAACAAAATCCTCGCAAACTCTTTCTTTTCACCACCTTAAAAGGTAGTTCTGCCTTAAAACAGGGGGATGCTTTCCTGTCTGCCTGGCTTTCCTCTCCATACCTTTTTACTCCACAGGAATGTTTCTGGATATTTTTTTTTTCTTCTTCTGTGCAGTAACAGAAATCAGGCCAGCCAGGGGAGGAGGAGGCAGAGAGCTATTTCAGGGAGCTGCTGTTATCTGCTCTATGTTAATCCCCTGGCTGGGTGGGGGGAAGGTTTTCCCCGAGTGCTTTACTGGGAGAGCATATATTAAACGTTGAAAAGCAAAGAGAGGAAGAAGATTAGAGGGAGAGAGAGGAAGCTGGCTGCTGGCTTTACTTGGGTTGTCCGTCTGCTCTGCTTTTATGGATGCAACAGCGTGAGCAATCTCACTTGGGTGTTTTTTTTTTGTGATTTATTTTTTTGCCCCTCTTTTTCTTTCCCCACCCCTTTCTCTCTCCCTCTTAGATATCTGTGTATCGAGGTCATTTTGCATCACCATCACTGTTGTCCAGGAGCTCTGGAAGCCCCCTCACTCCCTTTCCTCCTGGTTTCACCTCCTGCTGAAGCCGAGCTGTTAAGATAATGGAGCTCAGGACTGTAGTAGCCACCCTGGAAAGCGGGGAGCAAGACACAGTTCTCAAGGTGCTTCAGATCTACAACCAGGAGGTGAGTGAGCATCAGACCTCTCCCTGATGTCAGCTGCTGCTGTTTACAAGCCTGGAAGCAGGTTGGCCGTGTTCTGTGCCATCCGGCTGTCCCCAGTCTGTCTCCTCTGAGTGCATCTGTCTGCGCGTTACTGCCATAAAAATGTTACAGACTGCTTCGTCTTTTACTTACAGATGGTTCATTCCTTGATGTTTTGCTAGGAAGCAGCTAAGCAGCTTCTATCTTGGTTCCTTTGTATACTGGAAGTAAAGCACGTGGAAGGGATTTTCTTTAAAAAATATTATCCAGATCCCAAGTAAAACCTGGCAGGGAAATAAATGTCAATGTGAAGACCGAGTAGGAGGAGCTTTTTTGTTAAGGCAAGGTTTGGTAATAAAACTGAGGCCTGGGGAGGAGCTGCAGGTGAAATCGTGGTTGTGATTTGCAAGTAAAAGATCATCAGAGGTGGACAGGGATGGGCTGCTGGAATTTGGTACAGATGCTTGATCTGAAAGCTGATAATAAGAAGTAAATAACAAATATAGAATAAAAAACCCCAAAAGAATGGTTTGGAAGCAGAGATGGAAGTGTTTCTAGCTTTCAAGTGGCAAAGGATTATCTGTGGGGGTAAATCCCTTTTGAAATAGACTGGTTGTCAGGGAAATTTCCTTCAGAGGGTTTCCACCAGGGTGGGGCTGGCCCTGCAGATCTGTGACTCATTCTGCACCATTCTTGAGTAGGTGGGAAGCCAGAGGGGAGAACCTGTGAATATTTTTCACAAGTGTGCAAGAGCGAGAGTGTGCAGCTGTTTCCAGCACTCTGTTTTGAAACAGGGGAGACACTAGCTCAGGAGTAGGTCCCTATTAAAGATGGTCCACAGGATTAACATCACCTACAGCAGGTGTAATGCTGGAGGAATTCAGAGTGCAAACAGAATTTGATGTGTAACAAGCCTGAGGCATCAAACCACAATATCTTCTGTCTAATTCCTCTGGCTGGCTCCTTTGTCGGTGTATCGAGCGTAGGAAACTTGTAAGAATGTCAGTGGCTTTGCTAGCCTGTCTAGAATAAATGGAGCATTCAACGAGCATTATGAAACTGCAGATAAACTAAGCAACTTCCTGACTTTTTTTTTTTTTTTTTTACTGTAAAAAAATGACGGTACTTTTCTGGGGATATATTTTAATTCACTATTGCATACGCAGTCAGTTTTTGATTGCCAGGAGGAAACTACAGCTAAAGCAAAACCACAGGTATGGCTGAAAAATATACAGAAATGAGATTTCAGGAGCCCGCAAAGAGGATGTGGAGGAAAAGAACAAGAACAAGTGGTGTGGTTGTCTGCAGAGCGGATCGGTTCCAGGACTGAACCACCGGTTCCTCATAACGTGGTGCAGCAGCTTTTGCACTGGTCAGCTCACCATGCTAAAGCATGATAGTGCTGTGCCAGGGGCTGCCCTCCAGGAATACAGCTGTCCTGCTTCCACACCTGAGGTTTCTCAGCCAGATTGCTTTGCCCATCACAGCTTGTTCTAGGCTAGAAAGACCAAAGCCATCCCTGGGATCTTGGTAACTGTGACACAGTTAATCTGCAAACTTTTATTTTCTGTTTTTAAGCAGACAGGAAATCAGCAGCATGTAAAAAAAGGCAGTGAACGGCAGGGGAGACTACATTTGCAGAGTGAGTCGGGGAACACCTGCGATTGGTGGCCTTGCTGAGCAGAGGAATTACCGGCTATTACAGGATATTTGGGTTGTGATGAGCACCCACTTTACTGCTGCACTATTTTTAAAAGTCCATCTGTCAGATGGGCACAACTGTGGCCTGTGGCATTCAGCCTGCAATGCAGAGCCAGTGGAAGAGGGCAGTGGGTAATATTCATCACAGATGTTTTTCAAGGATGAAAGAGAAACGGGGGCCCACAGAATAGTGGAAACCTCAGAAAAGGAAAGCGTTTCAGACCTGGTGGCGTGGTCAATCTCTGCTATTCAAACCAGATTCATTACCTGTAGTTGCAATGCATGTAGATAGAGTTGCTGAGGTAGGGACAGCATTGGAAAGAAAAGTCAGGACTGAAGCAAAAACCTCAGTGGCAGGGGAGTTTTCCTTTTGTCTTGTTCTTTGGGAGTTTGTGCTGTTTGTTACAAACCCCACAAATATTGTAGACCTCTCTGAGCACTGTGGCACTCCTTGCCATGCTGATTCCTTGTCTCTGTGCCGGTTGGGACTGTCCTTGAGAAGGTGTGCTTGCTTTTGCAGTATGTTTTTAGACTTGCTGCTTTCCAGCTGAATGGCCCTTCCTTGGCTGGGCAAAACAGTTTTATGGATTTTTAACCTATTGTTTCGATTGTTTTTATTTTGCCCCCACAGAAATCTCAGTGCTTCACCTTTGATGATGAGGAGCGGGAAGACAGGAAGGTAGGCACACTCCTTGCTTTCTTCCTCTTGTCGGATGTGTAAATCTGCTGCTGTTGTGTACTCATGTCCAGCAGGGCTTAGTGGTGGCAGCCCCTACAGGAAAAGAAATGAATGTTTTTTCATTAACTTGGTTAGGGAATGGTGTGCTCAAAATGCCTGGCTCTGTTTTTTCCATCAGTAGTTGTTTTAGGATACAGGTCAGCACCCTTCCAGCATTAGCAAGCCCTTTGGGTTCAGTGATGGATATAGTCTCAGCCACGGGTATATAAAAGTGTAATCCTTTATCTGTGGCATGGATCTGCTAGGCAAAGATCATAGCAACATGCAAGCCTCTCGAGGGTAAGTGGTTTTGCTGTGAGCCAGTTGCAGGATTTTATCAAGGCTATATATTAACAGATACTTTAAGCTGGTGTAATCTGGCACTTGATGGAAAGAAATGCTCCTGCCTGTTTGTTTCTGTTCTTTCACTTCTTTCATGTGAGGGCAGACCTTTGCGTGGCTGCGCGTGGTTGGTGGGCTGATCTGCCTAAATGATAACTTTTTTTTTTCTCCTGGATTATTTTTAAGCTGAGTCAGTTTTGTGGTCCAGTTCATTGGTTGATTGTGCTAATGCCTATGTTAGCATGGCAAGTGCGAACCAGGCATCCAGGGTGGAGAATGGGACCTCTTTTGTCTGTACCATTGCCAGCTAAAGCTAGTGTGAAGTTTTTCCAGGTACAGCCTGACGTGTAGGACCAGATCTTGCAAGATCCAAGCTCTTTGCCTTGCACTGACTTGCTGTTCAGGCTGGGACAGTCACACGGGCTCTAAGTTCAGGGACAGCCTTGGGGTGCTCCACTTTTGGAGTGTATGTCATGAAATATGAATTCAGCATCACCGTCTAGTTCCTTGTGCTCATTTCTTCTATTGGTGTAGCCCTGGGCACATGCTCTGAGATCTTTTCAACCTGAGTCTGTCAGAGGCTTTGGCTATTTATGACTTCGTCTTTAACTCATGTGTCTCTGTCTTGTATGGAAGAAGAGGAATGACTGTGCTTCTGGCTTCTCAGGGTTATGATTGTGGGGCATACTTCATGAGCTAAAGCTTGTTCGGTTCTGCTAGCCTCACGTTAAGGACTAAAATTCCTTTTTTCTTCATTCTTTCCCTCAGTCCTTTTATTATTTTGAAGTATAACTGATTAGGCTGTGTTAAGCCTGTTACACTGAGTGATAGCAAAACTTGCAATCTTAGATTCCTTTGCTCTTGTAGTATGCATGGAAAGACATGTGCTCTGATACGGTGTTATGCTAAAGAGATCTAGTGAGATCTTACCTGACCAAGGTGTGAATGTGTGTGCAGTGAATTACCGGTGTAATGTGAGGTGTTGGTTCAAACCATGGCTGCACTTGGTTTAAACCCAGCTGGATGTGATTGCATGAAGCAACACCTTTGCTCTTGTACTCTTCTGTTCATTGCTGTCGAGTACCATGCTGTTATCCACAAGGGTTAGATTTTTAGCTCTTGTTGATTCGTGTTAGTGGAGCTCTGCTAGTCTGTACCTGCTTGAGGATCTGGGCTAGTAGGTCTCCAGACAGCACTGAGATTTAGGGAGACACTACTTACTTGAATCTCCTGAGGCCTCTTCACCTCCTTTCCCGCGGCATCATGTGTTCTTCTTGCCTCACTTGGGTTCTTTTACCTTCCCTTGGTGATTTTCTGATGCATCTCTCAACTTTTTCAGTCTGTTTCTGGAGCACCCAGAGCAGATGCCTCCCTAATCTTAAGGCTCTGGGTGGGAGTAGAGCACTACTGTTGAGTTGGTTGTTGCTCCTTAGTGAAGCCATAAGGGGTGTTTCTGCCCTGCCCTCTTTGCTTAATGCAGCTGCCAAGTAAACTGTGTTAGCCTGAATCATCCTAACTATGGGTGAAGCTAAAATAGGCAATAGTTGCCTGTTCATATTCTCCCCTCACATCTGATACCCTCTCCCAGCTGTTCTTTGTTTCTTGGTGGGTGTCCTTGCTCATACTGGGTCAGGATCCAGAGCCATTAGTGGGCTTATCTCTAGATGGCCCTTGCATTTTCCAGTTCAGAGCGTTACAGGGTGGTGGGGGAGCACCGTGAAGCATCAGTGTGCGAGGCATTACTTTTTTCCAACTGCACAGAAAATGGCCCAGCTGCTGATCAAGTTCTTGGAAAAAGAGCTGCAGCCTTCCTGCCAGGTCACGTGTTTGGAAAGCATCCGCATCCTGTCCCGGGACAAATACTGCCTTGACCCTTTCACCACCAAGGAAGGCCTGAAGACCCTCTCCAGGCATGCTGGCATTGATTACTCAGAGGAGCTCATCCGGGAGGTCCCAGACTTGGATGTAATTCTGGAATCCCTCAAATGTCTCTGCAACATTGTCTTCAGCAGCCCTAGGGCACAGGAGCTGACAGCTGAAGCCCGGCTGGTGGTGGGTCTGGCCAAGCGCATCAAACTGTACAATGAGAGGAGCCTTCCTCACGAGGTCAAGTTCTTTGACCTGCGTCTCCTGTTCCTGCTGACGGCGCTGAGAGTGGACATCCGGCAGCAGCTAGCCCAAGAGCTCAGGGGCATTAGCCTGATGACAGATACCCTGGAGCTGACCCTTGGTGTAAAGTGGATGGACCCTTATGAAGTTGCCACTGAGGAGGGACTTCTCCCACCTTTGCCTCGGCAAGAGACAGAGCGAGCCATGGAGATCCTGAAAGTGCTCTTCAATATCACCTTTGATTCCAGCAAGAGGGAGGTGGACGAGGTAAGCTCCTTGGGTGACCCATCCCACTGTATTCACATGTCTCCGGGATGTGGCTTGACTGCTGGTTTTCTCCTCTGTTGCATTTCCTCATATTACATACCGGCCCTCGTGCAGCCCCCAGGTACTTGTATGGGTAGCAAGAAACTCGCGTGTATATGGACCTTTCTTCCTAGAGCACCGCCTCTATCCAATGCATTATTAACCCTTAAGACTTTTAGAGCATTACAGTTTAAAAGT
This sequence comes from Falco naumanni, assembly GCF_017639655.2. Lineage (NCBI taxonomy): Eukaryota > Metazoa > Chordata > Aves > Falconiformes > Falconidae > Falco > Falco naumanni. The sequence continues at coordinate 20,561,036 of NC_054063.1, read as the reverse complement.
TGGGTATTTTTCCTTCCTAATGGCATGATTTGTTGTGCAAGTGGGAGGGCAATGCTCCCAGGTAACTTGCTTCTGAGTGTGTCCTGGTACTCTTTTCACCTTCTGGACAAGGTGAGAGGAAAGTATGATGGAGAACATCTCTGGGTAATCCATGGGCCTGTTTTGGGGCCATTTCCAGCCCTTGACCCGGTGTTGTAGAGTGAGAGGGAAGGTATTGGGCAGGAGGAAGACTCTGTGTTGACCTCAAAATGAGAATTGGGAAGCTACTTCCAGTTAAACACCCTGCTGTTGGTTATCATGCTGCTGGAGGGAGGGATGGGGTTGTGGGCTGCAGGAGCAGCAGGCTGTGGGACGTGGAGGATCCCTTTTCCTCATCAAGGTTTTAATTTTCTGTTTTGGGTCCAGGAAGATGCTGCTTTGTACCGGCACTTGGGTGCCCTCCTGCGCCACTGCCTCATGATCTCTGCTGATGGAGAGGACCGGACTGAGGAGTTCCACAGGTCTGTGTTAGATAACTAGGTCATGATCTTCACTAGAAACAGGGTCCCCAAGGCAGATCCTGCCTGACCCTGGCATTAACATCTGCTTGTTTGGTGCTTGCTAAGGTGACTGCTGACAAGCAGGCATCTTTGATTTGGCCTGTGTGTTCCTCATGCTGCTAGAACCCAGAAGTAGCCCAGCCCTTCCTGCAGTCAGTTTCTGTGTGCTAATGCCACAGCCTCCCGGCCTACAGGAGGAAGGGTTTTCTCCAAGCCTGCTGACCCCAAGGGCTGTATTCAGTATCCTGCGTCAGGCCTCCTCAACAGTGCCACCCACTTCAGTGGGCAATCTGCCAGAGCAGATGTTCGATACTTTAATTAAGGAGTGCATGGAGTGCCCTTAATTAACTGTCAGTCTCTTGAGCCATGCTGAGAAACTGCCTTTGTCACATTGCTGAGCCTTATTGGTCCAGGGGTGTCAGCTGTGAGGAGGTGACACCATCCTGTTCTCAAGAAAACTATAGTCAGAGGAATCCTAAACAATGCATTGCATTGACCGTCAAGCTGAGAAGGAGTCATACAGCAGGAGACCCTAGAGAAAGATCTTTGACCACCCAGATTAGTCCTACTTGGCATCTCTGTCAAGATCCATGGTTTCTCAGTTGTCACTGAAGTCTCTTTGGACTCCCAGAAAATAGTTCAACTACCCAAAAAGCAGTTCAGTTTATTCCCTTTTAGTGGTGTGAGGAGCTTGGGATGCAGTCCAAAGACAGCTTGGATCTTGAGGTACTGACGCTCCTGGAAGTTAGTAACGAACCTTCATTTCTGGATAGCTGAAGAACTTCTGTGAGCAAAGATCCATGACTGCGTGTTCACTTCTCTTTTATATCTTTAGTCATACAGTTAACCTTTTGGGCAACTTGCCCCTGAAATGTCTGGATGTCCTTCTGACCCCGAAAGTCCGGCCAGGCTCGCTTGAGTACATGGGTGTCAACATGGATGCAGTCAGCATCCTACTGGATTTCCTGGAGCGACGCCTTGACAGGGTGAGTTGTGAAGCTGCTGTGTGAGTTCATCACTGCTGTTTTCACAAGTTCACTGCAGGGCACCTTTCCTTCAGTCTACATTCATCCTTGAAAAGCCCAGTGCCGACACCACATGAGCACCAGCAAGGCATGGGTATTTTGGAGATAGCCCTTTACAGAAGAGGCAGTTTTTAGTGGAGGCAAAACTCTTATGGTAGGACTAAAACAACGTCTGTCAACTGGGAAGGTGACTGGGTGATTGCTTTATGGACTGCAGGTAGTGAGATGGGTTGAACAGTAGATGATTAGCTGGGTGATTAAAATATCAGTGCTCTGTTTCGCTCAACTCAGCAGTGATATGGTGGGCCGCTTCTGGAAGCCTGAATTTGCGTTATTTTGAAGCTGACTGTGGCTTTCAGTCTCCGGAGTTATTCCAAAGGGCCTCCAAATTTTACAGCTGCACTTCTCTACTCTGGATGCCGTATACAAGTATTTCTAGCACTGCTGTGCTACAGAGCAGGGTTTGGAAGTTCGTGCCAGTTTGAGGAATGATGAAGCACCGATTCCTATAGTAGAGGCTGGAAAGCTTCCATGTCCATCTGTTTCCCTGATGGTCTGTACTCGTGTTCTCCATCATTAGCCAGATGAGTTGAGCTCAGTGTGACTAACGTGTTTTTCACTTTGTGGACACTTCTGCAGGGACACAAGCTGAAGGAAAGTTTGACCCCTGTGCTGAACCTGCTGACTGAGAGTGCCCGAGTCCACCGCCAGACGAGGAAGTTCCTGAAGGCAAAGGTATGCTATCTGTCGGCCTAATTGAATGATGCTGCACTGAGCAGAGAGAATAGCAAACGGCCTGATTATTGCTATCCTCCAAACAGACCTCCTCTGTCTTTCTGCTAGGTTCTGATATGTATGGGTGATTGAGGCCAGTGGTACCCACACTGTTTTTTTCCACACTGTTTTTTTCCACATGTCCCACACTCTGTGGTTTTATTAATTTTAGCTGATTTGTAAAATGCACATACATTTTCCCCTGTCTGACCTGCTGCTGCCATTCCAGCTCTGCTGATCACCCCTCATTGTGGCCTTGTAGGTGCTGCCTCCACTCCGGGATGTGAGGAATCGGCCAGAGGTGGGGAACTCACTGCGGAACAAGCTGGTACGTTTGATGACCCACATCGACACAGACGTGAAGCACTGTGCAGCAGAGTTCCTCTTTGTCCTCTGCAAGGAGAGTGGTGAGTTGCAGGGGCTTGCTGTGGGCTTTGGTGACAGGAAATCTTGGAGCTTGGCCCCTGGGCAAGCCAGAGAGTGTGGGATTGGTGACCCTCTGCAGCCAGCAGGATCTTCTGTCTTCCCTTGGGCTAGATACACTGAGTAGGGAAAAGGGGAGAGTATCCAAGTGCTCTGTGGGAACGAGTTTCTTGTGCCAGCGGTGAGTGAAAAGCTCTGCTGGAGGACGCCCCAACACCCTGTCGACAACCTGGCCTGCATTCAGGCCTCTGCCCTGTGGGTGCTGTCCCTGCCGTTCTTGGTGCATAGCGTGGGAGCCTTGCTTCCCTGTCGGAGTTCAAGGAAGCACTGGCATTTCTGTGTCCGTGGCCTTGCGCTGATCTTGCTGTTGGAGCACAGGGGAGCAGACGGGGCTGGAGAGGCAGAAGGGGAAGCACAGGGTGGTTTCTCTCTCTCTCTCTCCTGGCAGTGTCACGGTTTGTGAAGTACACTGGCTACGGGAATGCAGCTGGGCTCCTGGCAGCACGAGGCCTCATGGCTGGTGGTCGGGAAGAGGGAGAGTACTCGGAAGATGAAGACACAGACACTGAGGAGTACAAAGAGGCAAAGCCCAAGTAAAGAAGTCTGCTTCTCCTCTATAGCACCCCTTTTCCTACACCTTCTTCCCACTCCTGCTCTGTCCCTTTCTTCATCTCTCTCCCTGCCATCTGCTTTGTCCCGCTTTTTCACATGAGCATTTCCTTCCACATTATTTACCAGTTTCACCCTTACCTTTGATGTCCTGTTCCACCCTCTCTGCCTGTTCCTTGGGTGAAATGGCTCTGTGGCTGAGCTCCTCATAGTGGTACTGGTGCATATATTTGGTCTCTGCAGCTGGGTACAGGCTCTAGAGCAAAGTGGGTTCCTTCAGCCAGAGCCCATTCTGCACCAGACCTGTTCATGGTGTGCACGTGGCAGTATCTCTCTCTAATCCGTATCTGATACCCACCCGTTCTTGGCATCTGCACACTCCACTACGGTGACAGGTTTTTACTGTGTGCTGGAGCAAGGGCGGCTCCTTCTTGCAGCGGGATTGGAAGTGCCAATTACTCCTCCATCTCCAGAGCCCTGTGCTGCTGGAGCGAGGTGTTTTTTTGGGGGTTGGTTTTTTTCATTTGCCTGTGAATTAATGGTGGTAACTCAAGGATGAGGGATGTGGTGGGAGAGCTCCAGGACTGTGCTCAGCTCTAGGTCCTATACATTCCAGCATCCTGTTCAATGTGGTTTACAGGTTGGGGGTTGTTTTTTGGGTTTTTTTTTCTGTGTGAGCTTTTTGCCTTCTGACTCAAGGAGAGGGGAAAAGTGTCATTTGCCCTTGTGCATGTGGTCTAAAACTGCACTGTGGAATTGGCAGGATGGTGATGTTGGTTACGCAAGAGAAATAGGAGGGATTTGCAAGCGGGGACAACTGTGCACAGGACATACAGAAAGAGACTGGAAGCACGAGCGGCAATGACAGTCAGCCTTGCCGTTGTGTTCCTCTGCTCTGTACAGGCAAAGAAGGATTTTAAACAGCCCTTTTGTTCCTCCTGTGCTTTACCCCTCTCTTTTGCCCTGGCCTCGCTATTCTTGCAGCATTAACCCTGTCACGGGACGTGTCGAGGAGAAACTACCCAACCCCATGGAAGGAATGACTGAAGAGCAGAAGGAATACGAAGCCATGAAGTTAGTCAACATGTTTGACAAATTGTCCAGGTACTAGAAAGTTGTGTACGTTCATGTCTGCATCAGCACCTGTGTCTGTGATTTACATTTATCACAATGTATTCCCAAGGCGACCCTTAACTGAAGGGATGTAGGAGAGAGCATGGAGGAGATACATGAGGAAATATTTCCTTAATCTGGGCCCCGTTATGTGCAAGGGAAGGCACTGCAAGCCCTGCACACCTCTTTGGTGTAATGGCGCGCTGTGAAATTCCTCTACGTGCCTGCACTGTGTTTTTGAGCACCTGTTGCCTCACCAGGTTTGGCTGGGTGCTCAGTAAGAACAGCAGCCACTGTCCTGGCAAGGCTGCTCAGCAGGAAGCAGTGTTTTGGGACAGATGGCAGTCAGGGCCACCAATCCGTTTCCCTGCAGGAGTGTTTTCTCTGGTTGTTCTTCATCCGTCATTAAAAGGTGCCACAGAGCAACCCAGAATCTGCCAACTGAATTCAGACCACCCCCACGGATGGGAGGGGGAGGGGGCAGTGCATTTAATGTATGCATTTCCATCGTGTGCTAGAGGGAGAGGAACACTGATGTCAGTGCTAGTTTTCCTCTGGCAATCCTTGCACCACACAACCTGTACCTGGACAGGACCCTAAAACTGAGCCTATTCCAGGGAACCTGAGGATAACAATGCTTGCAAATTGTGCTTCCAGCCATTTCCTCACCATGCTGGAGGTTTTGTGGTGATAACTGTCCCCCACTTCTAAAAAGGGATTCTTAGTGGTTGCTTGGTGTGGTTGTGGGCTGCTTCTGGGCAGTTTCCGCAAGCCCCATGTTTCTGCTGTAGTGCTCATCTGTTCCCGTGTTGTCTGCTGCAGATTTGTGTTACTTTCCCCTCTCTCCTCCCTGGTTTCAGAGAGCAAGTCATCCAGCCCATGGGCATCACGCCGAGCGGCAACCTGGCCCCCATGGAGAATGCCATCCGCGATATGGCTGATGAGAGGTCATCGTCCGACTCTGACCTGGGGCTGGACTGATCCAGACCTCTTGCCCCAGCTGTGGAGAGCTGGGGAGCCTCTGTCCGCTCTCCCTCAGAACTGATGCCGCACTCAGTGGCTAGTACTGGGCCAGGACTCTCCCTGTGGGATCTGGATCCAGCCTGGAACCCTCACAGTCCACAGTAAGGAACACCTCCTGCCTCCTTCCCAGGTCCGTAACCACCTCTCCTTCCAGAGGGTCTTCGTGACCTGGCTCTACTTTGGTCTCTCCTGTCAGCAGCCTTGAGGATTTCGTACTCCAAATCACTTCCAGGACTTTCCAGTAGGATTTTTTTTTTTTTTTTTTTTTAAATACGTGATGTTTGGGAAGAAGAGTTGGGGGAGGATCTTTCTGTCACACCATCATGGTTCAGCAATCTGCAGAGCATCTTGTGTACGTGCCGACGCTTATGTGGCCACTTGTCAGCATGCGCGTCACCGTGTGTGGCTGTGTGAGGCTGGCCCTGTGTGTGGGGAGCTGCTCCCCAGGAACGCGGTGGGCAGGTGGGAGCAGTTATTCACGGCAGCCCTTGGGGATTGGTGTCCGCGGGGCATAGTGCATCCATTTCATCAGCAGGCAGCTGGGCATGTGTGCACGATGTGTGGCTGTGAGCGTGACGGTGTTTGTGCAGAACAGGAATGTGTGGACTTAGGAGTGTATGTGAGTGTGGACTTAGGAGTGTATGTGAGTGTGGCCAGGAGCAGCAATGTGTGTGCTGTGGGGAGGCGAGCGAAGCTTTTCTGTGAAGCTTCCAGCGTTCCTATCAGCTGCAGGAGAGAAACACACAGGTGACTGCCAGGAATGCTCTGATATTTGGTCTCTGGCGCTGTGCAATGTTCCTGTAACCACAAAGTTTAGTTTTGGCGTTAATCTTTTCCCATCTCATGCTTTCCAAATGAAAGGCCAAAATCTGTCTTGTCTGCTGCCTCTTTGTCTGCCTTGGCTTTCCCACAGGTCTGCTGCTGTTTGCACCCAGGGGCTGGTGTTGGTCCTGTCCTTTGCTGTGGCTTAGATTTGTCTTTTATTTGTTTTGAGTTTTTTTCTTTTTAAAGAAAATTGTTTTAAAGAAAATCTTCCAGTTTGTCTCATGTACCAGAGTTCCAAAACTTACTATCACAAGTAGGAATGCAAAAGTGATGCTAGAATAAAGAAAACCTGACAAACGACTGCATGGCAGTGATTCATCGAATGTGATAGCTCTGAGAAAGGAAGGAAATATCTTTGGCTTTTTCTTATTAGCAGATGGTTCTACTCTGATCACCCTGAACTTTACGGTGTTTTTTGGGAAGTAAAATTGTGGCGTTGAACTGGGGCTAAGCCAGAACCTTTCCCTGCACTAAGTATAACAGAATAGAGCATCCCAAAGTTAGAGTAAGCATTGAAGCCTGAGGATTGGAAAACTATTTTAGCTCGACCCCTCAGGCCTCACAACACACGGTTGTTTATAGGACTGTTCCTCATCTCCTCTATAAATGCTCTGTAATGGTTGAAAATTGTGCACATCAGCTCTATTTTCTGTCTGTGCAGTGGGGATTTGCTGCTCAGCCTTTGCAGGACGTGGGCCACCCTCAATGATCTGGCTTTGCTGAGGTTTCTGAGTCCCCACAGGGCAGCACGTGCAGCAGAGCTGGGGCTCTGGTGGGAAGGCAGACTGGCTGACCAGGCTCCCCAGTGGGGCACAATACAGGGCACCCAGGAAAGCTGGGTCTGGGGAGGCTGCCGGTGTGCAGCCGAGGTGAGCAGAGGGTTTGCAAGTATTTCTGCCTGTGTATTTTTAGGAGTCGGTGCTTGTTTTCTGAAGACTGCCTCTATGACATGAAAAGCTGAAGGTATACTTAATTTAGTTTTATTCATAAGTGATTAAAAATTTTTTCAGTAGTTATGATTAAGTCCCAGGCTCTCCCAGGGGTATGCAAAATTTATGTAAAACTGACCCACTAAAATTTGTGGATAGGCTTCTGTCATGAGAATAGTGTCAGTGTATTGCAGCTGGAGTTTTTAGGCCAACTGCATCTCTCCCCTTCTTTTTTTATTTTTTTTATTTAATAACTAGCAAAACCCCTCACTGCAGACCTTCCATGTGAAGATGCAGACCTCTGTCTCTCCATCTCTTAAAGCTTTCCATGCAAAAGGAAAAGTAAGGGTGTGTATCTTTAATGCAGCGCTTCTGGTATCGTATTCTGTTTCTCTGTTGTGCTTAAACTCCTGACTTGCAACTGACAGGCCCTGCTTTGAAAAGCCCTGGTGCAAGGGCTGAACTTGGCACAGGGGGCTTTGGGAGTGAGGGTTTGTGAACAGGGTATGTTTTAAAAACAAGATGCTGCCACAGTTTTCATTGCAAAGCAATGTGCCATGAGGCTCTGCAAAGTGAGAGAACAACCATTCTTCTTGCGGCTGTGCGTTCAAATGCAGCTGCTGGGCTGGTCTGGCTGCAAGGAGGAACATGCAGTTGTATTTAAATTGTGCATTTGGATAAACAAGTCTGCTCATCTGAATGCGAGCTTGTTCAAACCTACCTTCAAGGCATTTAGACTTGCTTAAACCTTTCTTTTTCTTGTTCAACCTTTCTTTCAGTTGGCAACCGGTCATGAGTGGTGTTCCTGAGGGCTCAGTGCTGGGGCCAGTCCCGTTTAATGTCTGTATCAATGATCTGGATGAGGGGATCGAGTGCACCCTCAGTAAGTTTGCAGACAACACCAAGTTGGGAAGTTGATCTGCTTGTGGCTAGGAAGGCTCTGCAGAGGGATCTGGACAGGTTGGACCGATGGGCCGAGGCCAGTTGTACGAGGTTCAAGACGGCTCAGTGCGGGGTCCTGCACGTGGGTCACACCAGCCCCAGGCAGCACTGCGGACTGGGGCAGAGCGGCTGGAAAGCTGCCTGGTGGGAAAGGCCCTGGGGGGGCTGGTTGACAGCTGGCTGGGCATGAGCCGGCTGTATGCCCAGGTGGCCAAGGGGGCCAACAGCATCCTGGCTTGTATCTGAAACAGTGTGGCCAGTGGGACCAGGGCAGCAACTGTCCCCCTGTAATCGGCACTGGTGAGGCTGCACCTCAAACCCTGTGTGCAGTTTTGGGCCCCTCACTGCAAGAAGGACGTAGAGGGGCTGGAGTGTGTCGAGGGATGGGCAATGGAGCTGGGGAAGGGGCTGGAACACAAGTCTTACATGGAGTGGCTGAGAGAACTGGGGCTGTTCAGCCTGGAGGAGGAGGCGGCTCAGGGGAGACCTTATCGCTCTCTACAACTGCCTGAAAGGAGGGTGTAGGCAGGTGGGGGTTCATCTCTTCTACCAGATAACAAGTGACAGGACAAGAGGAAATGGCCTCAGGTTGTGCCAGGGAAGGTTTAGATTGGGTATTAGAAAACATTTCTTCACCAAAAGGGTTGTCAAGCATTGGAACAGGCTGCTCAGGGAGGTGGTGGAGTCACCAGCCCTGGAGGTGTTTAAAAGACATATAGATATGGTGCTTAGGGATGTGGTTTAGTGATGGACTTGGCAGTGCTGGGTTAATGGTTGGATTCGAGGACCGTAAGGGTCTATTCCAACCTCAATGATTCTGTGATTCTAAGGAAGCAGCTAGGACACCAAGTGCAGAGCTCTGTTCCTGTAGCATTAGCAGTATTGTACCAGGATTCTGTGGGATCCCTGGGGCTAGTCTGATTTATAGCGGATGAGTATTAGGTCCAAAACCTTCTAATTACATAAACAGATAGCCATAAGAGACAGTGTTTTGAGGCTCTAGCTTTGCCATGTGAAGAGCTTTCAGGCATAGAAGTAACAGTGTTCCAGTGCTGTGTTGGTAAGACACAGCTGTGTGCTCAAATGCTTTTATTCCCTTTGCTTGGAACCATAACAAGACGGTGGCACAAAATGCTTTGCATTTTGTTGTGCTTGTTTAGAGCTGGTACTGAGCCAGGGCTGCCTCTAGAACAGTTGCTGTGATAAGCATATGGATCAGCCAGGGCCACCTGAGTGTGACTTCAATCTCTACAGCCACATTTAGGTGCTGGGGTGATGAAATTCATGCTCCATGGCAGGGAAGAGGCCCTGCTGTGCCAGTGATATGCAAAGTACATCTGCTAGGACACATTCGGGAAGGAGCAGGACATCACTGCAGTGCTCTGACTGATGCTGCCCCTCTCTGGGACAGCAGTTACAGGGAGGAAAGGTACTTGTGTAAGGTTAAAAAGAAAAAAAAATAATAAAAAAGCAGGTGAAAGGAGTGGTGGTGAGTGCCATGGAATGTGTTAGAATACTAGGGAAGGTGCGAAGTTTACAGAAAAACCCGCAGGTGAAATCAGCAAAAGAATTAAAACTCTTTATTATTAAATAATTAACACTACACCGATTCAAAACTCTTCCAGCAGCTCAAGCTGGTGTGTTCCTGAACAGGAATGGGGGACAAGCTCCCCTCCAGCCCTGATAGCATTTGTCCCCTGATTAGCAGAGTTTTCATCTGAAGAATAAACACTACAAGTCTGCAGCAGCTGAAAGATCATGACTAAGAGAAGAGTATCTGAGGAGGAGCTGTGAAGGGAGTTGGTACATGTGGGGAGCTGGAACACTCGCTCCAGACTGCCTTGCCTCAAGGCCTGACCTTCATGGCATTTTCAACTCCTGCTCGCTGAAAGCCAGGCCCTCTGAGGGTCTCCAAGGTTGGACGGCTCGGAAGGAGGGAGACCCAAATGGCAAGCTGCCCGTGCACAGCTCGTCCGACATGCTGGCACAAGCCCACGAGCTTCCAGCCAGTTACTGGTGAAGTTCTCATGGCTGGACATCATCAAATGGTGCGCTGATGGAGTGACGGCCAGGGCCACGGAAGAGGCAAGCCTCTCCTAGCAGGTGCCAACATGAAGCAAGACAAGGAGGGAGCAGTGGCTACATCAACTGTTCTGAAGTCTCAGGCAGGAAAGCCTTCATGTGCAGAGCCAGTCTCCAGCTTGGCATTTGGGCTTCTTTCCCTTCAGCTTCCCTTCCGTCATGGGCGAAGGCCTCTCTGCTCCGCTTCCAGCCCAGCTGGATTGACCCACGGGCATCCCCTCCTCCCCAGCGTGCCAGTTCTGTGTGGATTTGCTGCTGCAGAGCCGGATGGCCTCTTCCACCGCTCCCTGCCACAGTCTCTTTTCTCTGCCCGTGCTGGGCATGACAGTCTCTCCTTTTCAAGGTGAACATCGCTCTCCAGCAGCAGGGAGCCAGCTGTCCTATTTGTCTTTTGCATCCAGCTAAAAATAGAAAGACCACACAGTGTTCGCTAGGGTGTTTCATACCCTCTAGCCCCTGTTAGCTCAGCCAGCAATGCTTCCTAGCACCCAGAACGAGAAGGATTTTGTGTTTTACCACATCTGCATCAGTGATTTAGAGCAGCACAGAGCATTAAACCAAGGGCTGGTTGATCTCATACAAATGCAAAATGGTTTGTAGTGGAAAATCAAAAACCTGACAAGACGACTAATGTTCCTATTCATTCCTACCCCATGATCTGATGAAAGAAAAACAACCTGAACGTTAAAATGGGAATTTTAAAGCCGGATTTTGTCTTGAGTCGAGGAACTCATGTACAGACAGCGTATCTGTTAAAAAAACGCCAGCTTCTTACTATGGTGAGCTGGCAGAACCCTACCGCTGTGCCCATTTACACAAGCAGAAGAGCTGGCCTGGCCCACAAGTTACAACTTCTGCTCAAATTTTAAAAAGCAATGCCAAATGTGGAAAAATCTTCCCAGGATGTCTATATTAATGTAATAACTAATATTAGCACTAAATTCAAAGTAATTAAAAACTTGTTCTCCTACAATTTTTCACTTCTGAAGATCCTGGAAGATTACAGATGCAAGAATGGCACAGGGAAATAAATGACCAGTGGAGGAAAATGCCTTTAACAATTCAGTGCTCTCAGGTGAAACACAGGTACCTTCACTCCTGCCTGCTGTTTGCTGTTCATTGCATGCCTAGCCACTGCAGAGCACTTCAGTTCGGTCTCAGACACAGCATGATTAGAGCTTCCCTTTTTTTTACTGCTATTATTTATTTCTCACGATGACCAGAAAAATCGCTAGAAATGAAACCAAGACTACTAAGCGAACATACAGAAAGAGGAAAGCTCCACTAAGTGGAGGTGTGGCTCTGCTCTTTGGTTTAGTTCAGGAGTTATTCATGTTAATGTGCCATTGCTCAGGCTCTCAGCCAGGGAGAGTGTAAAAGCCAGTGCCTGAACAGCAGCTTCAGCACCCGAGAGCGCATCCCACTGTGTGTCTGCACAATTTAGTGGAGTTTTTCCAGTCTCCTTGCACACATCTGGGGGAAGTGCTGCCTGAAGAAGAGCATGCCCATGTCTTGTGTAAGTACAAAGGCGGGTCCTCTGCTGACTTAGAAGATTGTACTGGATATTTGGTACAGGTGACAGAGGGGATTTTCTGGTTGGTGGCTTCCAGCTCCAGGAAACTATACCTTTGTCTATAGGGCTTTTTCAGTGTATTTGGGAACAAACTGAAAAACCAGACAAAATCAACAGGAAGCTTTTCAGTAATTGAGTGGGTTGTTGCTTGAAGAAGCCCTAAAGTGTTCTCGTTCAACCCAGAGCCTGACTTTTTCAATATTCCTATTTCATCTGAGGTTGGAAGATCTGCATCCTCCCCTTCTCTACCCCTGAAACATTCATCAATGCAGCACTGCTCTGTGGCACTTTTGCTGTGAAACAGCACTGAATTTTCATTTTGTTTTTTTTTTTTTTTTAAACCTTTTTGCACTTTCTGTGGTCCTTTTCTGTGAATGCAGGCTGCAGGCATGGCTGTGTCTGTGGTGCAGGTCTAACCCCCAGCAAACAAACCTGCTCCCCCTGGAATAACGCCAGCACAAGGAATGAAGAGGCTGAGGGAGGGAGGCAGGGCTCTGAGCCCCTTCCCACCTTTTCTTTTTCCTTCTGAATTAGTGTTTGCATCTCTTCGTTCCAGTCCAACAGATCCACCAGCTTCTCGACCCCACTGACCACGTCCCCCAGCTGGGCTACGTCATTGTAGCGTTTCTGCCAGGCGAAGGGTCCTACGAGATCTCGGTTGATCAGGACTCGGGGAACGGAGCTGCGAACAGCTCCTGCTAGGCTGGCAAAGGGCTCCACCTGAAGGAAGGCAACCCAAGGAGCAGAGAGAAACCGTCACCTCGCTGAGGGCACGAATTCACAGCACCTTAAGCTTGTAACCACTGTGTTTAACGGTTCTCCCACTGTGGGCTAAGCGACCTCAGCTTTGAACAGGCTGTGGATGCCACTGGTGGTCTTTCCTCAGGCACCCACGAAACTCATCTCTTGCTCTCCAGGACCACACAAGGTTTTCAGGGGGTCTCAGAGCACGTGCACCCTACCTCTTACCCTGCCACTTCAAATTTTACCTCTATTTTACCAGGTTGTTGCCTTCTCCTCTAAACCCTCTCTCTCCTCCCGAGTCCCCTTGGGCCCTGTTTTCCATGTGCCTTTTTCTCCTTGTGAGCCAGGGTTTCCCTTTGTCCCAGACCTCTAGGGATGTTCCGATGATGAAAAGCAGGTCTGCCATGGGGAAGTCTGTCACATGCAGGAAGAAGCGCTGCGGGAGCTCCTCGCCAAAGAACACAATGTCAGGCTTGATGACTCCAGTGCAGACGGGACAGTGAGGGACCCTGTCTGCCATGACGTCCCCCTGAAGCAAGAGCACCCAACACCACTGGTTACAGGGCAGCGCATACCTGTACAAGCAGGGTCAGAACCACAACACATCCTCACAGCAACATTCAGCCCCAAGTCTGGTCCCCTCCAATAAAACCTCTTGGCCCGGAGGGAAAAATAACAGGCCTGCAATAGGTTCTCCTCCTTCTATTAATTTATGTGTCAGTGCCCAAACTGTGACCACTCACCCTGAAGTCCTCTCCTGGGAACTTCCTTCGACAGACCGTGCAAGTGGCAGTGGCAAATGTGCCGTGAGCTTCCACCAGTCTATCCGGAGGGATCCCAGCAACTGGAACACAGTGTGTAGGAGAGGACCAGCTCAGCATCAGTGGACTGAACCAGAAACTCCACATTAACTGGGCACTCCCCCAGTCCTGCCTCCCATTCTGCTTCTCACCCTCTGTCTCTTCCTGGCACGCTGCTGCTGAGAGATGGGGAAGAGAAAACTCACCTCTCTCCAGCCCGTCAATATTCTGGGTGTAGAGGCGCAGGAGGAGCCCTTTGTCATGCAGGAGTCTTAGGAAATAGTGGGTGTAGTTGGGTCTGTAGTTGCCAGGGTAGAGCTCCTTGGCCAAAGTGAAAAAGGGCTTAGGGTTGACAAAGAAATACATCAGTTCAAAGATGGCTTCGGGGTAGGGGATGTTGTACTGCTCAAGGTTACTGTAGAGGCCACTCCCTGGGGACCTGCAAGGAGAGGAGAGCAGGGCTGGTAGTCAGAAGGCAGGACAAGATGCCACCCACCACAGAGCCAGGCCGAGATGAGACAGAGCAGCCAGCCAGGTCCTTGGGTTCTCTCTGGCTGCTTTGTACTGTCCATTGCCTGTTGAGAGAGCAGCTGAAACTACATCTGCACAGGAGGAGAACGTGACTCACATCCCTGTTCCACTGCCAGCCCACGTTCTCCCAGCTGCAGAGGTGTGCCTGCAGCCAGAGGGAGGAAAGGGCCACGCTGGTACGCTGTGAAGACCACGCTCCCTTTTAGCTGGAGTGTCTCAAGCCTGTGCCACGGCCACATAGGCTGCTCTGGTGGCCAAGGTGGCGGAGCGAGTGCAGCCACGGAATCAAGTAACAGGCATGACTTAACTGTCCTGAAGATGTGGGCCAAGGAATGGTGCAAGGTCTGACTGGTGATGCCAGCCTGCCTTTGGCTGGAGAAGGAGATGGAAGGGTGAGAGGAGTAGCAGGCTCCAGCATTATCTAAACTGAAGATCCTGTCCCTTGCAGCACTGAAAAAGGACAAATGAAACGATGGAGGTGTTACCTGAAATCCGGGATGCCGCTGGGGGTGCTAATCCCAGCGCCAGCCATCACCACCACTCGGCGACACTCCTTCTTCTGAATTAGCTCTGCCACATCCCGCAGGGTAAGCTTCTGCTTCCCACCGTCATCTCCCCACCTGCCCATTCCTAAAATGGCCCTGGCAGCAGCAGACAGAGAGAAGGGCCTGGTCCCTTGGATCCTGCTCGGAACAGAGACAAAGCACAACAGGCTGAAAACTGCTCAGGGAGAAATGCACCACAAGAATTTCACAGAAAGTTCATCACTGGGTAGGACCGCGTTCTAGTTAACAAGAAGGAAGCTTAACTGTTTGTCTAATCTGTACCCCAGCAGCAGATACTTTCCATTGTGCTTTCTTATGCAGATCTAAAAATACCATGTCATAGGGGTACAAGCGAGACAGGGTTGGACACAGGGCTGTGGGAGCGGTAGCACTGGGACTCACAAGTCTCACAGTCGATTTACACTGCTTTTGGGATATGGAAGACTCTTCTATGTCCTCAGTTTCAAGAAGTTTGTAGGGTGATGTGGTCACCCTGGGACAATGCAGCCCAGGCTGGCACGGACATGGTCATTTCTCTACATCCCCCAAGGGCTCTGTGTGCGAGCTCCATGTGGAAATAGCAAATGCCTAAAGGAATCACAGGTCAGCACTACGTACAGATGGGGCTGAAAACAGTCATTATCGTCTCAAGGAACAGCCTGTCCTGCACCAACATGCACTAACTGGGAAGATTACGAGCGGTCCAGAGGAGACGTGGGACTCTGGAAAAGCCAAGAGAGGGCTGCTGGATCTCTGCAGCCCGCAAGTAGCAATTACCGAGCTCATTAAGTGTCGGCCTCGGTGTGCCCGACACGGCCTTCCCAAGGACACGGCTCTGTCCCGTTAGACCAGGCTCCCGGGGAGCTACATTCAGTGTTCGGTAAACCTCTACTGCCCGAGCCCCCGGGCAGCTCTGCCTCACGGGGCGACCCTCCCGCCCGCGGAGAGGCGGCTGCTCCGCGCTGCCGCCGCCGGTTCCTTCCGTCGGGCCCCCGGTGAGGAGGCCCGGCGGGCAGCAGGGCCCGGCACCTCCACCGCCGGTGCCGGGCCCACCGAGCCATGCGGCCTTACCTGGGCGCTGCGGGGCCCGCCGCCGCCTCGCTGTGCGCAGCGCGCAGGGGGGGCCGGGCTGGGCGCCCCGGGCCGCCGCCGCCGTCCTTGGGGCCGCCGCCATCCCTGCGGCCGCGCTCCCACAGGCTCCTCCACGCTGCAAGAAAGCGCAGAGCGGGTGACCGGGCGGGGGGCGCCCCCCATGCCCGCCGCCAGCCCCCGCCGGGCCCCTCCCGCGGGCTCACCCGCCGCCAGCCGCCGGGCCCCGCGCTCCATGGCCGGGGCAGCGGCCGAGCCCCGCCGCGCCGCTACCGCAATGCCCCGAGTAGGCGCGCCCGCCTCCCGCCCGCCTCTCTGGCAGCCTCCCGGCCTCTCCCCGCCGCCCCGTTTTGGGTCGATTCGGGTCGTTTCGGGGTGATTGGGGAGGCGGGGGGGAAGGCCGGGGGGCAAGGCGTTGCCATGGCTACCGCGGGGCGGGGGGGGGGGCGTGCGCCGCGGGGCCTTACGGTACCCAGCGTGCCCCGCGCGGCGCCGGAAGTGAGTGTGCATTTCCGGCGGCCGCGAGCGCGGGGGCGGCCGGGTGTCGGCATCGCTGGCTGCTCTCCCCTCCGTCCCTCCGGCCGCCGCCATGAAGGACGTGCCGGGTTTCCTGCAGCAGAGCCAGAGCTCGGGGCCGGGGCAGGCCGCTGTCTGGCACCGTCTGGAGGAGCTCTACAACAAGAAGTGAGCCGGGGGGGGAGGCCGCGGCTGTGATAACACCGGTCCCGGAGAGCGGGCCGCTGCCCTCGGGGACCGGCACGACTCCCGCTCGCCTCTGCCGGGTGTTCTGGGGCGTTGCTGGGGGGCTGTGCCCCGCCGGGCGCCTGCCCGGGGCCCAGCGTATGCCGGCTTGGCTGTTACGCGGAGAGCGGGGCTTCGCGGCCCTCGCCCGGTGCTGAGCCTACGATACAAGCGCTGGGATGATGAGCCCTCCCCGGGTAGGAGCAGGCTCCTCCCTCTGTCCTTTTGGTAACTTAGTAAGCGTTTAAGCAGCACGAATGTAGCGGTAGAAAATCAGGGAGTTGACTTTCACGTTATTTTTCTTGGGGTTACTTTATATTAGTGCCCTGAGGGGTGGGGGGTGAGTGTCTGTCACCGGTTTCGTTTCTCATTTGTCTCCGTCGTTAGTCACAGCAGCCGTGGAGACAGGTGAGCCTAACGGATTTGAGTGTAAAATACAGCATGTGGCAGGAGCTGAGGTGCTGGTATAAAGTGGGAACTCGCTGACAGACCTTATTGTTTTTTAAGACTCTGGCACCAGCTGACTCTGCAAGTTTTGGACTTTGTTCAGGACCCTTGCTTTGCCCAAGGAGATGGACTCATCAAGGTGAAGTATTTGATTGTTCCCAAGAGGTTTATCTTGCTGTGGCGAAGTTGAGTGATGGTGTTTTTGTGCTAGTGAAAAATAAGCTGCCTGTGACTTGTCTCTGGAGATTTATTAAACTAGATGAATTCAGCTTTCTGGGGCTTATGCACTAGATGTGAGTGTGCAGGATTTGATTGGCATGTGAAAATTCTGCTAAAATTAAATGTGTCAATTTTAGAAGCTGCAAAAGGATATTTTAAATTCATTCACTTAAGTTTTTTTGGGGAGAGGGTACAGGTACAAAAAGTTCCCTTTTGTAACAAGAGGTTTGCAACTGCAAGCATAGGATGGATTGTCAGGTGTTCACAAAGGCTTCAAAATATTCAGTAGGTTACTTCATCCAGTGGAAGCTTCTTCCAGGTATGAAGATAAGGGTGTACTCAGTCCAGAGTTGCATATTGTCTGTCTGCTACAAGTAATAATGAGCTTTCATGCTCCTTTGAGGTTTTAGGTTAAAATTCACCTTTCTATGAGACAGTTATTTCCATGGTAAAGAGCCATGGGTTTCTAGAGACAACCTCTTTTCTGAAGGCATGCAAAGAGAAATTTGAAAGCTTTGTGTCTGTGCTTACTGTACAGTCATAACTGAAGACACACACCAGCCCAACCCATAGCAGCAAGGCACTGTATGTATTAGTACCTGCTAGCTTGGAATCACTCCTTGCAGTTGGATAGAATTACTTGAATAGCAGAGATAAAATTATCTAAAAAGAGCAATCTTTGGCTCCTGGATTCTGTATGGTGTAAAAACTTCTGTGTTGGATGCCCACTACTTTGCTGGAAAATGAATTGGTATGTAGTGAAAAGTGAGTGTCATAGCTGAAACAAAATACCTGTTTGCCCTGACTGTCAATATCTTTTTGCCCACAGCTTTATGAGAACTTCATCAGTGAGTTTGAACACAGGTGGGTTTGTTTGCCTGGAAGTTTTTAGGTCACCTACTGTTGACTGAGACTGTTCTGACAGTGAGCTTTTTGTTCTAGGGTGAACCCCTTGTCCCTGGTAGAGATCATTCTTCATGTAGTCAGACAGATGACAGGTAAGTGTCCTTACCTGTTACTTACAGTATTTTTAGCAACCGATGTGTGTGCAGTTTGACTAGTTAATAGTAACAGCTAATTCTTCAATGTTAAGCTATTGCCTTTCTGCTGTATTGAAAAGGAAAAGCGCTAAGTCAAAAAGCATAAATGAATGCTGCTATCCAGAGTAGCCAGTCTACTGCTTTGCTAGGGAAATGGCTGGCGATCAGAAAGCCAGGCCTACAGACAGCAGAACCTTTTGAAAGTTGAGCGGTGTACTACAGAAAAAGTATATTCCAGTCTTCATGAATCCAGTAAAAGGAGATATTTCTTCTGTATATTCCACAGGAATTCCTGATGTTGCTGCTTTTTTTTCCTTTTCTCTCTACTTCAGATCCCACTGTGGCCCTTACTTTTCTGGAGAAGACTCGAGAAAAGGTATTTTTGAAATTGCTTTTTCTGGTAGTCCGCCTACAGGAATAGTTTTGCATTTGAGCATATATGGTATAGCTGAAGAGGCAGATACGTGTATGTTGAAACCTGTGCTGGAAAATACCTACTCCTTTTCTCAGTGAACAGCTCTGTATTTTAATGCAGGAAGATGGTAACAAATGAAATGCAACCAATGCAATCTAGGTTTCAAGAGCCTACCTGGCTGCAAGGGTAACACTCTCTAAAGATGTATCTTTGTGTAACTGCAGGTAAAAAGCAGCGATGAAGCAGTCATTCTGTGTAAAACAGCCATTGGGGCACTCAAGCTGAACATTGGAGACCTGCAGGTCACCAAGGTGAGGTGATGACTCAGGTAGTTCAAGCGTTGAGGTATTTTGGAGCACTGTGACACTCTTCAGCCATAGCCACAGCACGGATGTGCCTGTGTCTGTGCCTCAGTTCTAAATGAGAATTTGATAAATTTGCAGTTCTTGGGATTTCCAGGAAGACCTGGAGTTCTGCTTTACGGTTTGTAGGCCATAACAGTGCACGGGTAGTACTTACGAACAAATCTTTGATGTTTCAGTAAGATTCTGATGCATGTAGCCTTTCAGGTGCTGTTGCTTATTGGTGGCCTGCAGCTGCTCACTGCAGCTGTTGGTGTGCACAGCTTGAAAGAGAGGGGGGAGAAAAATAAAAATCTTTATATATTCCAGTTTGCAGCTTAGAGGGTCTCACGAACTCGACAGTATATATGCTACTTGTTGGTGAACTGCTAGCGATGACTGAATTAGTGTATCATTTCCTGTGCTAAGCATGTTGGGTTTTTTCATCTCTTGGCTCTTTTTAGAACTGTCTCTCAAACCTAAGATGAGGGTTTTTTTCATGCAGTGCAGCTTTATGTCCCTTAGAGCAAGTACAAAGTTTGATGGGTGTAAGTATATATAAAGCGTGTGTGTGTATATAAATACAGTTGAGCTGCAGGGTTGTCTTTTTGAGGTTTGGGGTTTTTTTTCCTAACCTAACTACTATGTAAAGGGAGAATGCCATTGCTTTATTTTTAATGCTGTGGTCTCTGCTTTACTACCGGGTGGGTGTTACTTCTGGACCACACAGGAATGCTGTAGCTGTTACAGTAAGGCTGCTTCACAGTGGTGAAGTAGAAGGCCAGGAACACGGAGGTGTGTGAGGTGTTCCTTCATCTGTAACAAGCAGGTTTTTTCCCCTCCTCTAGGAGACCATTGAGGAGGTTGAGGAGATGCTGAACAATCTCCCTGGGGTGACTTCAGTTCACAGCCGCTTCTATGATCTCTCCAGCAAGTATTATCAGACAATTGGGAACCATGCCTCTTACTATAAGGATGCTCTGCGGTTTCTGGGATGCATTGATGTTAAAGATCTGCCAGGTAACTTCTCCTTTGCCAAGCACAGAAATTCCCAGTTTTCATTCTCTGATTTATCACTTCAATCTAAATACACGTGCTGGCAGAGAACAGGTTTTCTCAGTGTTATTTTGAATCTGCTGTAGTTGGGCCAGGATCTAGCTGGAAAGAGGAGGAACCCACAAGAATGGCTGAGTAGGATTCTGTTCCTAAGCTATGTTGGGGTGATGGGAGAGGGGAAGTGCCCCCACCAGAAGAGATAGTTTGTTCTAGTTCCCCAAAATCTTCACTAGAGATTGAAAAAGTAGCCCTTTTTTTCTTTTTTGCTGCTGCTGTGGTTACTGCAGGCTTCTGAATTTCAGGCTTGGGAGAGGATGAGAAGTAGGGCTGGGAGTGATCTAACGCAGGTACAGAGAGGAGAGTGAGGGAAGGATTAATGGGGCTTAGGCTGCTGTTTCATTCAAACTATTTTTGTTGGTTTAGTGTTTTGTTTGTTTTGTTTTTTTTCCAGTATCAGAGCAGCAGGAGAGAGCCTTTACCCTGGGACTGGCAGGGCTCTTGGGAGAAGGTGTTTATAACTTTGGGGAGCTGGTAAGTTGGGGCTTTGTTGCTTCAGCTGTTGAGTATCAGGAATTTATTTTACCTTATTAACACTATCCTGCCCGGTTTCTGCAGCTGATGCACCCAGTTCTGGAGTCCCTGAGAAACACTGATCGGCAGTGGCTGATTGACACGCTTTATGCCTTCAACAGTGGTAATGTAGAGACGTTTCAGGCTTTGAAGTCAGCATGGGGTCAGCAGGTGGGTGAATGAGTTGCTGTATTGCTTAAGGCCTAAGCTCAGTATTTAGGGAGGACACTTAGATTCTGAACACATTTGCCTTAAGAATTCCTGACTCTGGTGCACTGGTATAATTTTAATCATAGCATAGTAATGTTTCTTTCATCTTGATACATATCATTAGTTCTCTAATCTTTCCTCTGTGTCTGGTTGATTGAAAGAAGCAAAGAGAAATCTTTTGTGATCCAAAGCAAACAAAAACATCATGCAGTGCTGCACACAGGAGGATAATTCTGATTTAATTTCCGTAATGCCATTCACTCCCAGTATTAAACTGCTTCCAACGTAAAATAGTGGCTTTCCCTTGCGTTCTGGGAAGTCTGAGGAAAACAGTGCTGTTGGATATTAACTACACTGGCTGTACCAGAAACTATCAGCACAGAGTGATTTACAGGTGGGCTTGTATGTCTGCTTGGGCAAGGCTGTGCCCTTTGATAAAAGGTTGCCTGCTTTGTGCAGTTCTTAACACTTGTGTTATGGAACCGTTATCAGGCAGTGGGTGGCTTGTAGTGGCCGCCTTCCTTTTAAATGAAGGTAGTGGGTCCCCATGTGACTTACTCATGTGTGTAACATGCTGTTTTCCCCTGAGTGTGTATGTGTTGAGGTGGGGGAAGTAACAATGAACTTGTTCTATTTTATCCTCTTACAGCCAGATCTGGCTGCAAATGAAGCACTTCTGCTGCAAAAGATTCAACTGCTATGTCTTATGGAGGTGAGCTGAGAACTGTGATGTGTTAAATATGGGAAATGAAGCGGGACTGCTCCAACTACCTTTTGGTGGGGGTAGCAGTGTTGAATATTCTGTTCTCTCAATGCATTCATTCAGAAACTCGTGGGTATAAATACCTGACTGCAAACTTTGCCTCTAGGTGGTGCCAGAAGGCAGTACCCTTGCCGGGGGGGGGGAGGGGAAAGCACTTTGTAAGGGCTTGTCTCTAGTTTCAAGAATGTGCTCTTTCAGGCAGGATGTTGGAGCTGCGGAAGGAAAGAGCAGGCTTTGCATCTTGAGGATGGTATCTGAAATGATAACTCTTAAAGTATGTTCTAGTTTAACAAATTAAACACTTAAAATCTTAGTTTCCTAAGGGCTGAAAATCCTTTCCCTGATAGGTAACCTTAACGGTTTAAACAGTTTCTTTCCTGTCACTTGAAGGCTTTGGCTCTGTTGTTACCAAATAATACTGCTGTATAAACCTCCATGGCCCTGGATCTTTTTAAAAAACTTAAATACTGAGTTGCCTGAGGTGTAATATGTTTATACACACCCATATACCAATATGTGTGTATGTTAATGTGTATATATATATTCCATTTCTGGTGTTTTATTGTGAATGAGTTTTACCACCTGTAAGTACTGCATTGTCTCAGGGACGTGGTATGTACAGAGATGTTCTAACACAGATGTATCTGCTTTATTTGGAGATTAATGTTGTTGCCTAGGAAATTTGTGGCTTGGAGCAGTAAGGTGTGTGTGCAGGAAGGAGCAGCACTCTTCCTTTCTGCTGACATAAATACTTCAAAGAAAAATGCATTTTTATTGAATAGGAGAAATGCAGTTGCTACTGCAGGTGGAGAGTTCAGCAGGGCAGTGTGAGGGAGGTTGTGCACACTGTTGGAAAAGACTAAAATCATGTGGGATTTATTTTTTGTTTTGTTTACTTGAATTCAGATGACTTTTACCCGACCGGCCAATCACAGGCAGCTCACTTTTGAGGAGATTGCCAAGAGTGCCAAAGTCACCGTGAATGAGGTGAGTTCAGCTTTAGACAAACTTATTAATGTCTAAGTTCTGAAGCTCTGAAAGTGTCTGGATAGACCTACTCCTGTAGGTGAATTCTTAAGTAGAAATGTTCTCCCCTCTTATTGTGCATTTGAAGAACCCCTTTCTTTTTTAAGAAGGAATTCACTGCTTGGTGCTCCTGTTTCTCGGTAAATATATTTTTGAAGATTTTTAGTCATAGTCTTTAAGTTGGAAGAGAGCTCTGTAGGTCATCTGTTCCCACCTGCTCCTGAAAGCAGGTGTTTGGATTAGGTTATGTAGGGCCCTGCCAAGCCTGTCTTGAATATTTTGTCAGTAAGAGGGAAATGTCACTAATATTTAATTTTTCTCATGGTGAAGAATTTTCTTCTGTTATCCAGACGTAGTCCCTACTGAAGCAAATCCTGCCTGTGGTCTCTTGTCCTTTCACTGTGCATCCTTATGAAAATAGTATCTCTTACTTTCTGTGTTACGGCCTTTAGGTACTAAAGACTGTGATTGAGGTATTTCCCAAGCTACCTCTTGTCTAGGCTCAACAAATTAGATTTCTTCATAATGTCAGGTTCTTGGCCTCCTAACCATGGTGGCCCATTGTTAGACTCTCTCCAGTTTTACAGTGTCCCCCTTAAACTGGAAGGGGGTGAAGCAAAGCTGGATACAGTGCTGCAGGTGTGCTCCCACGAGTGCCGAGTGGAATAATTGCATCCCTTGATCCACTGGCTGTGTTCTCGCTGATGCAGACCAGGACACTGTTCCCCTTTGCTGCTGTAGGGGAGCACCCCTGGCTCTTGCACAGTTTCCTGTGCCTGCCAGACTTTATCCATCACAGTATGCTTTGCTGAGGATATTCAGGGTATGCTGCAGCCAGTCAGTGCTGTGGCTTGGGATCGTTTGATCTCAGGTGTCGGACTCCATGTTTATCTTCACTGTACTTCATGGGATTCATGTTAGTGCAATCTCTTGAGGTCTGTCTTCATGGTAGCTCTAATTTCCAGTACATCTACATCTCCTTGCCGGTTTGGTATCATCCGTGGAATTGTCATCAGGCTAGCTTAAAGACAACTAAATAGTGTCAGTCTCAATATCAGTCCCTAAGGAGTGCTAGTCATGACCAGCTGCCTGTTGAAGCCTCTAACCACTCTTGTTTGAGGTTGGTAGTTCAGCAGGTTTTCCCCTCCTCTTGTGGCTTGTCCATTCCATAGTCTACCAGCCTGTCAGCAAGGATGTGGTAGAAGGTTTTGTTGAGCACTCTGCTAAGAGAAAGGTACAGGACACCTACAGCATTCTTCTCGACCACTGAACAAGTTATTTAAGCTAAAAAGGCAATCCGATTGGTCATGCAGATCTTACCCATGGTAAATCCATGTTGGCTTTTTCCAATTACCTTGCTCTTCCTGGGATTTCAGAGAAAAGAAAAAAACTGCTCTTAGGGAGAAGAAATCTCTCCTGTATATTTAGATGTCAAGTCTCAAGGCAGTATTATAACCTAGAAGGGGATGGGTGTGAGACAGGCTGCAGTTGCTTTTGATTTTGCTGTGTGCAGTAAACAGTCTTCCAAAAGCAGGTGCTGTCTAAAGGTTTTGTTTCTCTCGGGGGAAACTGGGTGATTCTCAATTGTTTCCTTTAATTATTTTTTTTAATTTTCAGGTGGAACTGCTGGTGATGAAGGCGCTCTCGGTAGGCTTGGTGAAGGGCAGTATCGATGAAGTCGATAAGAGGGTGCACATGACATGGGTACAACCGCGCGTGTTGGATTTACAACAGGTAATGACCATCTTGAATGTTAAGGCAGTGCTAACTTGTTTTGTCGTGTGAGGTGACCTGGAAATTAAAATCAGAACTGTCAAGGGTCGCTGTCTGGGAATTACTCTCCTTGGTGGTACTTGAAGATGCTCAAGGAGCGAGGAAGTATATCAACTTTTCCTCATTCCTTTTTACATTGTTGCCTTCAGCTTTTACCTTGTGTATACACACCTTGGGCGCATTTTGTATCTGCGTTTTGCAGTAAGTAGTTAAAAACCTGTCAGGAGATGGAACAGGATATTGGTGACGCTTCTCTTCTGAAAGCTGCTCAAATGCTATGGCTGTGTTCTTCAGAAGGATGCAGACATCAGTGTGGCTGCCTCAAGCCTGAATGCATGAAGCAAAATCTTGGAGTTTCTGGGTTGTAGGCAGCACGCTTGTCTTGAGAAGTTCAGGGTGATAAAGACAAAGGTGCTGAGCTTCTCAAGTTCATCCTCGTAATGTTTTAGGAGACTGTATAGGGTGCCTTTCACCTTTAAAAAAACAGATTTGGTACATGGAACACTAGCTGCAAATAATTCCTTTAGTGCATTTCAATTTAACTTTCAACATTGCTATTTTGATGGTAAAAGATGTGAAGTAGCGTCTTTTCTAGATGTATGGGTTTTTGAGAAGTTGTTAGGGATCTCTAGGGTTTGTCCTTAAATGTGAATATTGGTATTTCTGGTGGTTGGTGCATTAAAGTGATTGTGGACTTGCCTTGCAGATCAAAGGAATGAAAGACCGCCTGGAGTTCTGGTGCACAGATGTGAGAAGCATGGAGATGTTGGTGGAGCACCAAGCTCACGACATCCTGACATAGAGGACCTTGCACTACCCCTGGGAGAGTAACTTCTACTGCTACTGACGCTAGCAGCACTCAGACCACTGACTCTGTACTGAATTATATTGAAGGGGGGTGGGTGGGCAGAGGGGAGAGCAGCTTTTTGACGCTTGTTTGGAGGAGTAAGTGGCCTTTTGCTGTGTAACCCTTTGGTGCTTGGAGTCAAGATTTCCCTATGCGCTATCATTGGTGGCACTGACCACGAGAGCTCCCATCCCGCTCTCATGAAAGGAGGACAGAGGCTCCGCGGTGGCTGGCTGATCAGTCTTGCTATCAGGCTGTTGGGGGAGGATGTGATGCTTGTTGCATGTTGCGGGAGCGGAGGCTGTTTGCCGGGTACAGGGGTAGCAGAAGTTCCTTTATGAGAACGTGCTAGAGAGGTGCCTGACCGTCAGTGTACGTGGTGTTACTTGGTGGCGTTGGCCTTAGGAAGGCGCGACCTTCCCTGGTAACCTCTCTCCCCCTGCCCCTGCAGCAGCCCGAAGGCAGCATTACTGAAATCATCTTTCTCCTTTTGCCCTCTTTCTCCACAACCCCTCCTCCTCATCTGCAGTAGAGGGAGTGTTTACTCCATCAAAGGGTTTTTTCCAGGATTACCGTTTAGTGGATGTGTTTTTATATACTTTTGGGGTGGTTGTCTTTTATGAACACTTTGTGCTAAAGTGAGTTGCAGCAGTATTGCTGGAATAAACTTCTCTGCCTTCCCTTTTCTGTAGTTTGTAGTCTTCGTAACATGCAGTTGAGCCTCTGATCCATTTAAAAATACGCTTCCTTTTAGATTTCATGTTACAAAACTCTGTCCAAGAACAACACAGGTTTAAACAGCCTGTTAATCGCCAGTGGGATCGGTATGTAGTTTACTTAGCATGTAGTACCTTGGTACGTACTTTGTCAAGTTCCTTTCTTTTGTGGGAAACTGTTGTCCTGATGCCTTTTCTCAAGCTGAATAATCATTACTGCCTGAAAAGGCCTAAAGAAGGCCTGAGACAACAAGTTCTTGTTCTGCTCTTGCCTCTTAACAACTGCTACTTCAAAAGCTTTCTGTAATGTAATTGTTTTGCCCTACTGCGATGCCTTTATAGGGATGGAAGATAATTGCACACATCAAGAATTTGAAACAAACGCAGATCTGAACTGGGGGCTGCCTCCAAGTATCCGTTTGGATGTGTAATACTCCTGATTATAAGGCAGTAATGGCAAACTACACTAAGGGTTATAACAGTAACTTTAAATTGAATGAATACCTGGTTGAATTACTCGGAATGTAAGTAGATCTTTAAATGCTGCTGGTGGTGTATCTGTGCTTCAAGAAGCATGGTTTATCAGTGTATCCATTCTTGCTTCACGCTGCCAGTTTGGTTACTGCTGTGATTCCAGAGCTCTGGTTATCAGTTGGATTCTCTGGTATCGCCCTGACAAACTGTACCACTCGAATTTTTATATTTTTCTGTCTTGACTCTGAGGGTTTAATGTTGGCAATGGAAAAAAGCAGGCACGTGGCTGATGCCAGGCTGCTGTGCAGGTATGAAGATGTCGCAGGCAAGGGAGACTTCAGGTTTATAAAATGAATAAACACCCCAATTGTCAGATCCTGTGCCTGGTCACCCTCCACCCTTCTGCCTCTAATAAATTCTGGCCTAAATTCCTTCATGTTTTGGATTTGTCCAGGTCTGAATGCCTGCCTCTTCCCTGTCCAGCCCATCAGTTCGGTCACTTTGCTCTGCCCTTGCAGGTTCAGCTGCTGAAGCGTGCAGAGCCGTGCTGTGTTCTGTGGGGTGCAGTTTGACTTTCCCTAGTTCATGCTTCATTTTGCCTTCCAAAGCTCGTTCCTGATGTCACTTTTACTGACTTCAAAGAGCACGTGGAGGAGACAAGTGTTGAGATCAGAAAAATGTTCCCTTTGTTTTGTGGCTAAGGACAGGAAAAAGGCTTTAAAAGTACAATCTCCTTAGCAGTGTCATGTCACTACATGTTAGGAGTAAATAAAATGCCAGCTGTGCGGCAAAGCTTGTGTGTCGTAGGGCTGCTGTTGCTTTAGATGAGCATCAAAACTCCCGAAATGTTGCTGTTGAAATGGTACAAGTGTGCTCTCCTGAGACTACTTTGACAACTCTTGTACTGTGGGGAGTGCTTGCTTGTATGTAAATTTTTGAGCAGGTCACTGAAGTGAGTGTGAAGATCTGCAGTCTAAGTGCATTACAACAGTTTCAGAGTTTTTTTCCAAGATACCTGGAAGTAGTATTTGCTACCCAAACCTTCCTGTGTGGCAGAGAGTGCTGGCTGGCTGCTTCCCTAACAGAAATAATTTGGGAAATTGGGTGTGTGTTTCTTGGGGGCGGGGAGGCTCTTCACACAGGAGGAAAATTTGGGTGTGTAGCACCCAGGCTGCAGACCATTTTAAATGTCACTTACAGCCTTTGAGTATTTTCTTGCTAGGAATTTAACTTGGTTTTGCTTCCTTGCTAGTGCTGTGAGTGGTTCCTTGGTATCTGCCCTGTGCTTCACTGCAAGGAACAAGGTAAAAGCTCCAGTGGGAAATACACGTCCAGGCTGGAGCCTGCTGCAGACTCGCAAAGGAACAGCGTGCCACCCAACAGAGCAGGATTACAGACCCATTCCCCAGTGAACAAGCTCACGGCTGAAGCAAAACCAACAGGCCATTATGCTGAGTGTTAATGTGAATTTTAATGAACAAACTCAGAGGGTTCCTTGCCGGTGAAGATCCGTTCTGTGGTCTTTACTCATACTTCTGCTCTTGACAGGGTGCGGGTTCTTCTTGCCACTTCTTACTCTGGTCTGCTCTTGTAGTGTTCGATGTGTGCCAGGATCCAGGCTGCTGGCAACAGTAAGCACACAGACATCACAGAAAGCGCGATGGCTTGTTCCTGCCGGCGGGAGAAGAAGCAGAGAACTAGTGGGATGGCTACGCGACAGCCACGTCCTACGCGGGGTTCCTGGGGTTCCGCGCACTGGTGCGGTCGGTCTAGTGCAAACGGATCGAGTGCACTTGTCTGTGCTCCTTGCTCTGTCCAGCTGTGCTCAGATGGACACACCTGGGGGCTGTGGGAGGGAGATGGGGGTGCGCACAGCAGCTTCCACCAACGGCTGGTTGCTCTCTAGATTTGTTTCCACCACTTCATGTTTCTCTGTCGTGATACTCACTGAGAAGTCAGAGCAACTTGTGACCTTCCGTCAGCAGTGAGGCTGGCGCTCGCTTGCAGTGTTTCCAAGAGCAGCTGTGCCTGACTTTCAGATGACTTTGAGGAGTGAATGGCAACCAGCAGCAGCCTCTTCTATTTCTGGTGCAGCAGGGCAGCACTTAACCCCTTGCACTGTCGCCTGTCTTTCTCTTTTTGGCTAGAAAAAGAGTCTCGGGGCTCACGATGCACTCTGCAGACCTCGGAAAGGCAGCAGGGGGTAAGCTGCACAAGCGAGGGGTGGAGGCAAAACCCAGCCAGGATTTCTGATAAAAAGCTCCTTTTTCCAAGCTCATTTTACCCAGTGCAGGAGGGTCTCCACAGCTGGAGCGGCTCCTGTTTTGGTGGGGACCTTCCCCAGAGGGAGGAATGATGGAGGGACCTACACGCTCTGGCTCTGCGATGACAGCAGACCCTGTCCTTGCCCACTGGACTTCTACTTCAGGGTGAGACCCCCGTGAAAGGGGGAATGGGACCCTGGGCTGACCGGTTGTCTTGAAGGGACTGTCATTGCCACCTCTGTGAGGTCCTTTGGCTCCCATGGCTTAGCCTCCCTGGGGGGCACCCTGGGCTGCTACCCTAAACCCCAAAGGTTAAAAAGGGGGCTGAAAGGATAAAATAAAATAGAAGCAAGATCATGAAGAGGGGAGCAGAGCCCCAACACCCTGTGGGGGTGCAGTCGAGCTTGCACTGCTTGGGGGGCACCTTCCCACCTTTTTCTCTCCCCCCTCCCCTTTTGCTTTCTCTCCCAACAAAAAGAATTTGGCTATAATGCCATAGGGTGGGTGTCGTGCCCCTCCAGCCAGGTTGTGTCCTGAGAGCAGGCGGCTCCCCCCCTTTCCAGCCCCCCACAAACTACTCACAGCAGCTGAGACTGGGTGTTCGGGTGGCTTGGAGGTGATTTGCACCTGGGGGGCCCGCGGGATCCGCAGCGCGCCGGCCAGCAGCCGGGAGCCCCGCTGGAAGCCCCACATGGCGACGGCAGGGTGAGCGTGCCACTCACTGCGGCCAGCTGCAGCTGCCCAGCATGTCACTGCTGCCACCGCCCGCCCTCGGCACGGGACCTGCTGCTCGCCCAAGGGAACGGTGGCGGAAAACCCTTAAACAGCAAGATTGTCCCAAATCACTCACTACTTAATTTTTTTTTTTTCTTTTCCTTATGCGTTGGAGTTTTTTCCTCCTAGCAGCACCCAGCTCCCTGTGCCTCCCAGGTCAAACCCCATGTCCTCGGTCAACAAGGTGGGTCCTCTCTGCGAGCAGACCTCTCCTGCTCCCCAGCTTTTTAAAATTTACAACTTAAAACTTAATGTATTTTTGGGGTTTTTTAAGCTGTTGCAGACGTGATGCCTGATCTTCTCAGTCTGATTGTAGTGAACTGGACCTAGCTCATCCTGTCTGTGGCAATGGCTTCTCCATCTTCTGTTGCGGCTCAGTGTTTGAGTCTGCTCAAAGCAGTGTATGCACGGGCTCCTCCTTGCGTGGTGTCTGTCCAACAAGCCCATCAGCCACGGGCTGTCTAAGGTGCTGTCAGGTCTGTTGCTGGTGTTTGATCAAGTTGAGCTGGAGTTTGCAAAAGCAGCTCCCAACTTGCCCCGACCTGAGAGCAGAAGTGGCTGAAAGCTTTCAGCTTGGCTGTTGTTCCTCCGGTGTTTGGGTGCTTGTCAGCAGGAGAAATTGTGCTCTTGCGACTTCAACACGTGCCTGCTTTGCTGAATAACCCAGCTGTGTCCTTTTCTTGCCTAAAATCCGCTCTGTAGGAAGTTTGCCAGGATTTGTATGCACCCATTCAGAGTTCTCCTTCCTGGGGCTGGGAACGCCACCTTCCTCTCCCTGACTCTCCTTGCAGCTCCTGGGGCTTCTTCGTGATTGCAGCAGGCTCTTCTGGGGGGTGAAATTGTGTCTTGTCTTCAGGAGGTCAGAGCTCTTCCCAGAACATCTGTCTCGGGAAGGTGCAGGCTTTTTTTACCTTAAAAACAGCACGATGGGCTGCAGGGGCCGTGGCTGGTCAAGCATACATTTGTCGATGAAAGATGATGCTGAAATTTAAAAGCGGCAACTGAATCCTCTTACCTTATATCTGTTGCTTTCAGCTGGCTTTCCAAAGGATTTCCCTTTCATTCCCTGCCCATCAGAGCCTCTTCCCGACCAGCTGACAGTCAGTAGTCTCTCTGTGCAGCAGACACAAAGCTGGGGGGTGGCGGAGTCTGACAGTGAAGATGTTTTGTGAAACTGCTCAAAATATCTGCCCTGTGAGACAAAGGAAAGGAGTAAGTGACCTCCAGGAAGCCCCTCTAGGTGACATCTCACACTCATCGACTTCTCCCTTAGCGTTAGTTGATTTTCTCGAGCAAACCGATGTTAGGCTGTGCTTGTTGTGACAGAAATATGTGACAGCTCCGCTCTCCTTGTCAGAAAGCAGTATCCAGCCGCCCCCCTCTGGGTCTCGAGCTCCGTTTCGCCAGCCTAAACCCGATGGAGGACCCCTCTGCTCAGGGGACTCGTCAAACAAGGGCCACGATGCCGCACGCAGCGTGGCCACCCCAGCCTGCCGCTTGCTGGCACCAAAGCAGGTGTCCCGAGTTCCCCCTTGCTGCTGACCCCCCCCTACCCCCTGTTCAGCATTTTAGGGTGTTAAGGAGAGGGCAGCGTTCCTGTGCCTGGGGCCCTTCCTGAGAACCTCCCTAGGAACCTTTTGCTCCCTTAACTCCCCGTCTGTGGCAGACACTCGCGATGAGGAGTGGTGCTGGGATTAAGGGGGTGACAGCAAGAGTGGCCACACTGGTGCTGGGCAACCGTGACAGGTTCGGCCGTTTTCGATGAACAGTAGGAGAATAATCCTGTTGTTGGGGAGTAAAGCCTTACAAATTTTGTTCTAACAGGAGCCAAATGAAAGGACCAATTAAAGTCCTTGAGAAACTGGAGAAACAGCTGGTGGTAAAGGACAGATGTGGTTAATGGATTTCCCCTGAAATTACCAGGGAAACTTGTCTGTGCCCTGACTTATGCAGAGAAAATCGTCCTGTGCAGATGAATAAAAAGAAAAAAGAAAAAAGCCTCGAGGAAACCCTCCGTTCTGGTCACAGCGCGATGGGCTACTTTGAAAAAGCTACATCAGGGTTCGAAGAGGTTTTGGTTTGCTGGGAGAAAGGCCTTTTCTGAAAAGGAGTATTTCAGTATTCCCGTCATGGAGCAAAGGAAGCCGAGTGAGTGTCTGCGGGGTCGGCGGGGGGAGTGCCGGCTGCTGGGGGCTCTTATGCCCAGAGCCTTCCCCAGGGGGTCTCCGCGCTGGCAGGCTGCGTGTACCTGCCCCTGCCGCAGGCTCACCATGCCTGGACCAGCCGGCGGTCGTGAATATTAAAGACTAAATTAAACTTGCCGTGGTAAGGTATGGGTTTAAATCCTCGAATATGAAAGGAGCAGAGCTGGGAGCAAATGTTACTGGTTGGGTTCTGCCCTTCGCTGCCCATCGGGATTGCTGCAAGGCACCTCTATCTGCAGCGACAGGGCTGCTCCAGCCAGGCTCTGCTCTGCGGGGAGCATCTGCCTCCTCGGCTGCTCGCCCAGGAGCTGGTGAGCAGAAGACCAGGAGCAGCTGGCGCAGGAGAGCTCTCTGACCCTTTTCACCCCTTGTTTTGGTAGGGAAGGCGTACAGCAGCTCTTTCTTAACCAGCCACCCTTGCTGCTGCTTCTCCTTTTCCTCAGCTTCTTCCCTGCATGTTTTCTGGTAGGAACACTGTTCCCAGACACATTACGCGTGCTCATGGAAAACCTGCCCTTCGCTCCTGTTCCGCGCGGCTGGACCCAGAGGTAGGACAAACAACACTGCCTTTGGCTGTGCCCTCTGTCTGTTCCCTACAAGCTCATGCCATTGTTTCCAGCGCGGTCTCTGGTTCAGGTTCCTCCTGACTGACTGCTGTCCCCGCTCTCTCTGGGGCTGGCAGTGGTGGGCTTGAGGCTGAATCTGGAGGGGCTCGTCCTGCCTCGCTCAGGAGCAAGCGGTGAGGAGCCTTCACCTTCCCCAGGCAGCAGCCAGCAGGGAGCCGTGGTGCCGTTCGCTGCTGCTGGGCCAAGGAAACACATTTTTGCTTCCTTAATGCTGATGGCAGCTTTGCTCGAGTCAGACACTGGCTTTTCTGCGGATTTGCAGAGAACAGATGTATAATATCTATCCTGTAAAGGCTGGATTGTTCAATAAGATAATCCCCCTCTCGAGGTGCCGGCAGTGGGTTGGTCAGAGATGCAGCATCTGGCTGCAGTGCTCAGTGTCCCCCTGCCCGTGGGGACAGCACCGCAGGTCTCCCTGCTGAGGGACGTTTGTCTCTGCAAGGACCAAAGCTGCTGCATGGGGTGGGATGGAGAAACTGCTGCTGTGATGCCCCTCTGACACGTCATGGATACAGGCAGCGCTTGATGGGGCCGAGAAGGGAACCTTGAGGATTCTCCTGCTGCAGGAGTGTGGAGGCTGAGCACGAGCTGGGGCTGCCCCACATGCGGGCTGAGCTCGGGGGTGGCCCGTGGCATGTGGGGGGAGCAGGGAAGGCTTTGAGGTGCAAGAGTCATAGGGTCAAGTGACAGGTGGACCTGGGAACCTCCATCTTCTAGTGAGCATTGACAAGTGAGCTGGAGGCATGTCTGGGATCTGGGGGGAATACCCATCCATTTAGAGCCACGGTAATTTGCTTTTTAGCTTTTTTTTTTTTTTCTTCCCTTCTACTCCCCTGAGACTGGGTTTGTAACTCCTGTGCTGCCCTGTGCTGATGGGGGGTGGAAGTGTCTCTGTGGGGGCTGCCACCTCCCGTGCCGAAGGGTACGGGCACGCTGTGGGGCTGGTCAGGCCGCTGCTTTCAGCTCTTGTGGGATCTGCAGTTTGCTCACCTGTGACACGGGGCAGCAGGAGCTTCACCGGGGTCAGGGACCCACGTGCCCTGCTGTGGCTGCTGGCTGCCCTGGGGATTCGGCTGGTCAAACGCGGTCACAGATCTCTCTGGAGAGCGGCGCTGCAGCCAGGCAAGAGCCCATGCATGGCCAGGCTGGGGCAAGGAGCCTGCTGGGGACGCGTGCCACAGCCAGGGCAGTGTGGCCCTGGCACAGCCCAGCCTGGGGAGGGTGGGCTCCTCTGTGCATGGTGGCAGTGCCCTGGGGACAGCTTAGTAAAATGCTGCTTGGTCTGTAACTGGCCTTCAGAAGTGCACAGAGACGTACGGGGTGGGGAGAAATGGGGCTGGGTGCCAGCGGTGCCCCTGCGGCGCGGGCCATCGGGGTGGGATGCTTGCTGGCGCCCGTGCCGTGCCCAGAAACGTGTGCGGCGGTGGGGTCTCGGGCAGGGAGCCAGGGAAGGCACCCGAAACTGAAGCTTGGACCGGTTCCCTCCGAGAGCTGGCGAGGAGAAGGGTTAAAGCATGGCTGGGGGCAAAGGTTGGTTATGGTGCATGGTTCTTCCTGTGAGGTGCTTTGCTGGAGTGCTTTTTCTGTCTGCTTTGCTGGAGAGCAGCCGCAGCCCCTCGCCGGGGCCCTGCAGCGTGCCTGGGCAGCTCGTAGGTCAGTCCTAGCAGCCTGGGGTTTCCTCTCTCCGTTCCTCCTTCCTCAGAGCACGAGGCAGCCCCGGGACCTCCGTGCTCCCCACTGTGGGCAGTATCATCTCAGCAAATACCTGCACGTCAGGACTTACTTGTATTATTTTTTTTTTAAGGAGGGAGGGGAAAAAAGTTATTTCCTTCCTTCTTTCTCTGTGGGGTGACTTCCGTCCTTCCCGCTGTGAGAGCCCGACAGCCGCCCCGGACCAAAGGCAAGGTCTCGTTCTCTGACCCCCCATCAGGGTTTGGCTCTTGGTTTTGATCTTCCTGGAGGCAGGAGCGGGCGGTTTATCGCAATTCAGTCTCCAGCGTTGCCTGGCGTGAGGAAGCGGAGCCGGCCCGAGTGCTGCCAGCAGCCGGCTGCGGCCAGGGAGGGACTTTGGGGACAGTCAGCCTGGGCTGGGCGCTCTGGCCACTCTTGTGTGGCCCCGGTGGGCTTGCAGCTCTGCCCGGGGAGTTCTTGGTGCCTTGTTTTACCCTCTGTATTATTCTGGAGCTTAGCATTGCCAGGCGCCAGCTACAGCTCCCTTCTGTACAGCTCTGTTTGTATGTGTCTATAGCTATACATATCTTTAATATATACTTATAGGTATGTTTACGTGTTATATATAAATATATAAAAAGATATCTATACAGATCTGTATTTTTATATATATGTATAAATGAAATAAAAGGCTCCTGTCCTAGTAAGCCAGTAGCTGAAGCTGAGCTAAACATGTGAGTGAGAAGCAGCATCGGGTGCAGCGAGCTGGGCGATGGGGAGCCACTGAGGCCGCAGGAGGGCATTTGACAGTGTCCCAGAACAGCACTGGGAGGAAGGGGAGGAAAGGGAGGAAGGTGGCTGCGTTGTATTGGAAGAAACTGGTGAGCCTCTGTCACGGAGGAGAAGAGGGGAGGAAGTCGGAGAAGTGATGTAGCCAGTGGGTGGGTGAGGTTTGGGCGAGCTGGGGGGAGCCTTGCTGGGCTGGGAGGCAGCTGGAGCCCAGGGGGAGCGAGGGGGGCTGCAAAGGGGGAAATGAGCCCAGGTGGGGGAGAGCTGCCCAGGCGCTGTGGGGGAGGCTGCAATGGAGGGTGCTGGTAGAGGTGCCGGTGGTGACCAGCTGGGAAGCTAAAAGAAACACAGACCCTAGGAACATAGCGAGGCAGGTGAGCTGCCAGCCTTGGCGGTGAGCAGGGTGGTCCAGGAAGGTTTTGGAGAGAGAGGCAGCCTGCAGCCCCTGCTTTGGGCTGGTGTCAAACTGCCACGCTCAGCCTGCCCCGGCTTGGTCCGTTCGCCACTTGCCCCGGACTCTTGTTGTTCTGCAGCTCGGCTTGGTTCAGAAATGGCCGATGGCAAGGAGGACCCCGCTGTGTTCACCTCTGCCTCTCTGCCCTCGGACCCACGGCTGCTGGCGACGGTGACCAACGCTTACCTGGGCACCCGCGTGTACCGGGACATCCTCCACGTCAACGGCGTGTACAACGGGGCAGTGGGAGACACGCACCGTGCTGACATCCCCAGCCCCCTCAACGTCAGGATGGTGGTGCCTGCTGCGGACAGCCCGGCCGAGACCTTCGCCTTGGACACCCGGACGGGTGAGCAGCCGAGTGCGGGCGGGCACCTCCCTGTCCTGCCGCCTCTGGACCTTCAGAATCTGGAGCATCCGCCGCTCTTCCGTCCCGCTGCTGGTGACCCCCTTCTAGAGGTTAAAGTCTCTTTGCCTGAGTTGCCTCTTCCACAAGGTCACGTCTGTCTTCTCCCCATTTTATCTTCACCTGCGGGGTGATGTTCTTCCAAAGTTGTGTTGGAGCAAGTGGAAAATTCCCTTTCCTTGTGAGAATAAGTGACTTTCAGACTGTATCTCAATCCCTGCTGGAGCCAAGCTTGGAAAACAGTTTAGTCATGAAGCCCGATGAAACATTCTACAGCATAAATCATTCCTCTGTGGCTTGGCCAGATTCAGTGTGTTAACAGTCAAAAAGCTCTGTTTGGATCTGGACCTGGGAAAAGGTGGTTCCTTTGCCAGCGAGAGCCGGTAGATAGGGCTGAAATGGGAGCCTGGGGCAGAACATCGGGACCTGAGGGTTCAAAAGGCTGATGGCTCATATTGTGCTCACAGGAACCTTCAGCCACGTGCTTCAGTCAACAGACTATGCAGCCACCCAACAGATCTACGCTCACCATTCCCTCGTCCACTTGATGGCCTTCAGCATCACCATCCAGCGATCAGCTCACGCCACCCGACCCATCACGGTCCAGCTCCAGACTCCTTTTGTGACAAAGAGCCAGGACCTGGACCTGAGACAAGGACCAGACTTCCAGGGAGCACAGTGAGTTTGGGTGACGGGGGCACCCTGCCCTGAATACACCCTTCGTGGGCTGTTGCGTGCTGCCCTGCTCACCGTTAGGAAGTAAATTGCAAAGTAAGATTAGAGCAAGACTGAAATACTAAGTAGTGTGGAGGCTTGTGCAAACCTGCTTCTTCCAGGCAGGTATATAAAATGTTAGGTATTGAAATGTTTTTATTAGTTGCAACTCCAGAATTATTACATGTAAAAGAGCACCAAAGGCCACAGGGACTAGATGTGATGACAAAGAAATGAGTGTGGGGAAGACAGTGAGTCTGGGGGAGGCGACCTCTGGAAGTGGCTTCCTGGGGCTGGGGATCAACAGCAAGGAGTGTCGCTCCTTGAGGGTGGGACGGCAGCTGAGCTGAAGCGTGGGGACAAGGAAGCTTCCGCCCTAGATGGGACAGGAGCCTGGTGCGAGGCTGCCAGTGGGAGGTCCCCTCTGCGTGGGTGGACATGCATGGAGTCCCACCTGCTCCGCTCTCCCTTCACCTGTCTCTTGCTGCCTCTCACAGCTACGTCTACGGGAAGACGCTGGTTCCTGAGGTGGAGGGGGGACCTCGTCCCACAGTTCACATGCTCTGGACACCGGTGCCGCAAGCCTTGACGTTGCATGGGGAGGAGCGGGAGCAATCCTGGGAGTTCCTGACGGCCGTGGCTGAGAGCGAAGAGGAGGTGAAGAAGAGCTACAGTGAAGGGCTGGCCCTTATCGCTGCTGGCTCCCTGCACTCCTCCCATGCCCAGGCATGGGCCACGCTGTGGCAAGGCTGCTGCGTCGACCTGGACGGACCTCTGCCTTTGAGGCAGGCCCTCTATGGCTGTCTCTACTACCTGCTGAGTGCCATCCCACCCCGTGGGAGCCCGGGATTCCTCTTCCATGGCATCAGCCCTGGCGGTTTGTCCAACGGCACTCAGGGCGAGGACTACTGGGGCCATGTCTTCTGGGACCAGGTGGGTGGAAGCCATGCTAGCTGGCAACCTGGGGGCTTTGCACGGTGACTGGGATGGAGAAGAGTCAACAGGAGGTTGGCGGGAGCTTCCTCCTTACTCCCAAGTAGGGGCACCTTGGCACCAGCCCCTTGCTGGCGAGCATCCTCCTGCTCCTTTTGTACCGGCGACCCAGACTCAGCTCAATCCCTGGAGTTGCTTATCTGGGCTGTCCTCTAACTCGAAAGCAAATTGCCTAAATCAAGGCTAGATGCCTGGGGCTGCTGCGTAGCTGATGGGGGCAAGGGGTCAAGAGAGACCCCACCACAGGGCAGCCCCCTTCCCCAGGCTGAGGGCTGGGGCTGAGGTGGTTGGGGTCACTCGCCCAAGGGGGCTGCAGTGACTAGCTTGGAGCACGGCCACCAACTTTTAGCTATTTAAACCAAAGCAAGCTGAAACCTGCCCTTCTTCCAGCTTCAGCAGGCTTCAGGCACCAGCGAGCCCTGTTGTGTCCAAACCACTGAAAAAACCCAGAATTGCTTCCCGCGATGGGCACATTTTAAACATAGGATTGGTTGTGCTCAATAAGCTGGCTGGGCTGGGTGGCTTTGCCCCTGCCAGAAGCTTAGAACTGCTCTCGGGGCAGCCACGCTGAATGTGTGCACATCTCTGTGGCTGAGCGGTGATGGCATGGCGCGGGCAGGAGACGCTGCTGCATGGTGTTGAAGCTCCTGTGCTAAATCTGGTCTGGTCTTTTCAGTGGGCAAGGGCTTTTCAGTCCTGAAGAGCTTGTGTGTTTGCTTCCTGGTGACACATGTGGTTTTGACCTTCTCCAGAGCCTCTGGCTTTGGAGGACCCACGCATCCCTTCTCTTGCTGGATGGGAGGTCCTGCTGGGATCACCCCAGTGAGGTACCCAAGAGCAGCAGGCATGGGCAGAAACAGTCCCTCGTGGATTTATCCCTTTTAATGACCCCCCACAGTCATTAAAATTACAAAATAATTACCACCTTTAAGTAGTAGCAAAATCACGGTCAGAGCATTTGGGATGGGGGCAGACTTGAAGAGTGAAACTGGTGGGAGCGTTTGGGTGCCCCACCAGCCAGTCCCACCGCCTTGCCTTGCTTGGATGTTTGCAGGACACCTGGATGTTCCCGAACATTTTGCTGTTTTATCCTGAAGCTGCCCGAGCCATCCTGGAGTACCGGATTCGCACGCTGGAAGGAGCCTTACACAACGCGCAGGAGCAAGGCTACAAGGTGGGGACAGAGGTGTTGGGCTGAGGGCAACACCACCCAGCCACTGGCAGCCAGGAGGACAGCTGGGCTTGGCTCTTCCTCTCTGGCTCTAGTTTTAGCCAGGGGCTGTGAGCAGGGCATGGCCCGCAGGTGGTGGACCAGGGAGAGCATCTCAAGATGCTGTGCTCAGCTGCGTCATGGGTGTCTCCTGGCAGGGTGCTAAGTTCCCGTGGGAGAGTGCAGCCACTGGCCGGGAAGTCTGTCCTGAGGACATCTATGGAGCCCAAGAAATCCATGTCACTGGGGATGTTTTGATGGCCTTTGAGCAGTATTACTGCACCACGCAGGTAAAGGGAGCATGTGCCACCTGGATGGCCTGGTGGCAAGGTCTGCAGGGCATCTGGTGGTGACCACTGTCCCTTCCCAGAGAAACTCTGCTGCTATCTGCTCCTGTCAGAACTGCCGGTAGTGCCCCAGGGTCCCTTCTTCAGCCCTGCCTCCTCTGTCCTTCTCCTCTTGGGCGGCTCAGCATCCTGTTGGCTCAATCCAGGCCAGTTTTCTGACGTTTTCTCCTGCTACATCCATCTCCTTAGATCTCCTGTCCTCCTGCTGAGTTTGGGTCTGGTTGAGTCTCCCTCACATCCCTGTTTTTCTCTGGCTTTGGCTCCATCCAGGACCAGAAGCTGTTCAGGGAGGACGGAGGCTGGAAGCTGGTGGGTGCTGTGGCTCAGTACTGGTGCAGCAGGATGGAGTGGAGCAAGGAGGAGCAGTGCTACCACATCAAAGGTACTTCTGCAGCTGCCAGACCTGTTTGTAGAGAAGGGGTTTGTGAGCAGAGGCTCGGAGTCCCTCCAGCCAGACCCGGATGGAAGTGCACTGGCTCTTCAGATTCCTGCCCTCTGGAACATCCCATAGATGATATTTGTGTCTGTGTGAATATGTAACCAGATGGTCAGCTCTCTGGCACAGTATCAGTTGTTTCTTCTCTCAGCCCCTTGCCACTCATAGGGCATCTCTAGAAGTCTCCTTCTATGGTGGTACGAGCTGATGCCACAAGCACAAGTGCCTTCAGACCTGCTGTTGTGACTGGTGGCGCTTAGAGAAGGCAGAGTGCAAGGGCTTGGGAGAGGAAGGA
Organism: Falco naumanni; assembly: GCF_017639655.2. Taxonomy (NCBI): domain Eukaryota; kingdom Metazoa; phylum Chordata; class Aves; order Falconiformes; family Falconidae; genus Falco; species Falco naumanni. The sequence goes on along the minus strand of NC_054063.1, from coordinate 20,521,649 downwards.
GTTTTCTAAGTGTTTTCTAAGAGACCTGAATTTAAGTCCTCCAGGAGACTGCAGGAGTTTAATCCCTTGAAGGACATCTGGTGCTGTTGGTGCCAAAAGAGCCCAACTGCTGGTGTGTCTGGCAGGGCAGAGGGTGCCTCCGCAGGCAGCCATCACGTAAACCAGTGCAAGTTAATGCTGATGGCTGCTTCTGAAAACGGATGCCAAGGGGTAGGAGAAGTGAAGGAGATGTGTTTGTGGAAAGAGGGTCTGGAGGAGAAGGCTGGGTTAGAGTGAAGGGGTCTGTGTGAAACTGGGGTGGTCAGAGCTGGGTTTGCTGCCCTTGGAGCAAAGGTCCTTGGAGATATCCCCGGTGCCCACAGGGGATTCACATATTTAAATGTCTATTTTCACATTTCTCTTGGGAAGTGGCCATCTCTCCTCCTGGGGACAATCTGCACAAAAGCAGCAAAGGAGGGAGCTGAGCTTCTAGAGAGGGAAAGGTTTAATGACTTGATCAACTTGATGGAATGACTTGAAAGAATTAGTGACTTGAAGGTCACCTTGCCTGTGGGGTGAGGGGGGTGCCCTCAGGCTGAGGTACCTGCTGCTTGTCAGCCACAGCCATACGCTGGGTTGTTTCTCCTTCACAAGCAGCACTGCTCGTGTTCTCTGCTAAGCATTGCACCCAGGTCTCTGTGGGATCCCACCAGCAGCAGAGGGGCATCACCTTGGCACAGGGACCCCCGGCGCTGCAGCGGGGGTGTCCCCCTCTCGTGCTGCTTCCCTGAGGATGAGCGCCAAGCCATGCCAGACCTGGGGTGTGCTGCGGTGTGAAGTGTCCCCTTCCTCTTCCTCCAGGTGTCATGCCCCCGGATGAGTACCATCACCAGGTTGATAACTCTGCGTACACCAACGCCGTGGCACAGCGGAGGTAACACGTGTGCCTTCTCAAAGCCTGGCCCGTCTCTCTTCTTTTCTGCCCAGCCGTCTGGCAGGGATAGGAGGCAGCAGGGCTCCAGCATGGGATGCGCCTTTCCTCCCCTCGCATGCCTCTGTCCGAGCGGGTCTCCTTCGCCGGCCTTCACCATCAGCGGAAGGGAGTAGGTGGTCCCACGGCTCCATCTGGCCTGGTTCGGGTGGCCACATGAGAGCAAGGGGTCTCGCTTCACAGGAGGGCTCTTCTCTCCCTGCCTTTAGTGAGGTGTCTGTGCAACTACGCAGCTGGAGACATCTAAAGCTAGAGGAACGGACTCCCGACTCCAGCGAGGAAAGCTGTTACCCCAAGCTTAAACTCTGACCTGTGTGCTTTCAGAGTAGTTGCTGCTTTGCAGTTACGGCTCAATTAGTCCTTTCTCTTCCCTTTCTTCTCTTCCCGGCTCTGAGGGGGACACAGGCACCCGTGCCTGATGGAAAGCACTGTTCCTCGCTGCTTTTCAGCTTAAACTTTGCAGCTGATGTTGCTCGGGACTTCTTGATCCCTGTGCCAGAGGAGTGGGTGGACTGTGCCCAGAAAGTCAAAGTGCCCTTTGATGCGGAGAAGAAATATCATCCCGAGTACGACGGTTACAGCCCAGGTGAGCGGAGAGGCAGCAGCCAACCCCTGAGATGGCCACTGCTCGCTCTTTGTAAGCCTGCGAGAAGTGGGGACCCTGACTGCTCCAGACACAGGAACCGTGGCTGGGGGGTTGGCTGGAGTAAGAATCCCCAGCATTGCTCCCCAGGTGCAGCATTTAGGCTTTCCACACTGGCAAACAGGCTTGTAGAAGTTTTTCCTGCCTCTTAGTGGATCTTTTGTCATTAGTGGGCTCATAAAATTAGAAAATTTGGGAGCGTGGAGAGTAGGAAGAGACTTTTAGCCCTGGGCTGCAGATGCTGTGGTTGCTATGAACCCACTGCTGACAGTTAGGTCTGTCTTTCCAAGGCCAAGGGCGGCGTGTTGCCCATCCAGAGCTACCTGGCCCTCTAGAAGTGGAAGGTCCAGTTCCAGTGGTAATGCCTGCCCCGTTAAGTGCCCCTTTTCCCATAGTTAGGGGCAGGGTAGCCTGGATGCATGGGATCCTGGGAGCTATTCCTTCACACCTGGAGCTCAGGTGATACCAGGCTGGATGCCATCACGTTAGGGCTGTGCCAGCGTCCCGCCTCAACACAGCAGGAAGGACAAACCATAAGCTGCTGCTCTGGTCTGCCTGTAGCAAGGCAGCAATGAGTTGTCCTCCCTGCAGGTCCACTGCCTTCCCCCTGCTGGTGTGGCATTTGTTGTTCTAAGCTGATGATTCTGTGAGAGGTTTGTTCCCCATGTGAGTAAACAGAGCATCAGCCGGCCAGTTGTTCCTGGCTGGCACACGTGGTCTGACCAGCTCCTTTCCCCAGGTGAGCCTGTGAAACAAGCTGACGTTGTCTTGCTTGGGTTCCCGCTGATGCACCCCATGAGCTCTGAAGTCCGGAGAAATGACCTGGAGATGTATGAGCCCGTCACTGAGCTGGATGGGCCAGCCATGACCTGGGTAAGGAAAGGGGGAAAGCCGAAGCTGGGATTCATCCCCGAGGTGGTTGTTTCCATCCAGGTTAGGGACCACCAGCCCCGTCAGCAGACACGATTTGTCAGACCTGCTTTAAATTCTAAGGGAGTGTGAGGAGTGCGGAGCTAGAGGAGTGCACCAAAGGTGTCGGTCCTGGGTCAGAAGGATGCTGGCCGTGGGGTCCCTCAGAAGCTTTTGCTGCATTGCTGCCCCTGGGGAGCAGCAGCAGGTGAAAGGCTGTTTCTCTCTCTGGCAGAGCATGTTTGCGGTGGGCTGGCTGGAGCTGAAGGAGGTCCAGAGAGCTCAGAGCCAACTGAACAAGTGTTTCAGCAACATCACGGAGCCCTTCAAGGTTAGCTGCATGGTGTGGGTGCTTCCCTGTGACAAACGCCTCTTGCTTTTATCTTGCCTGCTCCCAAGTAGGTTGTGTCACACCGAGAGGCATCGCTTGGGCTGCAGCCCATGCTGACGGCACTTGTGGTCACCAGGTGATTATTACATTGGGCTTGGTGGTTGCATGCTCCATCTCCTCTCTGTGTGCTTCCAAAGAGCAGTGAGGAGGCATCTGATTCCTATCAGGCAACACAAAGCCATGGGTCGCTGTCGTACACCCCCTAGGCTTCCTTCTGCCTAGGAATGGGAAGGGGCATGGAGATGGTGCTACTCAGGGACGCATCAAAGCCCACCCACCACCTCATGCCGGGATGGGCAGCAAGGCGTGGTCATTGCAGCACCCCAGATAGGTGACAGTGACGATGATAAGCGTGTTCAACCCCTCAAAACTGCGTGAAGAGTCCCAGTGCAGCTGTTGAGTCATCTATTTCTCTTGCTGGAGCAGATCTGGGTGGAGAACTCAGACGGGTCGGGAGCTGTGAACTTCTTGACAGGGATGGGTGGATTCCTGCAAGCTGTCCTCTTTGGCTACACAGGCTTCAGGTGAGACCTATCTTATGTTATATTTAATTTCTAAGCAACTACATATCACTTGAAACCTTACTGTTCATCTGCAGCAATGTGGTTTTACTCATGAAAAAGTCAAGGAACTTGCAGCATCCAGAATATCCTGCCAAGCTCCCAGCAGGCAATGACAAACAGGAGCGTTAATGTTCCCGGATGAACTGGGAACAGTTAGTCACTGGTGGGGAAGAGGGTGGAGATATCAGAAATGACAAGTTTTGGTTTGTTCCTCCTCCAGCTGCGTCAGTGTTAAAGCCATTGGCTTCAAAAGGCGGCATGGCAAGGCCAGTGCCGGTCTCTCCGGCACTGGCTGACACCCCTGGAGAAGAGGGACATCCTTGATTCCGGGGTTGTGGCTAGCCCACATCATTTTGATGCTTGCATGCCAGAACCACATCCCGACCTGCCCGCTCCATAGGTGGCTGTTGCTTTGGTTTCTTCACCAAGTGTGGATGAAGCTTAGGGACGATGATCCACCAAATACGTGGGCCGTTTGGTTCGGTAGTTGCAGAGAAAAGTCCCTACAGTCACCCTGCAGGCAAACAGCAGTCTGCTTCTAATGACACCTTATAGGCTGTAGGCTTCTTAAGGGGACTGCTGTAAACAGAGACCCCACACCGAGCTGCTGCAGGTGTGTTCCCGCTGTAAAGACTGGAAAAGGATTTGGAAGAGGGAAGCGGCTCTTTCCATGTCACTTGATGAGTGAGTGGCGCGTTTGGGAAGCTGAATGCCATTTGCTAAGTCTGCCCTCTGGCTCAGCCATAACATCCCCTGCCTCCCATGCATGTGGTGCGGAAAGACCCTCTGCAGCCCCCCAAAGCCATCTGCCATGCGTGCGGCGCTGCAGACCTCTGCGGAGGAGCGTGCCCAGCCGGCATCGCCACGGCATCAAAATACCTTAGAACAACCATTACGCTGCTGATGTAATTTCAAAGCTGTGTCTCTCATCCAAATCAGTCCGGTGGTTTCTACCCTGAAGCAACAGTCTCCTGAGCGTATTCTTAGTTTAACTGAGGATGGATCAAACTGACAACCCATTTGGTTTCCAGCGAAACCTTTTAGCACTAACTCTGTGGTTTTACTCTGTGTGTGTGGCCAGAAGTTGCCGAGAAACCCACTGGTTTCTTGGTGGAGCTGGGCGTGAGCTGCGGTATTCCCAGCTGAAAACCTCAATCCCAGCTTTCGCGAAGCCCGACGGTCCTCAGATGCTCCTTGCGTGTTGAGCCGGGCCCTCCCAGCACAAGCTCAAGCCACAGGCTTTGGGGCTCCAGCCAAACTCCTGCAGATGTTGAGGTGACATTTATGTGTCCCTCCAGGTCACGCTCTTGCCTCGCCCATGGTACGCGGTGGATCCTGCCTGGCGCTGCCCTGCTGCTCAGGCTCTCCACTGTCTTGAGCCTCTCCTGAGTCCCCTCCAGCCCACTGAGTCCTCTCCACATGTTAGGGAGTGATGGGCAAGAGCTCTCGTGTCAAGATTTGAGTAGGAGATAACAGTGACTGTTGTCTTTCCTCATCCAAAGCCCAAACGCACCAGCGGGCTCCGTTTGACCCTGGGTACGGGCTCGCAGAAAGGATTCAAGCTGTTTTCTTGATTTTTGTATCTTGATCTGTATACGTGAAGGAGCACATACAGCAGTGCTGAACCTAAGTCCTTTCGAACCAGTGAAGGTGGGAGCTGATGTGGGTTGCCCAAGGTCACCTTGCCAACCCACTTTGGTCACAGCTTGGGCAAGTGAAAACCAAGCTGTGTGGCCACATCTCTGTTAACATGGCAAATTACAGAGAGGGTCAGCACTAGTGGTCAGGTGTGTCTCATGATTCAGTTGAGCAGCACTTCCAGGAGCATCCCCACCAGGTGTGAGGTGAGCTCCCATAATCTCCTCACCACCGTGGTACAGCTTGCCAAGGAACGGCAGGTGAGAACAAATACCTGCTGCGAGGTATTTGGGCTGAAGCTGAGTGTCCATCCTAAACATCCCAGCTACTGCCATCTCCTGAGCTGCTCACGTGGCTGGGACAGAGTGCCATGCGTGGCCCACGGCCTGTGCCGTAGGTTGGTGTCACCAGATTTCAATGGCAATTCCTGCCTGGGATCCACGGCCACCTCTGCTCCTTCCCATGCCCCATTCCCCTCCCTGTCTCTGAGCAGGGCGCTCCTGAAGTTTAGTCAGCATCGCTGCTGCTGAAGCCAACCTCGGAACCGGAGTGGGGAGCTGAGCTGTCTTGGAAGAAAAAAAAAAAAGATATTTTTGCTCTTTCTTATTAAAAAAATAAAATCCAACCTAATGGAAAGCACAGAGCCCAAGTAAGGGACTGGAAAGGGGGACAGGAATGGCCTCAGGTGCCGGACCATGAAATCACAGCCCAAGTAGCTCTTCACCAGATGATTCATCCGTGTGCTCAGGGTTTGCCTGGAGATCCTTGGGATGCATCACGGACACTCTGCCCAGAGATGCATGGCACAACGGGGGAGGCCTCCGGGATGTGTGAGGCTGGGCTGCAGAGGGTCTTTCCACACCACACCCGAGGGAGGCAGGCGATGTTATGGCTGAGCCAGAGGACAGGCTCAGCAAATGGCATTCAGCTTCCCAAACGCGCCACTAACTCATCAAGTGACACGGAAAGAGCCGCTTCCCTGTTCCAAATCCTTTTCCAGTCTTTACAGCGGGAACACACCTGCAGCAGCTCGGTGTGGGGTGGAGGACACAGGGTCTCTGTTTACAGCAGTCCCCTTAAGAAGCCCGCAGCCTATAAAGTGTCATAGGGATAGGGGGAGGTGGCTGACCGCTTCGTAGCTACCCTCTGTCCCCACCGCTGATGTGCTCCTGCCTTTCCAGGATCACCCGCTCCAGCCTCCGCTTCAACCCTGCCTTTCCTGATGACATCAACAAGTTGAAAGTCACTGGTGTCTCCTACTTTGGCAATAAACTGAAGTTCATCATCACCAAAGAAGTGATCAGGATCAAAGTGACCGAGTATGCCCGGGAGCCTCCAGCACCTCCCCTGGAAGCTGTGCTGGAGGAGTCGGGGCAGCGGTTTCCCCTGTGGGAAGGTAAGGTGTCATCACCTGGGACTGCTTCCTAAAAATAGACAATTTGGGGGAGAAACCATTCCCGTATCTCACACAGGTTGGGTTTTGTTGTAGGACAGAGTGTCTCCTTCCCCACGGCGGCCGGCTGGATTCAGAGGTCATCCACTGAGACATTTTAAACCTTGGTTGATCTGGGATTTACCCCCCTGAGGCAGCAGAAACCAGCTGAAGAGTGGATGTCTGCAGAGGGGGAGGGGGAAGGTGGAGGTCCCAGGCTGTGCCATAAACCCTTTGCCCCCATGGGACCGCACGCTGTCTGCATGGCCCTGGGGCGGGGTGGTGGGCTCAGGGCTGTCACTGTGGCTGCGGTGGCAGCAGCTCCCGGTGGTGCTGAGCATCCTCGTCTGTGCCAGGGGGCAGTGAGCCCCCTGACTCCCCTTCATGTGCCTTCAGCATCTCTCGCTTAGCAGAGGAGGTGAAATAAAGCCTGAAAGCGACTGTTTTAAATGCATTATCTAAACACTCATGACTTGTTTCTGCTTTCTGTACCTGTGTATAAACAGATATAGGATGACCCTAGCTGAATGGATCCGTATTTAGTCCAGCCCGTATGTGTGCTGACTCCCAGCTACTCCAGCACCTCCCGGCTTGGTCCTTGCCTTCTCCCGCCTGCCTGCATCGCTCCGGGGGCTCACAGGGCGGTGGAGGCTCCACCAGCGCTGCCCGCCACGTCACGTCTCTGCCAGCCAGCACAGAGGAGGATCCCTCTGCAGCAGCCTCCGGGGTGTTGGTATGCCAATCAGCCGGGACCCCCAAATCCTGCTGATCCTCGCAAGGAGAAACTCTGCAAAGGCAGCGTGGCAGGGCGGACAGAAGTAAGGCTGGAGCCGAGTGTTATTTTGGCACTAATGTCAGTCACAAAATACACAGCCAAGAGCATTTTAACCCTGTTCGGGCAGCACGTAGCTCTTTTTCTTTTATTTGGTGTATAACATCCCTGTCGTGTTTTTAAGCCCTTACATACATTATCATCTCTCTTTTCAAGCAGTTTTGGAGTTAAAGCCCTTCTAACTTGACGTTTGAAGGGCTGTAGGAAGCCCAGGCATCAGTTATCATTAATATTATGTCAGATGATGACAAGTGCAGCATTTTTCTGGGGTCTAAGCAGAGCCCTCCTCCAGCTAAGCAGCCTCAAGGTGAGCAAAGACCTGGTGTAAATTTGCTTAAGGCATTTTCCGTGTCCTAGGAAGCCCCAAGGGGAGAAGGGGAAGGGCTGCACCCCTGTATCCCTGCAAACAGGAGGCACGACACCAGCTCTGCACCTCGCAGCGTCCTCCCCTCCCGCACCCCCCTTCCTGGGGCCGTTTTGCCGCTGTGTTTCCCAGCACCATGGCTTTGCTAGAGCAGACATGGGCCAAAAGCGAGGGGATGTCGAAGCCACCCTTGCCAGGGTCTGTCCTCTCTGAGCAAACCCCAGGAATCTCGGCTGAATCCCACGGAGTTTATAAAAAGCCCTGCGGCTGCTCCCTGCTGCAGGCAGCATGTGGGAACGCTTAGGGAAGAAGGCGAAGCAACTCCCCTGCCTTATAATTACGCTGGCTCCCTGTCAGACTTTGTCAAAAGTCACTCAACCCTTAATTAGCAGCAGTTCTGGGCAGCAGGGCAGGACAAATGGGACCCCTCCATCCCCTCACCCACGGTACAGCCCTGTGGACTACACCTGGGTTTGGATTTTGGTGGGGCTGAGGATAAAGCCGAGCTCTGAGCCAGGTCTCGGGTGGCACTGAAAGGGATCCCCCTCCTCCACAAAAAGGGATCCTTTTAATCCAGTTGCCAAAATGAGCTGGCTCTGGACGAGGGAGGGCAATAGTGAGGGACAGCACAGAGCAGTGGGGTGGCATCCTGTGCTTATCTCCTCTGTCCCTGCTGGGGGGTCTCTGCTTTACTGCAATGAGTTTGCAAGTCTCAGCTCACCTTGGAGGAGATGACATCTCATCTGCTTGAGCGTGTCCCCCCCGGGACCGAGGCACTTCTCTGCTTCTTTGGCTTCTGGCTAGTTTAGGCTGGGTGGCTCCAAGGGTCACAGAGATTATTGCTCTTCTTGGCTGCAAAGAGCCTCTTCAGAGCAAAACCGATGTATTTATATTGTCCCTTTAGCACCCCCGCTGCACTACACACACGCACGCAGAAGACTCACAATGTGTGAAATGGTTTAATGATTTAAATAGTAATCACCGATGCTGTGATCCACACAGGATAAAGGGAATTTAAAAAAAACCCACACAGGGTAAACAAAAATAATAGAGCTGCCCCAAGAAAGGTGGCTGGGAGCCAGGGTCAGGCACCGTGGGGCGCTGGGGGTGCCAGACCAGCCAGGGGAGGGTGAGGGGGTATGCAGCAGGGCAGGAGGCTTGTGGGCTGCGTCCCCTCTAGCCACACACTGCCTGGTGGCTGTGAGAGCTTGTGGACGTGGCTATGGGTGGCAGGGATGGGTGGTGGCTGGGTTACGCTGGACCAGTGGGTTTTTTGAGCAGGGGGGCCACCAGCGATACCAAGGAGTTTCAACAAGCCCTTTGCCCACTGGTCACTTGTCCTCGTCGTTGCTCCCACTGAACTGGTAGGTGAAGAAGCCAGCAGACTCCTGGGCGAGCTTGGAGAGGTGGATGACGCCCGTGATGACCAGGGCAGCGAGCAGCAGCGGCAGCACCACGCTCCCCGCCAATGCCAGGGCGTTGTAGCACCTGGCCTTGGCACTGAAGCGCCGAGCAGCTTCCACGTCCCCGGCCGCTTTCCGGTCCCGCGCCTGCAACAGCCGAGAGACGGGCAGCAGTGCCTGGGCAGCCCGCAGCCCCCTGCCCTGCCTCCCCCCGCAGCCTGCAGTCTGGTCCCCTGGGCAGTGCCAAGGGGGTTGCTCTCCATCCGCCCCCGGCTGCCCACCAGCTCCCTGTGCTCCTGCCCCGCTCCGGCCCCGCTTGCTTTGCCGCTGAGATTTTCCTCCCTGCTTCTCTCATACCCTCGCTGGCTTCAGCCCCATTTTTCCACCCTGGTCCAGCCCGCTGGAGCTGCTCCTGCCAGAGGGCAGGTGGAGGGGCTGGGGGCATCTTGCTCCCCTAGCACCTTCTAGGCAGCAGCAGTTGGTCCTCTGGCAGCAGCAGGAGGCTGTGGTTATCCAGGGGGTCTCACAGCTTCATTAACAGGTGGCAGGAAAAGCGTGGGGGCTTTACCAAGAGATGGTGTCACCTGCAGCCAGCCTCTTGAGGATGTTGGGCTCTTGTCCCCCACCCCAGCCCTCCCAAGCAGCCATTTCAGACACTCTGTGTCTCCTTGGGAAGTCCATCCCTTGGCATCATCCCTGGGTGATCATCATCGGGGGGGCACAGGGAAGGCTCCCAGGTGACCCCGAACATTCAGCCTCGTTTCCCCACTCGGTGCCCGTACCTTGACGGAGAAGGCAAGCGCCACGAAGCCAAGGCAGCAGAAGTTCATGTAGATGGTGTTGAAGATGGACCAGATGAGGTGGTCGCGGGGCAGCGGGGAGGTGGTGGGAGATGGCTCCCGCTTGTGGGACGGCATGGGCAGGTAATCCTCCTGTGGGTAGGAGGTGTCCATGGCCACGGAGAGAGGCACCACGCAGCTCTCCGGCTCCACCAGCCTGGCTGTGGGAGTGAGGCAGGGCAGCCCCTTTATATAGTTCCTGTCTACGGCATGGCCTCATCTCCTCTATATATAAACCTGAGAAATTACAGCCCTCCCAGGGCTGTGGTCATCAGACGTCTTGGCTGGGAGCTAGGAGAAACAAACTTGGTTTTGGAGCCCACTGGCTTTTTATATCCAGCCTTCCTCCCGCGATGAGGAGCACTGACAGCTCCAGCGATGCTGAGCGCTCGGGGAGGACCATTGGGATGGAGCCATGGGGGGACTTTGAAACCAAGCGACCATCACCCCAAGAGGCCAATAAGTGACAGACCCTCGGTGCCAGGATCCCTCAGTGCCCTGGCCCACACCAGTACTTCCAGCCTAATCCCTCGGGGGGGGGCTTGGCTGGGAGGACCCCTTGTTACAGCACACTTGGGCTGCCAGATAATTAAATGTCAGCTCGGCAGGAGGTGGCTGGGGGCTCGCTCGGGCTGGGGGAGGAGAGCCGGACCCACTGTGTGGCCCGGGTCCCCCTTCCCAAAGCACCGAAGGAGCACGGGTGGCCCTCGGACTGTGGCTTTGCTGGGGACATCGGGTGTGGAGTGGTGTCAGGGGGCTGGACGTGGCATGAGGGAGTGGGGGTAAGGATGGGGAGCGAGGCAGGGATGGGGTGGTTTGAGGCAGGCTGGGGCAGAGTGGGGCAAGATGGGACAGGAAGATATGGGATTAAGGAGCCCTGACGTGGGGGCAGGCAGCAGGCAGGACGCCCAAGCCAGGCAGGGTGGTGGTGGGATGGGGGTGCCTTTCCCTTGGCCTTAATGGAGAAGATGAGCGTGATGAAGCCCAGGCAGAAGGGGTTGCAGAATGTGGTGCTGAAGAAGGAACAGAGCACAAAGCCCTGGGGGCTGGGGATGGGCTCTGGCTGAGCACAAGAGGTGATGGTGGGGATAAAGGCAGCGTGGGAGAACCCCTGCCCCGTTCCTGCCGTAGGGCTCTGTGTTGATGCTGATGGGCTGGGATGCTAGACGGCAGAGACAAAGTTCAACCCCCACTGCCGCTGCCGGCTGGGTGCTTCTGCCCGGCCCCGCTCCCACCTGCTCCCCCAGCCCCTGGAGATGTGATTTGTTCCCTGGGGATGCTCCTGACTGGGGCCAGGCAGAGTTAAGGGGATGCTCTTGGGGCAAGCGCTGGAGGGAGGGTGCAGGAAAGCAAAATGCTGGGGTTGCGGGTGGCTTTTGCACACCTTTAGGAAAGGGTCCGCAGGTCTGCGAGGCGAATGCAGGACCCTTCAGTTTGTGGGAGGCTTGCCCAGCTGGGCTGAGAGCAGCATGTGTTGGCTGATTGAGGAGGGGGGAAAGAGCTCCCAGCGGTGCACAGTGAGCCCACTCCCTGTGCCAGCCCAGATGGGCATCAAAGCCCTGCGGGGCAGTGATGTGCCGTGAGGGATTCGGGCAGAACAAGGCTGGATCCCGCTCCTGTGGGATTGGGGAGAAAGCAGGAGGAGGAGGAAGCGTGCAGGAGCAGCAGTGCTGCCAAGCCCCCGTGTACATGGTGCCAGCGCTGTAACAAAGCAGCCAAGAGCCTGGAAGGTCGGGACGGTGTTTTTGAGTGGGGATTTGGTGCCCTTTTAAAAACTTCTCAAGCCCCAGAGCTGGCAGGGGATGCTTGACCCATCGCCCCGCTGGCGGGCATGCTGGTGCCCGGCAGGCGGGCAGCACTGGCTGCAGCCAGGAGCACGTGCTCGTTGGCCTCTGTGGGGAGAACTGGCGGAATAAATGATTCAGTAGGAAGTCAGTGCCAGGGATCCTGCAACAAATAACTGTTGTGTTTTGCGGGTGGGATTTCTGACATCTTACTAATGAGCACAGCTTCTTGGCGGGAGCCTGATGTTCTTGGGGAGAGGGACAAAAAAAAAGGCTTTTTCCCCATCCTTGTGGGGCCCCAGTCCCGAGGAGCGGAGCCTGCTGAGGGTGAGGAGCGTGAAGGCTTCCAGCGAGCTGGGGAATGGGGATGCCAAGCCAACTGCATGCCTGAAGCTCTGCCAGATGGGCTGCAACCAGGGCTCTTGGCAGGGTCTTGCCGGGTTGCTTGGGGCGCTGGGAGGCCAAGTGCCTGTGCCGGCAGCCCCAGAGGTGCGAGGGTGACTGCCATCTTCCCAGCTAGCTCCAGCACCCCGGCACCGTGGTGGCTGTGCTGTGAAGGTTTGATGCTTGGCGTGGTGTCATCCTGGCGTGCAGCTCAGCCCAGTCACTTGTCCCCGGCCAACTGTGGGCGGCGGGACCCCCATGTTCCAGGGCCACAGCTGGGTTAGGATGCGTTACGCACAGGAATATTTGCTCTTGTAAGTCTATACATGGCGTCCCAGCTGCTCTCCTTGGTCGGCATGAATTTTCTGGGAGATGCTTCTGGCGTTCCAAAACCTGCCAGGGCTACTGGCAGGGCAGGGAGAGGCTGAGCCCCGGTGCTCCGGCCAGAGGCTGTGCCAGCCACCATGCCCAGCCCACGGCCTGCTGCTCCCTTTGCTGCAGAGGTGCAAAAATTGGGGGCAACAGCAGCTTAATATCCCCAGATGTGCATCTTCCACATCTGCTGGGAGAGCCTGCACAGAGACCCCCTTCGTCCTGGCCACCTCCTACTCCTCCTCCAGCTGGGGCAGCCCTGCAAGCCCCCCGCCGCCCCGGCTTGCTCGAGCTTTTGCTCTACGTGTTTGTCTAAATTGGGCTTAATTACAAGCTAATTAACCTTCCACATCCTTAAGGGAGCTGAGCGCGGAGAAATGCAAACCCGAGTGCTGGTGCCCTCTAGTCTTCCCAGCCGTGAACGTTACTTTTTTGTCTCTCATAACCGATTTCTGCCGTGTGTTTGCCCCAGCCCCGGGCCGCAGCGAGGAGGAGCTGCAGCCTCAGCTTGCGGAGCGGTGAAGGAGGCTGGAACGTGGAACGCTCCGCTATCCCGCCCGCTCTGCAGAGGGAGCAGCCGCCTGCGCATCGGTGCCGTGAGTTGTGGCCGGTCTCAGCCTGGCCCCGAGCCTCTCACCATCAGCGTAATTAAGCCTTTATTGTTAATTACTGGTAGGCTTTGCACTGGGTGAGACCTCGCGCTTGCAGACAGCCCCCAGGGTCCCAGCCCCGGCGGGGGGGGGCGGGGGGTCCCGCAGCCCCGGGGGGTGTCTCTGCCTCGGCGGGTCCCGCAGCCCCGAGTGGGGGATCCGTACCCCGGCGGGGGACCGGGGAGTCCCGCAGCCCCGGGGGGGGGTCCCTGCCCCGGCGGGGGGAGACCGGGGGGTACCACCCCGGCCCCGCGGACCGGCCCCGGCCCCGCAGACCCCGCCGCAGCCGCGCTGGAACGTACCATCCCCGCAGCGGGGGAGAGGGGTCGGGGGGCGGCCCTGCCGCGGCCCGCGTCACCTGCCCCGCCGGCCCCAGCGGCACGGAGAGACCTTACTCTCCCATCTCCGCCACCGTGGCGCCCTCCCGCCGTGTAGGGACCGGGACCGGGGCCGGGGCCGGGGCCATGATTCCCCCCCACCCCAGCATGGCCTGGCCCGCGGAGCCTCGCGGGGCTGCCGGCCCGTTGGCTTGGAGACGCGCGGCGCCTCCGCAGGCTCCACCCCCGCGGGGCCCCCATTGGCGCCGGTCCCAGGCCTGGCGCCCCGCGATTGGCCGGCGGTGCCGCCGCTCTGGATGAGGGGGCGTGGCCCCAGCGCCGCCGGGGCGGGTCCGTCCCGCAGCGCCCCCCCCCGTCCCGCCGCGGCTCCGCTCATTCATTCCCCCACCCGCGGGTGCCGGGGCGGCGGCGATGCACCGGGCAGCCGGGGGGCACGGCGCCGAGCCGCCCCGCTGCCCTCGCAGCCGGCCCGTAGCGAGCGGGCTGGGCGGGCGGGGGGCCCGATGGGCCGGGGCTAGGCCGGCGGCGGGGGGGGGCGATGCGGGCGGCAGTATGCCGCGGCTCCCGGTGAAGAAGCTCCGGAAGCAGCTGAAGCTGCTGCTGCTGCTAGTGCTGCTCACCTTCGCCGTCTGGTTCACCTACCTCCACATCAGCCTGGTGCGCCAGGGCCGCGCCCTGCGCCTCCCCTTCGCCTACGGTAGAGGTAACGGGGGGGGGGGGGGTGTCGGGTAGGGGCACCCCCCCTTCAGCCGGGGGCAGCACCGGGGGGACCCCCTCGGCTGCCATCACCGTGCCATGCGAGGCTTCGCTGGGGTTTGGGGGTCCGGTCCCACCCAAAAGGGCGGTGCGTGCCACCCACTGTGCTGGGCTCCCAGGGCATCCCCTTTCCACGGGGGGGACCCCCACGGGGGGGACCTGCATCGCCCGGGCGGGTTTGGGGGGAGTGGGACCCCACCGCGGGCACTGCGCCCTGGTGCTGCACCTGCAGGGACTGGGGGAGACCCAGAAGGGACCCCAAACCCAGCCGGGGGGCTTCGTTCCCCCGGCTCTGTCCTCATTTTTCCGCCGGCGCTTTGGCTGCGATGACAAAGAAGGCCATTTATAGCTGCCTGTCGCTGCCTGGAAGGGGCGAACCCAGCCCTCCCATCCTTGCCCGACACTTTCTCAGCCTGTGCTTCTCTGGGAAAAAAAAAAAATAATCCATCCTCCTCCGAGCCTGGATGACGCCCTAGGATGCCATTGGGATGCTGTCGGGATGCCGTCAGGATGCTCTGGCAGGTCTAATCTGGAGGGGCAGGTGCCAGCACTCGCTCTGTGGTTTGGCTTCGTGCTGAATTGCTCCTGGCTTTACCCTGCAGATCTTGGGGGCTTCTCGGGGGGGGGGCACAGAACCGCAGGGAATATTTGCCGGGTGCAACTTGAGGTGTAACGTTCCTGGTTGGACTGAACTCACCTAGCGGTTTTTGTCCTAAAAAAAATCAGAAAGAAATGAGAGTTAGTGCTTATTTAGGCAAGACGTGGCTTTCCCAAGCGTCTCAGAGCAGTTCTGGGGCCGCGGGAGGCTCTCGGCTGGCAAACCCAAAGTTTCCGACTGTAGCAGCAGCATGATCCTGCAAATTTTGGGGCCTTATGGTAAAATCGGGATAATGCTAATAAGAGAAGCAGGAAATGAGGCTGCTTGTGCGTTGCCTCAAAGGAGGGGTTGTGGGGAGGCTGCGCCGCTTGTTTTCTTCTCTCCGCTGCAGGGTCGTGCTTAATGGCAAAGCCACAAGTTAGAGGAGCCTGAGCTGCCCTGCACCGCCGCTCGCCCTGGTGTCAGCATGGGCCCAGCCTTCCTCTGCTGGGCTGGCAGCCTGGGCAGGGGGAGATGGTGCAGGGTTGCCGGCCCTGCGGCTGGCTGGCTGTGCTGCGTGGCTCCGCGTCCCTCCGGCCGTCAGGGTGCAAGGGCGAGGGTGAAGTTTTCCGGGCTTCAGCTGGGGAGGATGCATAGAGTGATGTCTGTGTGCCGGTGCCTTCCCTGGGTGTGTTTAGAGGAGGTGAAGCCAGTGGGTGCCTGTTCCTGCTCTCCCCCACCTCCTCCCTGCGTGCCCTGTATCCCAGCCGGCCCCTCGGGATGCTCTGCATGGGCCGGGGTCTGCGGCGGCAGCCGGAGGTGCGAAGCCCTGCAGCTGCAGCTGAATGGCTGTGGGCCCGTGGGGTTGGTGTGAGGCTCAGGGGGAGAAGAGGGTCCGCAGGAGGGGGGACGGCACTGTGGGATCATGGCTTGGGAGGTGCTGGGCAAGGACTGTGCGCTGGTGGTGTTTTCTGCTGGTCCGGCGGCGCGGTGTGGATTTGTCCCTTGCCGTGCGCTGCACGGGCATCTTCTCTGGCTGGGGTGTGGGGAGGTGGGTCTTCCCCAGGGGAAGCTGGACCTCACCTAGGCTGGATCATGCCTTTCGCTGTTCAGGACCGCACTATGGGGAGATGCTGCTCCTTGCACTGGTATTTTCCAGTCGGTGCCTGGAGCCTGGGCAAGCGTGTGGCAAAGCCAGAGTTTAGGTCCCGCTGAGCCTTTTTGGAAGCAAGATGATGGAGAGGGGTTGGGTGGAGGCTGGGGAAGGGATTCGGTCACTCGTAGATGGACCCTAGTCCTGCTGCTGCAACCTGGCGGGGAACTGGAGTAGGAGAGCCACGGAGCATTTTAGTTGGAAAAATATTGAATGAATTAAAAAAAAAAAAAAGGGGGGGTGTGTGTGGTGGGATAAAAAAATACAGCTGAGAAAAAAAATATTCAAGAAGAAGCTTGGTGTGAGAGTTTGGGGGGAGAGGGAAGGGTTTGGGGCTGAGCTGGGGGGGAGCTGACAGGCAGAGCTGTGCTGGAGGAGGGTGCTGGGGCAGCCCCCCTCTACCGGGAGATGCTTTTCCCCTTTGCCTCGCTCGTGTTGAAGCTGCCTTTGTGCCATGCTGGGGGGGTGAAAAGCTTGCTTCCCTTGGCCAGGTTTCCCACTGTGGTGGGGATGGGCTTTGCTTTTCTCCATCTCTCAACTTTTGTAGGAGACGTCTCCCAAGCTGGTGATGGAGCACAGCTGTTGGCATGCATTGCCTTCCCGATGGAAAGCAGCCAGTTCCTGATATTCCCCTGGGCTTAATGGGTGTCCCTGGGCTGGGGCGAGCAAGTTGGGGGGAGTTGGGGGTCACTGTGCCCTCCGGGCTCCCGTGTCTCCTTTCTCCTCCCCGATCCCTGGGGCCGTGGGATCTCTCTTGTCTGGGTCCCTGCTGCAGGGAGCTCTGGTGTGTCCTGGTCCCAGATTCTGTAGGGATTGGGGGGACACTTGTCCCCAGAGGGGCAGAGGTGGCTGGGGAGGATGCACAGTTCTTCAGCATCACTTCGAGGGTCTGTGCACCAAAAGGTGTCTGAGGTTTGGAGATAACTTATCTTTTTTGGGCACTGTGAGCCAGAACCTGTCTGCCAGCTGCTGAGGATGCTGCCTGGCTTGCGGCAGCTGGCAGAGGATGTATGAAAAAAAGGTTAATTACTCATTAAATGAAGTGTCACCCAGCAGGTATACTTCCTGGAGGCTGAAGGTGCAGGGCATGAGGCTTTTTGGCAGATTAGGGGGGCTGTAAGGTGGGGAGGAGCAGGCAAAGTGGCGGCAGTGGGGTCTGTGCGTATTGGGGAGCATGACGAAGGCATGGGGGGACTGTTTGGGGGTACCTGTGTCCCCTGGGCCCAGCCAGCGGTCGCACATGGAGCTGGAGCATCTGGGGACTCAGCCAGGAGCCATGCTGGTACTATGTCCCTGATAAAATACCCCCCCCCTTTTCTTATCTTCTACAAGTAGATAATTACCCTTCTCTGCCTAATTGAACACACAGATTCCTCATCTGAAATAATGAGGCCATTACGGTGTTCTCCCGGCTGGAAACCGCTCTGAGTCAATGGGGTGGAAATACTGGCATGCCAGGTGGAAAGGGGAAAAAAATAGAAAGGAAGAAAGGGGAAAAAATTACAGTAAAAATCAAAAATGGCTCTTAGCAGGGGTGTGGGGGGGCTGGTCCTGCACCCCCAGCAGCCATCTCACCAGGGCAGTGATTTGGTGCAGGGGGGATGGGGGGGTGTGGTATTGCCCGTGCTGAATGAGTGCTGGTGCTGGGAGCTGGGTGCTGGGAGGGTTTTGCAACTCGGGGAGTGCAGGATGCGTGCTGAGGGTGCTAAAGCCAATTTGTGGCTAAAGTGGGGCCATCTGGGAGGGAAACCCAGCCGGGCTTCGATACCCACCGGGCACGGTGCTGCCGGCCCGTGTGCCCTCGTGAACTCTAAGAAGAGCTGCTGGCGTGCGGAGCCGGGGACGCTGCTCTGCCGTGGCCCGGAGGGTCTCCAAACCACCCCAAGCCGGGGACAGTGACCGGTTGGAGGGTCTTTGTTCCACTCAGCCCAGCGCTGCCCACAGAGCCTAGTGCCCTTGCCTGTCCCTCCCTGGGGACCTGTCCTCCGGGATGGGGTGTGCAGGGAGAGCAGGCGCGAGGTCTGGGATGGCGTGCAGCAGCCTTTCCCTGAGCTGCAGGGGATAACGTGTGGCGATGTATCCGTTGATTTTAATTGAGAGGCTGAAACGCTGCAAACCACGGTGGGTTTCATCCCTTTTGTCAGGAATGCTGGGAGCAGGTAGGGAAGAGGATGAGAAAGAGCCCTTTGAAGAGGAAGGGCAGCGGGGCTTTGAGAGCAGGCTGGGTGCTGCTTTAATGTCTTTTGGCATTGCTCCCCCTCTCCCGCCCCTGCTAGGAATGGCTGCCTTCTGTGCACGGACCCCCGCTCAGCACGGGGTCCTGCTGCCGGGGCAGGCTGGTCTGAAAAGGGAGCTTTGGAGCCAGGGGAACGGGCTGCTGTCGGTGCCATTGGGACAGTTTTCTCCAGCTGGGAAGCCCTCCAGCCCTCATCTCCCTTGCTGGGCTGTGGCCCGCTTGCCCTGGGCTCCTTGCCCTGCTCCGCTCAGGTGCCCCTCTGCCCTCAATCGGCCCTTTGTCACCGCACCGGACCTGCCAAGGGGGAGCCGGATGGAAAAGGAGGCGGGTGGATGGACAAACAAGCCCTGTCCTTTATGGGGAGGGGCTGCGGGCATCCCGGGGCTTTTTGGCAGGTGATGGGGGAGAAGTATGGAAAAAAACTTGGCACGTGCCTATTTTGGGTTATTCAAAGGCAAAAATGCAGCTCTTCAGAGGCATGGCTGGCTTCGAGCCGCCCCGCAGCATCGCCTCCCCAGCTAGGCTGTGATCTAGCTCCCTTGGCATCCATGGGGCTTCCAGAAGAGCCCCTTGGGCTGGGGAGGTGGGGAGCTGCGGGGCTTGGTAGCCAAGCAAAAACAAACGGGTTGTGCCGGGGTGATTTACCCTGAGCTCAGCCTTCCCGCTGGCCTTGGGGGCCTGAGGGCTTGCTCTGATGCACCCAGCAGTGGGGGGCACCAGGGGCCTGGGCCTGATCCTGTCCCTGCTCCAGCCATGTGTCCCCGGGGTCGTGGCAAACTGGAGTGACAGCGTGGGCGTCCCGAGCTGTGTGGGAGCTGGTCCCCTTGCCCACAGCCATGACCAGTAAAGCGGGACGTGGGGGGAGCTCCGATCTGATCCTGTACGCAGGGAAAAGGGCTTTATAACCCTGGGTCCGGCTCCCTCTGCCCGGAATATTCATGTGGGGTGGGTGAGGGTGGGATCAGATCCCTGGGGATTCACCCTGTGTGCCCCAGGATGTCCGGCACTGAGCGTGCAGCAGCAGGAGCGGGGATGCAACTTTATTTCTAGGGATGCTTCACTCTTTGCTTTGCCCTCCTGGAAATTGCAGGGTCCCTTGCCAAGGAGAGGATGTTGTGGGCTTGTTTGTGGCTGGGGTCCCTGCAGAACGGCAGAGGAGAGCAAAGCGCTGTATCCCTTCATCACTCTTCAGCCTCTTCCAAGTCCTTTCAAAAACATAAAAAAAGACATAAAACAACCCCATGAAAAAATATTCTCCATCTCTTTTAATGTAGGCATTTGCTGTCAATTAATTTTGTATGCCGTTTCCTCCTCTGGGGGCTTCTTTTGAAGTCTCCTTTAAGTGCGGAGGTGTTGCACTCTGCAGCGAGCTGGGGTCACCGGTCACCACCTTGGTGGCTGGGAGAAGGGCAGATCCCTGTGGAAGGGGCCTCTGGAAAGCCCGGCGGTCCAGGCACAGGGGCAGCCGGTCCCTCGGCTGCATGGCATTTCTCCTTCGGCCTTGCCCTGCAATTCAGAGCATCCTAGAGAGGATGTGGAAAGACCTGTAGCTCTGCTCATCCAGCACGGCATCGGCATCCTGAGGGATTTGGCGTGGCAGTGCCCTTTGCTCATGCCGGTGTCCGCTGGGCTGGGAGGGATGCAGGAGGCGAGCGCAGCCGCAGCCGGGTGCCAGCTGCATGGCCGCGGTCACAGCCCTCTCTGTGCTGCCGGCTTCGGCATCAAAGGGGCGATTGAGGGAGCGCGGCGGCGGAGGGGGGTGAGGAGCAGGTGGGTCCTGGCATGCCGGCACCGGCTGTGGCAGTGCCACACAGCCCTGTCCCGCAGCCGGCTGGCTCGGTGCCCTCCGAGCCCGTGACAGCACCGGGATGGTGCTGCTCTGGCAGCAGGCGTTGAGGTGGACATGGCTGCACTGGGAGGTGCCACGGGGGTCACCCAGAAGGGTGTCTAGGGGGGTGACATGTGTGTCAGCCATCCCGGGCCTGGAGGTGGGAGCTGCAAGGGCTGGGGCAGGGATATCGCCTTTTTATTAGGCAAACGCTCCGCTCCAGAGGTGTAGCCGCTGCGCATCTGGAGATGCTCAGGGAGGGTGAAGCAATTCCCGCGCCCCGTGGTACAGGCTGTTCCCAAGCACCAGGAGCTCTTTGCATTGGTGTTTGGGAGCTTTATCCTTCCCAGCACTGCCATGCATCTCCCCCCGCCCCATCCCTTCCCTGTGCTGTGCCCTGGCTGGGCCTCTCTGGATCTGCTCTTTGGGGAGGGGGCAAGCAGCTATCCCAAGGTATTGGCAGCCGAGGAAGGATTTTGGCTGAGCAAGGAGCTGGGTGGGAGCCGGCTGCTGATCAGTGGGGACCGCACGAGTGTGAGTGCAGGAGGATTTTAGGGGGAGCCTAAACGGGAGCGGATGGTCTCTGCAAACGGTTAGAGCTCAGCCGAATTCACTGCCAAATTAAAGATAAAGGGAAGGTTCAAAGCACTTGGGGCTGGTGGTGATCAGCCAGATGCTGGCTGAGACGGGTTGGAAAGCTGGCAGGTGAAACGATGAACCCCGCGGGCTGTCTGCAGGGCAGCGTGGAGGCTGAAATATTTTTAGTGTGAAATGAATCCTGCCTGATTCTCAGCACATCGCAGGCTACGAGCAACCTTTTCCAGAGGCTATGTCCCAGGAATCGAAATCTTTGTGCCAACGGCTGTGAGTGAGCATCATCCCTGTTCGCATGGGCAGGGCGGAGGGATGGGAGTGTGGTCTGGCCAGAGCTGCTCTGGTTCACTTTGGAGCTGGTGCAGAATGAAAAGATGCTGGAGCCGATGGGGACCAGAGGCCAATGGATGCCTGGTGAGGTGTAAGATGGGGGAGATCTGGGTGCTGTCACTACACAGGAGGGATTTGGGACCCTGAGCTGAGCGTGGAAGGGTTGGGGCTGCCTCTGTCAGTGGGTGTTTGTCAGTTCGAGTGGTCTCATGGCAGCTCCATCGCCAGCCCTGAGCAATTCCGCATCGATTTCCATTGCTCCAGCCGAGAGGGTTGTCACAGAGTGGGTAAACAGCATGAAACGGATTGGTTTGAGGGAGGATGGAAAAAAATCCCCTCGCTCCTCTGGCTTCCTTGGTGAGGCATCTGTTCCTTGAGGTGGTGACCCAGGACTGAAACAAAACCTTTTTCTCAGCCAGTGGTGGGTAAAATCTGCACCTAAGCAGGCAAGAGTGACCGAAGGAGGCAGGGAAGTGTTGGCCAGTGGTCTGATCCTGCACCCCCATACTGGTCACAAGCCCCATTCACCTTGGTGCCATCAACATTGTCTGCTGTCACCCAGCCCCTGTGAGCACCCGCTGCCTGGGTTCCCCTGGTGCCCTGGAGCAGGCAGCACGGTGGGGTTTTCCCTGAGGGCAGCGCTGTGTTTTTGCAGTCGTGGAAGGAGGTTTGCAATATTGACTCCTTGCTGGCTAATTATAATTGCTTAAGAGCTTGTTAGGAGGCTTGGTGGAGGGATGCTTATGCTTCTCTTCTCCAGCGGCTGACTTGGAGGCTGTGTCTGTGCTGGAGAGCACGGGGCTGTCGGTAATTAAACCAGTGGGTTTAATAAAAACATCGACATCGCTGCCTTTGCTGCAGTTGTATCTGAGTTTAAATGTCACCTCGCTTCATGTTGCTGCTCCTTCTGCTCCCACCGAGCCCTGTCACGGCAGGGTGCCCCCATTCAGCCCTCAGGGGTTGAGCACCAGGGGATGAGCTCAATTTTCTGCCCGGTGGCAGCATCCTGGGAGCATCCTGCATGGCCAGAGGGATGCCACCATTTACGTTGCAGGGGCAAACAGGAGTGTTAGCAGCTCCCTGGGATCTGAGGATGGGCACCAGAGCCCTGGGGAGGGCACTTCTCCTTTCTGCTAGCTCCTGCAGAGGTGGGCACCTCCCAGCCATCACTCTGCCCTGCGTCCTGATGTGGTTTGGGATTAATTTGTTACTGGCGACCAAGCTCTGAAGGCAGGGAGAGATCACCTTGAATTCGCTGGGGGTGTAAACCCAGTTTAACCCTGTCGCTTTTGCAGCTGCGGATCTGGCGTCTGTTCTTGCTGCCCTTCTTTTCTATCCCCTGAACCCCTGGCAGGTCCTCGGGATGGTCCTCCCTGAGCTGCTCGCCTGCTCGCTGCATCTCTGGCCTGTCTTCTGGTTCGGGTTGCTGCCTTCATCCCTCTTTTGCTGCATCCTCCCAACAAGGGTACTGCATCTCGCTGGGAACTTGGCGTTCCCCTTTGGCATGGTTGTAGCTTCACATGCTACCACGAGTGAGGCTCTGTCCCCTCTCTTTCCACCACCAGGCTTTTCCCAAGAGCAGGGCTGGTGTATTCCCCCACTTTCTTTGTGAGGTCATTGGTCTGGTAGGGTTTGAGTTCTCTTTGCTTCATGGGGAGAGATGGGATGGGTGGGCTGGGCTTTCTTTACAGAAGCTTTGTGGTGTTTCCCAGCTGTGAGGATGGACTCGGAGTGGCTGGACTGGATGCTGGAGAAGCTTTGTCCTCCTCCTCTCCCTCTGGATTCAGAGAGCTCAAAAACATCCTGCAGAAGTTCAGAGATCAGGAGCAGCCAGGACATGCACAGACCTTGCTTGAGTGGTGGATTTCAAAAGATGTCAGCTTAGACTTGGGGTGCTCGGCATGCCTGAAACCTGGTCCTCAGCATCCTGACTTTCACGGTGTTGTCATGGTGTTGCCAGCACATTCCTGAGCAGTGCTTCCTCACGGCACAGAGATGCAGGGCATCCATCCCTCCCAGCTCCTCCCTGGCCTTTCCTCTTGTATCTGTATTTGCCCAGGAAGGCGAGGAAGTGGCACGTGCCCGTGAAGGTCCCTCAGCAATCTCCTGTGTTGCTCCCAAGGTCTCCTGCAGCAGCTGGCAGCGGGAATAAAGGGAATTAACCCAGGCCCTTGTGTTTTCCAGCCTCCAAAGGCTTTGCCTGATTTTTGAGCATTGGAGCTGGCTACTCTGGTAGGCTCCTTCCCCAGGCCAAAAAGCCCTTCGTTGCTGGGAAGTGCAGCATGGGATGAAGTTATCCCTCAGGGGAGGCAGCCCAGGGCCAGTGCTCTTCCCACATCTTACCCTCATTGCCCGTCCCTCGGCTTCGGGATGTGCTGGGGAGCAGCTTTGGGATGCTGAGGAGACCAGCAAAACCCAGGCTTGTGTGAGCAGTGAAACCTACCTCCAGCTCAGGTTTTGACCACAGAGCTTGGCATGGTTGGGGATGCTTGAGCTCTGGCTTTGGTTGTGTTTCTCCTTCCCTTTCCTCATCTTCTATGCATGGATGGTGGTGCTGCTTCTCAGCTCGTCTTTGGGCCAGGAGGTGGGGATCCAGGTGAAGATGCAGCTCTGAACACACCTGGATGGTTTTGGAAAACCCTTGCAGCCCAGTCCACTGGTGTTTCAGGGATGAATGATGGTGAGGCTGCTCGAGCTGGACTGGAGGTAGCTCTGCCCACCCAGCTCCCATCCAGCGTGGATTTTGCTGCAGGAATGGGATAACAGGAGAGCAGATGGTCACACCAGAGGGGATTTCTTGAAGGACTGAGCTAAATCCATCCATCTCCTATTCCATTGCTCTAGTCATGGCTTGCTCATTGGGATGGCTGGTGGGGAACTGTGGGCTCCTGTGTGCAGCAACGCTGGGGCTCCCTCGCATTTATGGGCATCTCCTCCCGCCGCCAGGCTGTCCTCGTCAGCCGTGTCCCCTGGGGCATGGTGCTGTGCCCCTCCAAGGGGGAGGCTGGCCAAGGTGTCAGACCTTCACAGGTGACACAGGGCCTGGGAAACCAAACCACAGCTCCTGGGTGGCCCTGTGGGGCATTTCCAAATTGCAGCTTAAATGCTTTGCCCTTTTTTTTTTTTCTCCCAGCACAAGATCTGGGGGGTTTGAGCTTAGACATGATTTTCTGCTTGAACGTTATCATTTTTCCAGCCCTATCTGGTCCCAGCCGTCTCCCCTGATCTTTATCGGGGCTTTGCAGGCAGCTGGGCTTGAGCAGGGATGTGTGGGGCAGGCAGGGGGTGGGCAGCCCTGCTGAGGGCTGTGTTTCAGCAGGATGTGGCTCCTGGCGAGGGATGAATCACTCCACATGTCCACTCTGTAGGGTCAGCTTGCTGGGAAAGGGCTAGGAGATTGCACGGGGACTGTTCCCCTAATCCTACCCAACCAGTGTGCTTGGGCACGCGGGGCTGGGGTGCATCGTTTCCTCTCTCGCTGGCTGATCCCAGGTGCCCTTTGGGGTCAGAAAAATACCTGAGGATCTGCAGCTGCTGCTGCTGGAGGCTTCTCCCGAAGGAAGCGGTCTCACCCCTGAGGCCCCAAGGGCTCAGTATTGCTCACCAGCCTGGAGTGAAGCAGGTTTGGACCCTGACTGAGGAGCTGTGTGGGATGGGAGGATGTTGTGAGGTCCTGGGCAGTGCTGCCGCCTCCTCCAGTGCCATGCCCACCACTTAGCTGATGCTCTTCGTCCCCAAAGAGTTCTCACCTGCTGCTCGGGGAGTTTCATCCTCAGGTGAGTACCTCTGGGGCAGGCAGCAGAGCCATGGCTGTAGCTGGAGCTGGGCAGAGCATGCCAAGGCGCTGCCCAATCACTATCCCATCCCTGTGGTTTCTCTCCAGTGGCTCCATCCGTTCCACCCTGATGGCCAGGACCAGCCTGTCCCACCTGATGTCTGCCTGTGGGATCCTTCCTGTTGAGCAGTCGGAGCTTATCGGGGCTGAGCATCCAGCTGGAGGGCCAGAACTGGGGGTTTTAGGAATCCCAGCCCTGCTCCTTTTGCAGGCTCCCCCCCATCCGTGCTGCCGGGCTGTCAGGGTTCGTCCTGTGACTGGCCTGGGCGCACGGTGTGAGAGCGGAGTCAGCTTGCAGCAAGTGACTGTAGAGGGGAGACTCATTAGCAGCAATTAGGAGATACGGGAGGAAGCGTAAAGTGAGGGGCATCTCTAACCACGTTGGAGGGTTTGGAAAGGGTCCAGAAAGCTACAGGAGAAATCCCGGCTCCGAACCCTAACCGAAGAAAGGGGCTGTGTTTGGGGCGAGCGAGCTGCGTGTCGTCAGCAGAGAAGGGAGGTAGGGAGGCAGGGAGGCAGGGTTGTGCTGCTGAAAGGCCCTCTGTGCTCCCCAGCCGAGGGGGAGGCGGCACGGGGGTCTGTGTGGCTGTGATAACGGGGAAGGTCCTCTCTGCCGGGGAGGCGTCACTCTGGTCGGTGCTGTGCGATGGGGTCGGTCCCTTGCACCCGTGGCCTCTTCGTGAGGAGCGCTGCTGGCCCTGGCTCTGTGTCTGGAGGCTGCTGTGATTCAGAGGTGGCTCTGAAAGCGTTAGCATCGCTGCTGCGCTCTCTGGGGGAGAGCTTTTAATGCATCCCTGCCGAGCATCCCCCCGGGTAACACAGTCCTCTAAGCAAGTGGGTCCCTTGCTCTCCTCCTGGCCTTCCCCCAGCCTCAGCCCCTGCTACCTGCCCATACGTGGCTCTTCTGGCCCTGGGCGAGGGGAGGAGGCAGGCCAGCAGAATCAGCGCCACAGCAGTGCTGGCTGCACGTCCCGGAGGGGATGCGGGGGGAGCAGCTGGGCTGGGCATGGCTCACGGGTCTTGCTGGGCTGGGAGGATGCATAGGAGGAAACCAAGCAGGGGCAAACTGCAACCCTCTTTCCTCCCAGCGCTGCTTTCTCCCTCCTCATCCTCCTGTGCCCCCCCGACCTGCTCCTCTCTTGTGGGGCTGAGGTCCAGACCAAAGGGGCTCCGTTCTTCTGGGGGAGCAAAGTGATGCTCACTGGTACAAGGTGATGGCTTTTCCTTCCCCTTATCAAGGCAGGCATTTATTTGCAGTTCCCACACAGGCTGATTAGCATTTGGATGTTTGGCTAAGGCTGCCCTTGACTGTCCTATCCAATATTTAAATTGCAGGGGAATAAACATTGGCACGGAAGCCTCTTACTGGGGCTTTGCTGGCGCTTTCACTTCTGGGATGCGGGTGCCTCTCGGAGTGAGCGCTTGCCTCCCACCAGGAAGAGAGAGGGGTCTGCTGAAGGCACACAGGTTTTGAGCCTTGGTGTTACTCAAACCCTGTCAGGTTTGATTTCGATGCAAACCAGAGCAGGGAGCACAAGCCCTGTCCTGCTCCTTGAGAGGAGTTGCTTGAGCTCGAGAGGATCCCTGATGAGGGTGGAGCTGGGTGATGGGGATGAAGAGAGAGCAGGGGGCCCGTGGCTTTGTGTCTTGAGAGGCTCCAAGGATAGAGCTTCCACAGCCTTGCTGGGCGCAGCATGTGTTTTTTCCCCACTTTGCTCCAATTTGTATCAAATAATCTCTCGCCGGTTAACCCAGTGCCTTGCAGCAGGGGCCCAAACCTGGGTGCGGTACCCAGATGTGAGCAAAAAGGGCTGAACGAAGCGGGGTGACGACGTCCAACCATCCCCCATCCCTGTGGGTGCAGCTGGGACGCTGCTGGCTCAGGTTTGCTCGCCAGCACCCAGGGCTGGGCAGCAGAGACCCGGAGAGGGGGTTAGTCCATCCTGGGGCAGGACATGCAGCACGGCACCCCCAGCCTGCACTGCAAACGGGTGCTGAGCCAGCAAATCCCTTGGGAGATGGATCTGTCTCCTCCAAGGCTAGGAGAGACGCCCTGAGTGGGTACCGTGGGGCTGGCTGCTGCATCCCATCCTTTGGCAGGTCCCTTGGGAGCATTGAATTCCTCCTTGTGGCCGTGGTTAATCCACGGATCAGTGTGTGGGGGAATAATGCTGTCCCCAGCGCTCCATACCAGAGCCTCGGCACAGCAAGGATCAGCTTTATTTCCACTGCCTGTGCTTGCAGGAGCATCTCTGGGAGTGATGAGGGGGGGGGGTGTCTTGAGAGCGGAGAAGATGAGAGCTGGATGCAGTCCCACTGCTCCCTGCGATGCTGCCCATCACCCTCCTGAGGGATGCGGGGATGGAGGAGGGTGGCTGGAGGGAGGCAGGGAGCTGCCAGGAGAGAGTCGGAGCTGCCAGGGGCTGAAGAATGGCTGAGAGCTGAAGAAGGGGCTTTAGAGCTTAATTTCCTGTCCTCGCGGTGGGGATGGGATTTGTGCTGCCATCTCCAAGGCGACGCCGGCTGTGCGGTGGCTGGAATACTAATGGCATGGGAGGCGGGGGGCTCTGGGGGCACCCCAGGCCTCTCCTCGCCGCCCCGGCAGCTCCCACCGCAGCAGCCACTGAGGCTGTTCCACTTTGTGGGGGTGGGAGCCCCCCAGGACTTGCTGGTAGGGGGAGGGAGGGTGTGGAGGGGGGGGGGGGGGGGCATGTTGCCGTACCCTTGGGAGGGTGTCAGCAACCCCCTTGCCGCGATGTCGGTGGCTGGGGGACGGGGCTGTGCCACTGCTGATGATGTCTGGGGCTCCCCTTTATTGCGATATGGGGGCAGCTGGTTTTTGGGGGGCACCCAGGGTTGTTCACCGCGGTGGCTCTTGGACACCCACCTCTCTGAGCGTCGTGTGGAGCTTCCCTTGGCAGTGGTTTGAAAGGCAGAGCCGAGCCGTGTGCTGGCGTCGGGGGTGACGGCTGAGCTGCAAACTCCCTCCATCCCACCAGGTTTTGGGACGTTGTCTAAAAAGTTTAGAGGCACCCATCGGCTATGGCAGAGAAAGGGGATGTGCCCCCCCGCCCCAAATAACTAATACATTTTCCAAGTCCGCACCGTTATTTTGAGGGGAGTCGGTTATTGTAATGCAAGGGTGGCTTAAAATAAAGCCTCCCTCCGCAGCTGGGGAAGTTGGGTGGGAGCTGCAGAGGGGAGCCCGTAGGTTGGGAATAATTAACGCAGCACACGGTAATGAAGGCGTCTGTGATGAGCCCATTAGCGAGGTCTTTGCAGTGGTGCCTTTACTGTGGTGCGGTGGGAAGGTGGGTTTGGGGAGAATATGTCTTGGGGGGGGGCTCAGAGCTGGTGTGCTCTGGGCAGTGCCATGGGATGCTCTGGGAGAGCCAGAGCCCAGAGTGGGAGGGGAGCAAGGACACTTCCCTGAGGATGGATGGGAATGAGATCCCACAGGAGCTTATCCCGTCTGTCTCTTACGTAAAGGGCCGTGAGCTGGGCTGCGGGGGGTGTAATTAAACCTGATGGTGATAAGCTGCTGCAAGCTGCTTAGTACAAATGTAATGAGGGGAATTGCAGCCAGCGCCCCCCGCTGTCATCCCTGCATGTGCCCCTCCTCGCTGGGAGCAGCGGCGGTGGCAGCGCCTGCCTGTGCCAGGGCGAGAGGTGTCCCCAGAAGAGGAGTAGTGTCGGGATGGGGAGGGGGCGGCTGTGGTCTCACCCCTTCCTCTGCTCCCCTCGCAGATGGCGAGAGGCTGGGGGAGGTGACCGATCCCGGCCGGCGGCCGGCAGCAGCCCAGGCATCGGCACGGCGGGGAAAAGCCGAGGACTCCAGCGAGAGCCGTGAGGAGGAGCCGATGGTAATGTGGGAGCCGGAGCAGGGTCGGTGGGAAGGGACCTGGGGGACGCTGGTCCATGTCCCCTGCCCAACACACGGCCAGCTGGAGCAGGGTGCTCCGAGCCTTGTCCAGCTGAGCAGATCCAAGGGTGGAGAGGGCACAACCTCTCTAGTTCTGCTCAGCAGCCCTCATGGTGGATTAAAACCAAATCCCCAATATCACATTGAAAGTTTTAGTGTTGCGCCTTGTACCTCTCACCCTGTCACTCCTTTGGGAAGAGCTTGGCATCATCTCTGCACCTCACTCTTGCGTAGCTGCCAGTGACAGTAAGGTCCTGCTTTGCTGGGCAAAGCCACCTTCTCCTGTGTCCTCTGCTCCATCTTGCTAACCTCTGCTTGCCTGCCCTGGACTGGAGAGCCCCAAACTGGACCCAGTATACCCCAGATGGGGTCCAAACAAGCTGGAGGGAGGCTCTCTCCTTGCTAACAGCTTGGGAGGCACTTAGCACCGTAGCCAGAGGATGCCCTGATGTCCCTGTTCAACTTGTCACCAAGCCCTTGCTCAGCACCCTGCTGTCCCCTCTTCACCCTGTTGTTACCAAGAGGCTTTGGAGCAGGGCGGGCACGGGGGATGGCGGGAGAGGGGAGCCATATGGTGTCCCCTGCCCTGTTCGAACAGCAGCTCACTGCCAAACTGCCGCAAGCCCTGGTGACAGCCTGCTGCCATTGGGGTGGGCATCACGTGGGCTGTGCCCAGGCCCCGGTGCTTTGAGCACAGGTGAGTGTTTTGTTTCTGGAGGGAGGGGGAAAGCATCGAGTCCCTGTGCCCGGAGCCCTCTCGACGGCCCGTCTATGCGTAGCCCTGCCCCGTGTCTTTCGCAGCTGCTGGACATGGACAGCATCGCTGGCTCTGCAATTAAAAGGCTGGCTTGTCCCCACCTTCAGCAAATAACCCACCCCGGTTCCTATCTGCGGGGAGCCGGGCTGAATAGTCCCCTCTGTTGGGGCAGGCGGGGAAAAGTTCACTCCAGTTTGAAAGCAAACAGCCCGGCTCAAAAGGAGTCGACCAACCAGAGCAAAAAAATGCTGCTTCCAAAAAGGCAGTGGAAAAGTTCCCTCCTGGTGAGTCCCCAGCTGCAGATCTCGCTGTTGGCATAGCTGGCCCTTTATCTTTGGGGCAGAGCAGGGATGCTGGTGGCTCATCCTCTCTACCCATCTCACCCGTGTGATGGAGGCCTGTCCTGGTCCCTCTCCATAGAGGGACCAAGAGGTTTTTCCAGCTGCTGGGGGTGGAGAGCCATGTGCCAGCCAGGAGAGCCAGGCTTCAGGCTAGGCAGCAATTAGTCGGTGAAAAATAAGAATAGGGAAGAGGCTGATTGCGCCTGGCTGGCTGGCAGGGGATGGGTGAGAAGGGATGACCCCTGCTCTGATCCTCATAAATCAGGAAGAAATGGACAAAGGAGGAAAATGAGGTGCCTGGAGAAACCCAGCACCAACCCGCGCTGAGGGCAGAGGGGGACAACAGGAGTTGTGTCTCTCGGCTTTCCCCGAGAGGAGGGTGAATCCTTCCAACAAGTGTGGCACAATTACGCCACCTCCTTAATAATGTTATCCAAGGGTACCACTCCCCTCCTCCGGGATGCTAATGAGTTCATTTAGGCCAAGATTGCTAATTATTTCTTTGGCACTGTGCATCCTAACAGGCTGTGTTTTGTCAGTGCTGCAGTTCCCCTCACCTGGGCTCGGAGCTGGGCTCTGCTTTCGAGGGGGGGTCAGCTCTGCTCTTTGGGGGGTGGCACAGTCCCTCCTTGCCTGGCTGAGGCCATGGGCGATGGGGACGGTGGATCTTCCTGAGACAGGTGGCCGGGACATCCGTACCCCCCTCGGTCCCATTCCTGGAGAGGGCTGGTACTGAGTGCAGGTGTCACCGGTGTGACAATGGGCTGTGACACCAGCCGGGTACCCCTGTGACAGGTACAGCTTCCCATCACCTCAAATGTGACAGAGGGGCAGGTCGGTGGTCGCTTTGCAGAGGGTCAGTGGCTTTTTTGTCCCTGTGTGCTGGCTGGTCCCCCACCCCTCCGCCCGTGCTCCCTGGGCTGTGACGGCAGCGAGCTGGAACAGTGCCCTGGGGTGGCACTGGCTTGCTCCAGCTCTGCCTGCAGCTGCAAACGTGGTGCACAAGGAGGATGCTCTGGTTGGGCTCCAGAAGCGCCTGGCTCTTCCTTGCCACCCACCACCTTTTCAGCAAGCCGGGGGCAGGTGAGTGCTCGCCTAATCCCTCTGAATTACAAGGCACAAGCAATCAGATTAACCTAATCCACTTTAAAGGAAGAGGGGGAGTGCAGAAACATCCCGCTTGCTCTGCCTGTGTTGGGCACAGAGATTGCTTCTGCTCTTTCGGAGGCAGAGCCCAAGGGATGTCATTTCCAGTAGCCCATCAGGCCAGACAGACCGTTTGGGTGAACAGAAAACTCACTGTTTTAGAGAAGCTTCTCTCAGCAGAAGGGAAACAAGTTTGGCTGGAACATTTTGAAACTCTATTCCCCGGGACACCTTGCCAATACTTTTCTGCCTTGCCCCTGCTTTCCTTTGTTGTTAGCCTCGAAAGCTTTCACCTGGGTTTGGCAACACTTGATGTGCAAAATGAGACGTTTAGATCTAGGGAGCCATCCTGCAAGCACGGCCAGGCTGGCCCAAATCCCCTCCATCTCTCATCTCATCTCTCCCTCCTGCTTCCTCGGCAGAATGATGGGCAGGACTTGGACGGCTGGTTTTCCAGAGGCCAACGGTCCAACCGAGCCACGACGCACCCCAAACTCAACCTAACCAGGCAGGCTTTGCCCTGGAACGAGCAGGTGGGTGGGCAGGGAGCAGCAAAGGCGGCAGGGGGGTATGGTAGAGGAGGAGGTCCCTCGCTGGGGAGCCTGCAGCCCACGTCATAGAATCACAGAATCTTTTAGGTTGGAAAAGACCTTTAAGATCATCAGGTCCAACTGAATGTCCCTCCAGTGCAGCAGGCTCCAAAGCCATCTCCAGCCATCCTCCTCCTTGCCCTCCATCACCTGTCCTGGGGTCAGCCTGGTGCCCGTGAGGATGAGCCGCCTGGGTGCAGGCCATGGGTGTGTGTCAGCCCCTCATCAGTCTGCATGGGTGTGCGAGGGGACAACTTGCTGCCTGTCTTCTCTGGATGGGTCCACGCTGCACCTGTCTCTGGGTGCTGGCTGTGTGCTGGTGGGATGGATGCTGGGGGAGGATGAAGGATGGATGGGGTCAGGCTTTTGGTGCCGTGTCCAGACAGCGTCTCTTATCCAAGTGTGCCTGGGACCCAAAGCAGCGACAGCAGGAGGGTGATCTCCTGAGGGTTGGCTCTGTGACCCTGGGGCTGGCACAGGCATGGCAGCTCGGTGTCACTGCAGAAGAGCTGAGGCCACACGAGTGACATCCCTAGGGCTTGACATCCATGTTTCAGCCTGTCCTAACGCTGTCCTTGGCAGGTGAGGGGGGATGCGAGGGGACAACTTGCTCATCTCCCTCTCCCATCCCACAGTACAAAGGGAAGGCAAACTTGCACGTCTTCGAAGACTGGTGTGGAGGAGCTGTGAGGCACCTGAGGAAGAATCTCCATTTTCCTCTCTTTCCCCACGTGAGTCCCAGGCCTGATGCTGGTGGGTCGGAGGGAGGGTCTGCTTGTTCTTCTCTGGGTGCTGCTGCATCTCCGCTGGCTGTGGGCTTGGTCCTCAAGATCTTTGCTCACAGGCTTTTTGGTTTGGGGCAGGTAATTCCCAGCAGAGCAGGGATGGAGGAAGAAATGGGTGTGATGGGACCTCCATGTCCCCTCTGGTGCCAGGGACAGGGGACCCTGGGATAACCAGGAGGGAGGTGGTGAGGGTGATGTTGCTGTAAGGCGTGAGCCTGGGCATGAACTCTTCATGCTTTCGTGTCTCTGTTCCTCCCCCACAGACCCGCACCACAGTGAAGAAGTTGGCTGTGTCGCCCAAGTGGAAGAACTATGGGCTGAGGATTTTTGGCTACATCCACCCCTTCAAGGATGGTGAGTGATGGAGCTTGGCCTCTTCTCCCCCTGCAGCAACGTGGAGAAGCTGCCTCCTCCCCCCACCTTAGACCACATGAGGCTCGGAGGCAGTCCCCAAACCCCTGGGCATGAGGGTCTTTCTGGAGCAAAGACTTTTCCCTGGTTGCTTCCAGGGGAGGTGAAGCCCCAATCCCATCCATGATGTGGGATCTGGGGTGGCCCCATCACCTCTGTCCATCCATCCCTATTTCCCCATTGCACAAGGAGGCGCCGGGGCTGAGCCTGTGCTACTGTATTTCTCGGTGGTGACCTTCTCCTTTGCTTTCTGCAGGGGATTTCCAGTTTTCTGTGGCTTCGGATGACAATTCAGAGTTCTGGCTCAGTTCTGATGACAGCCCGTCCAACTCCCGGCTGGCTGCGTTCGTGGGCAAGGTACGTGCCATCATCCTCGACCCTCTGCCTTTCGCTACATGGGGGATGCTCGAGCTCCCAGTGAGAGCATCTCCTCCCTCGGGGTGCCTCGTTCCTTGCTCCCAGCATGCTGATAACCATCCCAAGTGCCTCCTGGGGTTCCCTAGTGCTCAATTAACGATGTTTCAAACCCACGGGTGCTCTTTAGGCACTGCGAATTCTCCTGTCCACAAGTCCCTCTGCTGCAGCAGCCCTTAAAGGGTCCATGTGTGACTTTGTCAGAGGCAGCTCCCCTGCTTCTTTGCTCCCTTGGGAAATGCTGGGCTATTTCAGCCTGGTACCATCTCTGCCCCTGGCCAGACCTGGTTTGGCTTCTGAAGGACCACCTGCCCCTTGGTCCCATCCTAGCTGTAGCTACCAAAGACCAGCTTATGTCCCAGAATAGGAGATTTAATATTTGCTCCTGGTTTTTCTTGGCGTTAACTCCTGTTAACTGGAAACTCTGTGGTCTGTCCTTGCACCCATGTGTTGTTGGGATCTTGGTGGTGTTGGCTGGTGACAAGTTCTTGTAGCAGGAGTGCCAATGGCTGGGGACAAGCAGGCTCTGGGATAGAGCTCCTGGGATGTCCTTCTGCCTGAAGAACCTTTCTGCAGCACAGCATAGTGCCGGATGGAGGTGGAGGAGCTGATGGGGTCTGGGCCTTGTGCCTGCTTGGCCCGTGGTGTCCCCTGTGCTCTCACACGCTCTTTCTTCCTTCCCCAAGCTGGGCACCGAGTGGACGGCACCGGGGGAGTTCACCAAATTCAGCTCACAAGTCTCCAAGCCTCTGCGGTGAGTGTGGCCTTGCTCCTGCTGCCCACCTTGGGTGGAGGGAGTTGGGGAGACAGAGCTGCTGCCTCCGCGCTGACTGACCGGCTCCTCCCTTGGAGGAGGCCTGGCCACAGTCTCTTCCCAGCAGGTGTGTGGGGTCTGGGCTGGACAGGAGCTCAACCAACTGTGCCCCCGGGTCCATGGCTTGAAGGTGCTGGGGGCCGCGGGCACCTCTGCAGATGACGAGGGATGGGGGTTCCCCCCGGTCTTGTGAAGCTTCTCAGCAGTGGGATGGGGGAGCAGATACCCACATCACGCTGCCGGTCCCCTTGCCCCAGGAAGGTTTAGCCACATGTCAGCAAGACAGAGAAGATTTCCTGGGATGGCTCCTCTGGCAGGGAAGCACCCGTCACCCTGGCACTGGTAGCTGTCAGCTCCGCGGTGGTTTCTGACTGGCGCCTTCCCCTCTCGCACAGCCTCATGTCCTCCAGGCGCTACTACTTCGAGCTGCTCCACAAACAAGACGACCGAGGTTCAGACCACGTGGAAGTTGGTGTGAGTAAATGCCCCCATGCCATGCTGCTTTCAAGGCTTGCCCTGTCAAGAGCCGGCAGCAGGGCTTTTCCCGATGCATGTTAGAACGCTTTATCCTGGAGCAGAGCCATGATTTCCCCCTCCTGTGGCTGCCAGCGACTCGGTCCGCAGAGGGGACGAGTCAGCGTTGCTCCAGCGAAGCCGGGGCCCATCTCCCTGGGCTGTTCCTGCTCAGGGTGCCTGGTGCAGGCTGCTTTTCTCCATGCTCATCCAGGCCTTCCGTGCGATGGCCTTTGGGGAGCTAACGGCCCTGCTGTCCCTCCCCTGTGCTCCCGTAGTGGATGCTGACGGAGCAGCCCCTCCACTCCAGGCTCTAGTGGTGATGGGGCACCCAGTTCTGTGTGGCTGGTCCCATCCCTTCTCCTTGGCCTTCTGAAGAAGGGCTGGCAGAGGGGGAAAGGCCCCCTGTGGGCTTCTCCTTGGAGGAGCCCGTTGCCATGGGCAAGGAGAGCCTGGAGCATGTAATATCAGAGCAGCCAGGTCCCAGGACACCATCTGTGAGTGGTGCCCACCTTGCATCCTGGGGTCAGTGGGGGGAGAGGTGGCCAAGGTGATGGAGTGCACCCCTTTTTTTGTTTTCCCTCTTAGAGATACTGTGAATTTCAAATCTGAACTTGTCTGCCTTGGCTGCACAACCCTGGCAGAGCCTGGAGCGTGTGTGTCAGGAGCTCGGGCTGTCTTTGGGAGGGGAAGATGCTGGCGTGTTAGCAAAGGTTTCCTTTCTCCCAAGCAGTCATTAATCACTGGAGTCAAACTGGTGCCAGCAAAGCATCAGGGAGGCCGACAACACCCCTTCCTTGCTGGTGCTCTCTTCCACATCGCTCAGCCTCGCCCTCCCAGGGCTCCATCTCCTCCATCCTGATAAGATCTGCATTTCTGCTGTGAAAAACAAATAGATGGGGGAGACATTTTTTCGCTGGAGGGAGGGAAACCTTTCAGATGTTCAGAAAGAAACAACAAAAAAGGCAGGACCCTAACGCGTCTCTCCCTGTAGGTATTTAAGGGCTTGCCTGGACAAAGGTTCAAGGCATGCTTTTAAAATGCACGAAGGCAGCTATTAAGACCCTCTTAAGCAACCTCTGCTTTTAATGTGCATTCAGGCAGCAGCCGGCAGCGGAGTGAGGCACTTTGGCTCAGGTCCTTGCTGGCTGCCGTGGTCTCCCTGCTCCGTGCCCTGAGGTCGAAGGGGGTTGCAGGGAGAAACTGCTCTGTGCCCCGGCATCGTCCTTCCCCTGCGAGGCAGGACGCGTGGCTGTGCTGCCTCCTGTGATGTTACTGATGATGATGATGATGATGCAGGGCTGGGTCTGGCCTGCCTGGCCCAGAAGGACCACGGCCATGGATGGTCGTGTTGCAGACCCAAGGGGGAAGAAGCAGCATGAGCCTGTGTCCCGCCTCCAGCAGCCTCCCTCTCCCAGACCACCAGGGGATGCCTGCTGATCCCAAATCACCTTGGATAAAGGCAGGAGGTGGGACCGGGTCTGTGCTGGGGCACCACCAGTCCTCTCCCTTGTTCCTCTCCTGCAGGGTCGGGGCTGGGATCGGTGCAGGCAAGCTTCTGGGAGCTGAGGACAGGAGAGGACCCATCCGAGGGTGCCTGGGGTTGGCCAGCGCACCCTGAACCCCTGCCACCCTCCCACTCATTCTCCATCTCCTTTTATTTTTTCCTAGTGGCGAGTTTTCCTCCCCAGCTTGAAGTTTGAAGTGATTGACTCCTCCTACATCTCTCTGTACACAGGTAAGGACCACACGTGTCCGCCCGCAGCCACGGCAAGCAAGCTCTCGAGGGGGCTGTACGTGCTGGCGCAGCTGGGGAGAGACAGCACCAGAGCCTGGGAAGCAAACCAGATCCTGGGAAATCAGATCCTGGGGGAAGATTTCAGCCTTTCACCCCCCCACCCCGAGCTGCTGCTTGGGTGGAAGGAAGGAGGCAAGGGGCTGCGGTGGGTAGGGGTGATGCTGGGAGTGTGCTGCAACCCTCCTAAAAATGGGATGCAGAGGTGACATGCCACGGAAGCACAACTCTGCTGGTGCTCCAGCCTCATCCCTGCTAATGAGACCACGGAGGGCTGGCTCCCTGGCCTGGCCCTGAGTTATGAGGAGCTGTCGTGTAAGCAGGGATGGATGGTGCAAGGTTTAATTAAATCTATAGATCTTCTGCTTCCTGCCCCTTCCCTGGCAGCAAGAAAGGGCTTGATAGATGGGTCCTGCCCCAGGGCTCAATATGCTGGAGGACTGGTCATCAAACATGCCCTGGAAGGTGTCGATAAGGCAGGAGGGGACAGGCAACAGGCGGGGATCAATGAGGAGAAGAGGGATGGAGGGGTGTTGCTGGCATTGACGCAGGTTCCCATGAGATGCACGATGTGCAGATAAACCGCACCCCCCCCAACCACTATCCATCAGTGCTGGCTATTTCTGCTTCTCTTTCCCACTTCCCGGCTCCTCAGACCCCAGCAGCATCCTGGGGTAAAGCCATGTCACTTGTGGGGAGCCCATCCCCGTGTCGTGGGGGATGCACGCAGAGCACCCTCCTTCCTTCCGTTTCTCCGGGCTTTTGCAGGGGTTGCAGCCCAACCTCAGCCAGCTGCACAGATGCGTTTGGGGAGCCTTTCCCTGCTGCAAGTAGAAGAATTTGGGGCTTGGGAAGGGGGTTCCTGCTTGTTTCAGGACCTGCGTGCTTCCCCAGGGCTCTGCAGCAGGCAGGGCTGCCTGGGAAGGGAGCACCCCTGGGTGCTCGGAGCAGACAGCTCTGAGCACAGCCAAGATGACCAGAGCAAGGTGACCTCCCCTGGGGAGGTCTGGGGGCTGGTTGATAGCCAAGGATGACATGCCATCCTCATCCCTGAATAGGAGGCAAAACCAGCTCACGTTGCATTTACCGGCACCTCTACTGGGAAGGACATTCAGGGTTTAATCCCTGTGTCCTTGGGAGGTAAACCCCCTGAGCTTCTCACCCCTTGTCTTGAGGGTGATGAGCGATGCTGTAATCAGAGCCAGGCTGCCTGGCTGAGATCAGCTGTACCCTTGTCCTCTCCGTGCTCTTAGTTGATGGCAATAATCATTAGGCTGATTAGTCATGGTGTCTGCAAGCACATGAAGGGGCTGGAGGAGCTGGGTTTGCCCTTGTGCAAACACATTGGCTCCCCTCGTTCCCCTGGGAGCACGAGGAATCCACAATCCTCTGAGCCCTCTTGGTGGGAGGGATGGATGGAGAGGTCGGGAAGTGTCACCTTGGAGAGGATGCTTCTGGGACAAAGCTCTGTACATGGGTGCCTGTGGGGTTCAGCTGCTGTCTTTGCCTTCTTCAGACGAATCGTCCCTGAAGATGAACCACGTGGAGCACATCCCACAGACCTTGGCCAGCTACAGCGGGAGCTACCTCTGGCAGGCGCAGCAAGACGAGCACGGGGCTGACATGCTGAAGTCTGACCCCAGGGACACCTTCTTCCTCAGTAAGTGGCTGGGATCAGATCCTTGCAGGTCTGTGTGGGGTTCTGAGTGAGGAAGAAGGCAGGATCTGGCTGCCACAGGCACCAAGGGCATCCCTCCTACCTTCTGCCCATCTCCTGGGTGGAGGGCATCTCTGCTGGGGTCTGTAGGGGGGCACGCTGGGATGGTTTGTGCTACAAACTGTAACATGGGCTGGGCTAAGGGGTGGTAGGGGCTGGCTTGGGGCTGAGCCATGGCTACTTCTCTTCAGCCCCTGCGATTGAGGCCTCTCGAGTGGAGAACGTGCTGGTGCCCTGTGCCTACAGCCCCACCTACGTGGTGAAGGACTTCCCCATCGCCCGCTACCAGGGCCTGCAATTTGTAAGTGTCTCCCCACGATGTGACGGGGTCACGCTCCCATGGGAGATACAGCAAAGCCAAGTGCTTTGCCCCCACCCCAGGGCAGGGATGCTTCCACTCGGTTAAGGATCCAGGAGAAATGTCCCTTGCTGGAGGATCAGGCTGAGCTTCCCCACCTTGACCTGAAAGGGTTTGAGTTAAAAGTCCCACGGGGTGTTTGAGGTGCTCAGGGTCACCTTGCTGTTGTGGGGCCGCACTGTTGGCCTCAGGTCCCTGGCTCCTAGCCCTGCTGGTCCCCGATTCCTCAGAGTGAGCCTGCTCTGTGCCAGGGTGATGGCAGCGTGGTCATCTCCCCAGGTCTACCTCTCGTTCGTGTACCCCAATGACTTCACGCGCCTCACTCACATGGAGACAGAGAACAAGTGCTTCTACAGGGAGTCCCCCCTCTACCTGGAGAAGTAAGTGTTGTGGGGCTGGTGTTTGGGGGTGCTACATGGAGGGGTAGGAGGGGGCTGATGTCAAGAGGGCACTCAAAGAGCTGGGGAAACGGCACTGAGATGATGCATCCTCAGCTGTGTGTCCCCAGGCTCCATCCCTACTGGAAGGGCCACCTCTAGGCTGGCTCTTTCCCCATCTCTCAGGCACGTAGCAGCTTGAGACCTGGCAGTGCTCCTGGATTTTGGGGATCCCAGCTCCCTTCGGAGCCAGGCTGTGCCCGGGCACCTGCACTGCAGGTGGGGATGTTCCTCCCTGCATGGGCTTGCGTGTGTGCGAGCACGTCCCTTCACGTGTACACTCCTCCCTTATCTCCGGGACATCATCTTTCTGTTTCCCAGGTTTGGTTTTTATAAGTACATGAAGATGGATGAAGAGGAGGAGGATCCACGCCAGCGAGCATTTCTCTTCCTCAACCCAGACAGTGAGTGCTGCCAGCTCCCCGCCAGCAGCTTTTTGGGCATCCCTCAGCAGCTCAGCACGGGGCTGAGCACCTGGCATCCTCATCCACCAGCCCATCCACGAGGAGATGCACCTCATCGGGATGCCTCCAGTGATGCTGGGTTCAAGGAGGGCAGGGCTGCATGGAGCAGCTCGCCTCCGAGCAGTCCCACGCGCTCCACGGTCACGCATCCCACTTGGCTTAGCCACAAAGCGCTGCGGGATATGGGGTGGGGGATGCTAGGGCTGGGGTTCACCCTCCTGGCTTCTTCAAGCTGTGTACCCGCATCTCCTGGGCTGGCCTGGTCAGCAGGCAGCAGGATATGACTTGACTTGGTGTGGAGCCTGGGATGTCCACAGAGCCTGGGGATGCTGACGGGGACCCGCAGGAGCCATGTTGTTCAGAGTGTGGCTCGCTGTCGGTTTGTGGCTTGGCGAAGCCCTGGCAGGCTAGGTTTGT
Source organism: Falco naumanni (assembly GCF_017639655.2). NCBI lineage: Eukaryota > Metazoa > Chordata > Aves > Falconiformes > Falconidae > Falco > Falco naumanni. The sequence goes on along the minus strand of NC_054063.1, from coordinate 20,481,947 downwards.
TCCTGGATGAAATAAGAGCAGCGCTGAGCTATGGCCAAGGTTTGGAGGGGTTAGTGGGAGAGCCTGGAGCTGCCAGCCCTGGTGAGCATGGCTCAGTGCCCACCAGCCCTCAGCCTCCCTCACCCAGCAGCTGTTGCAGGTTGATCTCTTGCTGGAGACAAGTTTTGCCACTTTGTTTTGGGCCAGCATGCTGCAGGGGGCTGTGCCGAGCGGCTCAGACCCTCAGGATATTTATCTCTGCCTTTACTCCCTAGATTTCCTCGAGGATGATGATGAGGAGGAGGAAGGAGTGGACAGCCCTGAGCCCACAGACCCACCTCCTGAAGCCAAGGAGAAGAGCTTTGGGCCGGTACCCAGAGCCAAAGGGAAGGAGACCCCGCCGGTCACCGGGGATTATGGAGACGACCTGGACTATTACAGCTTTCACCGCAAGCAGGGTCAGGCCCTGGATGAGGTGGGCGTGCCTGGGCAGCTGGGGAGATGGAGCACGTCCCGCCAGGCCAGCGCCAGCCCGGCAGCCATCCTTGAGGATCTCCACGGCGAGAAGGACGTGGGCCCTGTGCCGGAGCAGGTCCGTGGGCGGATGCTCAGTTGGTTACCCCAGGATCCCAGCGAAGGCGAGGAGAATGCGCTGGGGCTGCTGGCATCTTCAAAGCATGCCGGGGCCCTGAGCCTCCAACCCCACCTCTCGGTTCCCGTCTTTGGTGGCAAAGCCAAAACGCTGGGTCCCAGCAAGCCTGCAATACCCAGGGAGGACAAAAAGCCCCAGAAAACCCAGGAGAAGGTCTACGTGACCAGGCTGCAGCCAGGGAAGCGCAAAGCCCCAGCCCAGGAGCCGGCCTTTCCCGGCATCTTTCTTTACCCAAAGGCCCTGAAGAAAGTCCATCTTCACTCCAGGACCCCTCAGAAGCATCCCATTGCCTCCAGCAAGCTCCACGCTGTTCCTGGCCGTCGGACCCCCTGGCTCCTGAGCAACATCTCCAAGGAGAGGGACCCTGCCAGGCGGAGGAGTGCCCGTGTGGGTGGCAGGAGGTGGGAGCGGCTGCCCAAGCTGGGGACCGAGCAGCGAGCGCTGCCCAGCCTCCTCGCCCTGGGGACCGAGGGGCTCTTCAGTAGGGAGACCCACGAGGACACCACTCCTGCCCCGGGCAGGACAGCAGCCACCACCAATTACAACTCCTCCGAGGTGGCCCGCTCAGAGGGGATGCGGGTGACATCCTTTCTGAAGATGTCAGAAACAACGACATCTCAGCAGGAGGAGGGAAAGGGCCAGGAGGAAGAGGAGGAGGAGGAAGAAGAGGTGTCAGACTACAGCTATGAGACCGGCGAGCTGCATCAGAGCTGGCTGGAGGACTCCATCAACTGGCAGAGGACATTCAGCGTTAGCTCGGTGGACTTTGAGCTCCTGCGCTCCGACTGGAACGACCTGCGCTGCAACGTGTCGGGCAACCTGCAGCTGAGCGAGAGCGAGGTCGTCGATGTGGTGGCGCAGTACATGGAGAAGCTCAATGAGAAGAATGGAGGGTAGGGAGGGAGTGGGGCGCGGGTGGGAGGCTGGGGAGAATGTGCCTTCACCCCGCTCGGCTCCTTGGGGCCAGGTGAGCTCGATGGTGGGTTCAGGCCAACCCTTCAAGCAAGGGAGCTGTGGGGAGCAGAGCTCATGGTGATGGTGCTTTCAAGTGCTTCTGCTTTCCCCATAGCATCTACACCCTCCTGAGGATCATCAACGTGGAGAAGCGTCGGGACACGGCCCGGGGGAACCGCTACCTGCTGGAGCTGGAGCTGGCGGAGCGGGGCCAGCGGACGGTGCGGCTCTCCGAGTATGTCTATGTCCTTTTGCACCAGGGCAAGCAGGACGACAGCGCTGAGGCCAACCCCGAAGGGCTGGCTCTGGGGGCCACCGAGCCCCAGCCGAGCACCTGGAGCATCCTCTATGGAAAACCCGTCCTGTGCCGGCCCCTGCGGCTCAGCTGGAAGCAGGATGTCATGGTGCACTTCGTGGTACCCGGTAGGTGACACCAGGACATGCCTCTCCAGGGTCTCTGCTGCTCTCTGCCCCCAGCATCCTGCAGCAGGAGAAAGGCAACCACTTTGCTCCCAGGTTGCATCCTTCAGGCTGGCCCGAGGGGGATGAGGTTATTATCGCTTCTCATGAGATGCTGAGGTTATCGCTTCTCATCGGAAGGGGTGTTGGTTTGGTTGGGGAAGGGGGTGCTCCTGGGAGCGCCATGGAGAGCCTGAGGGACGTTTGTGGCTGTGTCTGGCAGTGAAGAACCAAGCCCGCTGGGTCCAGCAGTTCATCTCGGACATGGCCCACCTGTACGGGGCTACGAAGGACGCCAACTTCAATGTCATCCTGGTGGACTTTGACAGCGACGACATGGACGTTGAGAAGGCCCTGCGGGATGCCCAGCTGCCCCGGTAAGCCCCCTGCCATGAGCTCTGGGTCCCATCCTGCTCCCCGTAGGGTCTGCAGGGCTCCTTGTGGTGGGACAGACCATCCTGGCAGTGCTCCCACAACCTGCTGCTCCTTCCCCAGCCCGCCATGGGTCTTGGCTTCACTGCCCCTTGCTGCCTCCTCCTTTTTTGGGGTTTAAACTTGTTTTCCATGTGGAGGAGTCAGGGATGCAAATACCACCTCTGCCTCCATGGGGGGACCCTTGGCATGAGGTGTAGGCACCTGACCCCCTTCCTGAGGTGGTCTCCTCTCCTACCTCGTGGTCCTTGTCCCCATCTTGGCTGTGTCCCGTTCGGTCGCCAGCACTAACTGCCCTGTCCTCTCTCAGCTACCAGTACCTGCGGCGCACGGGGAACTTTGAGCGCTCGGCTGGGCTGCAGGCTGGCGTGGACACGGTCGAGGTGAGCCAGGGGAGAGAAACCAGCTCCTGCCTTGGCTTCTCTCCCGGAGCTGTTTTGCCCTGATCCTCTCGCTTGTGTCTGCCCTCTCCCATAGGATGGGCACAGCATCGTGTTCCTCTGCGACCTGCACATCCATTTCCCCCCCAATATCCTGGACAGCATCCGGAAGCACTGCGTGGAGGGGAAGCTGGCCTATGCGCCCATCGTCATGAGGCTGAGCTGTGGCAGCTCCCCGCGGGAGCCCAACGGTGAGCGGGGTCCCCTCTGCCGTGATGCTTTTCCAGCTGGAAAATGTCCCCTGCCTGCCCAAGGAGAGCCACGGCGCCGGGTTTGGGTTGCAGCCTGGCTTGCATGTGCAGGGAGCATGGGTTTGTTTTGCTTTGGCAAGATGGGATTCAAGCCCAAGGGTGCTTGAGGCGCACTGGGTGCGATGCCCCCCGAAACTGGGCTGTCCCCTGGTGCCACCCCCATGGGAGGTGGCAGTGATGGGGACGGAGCTGTGGTGGGAAGAGGGCTTGGGACGGGCGTTCCTGTGGCTCCCAGGTAGTGAGGAGAGCACAGAGGTGATGGCCTGGGGATTTGGGTGTCCCCCACACCCCTCGCCTCATTGCTCTCCCCCCTCCAGGCTACTGGGAGGTGAATGGCTTTGGCCTCTTTGGCATCTACAAGTCGGACTTTGACCGCGTGGGAGGGATGAACACAGAGGAGTTCAGAGACCGCTGGGGCGGGGAGGACTGGGAGCTCCTGGACAGGTGAGGCTGGGGGTCCTGGCAGCCCCCTGACCCCCTCAAGGCAGGGCTGGCCATGTGGATTTGGGCACATCCCCTGGGAAACCCACTGTCCCCTCCATCGAGCTGGCTAAAGGCTGGGGTGACATGGTGGCGAAGGGGCAAAGCCCTCCTTGAAGGGGGGCCGTGTCTGTCCCCTCCCTCCCCTGAGGCTGCCCCCCTGTCCGGCTGCAGGGTCCTTCAGAGCGGGCTGGAGGTGGAGCGCTTGCGTCTCAGGAACTTTTACCATTACTACCACTCCAAGCGTGGCATGTGGAACGCCCGCAGCAAGAAGCCACCCAAGGACTAGTGCCCCGAGCCTGGCCTGAAGCCACTGACCCCCCTGTGCCCGCCGGAGGCAGACCACCGCCAGCGCCCGGTTGTCCCCGACCTCTGCCGACACACTTTGATGCTGGCACGGAGGGCACCCGTAAACAAACCGTGGATATTTTGGGGAGGGGGGGGAGCGGGGAGGGTGAAAGTGGGTGGTGATTTTTTTCTTAAGGGTCTAATTTCTTAGTCAGAAATGAATTTATTAACTCATTAGTGCCGGGACAATATGGGGATCCTGCTGTCAGGAGGGGTAAAGCCTCTGGGCTGATCCCCGGAGCTGGTGGGTCCCTGGGGGCCGTGCCAGGGTTGGTGATGCCGAGGCAGAAAAGCGGTACCCAAGCTCACAGCTGGCACTCGCCCTGCAGCCCCCTTGCTGGGTTGCCTCCCCCCAAAAATGCCCAGCACTTTGTCCCTGTGTCAGGCTGGAGAGCTGAGCTTTTTTTGGGGGGTACTAGTACCCAGAGAAGTGCATGAGGGGTACGAGCCTGCTGGGGCTGCCCAAACCCTCCTGCTCCTCCCTGGGACCTGTGGAGCCTCCGTGGAGGGGAAGACAGGTACAGACACGCCGCTGTGGCTGTACGGGGAGGGGGGCAGAGCCCCTTGGCATGATGGGCTGGCATTGCCTGCGCCCAGGGGGGCTGCGCTGGGATGGGAAAAGGGCAGAGCCCAAAGCAGGTACGGGAGCACGGGGAGAGCAAATGACGTTTCCAAGCTAATTTCTGTGAAATTATGAGGTAGGAAGCTGTTTTCAGGAAGTTTTGTCTGTTTTGGGTTTTTTTTTTATTCTGAAAAAATAAAATCAATGTCTTGGCTGGGATTTCCTTCCCCTCCATGACGCTCATGCCTTGGCAGGGATGCAGCCCCCAGCTCGGCGCAGGGCATAAGAAGCCACACTAGCCTCTGTCCCTTGCCTCTCCAAGCCCCCTCGCAGTGGTGGGTGGCTGTGCAGGCTGGGAGGACACTTTTGCCTGCTCGAAATGACCATTGTCGTTTGTAACACCCAGGAGGGCTCAGGAAGCCCCGACCTGCCGGCGTGCCCTGCAGGAGAGGAGCCTGGCCCTGCACTCGCAGGGAGCTCGCTGGTGGAAGTGAGCCTGGCTGGCACTGGGAGGAAAGGTCAGAAACTCCCAGGAAGAGCTCCCATTGGGACCGAGCAGGAGGAGGAGGATGGTATGGAGTAAGGATCCACTCTGGTAGGAGCGGGCAGCAGTGGCATCGCAAGGGGTTCCTTTGCTGTTCGGTGCAGTGAGGAGGAGGAGGAGGCAGCAGCCGTGTTTTGGTGTCTGGACGCATGCCCGGGCTTGCAGGGAGGTTGCTGAGCCTCTGCCCCACACCTGGGCTCCACCCGGGCAGCTGCTTGCACCCCACACACTGCACGGGGGGCTCACCCCAGTGCCCCCGGGGCTGGAGAGCTGCGGGGAGAGCCACGAGCTGCTCCGCGTGCCCTTGCACGCTTGTTCACAGGACGACCATGCCTGCCCGTGCTCGAGCTCTTCGCTCGCCTTTTCCTCTTGCACATGGACGTGCCCAGCTGCATGCAGCGCCTCGTGGGCTCCAGCAAACCCGCTTTGCCTCAGGCCTGGCTGCCACGAGCTCCTTCTGCTCCTCACCTGGGTCACTCTGTCCCGGCAAATCTCTGGGCTGCAACCACCGCATCCTTGCTGCCCTCCACCGTGAGCTTTCAACAACTGTGAGCACCTCTGGGAGAGCTGAAATAGCCCCAGAGTTTCCCCCCCTAAGTGTTTTATTCCCCATCCGCATCCTCCGGGCTCTGTCTGAGCATCCGTTGAGTTTTGAGGTGAGGATGGAGGTGGTGGGCTCAGCAACCTCCTTGCCATCAGAGAACAGCCACAGTCCGGGACTCCGGGGGGCTTTTCCAGTACTTCTGGCCCCAAGATTTGTCGGGAGGGGACAGCCTTGGAAGGCAGCAGGTTTTTCTCTCCATGCCAGCACTCACAGGCTCCTCTCCTTGCCCTGCTGCCTGTTTTTTCCAGCACTTTGGAAGTGCTTTGTTGTGGGCGAGGGCTCTGCCCGCTGCGCTGGGACTTGGCCCGTGGGCTGAGAAGTGCCGGGCAGGGCGGGCGGCCCTGCGGTCCCCTGGGGCCAGCAGCGGGATCCCAAAAGCCGCTTTTCCTTAGGCACAACTTTTCCAGCAGCTTCCCAGCCAGGAGAGCTCACAAAGCCACCGGCATCGGGGCAGGCACCAGGTTCAGCCAAATCTAGAGCTGCTGCTGGAAGGGACTGGTGCCACCAGCGCCATCCCCACTGGGGACACTGGTCCAGCCCCGCTGGGGATGATTTAGAGCCAGCTGATGGTATCTGCTTGGGGTAGGGCCAGCAGCAAAACACCAGAGGGTTTTCTTGCTCTGGCAATGGCTGAGCTGTGGTAACGGGGACCAAAAGGAACCTCTCCCTAGCCAGGCGTTGGAGCCCTAAGTGACAGCAGGGTGCAGGCAGGTACCCACTTTTAGAGGAGCAGCCCCAGGGCTGGTGCAAGGTGCTGGCCAGGCAGCTTGCCCTGGCCCCAGGGGATGCTGCAAAGGTGTTGGGGCTTGTTCGGGGCAGCGGAGGCAGACACTAGCCCAGTGCCGCCTCGCTACAGGGCTGCCCTGGCCATGGGGCTGAGCGAGGGGTCAGTGGAGGGCAAGGGGGAGCCTCCCCGACACCTCCAGTCTGAGAACGGGCCAAACGTGACAGCAGTGGCTGGGTGGAGGGTCCTGGGCAGCCTCCTGCCCTATACTGGGCTTGGCCCTGGGGGTCACCTATCAGCAGCCCCCAGCAAGTGCTGGGTGCGGCGTGGAGCCTGGGTTCCAATGCTGGTAGAAGCGATGGCCCCCAAACTGGTTTGGCCCGTTTCAAACGCTCCCTCTCAGCTTATCTGGCTTCAAAGGGCTCCTGCTCCATCCCACGCATACAAACACGCTCCCTGTGAACCCCCAGGGGAGCCCCCTCTATCCCAAAAACTGTGCCCCCCTGCCAGCTCTGCCTCCCCTCCACCTTCTTTTGGCAGCCACAAACCCCTCCATGTTGCACCCATGGGTGTCCCGTGCTGGGGGGATTCAAGGGGATGCAGTGGAAAGGACATGCTGGACCATGGCTGCAGTGGTAGGGACCAACAGTGACTTTTTGGAGCATCATGAAGGTGCCCAAGACATGGCTCCGCTGCCCAGGATGGAGCAGTTGGGACCCCTGGACCCCTCACCAGCATCTCAGCTGTACTGAGGCTTTTTGTGGAGCTGCCACAAGCCCCAAAAGCACAAACTTGGCTGCAAGGCGAGCGGGTTTTGAGCGCACATGCAAAACAACGGCAAAGAGACTGGTTGGGTAAGCTCCCGGGGCGGGCCCCGCCACGGCCCCACGCCTGCTGCACTGGCCCCGCCACAGACAGCATCGCCCACCCTGTGCCGGGGCGCCCGGCACCCGTGCAGCACCCGGGGGTGCACCTGCCTGCCTGGGAGGATGCTGCAGGGCAATGGCCCGCCGGGGCCACCCAACAAGGTATGTGCCGGCCGGTCCCCCACCCATCAGCGTGGCTGTCCCCAGTGTGGGTCCCCTTGGAAAGCTGGTGGTGCCCACCCAGTCGCCAGTCCCCACACAGCGGGTGGAAAGGGGCAGCACAGATGCCGGGTCTGGCAGCTGCCTGCTCCTGGCCAGCTTTGGCCAAGAGGCATTTTTGGGTTTGCCTCTCCTCGTGCCTCAGTTTCCCCAGCGTGGCTCTTGGCACATGTGTGCTGTGGCCAGGCTGCGTGGTGCTGTGTTGGCCACTCCCTGCTCCAAGTGCCAATGGCATCGACAGCCACCGGCTTCCCTGGGGACCCAGATTTGGGGACAGGCTCCCAGTAGTGCTCAGGGGGTGGGAGAGGATACTGCGTGCCTGGGAGCTAGGGTCTCCCTGGGAATGTGGCTCTGTCACCCCACGGAGGGAGGGATATGGGTGCTTCCAGGCTGGGAGGTCAGTGACCACTTTAGGGACTCCCAGACCGAGTATATTTAACCTGTGTCACCCTGACCGTGGCTGGATCCCGTCAGGAACCCCCCAGTTTTGCTCCAGATGTGGAGAGGTGTGTGCCAATTTGCTGCTTTTTTAGCATCCCAGCGCATCCCTGCTCCCACCCGGTGCTTTCCCCTATTAACGAGCCATTTTACGAGGGGATCGCCAGTGGTTTCGGCTTCAAACCTGCACAGCCCCCCTCAAGACCCCCCCAGTTTCCATCTTTAAGCTGCAGGGCAGCATCATAGCAGGGGGACAGGGGCTCGGAAGGGAGGCAGAGCCTGGGGGAACGCGGCTGCCAGCAGGCTCGGGGCCGGCTCCCGGGGCTGGAGGGGCTCTCGGGGCTCCCGGGGCCATCCCCAAGCCCCTCTGTGCCTGGCACGGGGACGGCGGGCAAGCACCGGCTTGCACAGGGAGCGAACCGCCCTCCCCGCCTGCTCCCGGGGGGAACCCGTGATTCATCCAGGCTCGGAGGGGTGGGAGCGCCCCGCTGAGCTCTGCCAAACTCGGTGCACCCGCCGACGCTCCCTGTGTGGGTGGTGCTGAGGTGGGAGAAGAGGGGGGGTCCATTGGGGTTATGCCTGGGTGTTGTACCCCCACAGGGTCAGGTGTGACCCATAAGCAATGTGTGGGCTCCCACTAAACCCGTGAAATCCCTTAGACTCCCCACCGCGAGTTGGGGAGGTGGGTCCTATCCCCCCCCGCATCAGTCCCCAGGTACGATGCGATGGTGGCACCGGAGTTTGCAGCCCACTGGGGTTTGGGGAGGCCATCGAAGTAGGGACCGTCACCCCAAAACACTTGCCCGCAGCTCTTGCCACTCCGCCCCGGCATCAGCCGCTGCTCCTGCTGACGGCGGCACATTCCTTGGGGACAGCCGCCCTTTTCACCCTCCTAACGAAGCACAAAAGCCGTCCCAGCTTGTCATAGCCGGGTGTTGTAAGCCCTGGGCCGGCGAAGCCTGTGATGCTTCCGCCAGGCGGGTTCGGAGCGGTGACGCCAAGCGCTGAGCCATGGCTTGCTGCGGAGCCGCGGCCGCGTTGCCATGCTCGCCTTCAAATGGCCAAAGCCAGCACCAGCCGCGGCCGACGCACTGTGCCGGAGCCACCGGGCAAATGCCCTGTGGCCAGGAGCCGGGGCAGGGCCCCATGCCCGGCGTGGCTGAGAACGGGCACAACTCTGCGCAGGAGTGGGCAGCGCAGCGAGCGGGGGTGCAGGGACAGCTGCCTGAAGCCGCACTGTAGCCATCGCAGGAGCCGTTCCCTGCGCTCGGGGTGGGGGGACGCAGTGTCCCCCACCCTGGCTGTGCCGGGGCCAGCCGGGGTGGCTCGGCGGGTGGGGTAAGCCTAATTAGTACCTGTGCGATGCAGCGGCTGAGTCACCCCGCGTTCATCACTGCCGGGCCTGCCGGCGCTGAGCCACCCCCCCTTTTTTTTTTTTTTTATTATTGTTGTTTTTTACTTCCCCGGCTGATTTGAAAAGCAAAGCAGGGAGGGCCCGGCCAGTAATTACTGCCAATTAGCCCCCGCTCTGGCCCTTTGGCAGGCTGGCCCCCTCCCCGTGCCGGAGGGCTTTGCTGGCCATGGTGGTGGGCAGCCTGGGGGGCTGCCTGGGGGTCCATGGTTCTCCTCAGAGGTGGCTGAGGGGATCTGGGGGTCTCTAGGGACACTGCCTGGGGCTTGCTGGTGGGGCCACGTGTGGGTCCGGGGCTGGCTGAGGAGCTCGCCTGGGGGTCTCCAGGGGGGCCATGTGGGGGTCTGGGGCTCTCCTGGGAGGTCGCCTGGCGGTCTTGGGCTCCTTGGAGGGACAGGGTGGGAGTCTGGGGCTCCCTGGCAGGGTGATGTGGGTCTCTGGGGGTCAGTGGGGAGTCCATGTGGGGGTCTGGGGCTTGCTAGAGTGACAACGTGGGGGTCTGGGGCCCACCGCCAGGGCCATGGGGGGTGCTCCTGGGCTTTCCAGATCAGTCACGGGTAGGTCTGGGGCTCACTGGTGGGGCTGGCCTGGGTGTCCATGGGGGAGGCTGCCCGTGGTGGGGGTCTGCCGGGGGGCCACAGGTATGACCACCCAGACCCCCCCGGGCATCCCCCTCCCTCGCGCCCTCGTCCCCACGAGGTCGCCCCTTGGGTGCCTCCACCCGGGGGCCCGGTGTGCCCCCTCCTTCCCGCCGAGGCGTGGCGGGGCGGGCCGGGCGCCTCCCTACGGCTCGGGGAAGCCGCCGCCGCTCACCTGCGCAGGGCGGCCTCGCTCGCCTTGGCCTCCGCGCCGCCGCCATGCAGGAGACTAACACCTTCCTGCTGTCCGCCCTGCAGCCCGAGGCCGGCGTCTGCTCGCTGGCCTTGCCCTCGGACCGGCAGCTGGACAGCAGGAGCCGGGAGGCTGCCGAGGCCCAGCGCCTGCGCAGCGCCCGTGTCCAGGAGCAGGTCCGCATCCGCATGATGCTGAGGGGGCAAGCGGCCGCCCGCCCCGAGGCCCCTGACCACGGCGATGGCACCAGAGGTGAGAGAACCCCAGAGCCCCCCCTACCCCACGCCCCGGGCACACGTGGTGGGACGGGCGGTGGGAACCCCTCGGCTGGCACCGGGCTTGGGCTCGTGCCCCGGGTTGGGGCTGGGGGAGGTTGCCCCCCATCCTGTCTGAGCCCCCCCACCCGGTGCTGGGGATGGCAGCGGCATGGCCCCGGCGTGGGCTTACCTCACCCCACTCAGGGCTCGTGCCTCAGTTTCCCCACCTGCCTCCTGGGGGTGGGGGTGGGGTGTCACACTGCGGGGGGTCACACAGCTTGCTTTGAGCTGGGTAAAGGGGGGTTTTATCGCCCCGGCAGATCCCTCCGTGTCCCCCCAGTCCTGGAGCAGTGCCGCTGGCTGGGCTCCAAGCTCCTCCATTTAACGTCTGCGCTCGCAGCCTCCGCCCTGCTGCTTCGCCCAGCACTGGCATCGGGCGTCACCGAGCCCCCCCGATCCAAAGTGCTGGGGGACCTCAGCAGTGGGGAGAGACCCCACACGTACACCTTGGCACCCCAAGGGCTGGCCTGAGCACGGGTGTGACTCATGCTCCTGTCACTGCCGGGGCTGGCGGCGTCCTGCCCATCCCTGCCGGCGGTCCTAGGGCGGTGGCAAGGCAGGAGGGTGGTGTGCGGTGCAGCGGGGTGGCCAGGTCCCCACCGGGCTCCCGTCCCCAGGCTGGCAGAGCTGGGGCTGGCTTGGAGGGAGCTGCCTATCCGGCTACGGCACAGGGGACCCGGCTGAGCCGCCACGTCCCTGCCAAGGTGGCAATTACTCCCCTCGCCATCGGGGCACGATGAAAGGCAGGAGGCCACCGCTCGGCACTGTCACCGCCTCCTGCTCCCCGTTGCCAGCAGGCAGGTGAAGGCAGTGTCCTCCCACTCCCTCATCCCCCTTGGTACTGCTGGCACTGCCATGGTTCCTGAAGCAGGTCCCCCCGAGATGAAGTAGGTGGAATTTTTGGTCCCCAAGACCCCCTCTTTGGCCTCCTCCATGCTTGTATTAATACCTCCATTCCCCATTCTACAGGCGGTCAGTACAGCTCTACCCTGCGCTCCTCCTTCAGCTCCCGCTCCCAGACCAATGGCTTGGACCCCAAAGCCTCGGTATGTACTGGGGGGGTTGCTTGTCCCCCACTGTGTGCCAGCGCCCATCATTGTGGCAGCTGGGGATGCTGGCAGAGACTTAACGCTGGCTGTAGCTTTGGTTGTGTCACAGGAGACTCCTGGCTCCATCCTTTCCTCTCCCCATGGTAGGGATGGAGGGACAGGCTCGCGGGCACCCCCTAACCCCACACTTTCCCCCCACAGCTGTATCAGCCGCTGGCCAAGAAGGATTTTGGCACGCTGAAGGGCAGTGGCTGGTCCTCGCGCTCGGCAGTGGACCTCACCCCACACAAGCGAATGGCGACCATCAGCAATGGGGGCCTGGTGAAGGGTCGGGGCTACAGCACCGGCTACGCTATGTCGCAGACCACCAATACCTCGCCACGGCCCAACTCTTTCCATGAGCGCAGCTACCGGCCCCGGCAGAACTTCGACACCCTCTCGCTGCACTCCCTGCGGCTGGCTGACGCGCCGCTCCAGCCCACGGCCATTGCAGATGACCGTTATAGCGTCATCTCAGAGCAGCTGGACCCTGTGGGTCACCGTTCCCTCTACAAAAGCCAAGGCAATGGTGGCTTCACCCGCTCCTACACCTTTGAGAGGCAGATGAGTGCCGGCTCTGCCACCAAGGCCACCCCCGACTGGCTGGACGGCAGTGAGGTGACCCAGAGCCGCACCATCCGGGCGCCTGCCATGCGCACGCTCCAGCGCTTCCAGAGCAACAACCGGTCACGGCTGAGCACCGGCTCCTTCGGCAGCGTCCAGGCAGCCTCGCAGGCAGGCATCGGGAGCTCCTACATGGGGATGGTGGAGCACAGCTCCCGCGCTCCCTCTGTGCGCAGCCTGGCTGAGTCAAGCCACCACCTCCAGGACCAGCGCACCATGGAGATGTACAATGGGCACAGCACGCTGCTCAGCCACCAGTCAGGGGGGTGAGTGCCAGTAGGGCTGGTCCAGAACCGCCTTGTCCCCACCTTAGTTACTTGGCTGGCTGAGGGCAAAACCCTCCATCTCTTGCCTGGCATTACCTTGCTGCAAGGCATGCAGGAGGAGGGGTGAGATGATGGCCGCAAGTTGGCCCTGTAGTGATGGACCACAGCATGGGTTGACCTTCAAGTGTGTCCTGCATGTGGCCTTAGCTCCTCTTATGGACACGTCCCGAGGCACAAAGGGTAGGAAGATGCTTGTTTAGCTGAGTCTGGAGTCCCGTGCTCCAAAAGTGTGGTGGGGAAGGAGATGGGCTGACAGGTCTCTCCCAGGATGTGAGCTGTGGTGGGGTGCAGATGTGGGGGACCCTGGTGGAATGCTCTCCTTGGGCTCTTCCTCACCTGCTCATGGCTTCCAGGTTTGATGACATCGACCTGCCCTCCGCAGTGAAATACCTGATAGCCAGTGACCCCAACCTGCAGGTCCTGGGCGCTGCCTACCTCCAGCACAAATGCTACAGCGACGGCAATGCCAAGAAGCAGGTGAGCACCTGAGCCAAAGGAGGAGGGTCTGTCCCCAGCCTCTCTGCCATAGCGGGGCACCCCAAGGAGGGTGGAGGAGATGGAGGGAGCCTCAGCCCCGAGCTGAATGGGAGAGCGGCTGGGTGCCTCAGTGCCGCTGGGCTCTCCCCTTCCAGGCCCGCAGCCTCCAGGCCATGCCCAAGCTGGTGAAGCTGTTCAACAGCCCCAACCAGGAGGTGCAGCGCCATGCCACGGGCGCCATGCGCAACCTCATCTATGACAACACCGAGAACAAGCTGGCGCTGGTGGAGGAGAATGGCATCTACGAGCTCATGCGGACGCTGCGGGAACCCGATGACGAGCTCCGCAAGAACGTCACAGGTTGGGGATGATGGCAGAGGTGGGCAGGGGTCCTCCTCCCCTGGGGGTGGCACATGGTACCCCCACTCCATAAGTAAAGCTGGGATGACACTTCATGGTCTCATGGCTGTCCCACAGTTGCTCCTGGCTGCAGGTGGTCAGCTTGAGCCCCCTGGGGAGGTGAGCCAGGGTGGATGTGCCCTCCAGCCATGCCTGGGACTGAGGATCCCCATCTACTCCACGCAGGGATCCTGTGGAATCTCTCCTCCAGTGATAACCTGAAGGATCGTCTGGCCCGGGACACGCTGGAGCAGCTCACAGACCTGGTCCTGGTCCCTCTCTCTGGGCTGGGGGGCTCAGGTGTCATCCAGCAGAACCCCTCGGAGGCAGAGATCTTCTACAACTCCACGGGCTTCCTCAGGTACCTTTTGTGGGCTGGATGGTTTTGGGTGAAGGAAGAGACACCATCTGTGCTGTATACATAGGGAGCAAGGTCTCTGGGGCTCATTTCTGGGGTTCCTGTCCCTCGCAGCACTTGTGCATCAAAGGCGAAGCCTGGCCAGACCCATGGGAGAGGTATCAGCCACCCTCCCTGTGGTGGTGCCCAGCAGTGGGAGGGGGGTGGCCATGGGGAAACCCCTTCTCACTGTGACAGCCCCACGTTCCCCATGCAGGAATCTCAGCTCTGCCAGCCAGCAGACTCGGCAGAAGATGCGGGAGTGCCACGGGCTGGTGGACTCCATGATCCACTATGTGAACAGCTCCCTGGAAGTGGGCAAGTCAGAGGACAAGGTGAGCCCTGGGTGCTGGGTGCGGGTGCCCTCAGATGAGGTGCTGCTCCTTCCCTCCTGGCAGCCGCCTGGCCATCATGGTGCAAAGACGCGTCTTGATGTGATGGGGGGGAAAACCAGCCCAGCTCCATCTGGGCTTACTGGGCACAGCGGGGCATCACTGGTGTCATTGGGGTGACTGGCCACAGAGCCCTGTGGGATTGCACCCCAGGGAACGTGCCAGCTGGAGGTGCCCTGGCAGGCGACAGGAGGACTGACACCTTTGTGTCCTATCATCTCCCCCTCATAGAGCGTGGAGAATGCTGTCTGCGTCCTGCGCAACCTCTCCTACCGCCTGTATGACGAAATGCCCCCATCCTCCCTCCAGCGTCTGGAAGGTCACAGGAGGAACAACAACAGCATGGTGACAGGGGAGCTGGTGGGCTGCTTCAGCCCGCAGAGCAAGAAAGCACGAGAGGTCAGCAGCTGGGAAGTGGTGGGCACCGTGACACCCATGTCACCTGGGGCGGGGTTGGCACTGGGAAGCAGCTGGCAGTGGAGATGACGCTGGGGTGGAGGTGGACGCTAGCCTTGGCTGATGGGTGGGACACGCAGGTGATCTCATTGAAGGGTGAATCAGGTGTGTGGTGTGATTCAGGGTGCCAAACCCCCATTTTGCCACACCACGAAGCATGATGTATCTGGGGTGACCCGCCAGCTCAGGCACACGAGGAAAAGGGGACACCAGCAGTGAGGGATGCTGCAGAGGGGACATCGCCTGAGTCTAACAGTGACACTCCCATCCCCACAGCACTACCTGAATGCAGACATTGTCACCTTCACGGAGGTCTCCAAGGACCCCAAGGGCATGGAGTGGCTCTGGAACCCCCAGATCGTGGGCATCTACAACCGGCTGCTGCAGCGCTGTGAGCTCAACAAGCACACAACGGAGGCGGCCTCGGGTGCCCTGCAGAACATCACTGCCGGGGACCGCAGGGTGAGGGCAGGGGAGGGGAACGTCCCCTGTGGCTTGCCCCATCTTGTCTGGTTGTCCCCACCACCTGGCCAGTCCCAGCCATGCTCGGGGAGGGGACACGCCTTCCTGTGGGTTGGTACCAGCCTTTCCTGGGTGGGAGACACGGCCATCATGCTACTCACCACCTGGGCATGGGTGACCCTCACCTGGCCCTGCTGGGCAGGAGGAAGAGGAGGCAGCCGGTGTATCCCCGGTGGGAGTCTCCAAGCGGGTGTTTATCTTGGCAGTGGGCGGGTGTGCTGAGCCGGCTGGCCCTGGAGCAGGAGCGCATCCTGAACCCCGTGCTGGACCGCGTTCGCACCGCGGACCACCACCAGCTGCGCTCCCTGACGGGACTCATCCGCAACCTGTCCCGCCATGCCCGCAACAAGGACGAGATGTGTGAGTGCTAGGGAGGGCTGGGCAGGGCCGGGGCTGTGGGGAGGAGCCCAGCAGATGCCCCTCCATCCTTTTCCTCCCTGGTCTGGCCTCCAGTGGCCTCCTGTCAAGTCTCAGCAGCTTCCTGCCTGCTGCATCCCTGCTCACAGCTGAGCGTGCGGTGGCTGGTCCATCCCCAGTGACCAAACACCCTGCCCTCCATGTTGTGCTCTGCCTCTGACCCCACCATCTCGCCTGGCTTTGTTGTCACCCCCAACTCCTCTCTCAGGTGCCAAGGAGTCTCAGCAGAGACTCCAGAGAGCAAAGGGCTTGAAATGCTGTCCCACAGGTCCTTGGCTGGACCCTCTGTCCCCTCATTGCCCCTGGGAGGCTGCAAGGTTCATCCCCAGGCTGCTGCGTGTCTCCTGGGTCAGGCCACCAGCCCTGACGCAGTACCTTTGCCCACCAGCAACCAAGGTGGTCAGCCACTTGATTGAGAAGCTGCCAGGGAGTGTTGGAGACAAGGCACCACCTGCGGATGTCATCGTGAACATCATTGCGGTCCTCAACAACTTGGTGGTGGAGAGCCCCATGGCTGCCCGCGACATTGTCTACTTTGATGGCCTCAGGAAGCTCTTCTACATCAAAAAGAGAAGAGACAGGTGGGAGCTCCCTGTCTGCTCTGCTGTTCCAGCTCAGCCCTGGGGTCCATTCCTGCTCTTCTCTTCCTCCCCTGGTCCATTGAGGTGGAAGAGGGTCCCACACAGTCTCCCTTCCCAAGGTTTTGTGTTGCAAGTCCCCAGACCAGCTCAGAGTGGCCTCATGTCTACCTTCCAGCCCTTTGGCACCTTCTCAGGACACTCCCAGGACATGGAGCTGCCCAGACCTGCAGCCACCTTCTTCCCCTCTGGGTGCTTCTTACCTCTCCTGCCAGAAGTGCTTGCCACCCTGCCCACTGTGGTGGGCTCCAGCCTTTAGTTTCCTGCCTCTTCTGACCAGTCCTAAGTCCTCAGCTCCTCTGGGCTCTTCTGGGGTGGTATTCTTGGGCTGGTGGACACCACCCCCATGTCCAGCGGTACCCAAAGCTCATTGCACCCTGTCTCTGTCCCAGCTCGGACAACGAGAAGTCTTCTAGAGCAGCAGCCAGCCTCCTGGGCAACATGTGGCAATATACCAAGCTCCACCGGGACTTCAAGATGGTATGTACCACCCTCCGGTGCCTCCTCCAGCTGGTGGGATGATGGGATGGATCTCAAGGGTGGATCCCAAGGGAGTCAAGGCCAGGGGCTTCACCCCGGAAAGCCATACCACCCCAGTGCTTCCAGGCATACGATGGGCCCCAGCTCCACATCTCCCCATCTTGAAAGAATGGGGATGTCTCCAGAGCATCATCCCTGTGGTGGCACCTGTACCAGTGAGGTGGGGACAGCCACGTACCCAGCGTGGGGACAGCCTGGCCCTGTCTGTGCCACAGCAGGGCGGGTTTGTATTCATGTTCCCACCGCCCAGTGAGGTGTGGGCAGGGGTGTCCTTGGGCGGGAAGGGTGATGGTGCTGGCATCCGCCCTGTGTGACGGGTGGCCTGTCTCCTTGCAGAAGGGGTACCGGAAGGAGGACTTCCTCGGCCTGTGAGGACAAACCCCGGGAGCTGGATGCCTGGCCCTGACTCTCCCCACCGGGATGCTCTTCGCTCGGACCCCCGCTCCATAGCGTAGTCCCTGCCGCATCCCTCATGCCTCCCCCCTCTGCTGGGTCCCCCTTCCCCAAGCTGGGGGGCGCTTGTCCTCCCTCCTGCTGCAGCCTGAAACCCAGCCACTGCTTTTGGTTCTGCTGCGGGGCCCCACTGGGACCCTCGTTAGTAGGGGAATGCCCCATGGCACCCAAGGGTCCTCTATCCCTGGGGACCCTTCCCGCTCCCAGGGAGCCAGCTGCAAAGCTCAGCTTGTCTTGTGGCTTGGCAGGGGGGCAGGAGCTGCGGGGCTTGGGGGAGTCTCCTGCAAAGCAATTCTGGGGGGGCTTCTGGGGGCAGCCGGCCCCAGCTCCCCGAATTGCGGCACACGAGGGTCTGGGAGGGTGCTGGTGCCGCCACGCTGCAGCGGGGTGTGCATGGGTTGCACACGCTCTGGCCTGGCTGGGTGGGGACGGGGCTTTGCGTAGCTCGGGGGGGGTTATGGGAGGTCTGAGGTGGCCTCCCAGATTTTTATGGGGTGGCACCACGCCTGTAAGGAGCTGGGAAGCAGCATCAGCAATGCGATGCTGAGTCCCCCCTTTGCCAGGGACGGGGGTCTGGGCTTTGGTTGCTGGTGCCCTTGCTGTGAGAAGCCAGGGGATCTCTGAGCCACGCTGTCCCCATCCATCCACCTTGTGGGGACTGTTCCTGTGCAGACAGAGCCACCGCTGCTGCTCTTTGCCACTGCTCTGCTCAGGGCTGGGCCTGGCCGGTGCTGCATAAGCAGGATTTGGGCAGGGCCAGTCGGCTTGTGTTTGCCGGGCGGCGTCTCCCCGCGGGGTGGGGAGATGCCCTCGGTGCCCGGCGCGGCTGGTGCAGGTGGGGCAGCGGGTCCAAAGCTCTCCCTGCCGAGGTGGCGGCTAGGCCGGGACACGCGGGTGGGCTGTGGGGTGGCTTCGGTCTGTCAGCAGGTTTGGGGTAGGTGGGGAGACCCTGCGCTTGGGGGGGCATTGCGTGCCCCATTTGGGAAACGAGGTAGAGTAGGTACAGGGGTGGGAGGGCGAGGGAGACCGGGCAGTGCTGCCGGGAGGGGCCACATCCAGGGCTGGTGTGGTGACCCTGCACCCAGCACGGTTCAGGCTGGGGTGTCACAGTGCATCTGTCTGCCCAGCTATCCGTGTACAAACTCCTCGAGCCCTGTGTACCCCTGAAATAAAGGCCTTGAACGATGCCTGCTTGCCCCTGTGCTTGGCCGGCACGTGGGAGGCGAGGAGAGCAGAGAACTCTGCAGGATGCTCCCATGGTGCCACCCTGCTCGCTGCATCTGGGTGTTGCTGGAGTCAGTGTGGTGGGGATGGGATGCATCACAGGGACGGGACGCAGCACAGTGTCATGGGGAGAGACCTGCCGGTGGCACTCGCGTTCCTGCAGGTGGGCGAGACCCACTTGGTACAGCAGCATTTTATTGCCATGGGGGGTTCTGTAGGAGAGAGGGTGCCGCATCCGCTCTGTCGGGCGTTTCCCAGCTACTGGGGATGGGACATGTTGCTTCTTGGAGAGTGTCACCCATCCCAATGCTTGTCCATCATGCAGGAAAAATGTCCCCAGGGAGGCAGTGGGGGCCAGGCTCTAGCGGCAAGGCTGTCCCCTGGTGATGGTTTTCCACCATGGAGCATGCTGCCAGAAGGAGCCGGCTCCTGTTTTTCCCACCAAGACCTTGGCTTTGGTCTCATCATAAAGCCCGGGCTCCTCCAGCCACGATCTGGGTCCATGCAGCCCCGTGGAGAAAGGAGGTTGCCTCCTTTGCTGGCCTGTGGCCCTGCTCAGATGTCATCCTCTGTCACCAAGCAGTAGAAGTCTGTGCGGGCACTGTAGTTGCGCGATCCCAGGTCTGAGATGTCAAGCTCAGGTCTCTGGCCATCCCTCAGCTGTGGGTCCTCCATCATGCCGGCAGCCGAAGCCATGCGAGCGCTGGGGCCACCAATGCGGGGAGGTGGGGGGCTTCTGAAAATGCTCCCTCGGAGGCCTGCAAGGAGCAGGAGATGGGTTTTAGGCAGTGGGGAAGGGGCTAAACCCAGCCCGTCTGTCATGGGAGGGTGAAACAAAGCCCAAAGGTGACCTTCAGTGCACATCTGTCCCCCCCAGGAGCAGAAGCAGGGGACAAGGACCTGTACCGAGGTCCCCATCTGGGTGGAGGTCTCCACCACTGTCCAGGTAGCTGCTGTGCAGGATCAGCATGGGGTCCTTGTCCTCCTGCAGCTGGGTCTGCGGGTCCCCCATGGTCCCCTGGAAAGACACTTTGCGGGGCAGGGCCAGGCACAGCTCCTTCCAGAAGTCTGAAGATGGGGTCTGCACGGGCAGAGGAGATGAGCCATGTCAGGATCACCACGAAGCCAAGCCCAGTCCCGCACAGGGCTGCGGAAGGCTTTGTGGTGCTCAGCTCACTCTTCCCAGTGCTGGGAGCTCAGCCAAGGTGAGGGCTGTGCTCCTGGCATGGCAGCGTGCCCGCACAACAGTGGAGAAACCGGCCCGACCTGCTGAAACGCTCCAAAGGGCTCCAGCTCCCAGCCTGGCCCTGAAATGGCCGGAGCAGCCACAGGCCAAAGCTTCGCTCTGAGAGCTGAGGCTTCACGCTGGCGCCTGCGCTGGGGGAAACCCTGGAGTAGCACAGGGCTCCTGATCACGCAAGTCTGGGGAGCGAGCGCCCAGATCTAGGGCTGTTCTGGTTGGGTTTTTTTAATTGCCTCTAAAAGACAAGTGCCCCAACCTGCTTTTTAGGAGCACTGAAGCATGGGGAGCAGCCCCAGAGCATCGTGGGCAGGCTGACACAAAATGGGGCACTGGGGATGGAAACAGGGGTGCCAGCAGAACAGAGTCCTGCTCGGCTCTCACCATGGAGCCAGCTCGCCACACCAGCAGGGTCACAGCGCTCCGGTGCTGCTTCAGTACATTGATGGCAGGGTGGGTGATCTCCCTGTACTGGCTCTCGAAGATGATGAAGATGGGTTTCTTTGAAAGCTCCAGCAGCCTCCAAAGCCCTTCCCTGTGAGACAGGTGTGTGGCAGGAGGGCGGAGGACCCACCAGCTCCTCTCCCTGGGAGCAGGCAGGAGCTGCTCCTACCTGAAGCTGCTGTTGCACCATTCTTGCTCCAGGTATGCGATGGAGAGGACCACGATGAGACGCCGGCACCGGCTCACATTCATAATCAAGTCAGCTGATGGCTCTGCAGGCAAAGGGATTTCAAGCCCCCAGGCACTGGTATCATCACCCCTCTGCCCAACCCAGCACAGGTCTGGTGCCTACCAGAGTTGGGCAGGATGGTTTGCTCATCCAGGAAGAGCTTGTAGCCATAGCGGTTCTCCAGCTGTGGCTTCACAATGAAGTGGACGAACTTTCGGTCATCTGGGGTGGTGGCATGGGAGATGTAGGCATCGTACAGCTTCCCATCTGGAGAGAGCCATGCGGAAAGGGGGGTGTAACACTGGGGAGGGCTCTGCGTGTGGGCAAGCCCCTGGCTCGTGGAGGCTTTTCCCAAGGAGGGCACCGCCTCTGTGCCCTTCCCTGGCAGCTCACCGTTGATCTCCAGCTCGCCGTAGCGGTTCCGGTACCAGAGGAGCACACTCAGGCGGCATCGGACATAGAGCCCAGCCAGAAGCACCAGGAGCACCAGGACAAGGATAGCTGCCAGCACCGCAGGCGCATGCCCTGCCGCCTCTGCAAGGACAGGGAAAGGCACGGTGAGTGTGGCTGGTGGCCCATGTTTCCTGGGTTTGGTGTAGGTTTGCACCCCGATGCACTGCCCTGGGAGAGGCAGCAATGCCCCTAGCACCCGCCTTGATGATCCCCATGGGGCCACCGTTTCTGCCCTAGGCAATTGGGCCCTCCTTGAAGGTGCCCCCTCTCTGTCCCCAGCATGTCCCTACCCACTCGCTGCAGGGTGAAGGTGGCCGTGGCGTTGCTGATCCAACAGGCAAACACCCCGAAGTCATCATTGTGTGTGAGGTTCAGCTGCAGGATGCTAGTGAGGAGCCGCTCTGAGGCATTTTGAGTAAACCTGGGGGGGAGATGGGGCCTCTGTGGGCTGGGCTGTGTAGTAACCCATCCCGACAGACAGACAGACATACCCCAGGACGGGGTCCTTACCAGGCAGTGTCCTGGCTGCTCTCAGTGCCCAGCCGCTGCCCATCTTTGGTCCAGGCAGGGACGGGCTCACAGTGCTCAGTGGCCGCCCAGCGCACGGTGCAGTTCAGCGTTATCCGGCTCCCCAGCGTCAGCTCCAGTGTCTCATTGGCAGCTGGGATGAGGATTTCAGGAGGCACGCTGCAAAGGTCTGGGAACACAGCGGGAAAGGGGTTTGGGTGGGAAAGGTGATCCAGCTCCCAGCTGGGCAGGCAACTGTCGTAGCCATCCCAGCTTCCCCAGAAAAACAAGCTCTGCCGCGGGGGTCTGGCAGCGAGCGGTGCTCGTGGCTGTTTTGCAACAGGCTGAGCTGGTTTTTGGGGCTGGGACAGACCCTCACCCACCCTACAAGGCAAAGGCAGAGCAGCAAGCAGCACGCTCTGCCACGCTTGCTAGTAAGGGGTTCTTCTCAGCTGAAAACAGGTGAAAGTTTTGGTATTTGCAGCCTACCTGCCATGGTGTGCTCAGGCAATGTGTGGAGCAGCTGCCGGCATCACCAGCAGGCCACCTTCGGCAGGAGGGACCCCTCGGGCTCTTCCGGGGGGCAAAGTCCACCTGCCACCGCCACAGGACAGGCTGAGCCTGGAACAGATCAGAAATGGCTTCATGAGTGCTGGCTGCTCCAGGCTGGTGCAGAGTGCCCTGGCAATCCCCATCGGTCCCCACAGCGATTCGGGTTGCGGAGCGGTGGGTGCTGCTCTGGCATAAAGCCAAAGCCGTGTCCTGGTCATGGGTTGGTGGCTACCATGTCACCTGCACTCTCTGTGCAGCGCAGACTCGCAGCCTGGCTTTCTTGACCGTGAATTTATGAGCGGGAAGTGATTAATAACCAACCGAGGGCTGCAGGATGTTAAAAACATGGCTTTGGCTCAAACCAGAGGCCAGCGAGGGGAAATGAGCCGTGTTCATAGCTCAGTCGTGGGGTGTGCAATACCTCCCCATGCACCCATGGTGAGCTGCACCACGGCTGCTTATGAGAGGCTCAGTGGGGCCCCCTTCATGCCACCAACACCCCATCTTGCCTATAGTGCTGCTTCCAGCCTGACACGCCCATTGAAATTGCTAATTAAACAGCAGGGTGGTTTATTTATAGAAATATGGGCTTCCTGTCTTGTGAGCTCTCGTAGCGTGAGATAAACCAAGTGGGTGCAGTGCTCCCCTCGCGTTAGGAGGCTCGGTGCGTTGCTACCCTGAGGCCATGCCTCAGGAGAGGGGTAGCTGCACGACGACGTGCCGCACGTGTGGGGAGTGTGAGGAGGGTGCACAGGGACGGGGGAGAACACGAGCCCCCAGCTGGCATTGTGCAATCGGCAGCAGTGCCGCTGCAATAGCCCTGTGGGAAGAGGAGTCCCAGGGAGGACACCCCCACGCCCTGCCGATAAATTGCAGCAGTGCAAAGGGGCACTGGGAGCAAACGGTGAAGCACAGCCTGGTGGTGGGGTCGGACTCCTCCATCCCCAAACACCTGCAGAGCCCCTGGTGTGCATGACGTGTCTGCTGGGGTTGATGCGGGAATAACAAAGATGTCACATTGCCAGTGTTCTTGCAAGGCAGCACGATTGTAAACACATCAGGCATAACTGCTAGGGTCGGGAAGGATAAAAATCTCTCTTGGCTGCTTCTCTGCCTCAGAGCTTCATTGCTGTTGGTTGCAAACTGGTTTTGGGTAACAGCAAGGCTGCTGAGGCTGGGGTCATCCCTGGAGAAACCCCTTCCCTCCGCTGCTGGTGTGAAACAGGAAGGGGGGTTCTGCAGCATGGCTCTGCAGTGAACAGGGAGGGAGGCACGTTGCTTCCCTTTGGCACAGCAGCCCTGGTGCCAGGCGTGGCATGAAACTGTGGGTCAAGGTACACAAGGGACGCTTACAACGTGTTCAGCTTGAGCAGCTGGAAAGCAATTTACACCTAAAGTATTAACTGGGTTTTTCCATGGCCACGAATGGAAGAACAAGGGATGGAGATGAGCCAGCCCACCCAGTTTTTGCTTGGGGAAGGGGATGAGAAATGCTACACCAGGTTGGGATGCTCTGGCTCTGCTTGATCCTGCCTGGATGGGTCACTTGTAAACTGTTTCACTCTGATGGCTGGAAATAGGGAAGCAGACTGCAGACTGGCCAGCGACCTCAGGGAGGCCCCACATGCCTCCCTGGCCCCATGGAGAGGCGCAGCCACTTTGCAGTGGGGAATGAAGTGGTGATGGATGCTCAAAGGGTAGCCAGGCGTCAGGGCTGCTGTCCGGGAGGGAGGGAGGAGCACAGGTTAACGGGCAGCAGTATGCTCCCATTTCCTACATCCTGGGGTTGGGGACACCCCGGTTTTGTAGTGCTCCAAGTGTGGCAGAGGACCATGCAGATGCCGTGCAGTAGTAGGCGATGGTCGCACTGCAGCATCCCCCGGCGCACGGCCACAGGGAAAACGAGGCAGGCAGGGAGGCATGGCAGCAGGGCTGTGTGTGCCCAGGGAGCAAGCAGGGCTGGAGGAGAGCAGCAGGGCTTGTGCGGAGAGCGCGAAACCCTGCTGACCCCAGCCGAGATGGCATCAACGCGGAAAGGGAAGCGGAGGGGAACTGCATTTACCTTTGGAACTTCGCCTGGTGCCCCAGCGCAGGCTTCCTGCCAGTTGCCTCCCTTGTGCGCCGCTCAAGCTGACTGGACCTGCTGGAGTGGTGCTTGGTTTTACTCTTTTTTTTTTTTTTTTTTTTTAAATAATTTATTTACTTTCCCCCCTCCCTGTTCAGCCCCTGCCTTGCACCGGGCTCTCCTGACGCCCCAATCGCTGGGCGCCAGGCCTGCAGGAGGGGTTGGTTGTCCCTCCCTCCCACTGCTCCACCTCCATCTCCACCTGAACGTGTTTGGGGTAAAAAAATAAATAACTCTGGCTGTAGGAGAGAGGGGGGGTTGGGGGTGGGGGTGGAAAGAGAAAGAAAAAAGGAGGAGGAAGGCAACCCACCCAGCCAGCTGGCCCAGCAGCCCTGATGAGCCGGATGCATGCAGGTTGCACAAGGCTGCTAGGGCCAAGGAGGAATCCCCCCCGGCTCTCCATGGCTGCAAAAGCTCACGGAGGTGTCAGGGCAAGATAAAACCCGCAGCCAGCACCATCCACCACCGGTAATACCAGCTCCCCAGACCACGGCGGCAGCCGGGGGCTTGCACTGGAGCACGCCAAGGGGGGCTGGAGGTGTCTGCTCGGTGCAGTGCTGTGGGGAGATCCCAGGGCTAAGCCTGCGTTTTGGGGCCACGGTTTGCTGAGCACTGGCAAACTTGATACTCTCAAGTTTTGTTACGGTGAGTTACTGATGGAGGGAGGTGGGGGGAGGCTGGGCAGGCTGGGGCTGGAGGCATTGTGAGGTCTCCCATCTGTCCTTTGAATTCATGATTTGAAAAGCCTCTTTGCAAGTTGAAACCAGTACCGTGGGGTGGCTCCTCTGGCTGGTGCTGGCCCTGGGGAGCTGGCCCCAGCTGTGGCCGCTTGCAAGCAGCAGGTGATTGTTTGTGGTGATTACTGAGGAGGCAATTAGAGCCTTAGCACAGCCCTGGCACAGGCTGCACTCGTAGCGGTGGCACTGCCTGGCGCTGCCACCAGCCTCAGCCGCTGTAAGGGAAACACCAACCTGACAGTGAAAACACTGGTCAGCATGCACTTTGGGGCCGAAAAGGTAAGAAAAGAGGCTATTTTCCTCCTGTAGGGCCCTGGCTTGAGCAGGATTAGGGGCCTGGGGATGGTGTTGGAGTCCTGGTGGCTTTCCGGCCGCTGAGGATGGGGTGGGTGAGCAGCTGGCTGGGAAAGGCTCAGTCAGCTTTGCCCAATCTCCGACTTGGTGAAAAAAAAAATAAATGGTTCGAACCTCTTATTGGGCAAACAAAGAGTAAAAACCCTCCGGAGGAGCATTCAGCAAGGTGCGGGGCCTAGCAGTGTGCTGCTGGGATTGGGCAAGACAGCGGCCCAGGCGCCCCACCCTGACCGAGCAGCCTTCCCGCTCCTCCTCGCTGCCCTGCCCGGCGTGTTTGCGCTTCTAACCATTCCCTTATTTCTAATTTTTTGTTTTTAGCAACTCCCGGTGCGGAGCCAGGGCCTGGGCCGCTGTGGTCCCTCGGGCTGTTGCCACGGCGACAGGCGGACGCGGCGGCCCGCGCGGTGCATGCCGGGGTTGCCGTCCCGCCGCTCCCAGCGTGCCCCGCGCGGCGCGAAGATGGCGGCGCCCCCGCGGGGAGCCACCGCCTCTTTGCTGGGGCGGGGCCGGGCCGGGCCGAGGCTCTGCCGCCGGCTGCCTCACCGCCCCACCGGGCAGCTGCCCGGCATCGCTCCGGGCGTGAAACGGGGGCGGCGGCGGGGCCTCCCGCGCCGCCTGAGGGAACAGCTCCCACGCTGGGCGGGCGCTGGCCGGGGGCGCGGGGCAGCGTCTCTGGGTGCGCTGTCCATATGTATTTTTTTATATATATACATACATATTTGCACAGATACGTGGGTGAAGGTCACAGGTGGGCCTGTGGGCCTGTGCCACCTGGAGAAATGCCACCGACTCCAGATCCTTATTACCAAAATATTAGTGCTGTTGACCTGTTGCAGCAGGGAAAAAAGGGGTAGAGGGTGGGATAGCGGGAGCTCCGTTCTTGGGCTGTGTGCTGGGAATGTCCCTTGGCCCTCCAGCCAGGTGGCTGTGTGGGTGTGCAGGGCAGCAGCTATTTAAGCAGCTCTTTTAGGGAGGGCTGCTCTGTTGTCCGCAGTACCACGGTCATGTTTGTGGCATGGTCTGTGAAAGCCGGCGTAAACTAATTGGCTTTGTGGGATGAAACGATCGTAAGAAACAAGCCCAGGTCCTGCAGATGGCAAGAGTGAGAGGAAGTTTGGTGGCAAATTGGTAAGACCTTTCTTGTCCATCAGAGTTACTTTTTTGGGTAGATATGTTGAAAATGAGGAGTGGAGGTAGTTTTGGTCGCAGAGAGTGACCATGGTTGAGAGCACACTTGTTTCAGTTCCCTGCGAGATCACTAATGGCTTTCCAAGCTCTTGGGAGTGAAGTTTTGAGGCTGTTAACTCTGGTGCCTTTCTCTGCAGTACTAGCTCAGGGATGTCACCTCCAGGAGTAACCAGCTGTCTGCAGCTGGCCCCAGCCATGGGGCACAGCCCATGTGGACCCACCACCTCCTGGAAGCACCAGGTGTGGGACCCTCAGGGGACTCTGACACAGTTAGGGGTTCAGCAGCAGAAGAGCTGCCTGCCCTGTGCTTTGACAGAGCTGTGTCCTGCTAGGCGGGCAGCGGCTGGGGTCTGTACATGTGGGGAAGGAGATGGCTCTCTTCCAGCTCTGCATCTGAATCCCCTGTCCAAACCTTGAGCTGAGGCTGTCGTCTTCAGACCCTGTGCCATGCTGGAGCTTGTGATGCCGTCCTGCCTGCTGCCGTACCCCAGCCCAAGTGAGCACGCCCTGCTGAGGCACGGATGGCTCCATGTGAACTAGCAGGTGAATGAAAATTACTGTGTAATGTGAACTTGCTAATAGCCAATTTTTGATGCATTTAACAGCTTGAAGCTAATTACATTTAAGCTACTTGGAGCTGCCAGGCAACTCTGTTCCAAGGCCATCAATACAATATGAAATCAGGGTTTACTTTCAAGTCCCAGAAACAAGAATATTGCTACAGGATGAGGTGCCACCTAGTAACAGACCTTTTAGTCATAATCACTGCTGCTCTACAAGGAGGCACAGCAGGTGCTAGCTTTTTGCTCTTAAATTGGACTGGAGAACACTCCAGGTGTGTGGAAGCTCTGACCCAGCAAGTGAGCCAAAAGAAATGTGGCTTCGCATGACATGTGCAGCGCTGACAGCACTTGTTACAGTGAGAACTGGTTTAATTACAGGAAGAAGCATCACTGCGCAGGCTTTTGTATGGTGGTATGGCTCTAGCCACAGCAGGGGCTTGGACCAATCTGGCTTTTAATTACAGAACAAGACAAATCGGCTCTGATGGAGTACTTGTTCCTGACCTGTGGTGCTCACATTTGCTTTTTTCTGAGTTTGTGGGGTGACTGTCGCAGCTGTTACATGTGTACATGCACACACGTTCACACTGTGGCACCCTTGTAGCTCCCATGTTCTGTTTGGTTTATCCCCACAGTTCGGCTCCAGCACAGGGAGGCACCTATTGCCATTTTATAGAGAAAGGGTAGAGCTCGAGCTTTAACTTGCAAACCGGTTAGAAGTTTCCAGTTCTAGTAAAAAAAAGACTAAAGCTTTGAAACGCTCTAGTAGATTTGCCCTGGAGTTTACAGGGACCATAAGACAGCTGCAAACTGAGCTGTGGTCACCTGTCCTGTGCTACTGCCTGCCCTCAGTAACTGGAATTAGGAAAAATGAAGAGAAAGGCTTTTTCCCTGTACATTTGCAAACGCAGCTCAGTGAGGCTGTGGGCCTGATGTAACGCGTGTGGGTGATTTCATGGGGCATCAAAGGGCTGTTTCTGCACTCAGCACTGAGTGAAGTCGTGTTTGAGGGCACGTTATCATTCCTGGGCAGCAATGAACAAAGACTTTGCTCCTTAAGCACAAATAACTCCACCTGGAGTCAAATTGCTAAAGGTAGACCCAGGAGAGAGCAAACCTAAGAGGCCATGAATGCATGTAGATTAGAAAAGTCACAGTGTTGGCTGTAACACCAGTCCAGCTGTGGGATGGATCCCCTGCTGCAGACAAAACCCCCTTCTGTCTGCAGTTGTGGGGAGAGGGAGGTGGTCCTAGCCAGCACTGGGGGGCTGTAAGGGAAGAGGTAGAGAAATATCAGGCTGGTGGGTCTTGGGTTTAGGCTAGTAGGTCATATTTTGGAGCAAGAGATAACTCTCGCTAGCCCTATCACTCTGGGTTTTCTGTGTAGCTCAACATTTCTGTACCACAGCACATTTAAGAGGTGCTTGACTGCACACAGTGGGGAAAAAGTGCCAACTTCTTTTAACTGTCTCACCAGCTAGTGCCCACACTCATCCCCAGCTACTAGCTATGCACAGGCGCTTCAGCTCCTGCCTTTTTTTATTATCCATGTTTTGACAAAAAAGGGTTCGGGACACAATTTCTTCAGGTTTTGTGGATGTCAAAGGCAGTAAGCAGGAATGATACCAGCATGAATACAGTGACTCCATGGCAGCTAAAGATCTGGCTGCTTGAGTCTGCACAGGTGTTATGTTTATTTACAATTTTGCTCATGGTAGTTGAGCCAGGCACAGCTGTCAGTGTGCTTAGGGCAGATGCAGAGCCTCGGCTGACCCTGGAGCAAAACACAGTCAGGCTAACAACTGGATTTTTCTAATGTCCGTGAAAACTGTGTGTTGAAGCAGCAGGCACATGACAGTTGTGCTAAGAGGAGGATTATGCTGGCTCTGGTGAAAGAAGGACTCCAGTTTCTTGGAGGTGCAAGAGCAGGGAGGTCATTGAAGGCAGAGGGAAAAGGGGCCAAAACGTAAAAAAAAAATCTGGAGGGGGAACCTGGAGCAAGGTATCTGGCTCTTCCTGGGATGGTGAGTTGCACGTTAAATGCGGTGACTGATGAAGCCAGGTCACCTGCAGACCAGCATCGCACTCGCCCGACAGCAGCTGGCTGCTCTGCTGTGGTTTGTCCCTTGTGTCAAAGCTCTTCTCTGGCTACTCAGCACGCTGGGAAGGCACCATCCCTGGTCGGAAAGCATCCTGCTCCTGCAAAGCCACCATTCTGTAGTTGCTTCCCAGCTCAAGTCCAAGCTCGGTCATGGCCAGGACGCATGGGCCCGTCTCCTCAAGTGGTCCTGCGGTGGTTTGTCCTGCACCCGTGGCACTGCCAGGCTGGGGAGGGGGTCTCAAGTCCATGTGTCTCGTTCTCCTTGGTGGCTGGTGGCTATACCTCAGTGGAGTACTCCATCATGCTGGGGGAGAAAGGAGAGGGGTGTTGTGGAAGGGAACTGTCCAAATCAGGAAGCAATGGGATTGTGTGGAAAAATATTCAGGGTGGGAACATTTTGCTGAAAATAAATGGAGAAAAAATGACACACTCTGTGGAAAATCGCTGTCTGTGGGAAATCCCTCCGCCAACAGGAAGTCAGATTTTGAAAGCTGAACTGTGGCACATGGTGCTTCCTGAGCTCTGCTCACCTCTGCTCTCAACTGGATTTTGGGTCGCAGCTGGGACAAGGTGACCGTGAAGAGGGGCAGGCTGAGCCCTCCTGCAGAGCGGGGCTCAGTCTGTGGACAGCAGCAGCAGGGTGGCCCAGCCCATGGCTCTCAGCTATACTCGTTCTGTTTCTAGCTGAAATACTTCATACTTTTTTTAAACAAAGTTTAAATGGAAAATTTGGGCAAGATTGCTCCTTGCTTTAACTTGGAGCTTTTCTTTTTCTGAAGGAAAAGCCAAAGCTGAGCAAACCCTTCCTCTGGTGAGCACTGTTACTGAATTGCCTCAGGTGGGACTCATTTCACTGACCTCAAGTGCCTAAAAGCCAGCTACTAGGCTAGGGAGTGAGGCCACAGGCATGGAGGGAGGCAAGTCCTCATTTATAGGTAAGGCAGCTCATCTTAAAAAGAACATTTTCTGCTATAGGTTGCAGGAGAGGCTGGGCTGAAGGCTGGGGGAGAAGCTGCCCTGGAAAGGGTGATGGAGGAGCTGGCCTGAGGGCAGGAGCTCACAGCCCCAGCTTCTCCCTGCCTCTGCTGTTAGCTGGGGGGGGGCTCTGGGGCGGGTGGACCCTGCAACCCGGCATGTCTCCTGTGGAAGGCTGTGCCGTCTGCAGGTAGCAGCCCCTGGCACCTTCCAGGGCATGACCCACCTCAGTTGTTTACGAAGGTTGCTGTGTTTTCTGTCCAGAAATTTATTCTTAACCGACTGGGGGACGTCGGGGATGTACCAGGCTGCAATCACTTTGACGCACAGAGCCACGTGCTGCAGAAAGCAAAGGGAGCCATGGTGGCGGGTGGTGGGGAGCTGCCCGGGTGGGCTAACGTGGCCCCTACGAGTGGCACGGACCCAGCCTGTTTCTCCCTGCTGCTGTCCCCCAAGCCGTCTCCCACCGCCCCGGGCCCTCACCTCGAAGAGGATGAGGAAGGCAAGGCGGGCCGCGAAGATGTGCCAGAACTGGACCGTGTAGCTGTAGTCATCGGTGTTCCTGTAATCCCGGTACCTGCAGCACAGCCCCGTCGGTGCTAGCCCAGGTTTCCCCCGTGCCAGGCGCTGTGCCCTGCCTCAGCTCCCTCCGTGGGGGTCCAGGAGGAGCCCTGGCAGTTTCCTCCGTATGGCTGCCTCGGAGCCCTGCTCCACAACCCGCCCATTCCCTGGCTGCAGGCTGGATGTCACGATGAGGGGCTCGGGGACAGGGAGGGGGGAATGCTGCTGTGCGAGGGCCATGGGCTGCTGTTACCTGCATTCCTTGATCTCATCCCTGACAAAGTCCGGCAGCATTTCTGGCACCTTTGTGTAGGGCTCGAAGTCCTGAATGCGGAAGACGGAGAGGCTGTGGTTGATGTAGCCGGTGGAGCAGCTGCGGGGGAGGGGGGGGAAAGATCACATCTGTGCACTTTGGCCCGGCATTGAAGGGGTGCTGCCGTGTCATGGCCACGCTGGGGGGTTGTGGCATGCCCCAACTGAAAGCTGCAGCTCTTGTGTCTTCTAGGGGACTGAAAGGTCTCTGATTGCTCCAAAGCCTGTCTGCAGCTTCCATTTCTATGGTTTCCCTGGTATGTGGATTCTTGGGTGACTAGTGGTATGGTTTAGCACAGATTGTAGGCTCCCATTTTGGGGAAGCCAGCACCCATCTGGGGCTTTCTCTCCCCTCCCTAGCTACCCATTTCCACAAAGCCCGGGGGAAATGAATGTCTCAGAGACTTCTGTCCAGCTTGACTGAACTTGGCTGGTGAGCCAAGGCTTGGAGGAAAAGGGGGAGGGCAGGAGGGAGCTTGCGCAGGTGCCCAGGCAGTCCTGCAGCTCCCCAGCATTGCATGGTGCTCTTTCCATTCAGTGCTACCAGTTTACCCACCACAGGGATGATGCAAGTGGGAGGCTGGCAAGGATGCTGAAGATGGTGCCATCTGGAAAACCCTCCCCTGCTCCCCTTCCACCTCCCCACCCCATGGGGGAACGGCTCAGCTGCCTCCTGCTTCTGCACCAGTGGCACTGGGGCAGGGACACCACAGGCAGGGCTGTTAGCAGCCGACTGGCAGCACTCACTCCATGCCAGTGCTGTTTTCCATCATGCAGGGGCTGTACGTGTACTTGTAGACCTGCATGGGAATGAAGTCGGATGTGATAGCAATCACCAGTCCGTTCCCAATGACAGCCAGGATGCCGACGGCCTCCAGGACCTGCAGCCAGATTCCTGCGGGAGAGGAGCAGTCAGTGAGGCTCGCTGCCGCTGCCCAAGGGTTGCAGACCAAGCCCCAGCTTGGCACATCCAGAAGAGGTTGAGGAAGGAGGACTCCAAGCTGCTTCTTAGCCTCTGAAATTGCTTCCTCATCCCCAGCCCACAGCTCTCCCTGTGCTCCTCTGCCTCGGCGGCGAAGTGATGCCAGCCCCTGGCAAAGGGATGCTCAAGGGCTTCATAGGGAAAGGACTTAGCGCCAGCACCACTCGCCCAAGCAGCAGCACTGGAAGGACTGTGCTCCTGGGGCTCCATCTCACCGATGTCATTGGCCTTCCTGGGCACCATGCGCCGGTACAACCGCATCATCTTGATGGCATCCAGGTGGATCTCAAAGATGTTGTTGCAGAACGCCAGCAGCGGGGCGAGGGGAAAGGCAGCGACGAAAATGGTGGTGAAGCTGTACTGGATCACTGTGGAGGGGGAAGATGCCAGGTGCTGGTGTGAAGCCACCGTGGAGAGGACATCGCACAGGGTCCTGCCCACTGTCTGGGTTTGTCCTGCTTTGTCAGAGCGGCTTGTGCCAGAGCGGCTTTGCAGGGGTGAGAGAGGGAGACAGACCTGTCTGGGGACCCTGCATCCCCACAGGGGACAACCGCCTCTCACTGGACTGCCAGAGAGGGGGACTGGGGCCAGGGGGGGAGTTCCACAGGGCACTAGTGGAGTCATCAAGGCCCTGGGGGTTACAACCGTCTCCTGGGAGGAGAGGGGGGTCCTAGGCAGGGGCTCAAGGCCAGCACAGTTGCCTGCTCTCTTCTTTTGGGAATGATCTCCTTGGTGTGGCAGAGCTCTTGGAGCTGGGTCTCAGAGCTCTCCCTTGCCTACCTATGGGCTCCCCAGCATCAGGCTCTCTCCAGCCAACGAGGGCATATGGCCCAGCACCCCTCCTCACTCGACCCCCTGCCCTACATACCCATCTCCAAGAACTCGTCAAACAAGCTGAAGATGTTGACCTCTTTGAGTTCATAGTTGCTCAGCCAGTGGCTTTTGCAGGGGTCCTCAGCCGCCTCCTCCTCTCCTAACACCATGCTTCTCTTCTTGGGGCGCCGCTGCTTCTTGCATAGCTTGTGTTCTATCCAGCTGCAAGGGGAGGGAGCAATTTGTACGGCTGCCTGCAGGGGCTAGCAGGGCTGAACTGCTGCCAGTGACAGCCCTGGTGACCTGAGGAAGGAAGAGGATGAAATCTTGGCCCAAAGACCAGGGTTACTCTCTGTAGGAGCTGGGAGGCTGTCCTGAATGTGCAGGAGTACCAGCAACACTCTGGGCTGGAGAAAAGCTTACGGGACGAGATATTCCATCACGTTGCTGATGGTCTGTTTGAGCAGCATAATGATGGCCATCTGGATGAAGAGGTCGGTGATGCAGCCGCTGGGGTGGCACTGTGAAGGGGTGAGAGGAGAGGACTTTTGCCCTGCCCGCAGGGTGACCTGGCCTAAGGGGCTGTCTGGCCAAGGCAGGTACCAAGGTACCACAGGAGGAAGCTGAGATTCCCAGAGCCTCGCGGGGCAGGAGGGAAAGGAAGAACAAGAGTTGTGATGTGGGTCAGAGCTTCATGGCAGGTCCCTCACCTCCTCCAGCCTCCACCTGCCAGCAACGCGCATGTAGTTCCCTGGGTGGCCGTTGATCCTGAGCGAGGAAGCAACAACGGCGATACCTGTTGAGCCCCACTGCTGACCCCCGTTGGATGGACATCCAGGCACAGCACAGAGGGCAAGGGGCTTCCCCCACCCACTGTGCCCATGGGGCCAAGTCATGGCCCTCCTGAGGTCCCCGATGGGGTCCCTGTGCCTTGCGGGGAGGGCAGGGGGACTGGGCTGTCCCTGGGAAAGTTGGGGGTGCATGCCCCAAACCCAGGCTCCCCTCTGCTTCCCCCAGGTCCCCAGCCACCACTCACCGTCCCAGGAAAAAGGCAATGTAGATGAGCGAAGAGAAGTTTGTGAAGAACTGGAAGGTGAAGATCTTCACGGTGAAGTTGTTTTCACGCTGGGAGAAGGTCCGTGGTTTTTCTGGGGAAGGGAGCAAGGCACAGGGGCTTGGTCATAGAGTGGAGGGACCCTGCCCGGCTCCCCCTCGGGTGCCACAGCAGCTCTTTGAAGGTCGGAAGGGTGTCTCTGCCTCTTGTGGAGCCTTCTCTGCCCTCTGCCTGAGCCCTGTGATGGAGCTGAGCCCAGCTAAGCAGGGAGGTCGCTCAGAGCCGTGAGAGGGGGCCCTTCAGCTGGGAGGAAAACTGTGCTGAGAGCTCTCCTGCAGCCGTGGAGGCTTCCTGCTCATCCTGGGTCTCTGCTCGGTAGGGTGACAGCCCCTCCAAAGCATGGTGTGGCTGTGGGACAGCCATGTGGGCCACCGGTGTGCTGGAGGGCTGCTGGCCTCCCATGGGGACCTGCGTGGCCAGAGCTGCCTGGCAGATGCTTCGAGATGGTGGGGGAAGGGAAGGGACCAAGGGGTGTCGTGCTGCAGTCGCTGGGTGCTGCAGGGTGTGGGTGCAGGGGGGGACAGCCCCCAGTGTCCCTTACCCAGGTCACAGAGGTAGAGGGCCACTCGCCGGTTGACCTGCAGGAGAGATGCAAAATGAGAGGGGAGGGTCAATGGTGGAAAAGCAGAGAGACCTGCTGCTCACCCCGTGTCTCACTGCACCTTGTTCATGATGACAATGGTGATGTAGTGCAGCACGGCCCCTGTCATCACTGCCATCGTGTTGGCCTGCTCGCGGAGGAACTCTGAGTTGCTCTGGCTGAAGAAAGCCGTCGCTATCACCCGGTAAATGACAAGTGCGTGGGCGATGCCGATCAGCACGGCAATCTATGGAGGAGGGCGACGGGGTGGTGAGAAGCCGTGCATGGGGGGCACGTGCTCCATCTCACCTGAGGACCACCAGCCCTTCAGAGCCTGGTTCCCTTCACCAGAGCTCCTCTGGATGTGGCCTCAAGTGCAAGCCAGTGCTCTTTGGTGAAGGACGAGAGGTTCTGGAGGTGGGTGTCTCCATCTAAGCTACTTGTCTGGACTCTCCCCATTGGCCCGTGGGGAGAAATGAGGGCATCGAGGGTTCGCCTCTCCCTGCCCTCTGTGTTACTGCCTTGATCCTCACTGCCTCCCGCTGCAAGAGCAGAGCCTTCAGCCCACGTCCCCAAAGGACAGGAGGGTGTGAGCATAGGGAGGCCCCAGTTCCTTCCGATGGGCACGGACCTGCCCTAACAACCTGGCTTCTGTCTTTGCTCCAGCAATAGGACGCTGAGGTGCTATTTGTGCAGCGGAGTAGGGAGGGGAGGAGGAAAGCCCATGTGCCCTTAAACCAGATCTCCCTGTGGTCTCCCTGGCACATACCATTACCAGAACCAAGAGGAGTATGATGGTGCTGCGGAAGTAGGAGTGCTGGTACCGCCGGGGCTCATGCTGCAAATTATTAATCAGCTCCATGGCCAGCTCCTCCTTTAAAAAAAAAAAAAAAAATGAAAAAAAAGCAGGGGGAAGAAAGGATCCAGGTGGGCTGTGTCCAGGTAGCAGAAAGTCCAGGGGTTGTTGAGTTAAGGGGGATGAACAGCACCAGGGAAGGACAGGGGTGAGTACCTAGCCCAACACACAACAGTGTGGCCAGTTCTGAGTCCAAACCCCTGTGCAGGTGGGGAGGTGGCTAGCAATGCAGAGAGGTGGCTAGCATCTGCTCAACTCTCTGGAGGCCTCTGTCTCTCCTGTGACCCTCCCAGGACTGTCAGATGTTGGCTTTACTGTCTGTTTAAGTGTCTCCATTAGATGTTTACATCTACAGAGAATTTTCTGTAGGTCCAGCTGACTCCTGCCTTGAAAGGGGAAGCCCTGAGCAGGAAAGATGACATCCTCACCTCGTCCTCATCCCACCTGTACAGGTCCCAGTCGGTGACCACGGTGGCTCTGTGCCTCTTCCACAGCTCCAGGAACACAGTGGCTGTGGGGGGAAGAAGAGAGCGCTGTGGCACTTGGGGATGGCTCTGGAGAAGAAGTCACACCTCCATCCCACCGAGCGGGATGGATAGTCACGACAGCATCCAACCTGACGGCAAATCAGCCCGGACTGCCCTTGGCCTGTGAAGGGCAAGTGGCCACCTCTGCATCTGAGTGACCAGGAAGGGCCCCGTTTGCACAGCAGCCAGGGCTGGCCCCCCGTGGCCATGGGGATGGGGGTGTGCGGGTGAGTGTTTGCCGGGAGTCAGGCCAGCTCTACTGTCCGTAGGGGATTTGGTGTAAATCAGAGTGAACGCCAGGGCTGTTCTGCTGTGCCAGGCAGACACGTTATTCTGGATTAATGAAAAATACACCTTCCAAGAGGAACAGGTATCCTGCACTGCACCCCAGCACGGCTGCACCTCTGCACATCCATTTACAACCGCCCTTTCTGTTAACCTGGACTGGACTGACCTTCCTGGGCTTGTCCTGGTGTAAACCAGTCCACAGGGACAGGTGAGACCATGTCCATGACCTGCTCAGACCATGGCTTTGCAGGTGAAATGCCCACCCCATGCTTGTGGTACTGTTTGTAACTGGAAGGGCTGTAGTAAAGCCAAATGAGATGTGTAGCTAATAGGGTGATGGGGTCACATAATCTCAGAGCCCAGGGCTCTGCTGGGCTCATTCCACAGCAGGTAAGAGATCGTGCAGCAATCTGGGAAGGTTGGTGAGGGATCTGGCGGTCCCCCCCTTCCTGCAGCTGTGACCACTTGTCGGCAGCTGCTAGGGAAGCCTGGCTCCTGAGGCTGCCATGGGGGAAAGAGCAAAAGCTTTCAGGCAGGGCAGGTAGGGAGCCTTTGGAGAGCTGAAGGAAATAGCTGGGGTGATTTTGTCCCTTGCTGTGTCTGGAAGGAGAGCTGATGGCCCTGGAAGTGGAGGAGACAAGGACTACAGAGCCCCTGAATGGTGAAGACCACTTCATGGAGTGTCCCATTGTCCTCCACCTGCTCTCCCCTAAGCTACAGCGGGCTGTTCCCTCCTCCAGGTTGTGTGTTCTTGGCACCAGGACATCAACACCTACCCCAGATAGCCATGAACATGGCAAACAAAACCGTCCCCTCGTTGTCAATCATGTGAGTGACCTGGAGAAGGTGAAGGAAGAGCGTGATGGGGGCAGCACGGTTCGGGGGCTGTGGCACCCAGGGGTCCGTGGAGAGGGCTCTGCCCTGAGCAGCCCCCGTGCCACCCGCTCCCCACTCTGGGACAGGTAAAGATGCTGCAGGAGGGAGATGGACACTGGGACTTGTTAGTGATAAAATCTTCCTTGGTGGTGATGGAGACTGTGACCTGGCTATAGCTCCTCCTTATCACGGGGGTTAGTGGAGGTTTGGAATAGCTGGTCTGGTGGGGTGGCCTTTCTAGCGGTGGAGCAGCACAAACTGGGCATGCATCCCCACCTTGGCCTTGAGCCTGTCTGGGGAAGGGGCTGCCTACCTTGGCATAGGTGCAGGTGTCAGAGAGGAGCCAGAACGGGCACTTCTGGTCGCAGAGCGGGCACATGATGGTGTCATTGGCTTCACAGATCTCCTTGCTAGAGAGAAAGGCATGGATGCAAGCAAAGGGGAATAACTGGCTCGAAGCCACATGTGTAGCAAAGGCTCGTGGACGGGATGCACATTTGGCATTCCCAACTGCCTTACCTCACCTGGCTGGAGCTGAAGACAGTAATCCCAGCCACAAAGACCACCAGCCCCACCAATGCGGCAACTCCCAGCAGGTAGGTGTACCAGCCCAGCCAGGCAAAGTACAAGGCCACCTTCTCACCAAAATAGCACCTAGAAGGAGAGATGAGATGCGGAAGAGGGGTGGCAATGACTGACAGACCAAGTTGCAATCTGTGCCTACAGAAGAGTGTTAGAAAAGCCGAGCTTAAAAAGATGAGAGGGCTGCAGGGCACAGTGCTTTTCCGACCAGAGCAATTTCCCCTTCTGGGCTCAGCTATCTCCCTGCAGTGCTTTTGTGTCTCGTGGTGCCAGTATTTTGGGCTTTCTGGTGTGGGGAAGAGGTCTGGAGGCATGGGTAAGAAATGGTGGTAACTACTGACTGATGGACCTGCCTCCCCTCCTGTATTCCAAAGGAATTAACTGTCTACCGGCAGTCAAAGGTTGTGATGTGCTTGCTGGCCTTTAAAACAAACAAAAAACCCCAAAGCTCCTTCTCATCCCCCTCCCCCCACCCCAATTTCATACTCGGCCCCTTAAGCCTTCCGTGGTAGCAGCAGGGCATGGCATACTGGTCTTAGCAATGATGCGTTGTCTGACCTTGTGCACCACAGAGGCACAAGGAGCCCCTAGTGCCTCTGCCAGAGTTGTAAACTGCAATAAACATTTAAGGAAGGAGAGCATATCTCTGTTTTAACATTTCATCTCCCCAAGGGAGCCCACTGACAACCTTATGAAGTAGCATGTTCCTTTTGCCCTCCTTCCCCTGACAGTGGAGAGTTAGTTTTCTTGCCCTTTTAAAATTAGAGCTGTGGACTTCCCTGAGTTTGAATGCGGTTATAGGAGCCCCTTGTGCCTTTAATACCCCCAGTTTAGCCTCAGGCTAGATGTGCTGCACGATGCTATGCTGGGTTACCGCCTCACCTGCCTTTTGAATGTGGGAGTGTGTGGTTGAAAATGAAAGGGCTAATTAAAAACCGAGGAGATGTGGGGGTTGTTTCATACTGCAAAATTAGCAGATGGAGCTCTGTGCCACAGGGATCCCCCTTAGGCTAAGAACTTTGCAGGCTTCAGAAGCAGCCAAATACATGTGAGAAGAGCCAGGTTCAAACTAATGATGTAAAAAAAAAACCATGGGAGCCTGGCAAAGGGCTTAAAGCTCAAGGCTTCAGGTGGGACCTCTTGGTTAGAAGGCTGCGCTGTGCCTCTTCTGCCTGTTACCTGATCTTCTCGATTGGCTGTTGGCGACATATACCTCTCCAGCGAGCCCACTTGTGCCTTAGGAATTCCGTTAACTCTTCTTTCTGCAGAGCAGAGAAGTCGGATGCAGGAATATTAGGGCAACCGTAACCTGCAGCCCAGCTTCCAGGCAGCTGTTGGGAGCTTTGTGTGCCCCTTATCCGGAGGGGTCTTGATGCAGCCCCAATCACCCAAGGGTCTCCCCCCCACCCCTGGTCCTGCTTCTCCGCTTCTCCTGGCTTTTCCTCCCAGCACCTGTGAGCTTGGCCTCACCTCGTGCAGGGGAAACGCTGTCTCAAAGACCTTCTTCTTCATCAGGTTGTGCAGCTTCTCTGGTAGCAGAGCAGAACAGAGAGAATTAGTGAGGCGTTGCCCTCACTCTGTGTGATCCCTGCCAGGCAGAATCACCCCAAACCTTTTCTGGAGCCTTTGAGGGAGGCAAAAAAAAAATAAAACAAAAAACCAACCAAACCACAAATGCCTGGGAGAGGCTGAGCTATTCAAAGGGGATCAGCACTAATCCTGGTGGCTGCGATGCTTTGCCGGGCTGCCGCAGGCTGCATGGCGCTGGCTCTGGGCGCCAGCCAGGCAGGCGAGCACTGGAGGATGCTGGAAAGCCAGAGCCCTGTGCTGCCCGGCTCATCCCAAGGTGGCAGGGGCAGATGAGCTCTCCGGGAGGCACAGGAGAGCACTGATGGGCAGCTGCGGTCAGGGGTTTGGGGAGAGTGGGTAGGGGGCTGTTGCTGGTTCCTGCAGTCCAAACCTCCCACCCTCTCGATGCAGCAGCAAATTTACTGGTCTGAGCTGCACCCTGCCTTTCTCCCTGCTCCTGCATCCTGCCCGGGGGTGGCGAGGCAGCTGGGGATGCTCATGCCTGCTGCAGACCCAGGCTGAGCACTGCCCGCTGGCCCCCTTCTCTTACCAAGGTCGGGCGTCACTGTGTTCTGCAGGATGAAGTTCACAATCCGTATCCTGAGCAAAAAGAAACTGTGGTTAAAGGCTGCTCGGGGGATACAGGCTTGTGTCGTGTGGCCCTGGAAAACGGGGGAGGGAAGGGAGGAGGTGCGCACCAAAAACCAGGGAAGGAAGGGGGCAAGAAATGGGAAGCTGGCTGTGGCCAGAAGCTGGCAGCTTGGTAGGTGGAGGTGGCCTGTGGAAAATAAAACCCCTGGCCCGTCTGTGAGCTGAGCTGGAAAATAGATGCAGGTGTGGAGAGAGGGGCATGCAAGATGCTGGGGCCAGGAGCCTGGCTCAGCGCCCACCTGGTGGTTGCTGGTACATCATGATGGACGTCGGGGTTTTGTGGCCTGCTGTTAGAGTTCCTCAGGAGCCACTGGTATTTCCGAAAGATCTGGTTTGGGGCACGGACTCCGTAGAATAGCTTCTTGTCCTCAATTTTCTAGTGGGTGGAAGAGAAGGGCTGTTAGAACAGCGCTGGCAGAGCCAGAGGGGCAAGGAAAGGGGCAGAGCTGCAAGGGCCAGGGGCTGTGAAGCCCTGGGGCTGGGGTCTCCTCTGACTGAGCAAGTGATTTATTTTCTAGCACCGATGTGTTGATCAGCTCAATGGTTCAGGTCTCTCCCAGCCCCTGGGATTCAGGAGCCCAAACCAGGCTTGGATCCTGAGTACCACAAGTTAGCCAGGTGTCTGCTGCCTTGTCCTCCTATAGCCCCTCACCTTGATGGCAAACCCCTTCTTGCTCAGCTCATCCAGGAACTTCTTCCTTTTGATCTCCTTCTCACTGCCCACTTCGTGGATGTCGCTTACCAGGATGAAATCCCACTTCTCTTCATCCTGCCCACAGAAAACACCAGGGAATTAATAGGGCTGGCAAGCAGAGCGCTCTCCTCAGCTCCAGCCTCAGGGGTTTGGACTTTCATCGTGACTGTGTAGAGGGCCCCTGGGAACTGGGAGTAAGCAGGAGAATAGGGATGGGGAAACTGAGGCAGCTGCTGCCTTGACACTGCCCTGCTTCCCTCTCTGAGCTGTGCTGAACTGCCTGGAGTGCAGAGGGAGCAAAGCTTACCCGGGGGGCAAACGGGTCCGTGTCTTCAACAGGAAAATCCCTCCAGGGAGTCAACAGAACTTCATCCTATGGAAGAGAAAACCAGCGAGGGCTTCAGCAGGTTCCCTGGGAGATCCCGTGTCTGGGCACGGAGCAGACCTCTCCCTGCAGATGCTTGGATGGCATTGTGATGCCCCGGACCAGAGCTGGCTGCCGGCGGTGAGCAGCACTGCTTGTGATGCACAGAAACCTGCCCATTGGTGAGGCCTGCCTGGCATGTAGCTGCTCCAGGGTGTATCAGAGCCCATGCAGGTAAAATGGCATTACAACATAAGATCAGATCCACCTGGCACGGTCTTCCTCTCCCAGCAGCCTTGAGGGGATGCCCAGGGAGGAGGGTAAGAGCAGGCTTGTCTGAAAACTTCTGCTATACCCTCCTGGTCTCCAGTCGGGGTCTTCCTGAGCCAAGTACAGCTTTTTGTTTAGGGACCTGCTGCTCCGTGATGTGTGCAGCCCTCTCTTGAACTCAGCGCCCAACATCTACAGCACCTTGGGGCTATGAGGGACCTGGCCAGGAGAAAAAAAACTCCCTCTGCTCTGGACTTCATTCCTTCTTGTTTGGCTTGATGCCCTGACACTTGTACTGGAAGAGTGTCAACACTTGACTGTCTCTCTATGCTACAGTGGTTTTTACAGTCCTTAGTCACCCTTTTCCTCTCTTCCATTGTTCCTATCAGATAGGCACTGCTGGCTTTTCGGTCAGGGTGGGGAAGGTAGTTTTAAATTGCAGCGAAAGGAAAGTGGGGCACTGACAATCAGAGGCTTGCACAACGCTGCAGGCAGCAAGTGGAAGATGAGTCCTTGAAAAACACAACAAACGCCTCAGCCTGCCACCATGGAGCAGCAGGGCAGGTGTGCTGCTGGTGTTTGGCTTCTGCCCTCTCGCCTCCGCTGTGCTCCAAAGGTGAAGGCAGTGCAGGGGTGAATGCACCTGCTCACCTTCACTGATTAAGGCTAATTATGCTCAGACACTCTAGCGGTGCAGCTCTGGAGATGCACAAAGCAAATGAGGTGGCCCTGTGGCAG
Source organism: Falco naumanni (assembly GCF_017639655.2). NCBI lineage: Eukaryota > Metazoa > Chordata > Aves > Falconiformes > Falconidae > Falco > Falco naumanni. The sequence continues at coordinate 20,440,238 of NC_054063.1, read as the reverse complement.
CAGCTTCCCGCTGCAGTTTTGCAGACCCAGGGTACCCCTCCGCTGAAGGATGCTGCAGGGAGCACCCTTGGGTGGCATGGGCCTGGTGGGCACCCAGAACTGGGGCATACCAGCTTCAAACCACTTCGTCCCCATCCTCTGTGCCTGGCTTCCCTGGTGCCTGGTTCTCAGCCTGGTTCTGCTGCCACAATCCCCTCTTAGGCAGGAGTTCAACCAGCCCTTCAATGGACTGCTGAGAGCAGCTGGGCTTCCCAGCCCGGAGAGAGCCGTGAGTTTAATGCAGACATGCTCTGCAGGCCACGTTGTGAACAGGGATAGGGAATGGATCCGTCTTTAAAAGAGCCTTTTGGTTTGGGGTTTTTTTGCAGTTCTTTGCTGTGACTCGTGTTGTGGCCCCACACACAGTTACACTGTTGTTTCTGAGGCACGGTGATGCAGCATGGAAGTGGGAAGGAGCTGCCAGGGGTTGGGGATATTGTCGGTCAGCATTGCCACCAGCGATGTGCGCTGAAACAGCGGCCAGCCAGACGAGTTCATCCAGCTGTAATCTTGGAAGCAGAGCGGTGGTGGTGCAACCATGCCCTGATGTAAGATCTAGATCCCAGGCTTTCACTGAAAAATGAGGCCACGGGAGAGGAGAGTCTGGGATGAGAAAGGGCTGAAATCTCTGCCAAACCCTCTCCCACATGGAGCTCTGGCCCTGGCTTCACCCAAAGCAAAGAGCCGTGAGGAGACTGACCGACAGAAAGCCAAAGTGAGAAGGTTTGAGAAGAGGGATGATTTTCCCCAGAGATGCTGTTGCAATAAGAACCAGAATTTTTCACTGCTATAAGGTACCCCAGTTTAGGTCAAGACACGGAGAGGGGGTTATGGTGCTGTCACCTGCTTTGCCAGCCCTCTAGGCAGGCCTCGGGGTGGGAGGGTTGGGCTTTGGCTTGGGCTGCTCTCCCCAGGGGGGTAAGCACCCAGCTGGGGTGCAGCTCTCAGCGTCCCTGGCAGAGAGCCCCTCTCTGGGCATGGGGGGTGGCGGGGTGGGGAGCAGGAGTCATGTGGGGGCTCTGCCCCGTTGCTGATGTTCTGGTGCTGGCACAGCTGTAGTCCAGCACCACCATTCTGCAGGCTGTGTTGTCTCATCCCTGCCTGGCTGGTTTCTCTCAGCCTGCATGTGCAGTGGCCTCATCCTGCACAGATTGCCTGCTGGGGGCTGCCAGCCTTCCAGCTCTACCAGGGATCCCTGCAGTGTTGGAGGGGGGACCACTCTTTGGGGACAGGGAGGGCTTCAAGGTGTTCCTAAACACCACTGGGGCCAGCACTTTGATGCAGCTGTCCTGCTGGCATCGACCCCTGTGGAGCTCAGGATGACCTGCTGGCATCACAGCTCGTTCCCAGGAGGCTCCCAGCAGTGAGTCTGTGGGCACCATCCCCTGCTCGGTAGCCAATGAGCCCTGACCAGCACGTCAGCTTTCTGAGGAAGAAGCTGATGGGATTACCAAGGTGAAGCCTGACCCCAGATCCCTGATGGTGCCACCAGCCCCTGTCTGTGCCTCAGGGCCTTGCCCACAGGAAGGGTGCTGGGGCTGAGCCTGCAGAGCTTCAGCAGAGCATCCTTCCTCCACCAGCATGCCCAGCTGTAACATCACTCATCCCTCAGCCCTGATGCAGCCAGATCCTGCCCCTGCTTCTCCATGCTCCTGAAATAGAAAGCGCTGATTTTAATCCCAGGAGGGACTTGTTGCTTTCTGATTTTTCCAGTCAAGCCCTAAGAACCGGTGGGGATGCTCCTCAGGCTGCCCGTGTATGGCGCTCTAAGCAATAAGGATGTGGTGGTGGCAGGGTCTGGCTTTTCTCTGTGTTCCCATAGCAATGCGATTTACCACCGGGACCTGCCCTGCAGGCGCTGCGAGCACCTCAGTGTAGGACTGAAAAATGGAGAGGAATTTGTGTATTATTTGCAGATTAGCACAGGCAATTCCCATCACCCACCTCCAGAGCCGTAACAGATAAAAATTGCATTCAGCTGCAGAGGGGAATTTGCAAACCTGTGATGGCAGATGGGTGGTGTTTCAGCAGGTTTAATCCATGACAGTGGATGCTGGCATCTTGTGAGGCAAGGGTTGCTGTGAGCCTGGGCTGCTCAGGCTGTTGTGCAGGAGCCCAGCCTGCTTTTGGGGCTAGATGTGGCTTGTACATGGGGACGTGCTGCAGGAGGCAGGGACTTGGGATCACCAGTACTCCTACACCTTTTTTTTTGGTTTGGTTTGGTTTGATCCAGGGGACTAGCGACACTGCCTGCCTGATTCTGGTTGCTTTGCTCTGGAGCACAAGGCAGCTGGATCGCCCCACGTGCAGGCAAGGCCACCTCAGCTCTGGAGCGGTTGTAAAAACCCTGGACTCTACTCCCTGCTATCAGGAGTGAAATGGGCACCATCCTGCTCTCCTGCCCCGCGGTTGGAGCAGAGTTTGGAAGCGCACCGTGCAAAGGTGTAGGAGAAATAACCGGCACAATGAGAAGCAGGAATTTCAATGTTAAAAAGGGTCTGCGTGCTCTGGAGCGTGCCTGCTCTCTTTCCAGCTGTTACCAGTGGGTCCTTGTCGCAGGCCAGGTAACCCACTGCCCTGTGCGAGGTTACTGGATCCTTCAGAGACATGGGAATGGGCACCCATGGGTTGGGGGTGTAGCCACCTCTGTGAGTAACTCAGGCAGAGGACCCCGACAAGATCCAGCATCCTTGTTTGCTTTTCTAATTGTGGATCTGTGAGGGTTTGGGTGGTTCCCATCACCTACACAAGATGAGCAAATTGCTCTTATCTTGGGGATGTTTCATATGAGCACTTCCCTTGGAGCAATTCCACCTTACATCAGTTTCCTAAGAAATGTGACAACCTTTAATTGGCCAGGCAGCTAGCACACCTCTACATTCACTAGCTGCCCCAATCTGAGAGAGTTTGCCTGTCTTTTTGAGTAAAAGAAAACGCATCTTTTCTTTCAAGCTAGAGAAAGAAAACTTCACGGCTCCCCCTCTCCCTTTGCTTTATTTCAGGTGCTCCTGAAACATCTGGGCTGTCACCTCCACTGCTACACACAGTGCCTTTTCCTGGGTTTATATAAGCTCCAGATCTGGCCTCAGTCCAAACCATCCTTCTCTGATCTGTCGCCGGTACTGAGATCCGGGGCTGTGCATGACCCTGCTGCATCCTGGGGGGCTCAGCCCTGCCCTGCGCCCCGGTGGTAGGGGGCCGTGGAGCCAGCAGCACCCACTGCCTTCCCCGCCGCATGTGTGCGGTAGGAATGGGTTTGCTTGCTGGAAAGAGGAATGGGAACCCTGTAGTCCTTTCAGAGTACTTTAAAGGCTGAAAGCACAGGAATGGCAGAGGTCAGAGCTTAGCGCGCCCCGTGTTTCCAAGCCACAGGTGGCTCAGAGGTGCCGGAGAACAACCCCATGGAAATGGCCGAGCAGTTCCTGTTTCTTACCTGCATGGTGAAGTGGAGAGCCTTTCTCTTCCCCTGTCTTTCCTTTTGCTCCTCCGGGCAGATCCCTGGGAGCTGCCTGTGGGGCAGGTGGTGAGGCTGCAGCCACAGGCAGGGAGAGCTGCAGAGCCCCTGGGGTTTCTCTCGGTGCGGTTTCCTTCCCCAGCTGCTTCGCCTGAGGTCTCATGTGAACCGAGCAGTGACTCGACTTCCGTGTGGGACTCTCACCTGCCTCAGCAGGGAGCTGCCTCTGCCTGGCAGTGGGCAGATATCAAGGAGGAGACGAGAAAGTTGCCCTTCACCTTCACTCAAAGGAGTGGCAAGCCCAGTACCGCCCCGCGGAGCAGGCAGGGAACCCTTGTGAGTTCCTCTTGCTCCAGCTCCAGTGCTCCGCCACCCCAGCCTTCCTCCGCCACCCTCGGCACCCGCTGTTTGCTGTGGACATCCCCAGAGAGGCGTCACAGATGGGACAGAAGGAGGAAGGAGCAGAAGTTCCAGAAAGTGTTAAACTATTTCTTACAAGGCAGGGGAAAACCCACTAAACCTAAAAAGCGAAAGCAAAGCTGAGCCGTGTGTAACCTGCCTGATTCTCCAGACGAAGTCTGGGTCCCGCAGGAGAGATTGGCTGTGGGAGGCAGAGCCTGGGAGCAGCACAGGTTTTGAGAGGGGATGGGATGGGGCCAGGGCATTTGTTAAAAGCCAGGACGAGGAAAAGAGGCAAAGCATGAGCTTCCAGATAAGTAAGGAGACTGACTGCTCCACAGATTTTCCACTTGCATGCAGACCTCTTCCTCCCTGCCTTGGGCAGTGGCCTGGTTTGCCCTCCACCACTTTGGTTTCCCTATGTGGCCTTCAGAAACCTTTCTGTGAACCTCAGAGAAAATCTGCTTCCTGGAGGAGTGAACAGAGATCGAGAAAGCCTTTCTTTATGCTTCACTAGCTGGCAAAACCAGCACTGGAAGTCATGTGTTTCTTTTCCCTGTGTGTAATAGTGCTGTTGCATGAGGGGCATCAGGGTTTGGTGTCAGCGATTATGGGAACATGGGTAAGTATTTTACAGTCCTTCAGAACAAGTATCCCCTCCCTCCTGGCTGAAGAGGAGAGCATCAGAGTGAGCTCTGAATGTTCCTCCAAACCACAGAGCTCTCCTGCCTCCCTGGTCCTTAAAATCTTATCACTTCTAAGTAACTGTGATTCACTAGAGCACAACTGCTTCAGCCTCTGCTTTCCTGATGGCATTTCTGTCGGGATGCTGGGCTGTGGCCCACTGGAAATTGTAACTGAATCACTGAGTGCTTTCTTTGTTCGTAAAGGCTCGATCCATCTGGAGCTATGGTTTGCAGCAGGGTATAACTCTTTTTACAAAAAGAATGAGTGAAAAGGTTATTACATGTAAGCCAGGTCTGACAGGTCTCCTTATATCTGTTTTCTGGATATTTTTTTGTTGTTGTTGCTTTAGTTTCCAAGCTAGGAAGAGCTGCCTTTCCTGGGTATAGCAGAAGGGCCAGTAACCGGTCTGGATTCCCTGGTGCTCTCCAACAGCATTGCTGTGAGTCGCTCTTAAATAGAGTCAGTCCTGCAGGCAATCCAGCTGCGTCCTGGCAGGAAAGGCAGCAGCATTTCCAGACCGTTGTTCCCAGTCAAGCCAACATCACTCTGCGGCTTTGCCGAGTGCCTTGAACAGACTCCGAACCAGATCTGCAAATTTTTAAATAGAGGGGAAAAAAAAGAAAAGAAAAAGAATTTGTCTTCCAGATTTCCTCTGTGTGTGCAATTAGAGCAGAGCAGGGCAGGGAGCAGGCAGACCTTTGGCCTCCCAGGGGCCGCTTGCAGGGCTGGCCAGGAGGGAAGGACCAAAGACCTGTGCGGTGTGAGCACCGCTGGGTTAAATGGAAACGGGGTTACATGTAGGTGGGATGCCCAGGTCACTCCACCGTCTGTTGTGTCCTTCTGCAAACTTTGCCGAGGAGGACTGGGAGGACTTTGCTCTCCAAACAGTCCAGCTAATGGGATGTGGGCATCCAGCAGCAGTCCCAAGTCCCTGTGGGCTTTACTAGCCAGTGGGGAAGGTGATTCTGTGCCTGCAGGTTGACTTTTTCCAAGGTATCTGACCCCTGCAGCATCTCTCGTGGCACTCCAAGGAGACAGTGAACTTTTTCCTCTGTTTAGGAGGAATCTGGCTTTGCCTAGGCAAGATTTATAAAGCTCCCTTTGCAGGAAGGCAGGCGACTAGATTGATAGTGTTCCTCTTTCAGCACTTTCCTTCCCAGCCAACCCTCCTGGAGTGCACCGTCTCGGCATTTATTGCTCTTGGGGGACTGGTGCTGAGGGTGGCAGCATGAAAAACTAGAATTGGGGAGGAAGATGATGTACCTTCCAGTCTATTGGTGAAAAATCTGCCTGAGACATGAAGTGCTGTGGAGCTCTGGTTCATATGTGTGCCAAGGTATTGCAACCACACAAACCTTTTGTAAGCAGCTAGAATTATTTAAGATATTATCACACTCCCCTGCTGCCTCCATTGCTGCTGGGCCAGTCATATGTTCCCATCCTAATCCGCCATCGCACCAGCCACTCCGGGCAGTGGCTTGGCCCGCACTGGGCGAGCTGGCATTGAAACTCCCTGGGAGCACTCTTTGACCTGTTAATCCTGGTTGGATGTGGAGATGGTAATTTCCACTTGGGAAGTGGTAATGAACCACTGAAGGCTTTCACATATGAAACCACTTCAGCTAGATGGAGGATGCCTGTCTGTGCTCTACCTGACAACAGTGCTTGCTATGACAGGGGGCTCCTCTTCTGAGTGCAAAGGCTATCCTGCATGCAAGCATCCTTAATTTAGGATGGTGCTAAAATATTTATTTGCTCTTCTCAGTTCCCAGTGTCTTGGATTTTTTTTTTCCCTAGGAGAAGAGTTTAAAGGGTATTGCCTTCCTGTATATCTGGCTAGAAGGACACGAAAGAAGAAAGATCCTTCAGAAGAGGTTGTTTAGAAGTTTTTAAGCCTCAAACCACAACTTCCTGGTTAGCGGGGTTGTTTCCCTGAACCACCTTTATGTCACTTGTGATCAGATTTGAAGCAGAGGTTCTTCATCTTGCCCAGGTACATTATTGATCGAGAGCCCAGCACTGGAGGTATCCTTAGCTACAAGAAGAACTACAAGCTACTACAAGAAACTGCAATTTGGTTTGTGTAATGAGTGGCACAAAATGGGTGGGGAAAATAAAAAAAGGGAAATTTGGGACTTCCCCCCCCCCCCCCCTTTATTTTGAAGACATCAGTGAAAAGCAGATATAGAGGTGTCTGGAAAAAAACTGCTAAATGAAATGGGCTGGAGAAAATTAATGTAATGCTTGAATCTCCTACCTGCTTTTGGAAAAGGAGAGGGAGGACAAACTTCAGACAGAAGCCAGTGATGCTGAAGCAGCGGACGAAGCCTTACTGGCACTTGTTGAGCCTGCTGGGGTTCAGGACTGATGGCAGTGTGCTCCTCAGGGTGCTTCAGGGCACCTGCTGGCAGGTCGGGCGGCCACTGAACCGCAGAGTCCCTGCTCCCGGCCCAGCTGGCTGCTGCCATCGTGTGAGCAGCTCGTTTATTTGCACTCACGTGTGTCATTTCTTCCTCGGTTTCATTTCTCTGCTCTTTCCTCCATACAGCATCCTCTGGTGCTTTCTGCGTTGTTGGGATGCCCAGAAAGAAATTTCTCCCTGCGTGCAAGCCGGGAGAAGCGTGTTGTGTTTGGATTTCTTCTGCTTGAAGAGCCTGACCTCGTGTTGATCTCAAAGAATAATTTGGAAAGCTCTGCCACAGGTAAGAGAGCCCACGAGGTGGTGGCGAGAAACTGTGAGGATGCAGGAGCACACGACACCCTGTGCTTGCACTCGTCTCCCCAGACCCAGCCCAGCGTGCACCTGAAGAAGCGAGCCGGTGGCTGCCCCCTGGCCAGACCCACTGTGGGGAGGCTACAAACCTGTGCCAGCAAAAGCCACCTCTGCAAACAGGAAAGTGCTTCATTGCACAGCGAAGTGGGAGCTGGGACAGCCACCGCATCGGGGCTGGGGCTAACTGGAAAGCAGGTCTGGGGTACTTTTCAAGTACAACAAGCTGGCAAAGAGCACTTGTCCCCGAGTAATTCAAGTGAGTTCGTATAGAATTAAGCTGGTTTCTTTACTTATCATTCGTTGGTTACTTTTGCCAAAAGATACAGAATTTTAGCATCAAATATTGCTACAATGCTCCTACAGTTTGCAAATGCAAAGTTTGTATTCTTGGCTCGTAGCACTGTCCCGTCACAGTGGAAAGGGCTGTTTTCTTTATTCATTTTTTTTCTACTCGCCTTCATATTTTCTTGGAAAACCAGCGTTCTTCTCTGCTTTTATTTTTCCCTCTGACAAAGCAAATGCCTGCCACCTCAAGGCCCATTCACCAAAGATCTCGTGGGAGCTCTCACCAGTGGTGGGGATGCTTCCTCCTGGGCGGCAGTGGAGCAGTCACTTTTTGCTCTTTTCAGTTCCCAGTGTCTTGGATTTTCTCCCCCCCAGGAGAAAAGTTTAAAGGGTATTGCCTTCCTGTGCATCTAGCTAGAAGGATGTCAGTCAACACACCTAAATTCCTGATGCGTTTGCAATGAGCTGTGCTTCCCTTCTTCCACCCTGAGGTGTTATCAAAGCACTACTTGGATGTCCAGCTTGGGCTTCGACTTCAGAAGTTAGAAGGGACAGATTCAAGGGATCCAGAAAAAATGCTGGAAGTAGCATGGACTGTTTTTAATAATTGAGAAAAAGAAAAGGAGACATGACAGATTAGAAGAGAAAATTTGAGAGAAGGAAGGTTAATTGGGTTAATTGCCGCCCTGACAAGGGCTCCGAGGGGAATTGCTAGAGGAAGAGGGTACTGGGGGAAGGGAAGGAGCCGGGGAAAGGGCAGGTTACCTCCTGTCATACAACCCCGTTCAGCAGAGGACCAATGTGCAACCTGTAAGGAAAAGGGACACTGGAAGAGGGAATGCTCTCAGGCCAGGAACTTGGATCCTGCTTTGCAATCCACAAAGTTGATAACATTAGATGATGAGTCCTGAAGGGAACTGGGGGAGTCATTCCCAGGTGAACCCCTGGTTACATTAAGGCTGAGGAATGATGGAATAGAATTTTTGGTAGACACAGGAGCTACCTACTCTGTACTCAACACTTGTAAAGGAGGTTTTAGACAAGAAACTGTAAATGTTGTTGGTGCCACAGGGAAAAGCAAGCATTGACCCTTGCTGTAACCTTTAAAATTTAAATTAGTAAAGCAATGGGTAACTCAACAATTTTTATATATGCCTGAATGCCTGATGCCTTTGATGGGAAGAGATTTATTGAGTAAGCTGGATGCACAGGTAGTCTTTATTAACAGAGAAGTGCAATAGCTAATACCTGAATCAAAAGCTGTGGAGGGAAAGATTTTTGTTACAGAATACACACCGATCAAAGGAAGAAACCCCTGAAGAAGGAGAAGGGGCAGTAACCCCTTTGGTATGGGCTAGTGGGATCCCAGGTTGATCCAAGTTGGCTGAGCCAGTAAGAATTGTTTTAAAGTCCAAAGCCAAACCGGTAAGACAAAACCAGCATCCTTTTAAGTGGGAGGATAGGAAGGGATTGGAAGAGTTAATAGTGAAATTTTAAAATTATGGATTATTAGTAGAATGCAAATTGGAATGTAACACTCCAATATTGCCAGTAAAGAAACCAAATGGGGAGTATAGATTAGTTCAGGATTAAAGAGCCATAAATCAGATTGTCCAAGATGTTCATCCAGCAGTAGCTAATCCATATACCTTGTGATGTCCTTAAAGGAAAAACCTAAGTGGTTTAAGGTGCTTGATCTTAAGGATGCTTTCTTCTGCATACCTCTAGGCAAAAGTAGCCAGGTGATATTTGCCTTTGAATGGGAAAACCTCACCACTGGCCACAGAACTCACTTGGACAGTATTGCCACAAGGGTTTAAAAACACTCCACCAGTATTTGGCAATCAGCTGGTAAAGGAATTGGAATTGTGGAAGAAAAGCAAATGCAGAAGCAATAGTATTACAGTATGTGGATGATACTTTATTGACTGCTGAAACTCAAGAAGAATGCTTGCAGGTGACCATAAGCTTGTTGAATTTCTTAGGACAAGGAGGATACTGCATATGAAAGGGCAAAGCCCGAACAGGAGAAGAAACTGTGCTTTGTCTAGGATCTGAGATTTCCCAAGGACAATGAAACTGGGAACCAACAGGAAAGCAGCAATCTGCCAAAGCCCAGAACCGAGAACTGTGCGGGAGCTGAGATCATTCCTGGGCATGGTTGGGTGGTGCAGACTGTGGATCCTCAGCTATGGACTGTTGGTAAAACCCCTTTATGAAACTCTGAAGAGGTCAAAAGAGACCATTTACCCTGGCCCCCCGCATGCCGAGCAACCTTCAAGAGCTTAAAAGCGGCTCTGATGTCGGCATCTGCATCAGGACTGTCTGGTTTGTCTAAGCCTTTTGAGTTATTTGTATATGAACGACTATACCTGGCCTTGGGGATGCTGACTCAAAGATTTGGAACATGGAGAAGAGCTGTGGGATGTTTCTCCAGACAGCTGGGCAATGTGAGTAAAGGATGGCCATAATGTTTGTGTGCTGTGGCCACAACTGTTCTCTTAATTCAAGAATAAATGTTCCATTTGTTTAAAAAATAATCCCATGAACAGGAAAAGACCACCTCCAGTGACCACTAAGCAGGGAAATTCACCATCCTGCTCTCCTGCCCCGCGGTTGGAGCAGAGTTTGGAAGTGCACCGTGCAAAGGTGTAGGAGAAATAACTGGCACAATGAGAAGCAGGAATTTCAATGTTAAAAAGGGTCTGCGTGCTCTGGAGCGTGCCTGCTCTCTTTCCAGCTGTTACCAGTGGGTCCTTGTCGCAGGCCAGGTAACCCACTGCCCTGTGCGAGGTTACTGGATCCTTCAGAGACATGGGAATGGGCACCCATGGGTTGGGGGTGTAGCCACCTCTGTGAGTAACTCAGGCGAATCAGCATGTAAAACTCGAGGGTTCATATAAGAACAATTTAATAGGCAAAGCAGAAGCTGTGCACGCAAGCAAAGCAAAACAAGGAATTCATTTGCTACTTCCCATCGGCTGGCAGGTGTTCGGCCGTCCCCAGGGAAGCAGAGCTCCAGGACAGAGGGGGCTGCGGCCCGCCCCGAAGGGGCCGGGATGGAGGGCCCTGAGCAGGGGCAGGGGGCCCTGAGGGAGCCCGTGGGGAGGGGGCCGGGGTGGAGGGCCCTGAGCAGGGGCAGGGGGCCCTGAGGGAGCCCGTGGGGAGGGATCCGGGGTGGAGGGCCCTGAGCAGGGGCAGGGGGCCCTGAGGGAGCCCGTGGGGAGGGGGCCGCGGCCCCGCCGTGAGAGAGCCCCGACCGGCGGCGGAGGCCGCGCGGTTGCTACGGCAACGCCAGACGCTCTGCGCTTGCGCCGGGCGCGCGGGGCGGGGCGCGCTCTACGCCTACGTGGGGTCGCGCCGGGGTCGTGCCCCGCCCCTCACCCCCGCGAGCCCGGCGGCGCGAGCGTGGGGCCGCCCCCGCCGCTTTCCGCGCGCGGCCGTTAGGCGGGCGGCGCCGCCATGAGGCGCGGCGAGCGGCGGGGCCCCGGCGGGGCCATGGGCAAGGCCGCCCTGGAGGAGCAGCCGCCGCAGCACAACGGCGGCGCCCCCGCCGCACTTGCAGAGGGGCCCCCGCCGCCCTGCGCCGAGAGGGACAGCCCCGGCCTGCGCCGCAGCACCGAGTCCGAGGTCTACGACGACGGCACCAACACCTTCTTCTGGTGAGAGCCTATCCCCCCCCGCCGCCGAGCCGCTTCCCCCGCCAGCAGACCTCGGCGCCGGGCCCTGCCTCCCGGCGGTGGCCGATCAGCGCGGAGCTGCGCGGGGAGCAGGTTCCCGGGCTGGACGCTCGGCGGGGAAACGGGCCCAGCCCGTGAGCTGCAGTTGCCGTGTCTCTTGCTGTGCTTCAGCAGGTACCGGTGCTAATATCGAGAAACTGTGGGCTGTGGTGAAGATGTTATTCCTGGTGGTGTGGTGCTATTGATTGTTGTCTCCTGGCAGTTAGCGGTGATTTAGGACTGGCTCTTGGCAGTGCCGCCTCCTTCCTCAGCCCCGGCCCTAACGCCTCCAGCGAGCCGCCCCTTGCAGCTCAGCCTGGCAGACTTTTGTGCTGGAGTCCACCTGTTATATCAGCATTGTTTGTATGAACTCCACCACTGAGGGAAGAACCCCCTCCCTCAGCCTCCAAAGAGGTCTTTTCTGTCCGTGCTCTTTCCCGTAATCCTGGGTAGAAAGCTGAAGTTACTAAGCCAATGTTCTGTTGGTCAGGCATTTCTTACAGTTTTGTGGTATGCTCAGTCCAGAAAATTGGTGCAGAAAACCATGTCAGTGTTAGGCCAGTGGGACAGATCAGTTTTTTGTTAAATTCAGTCCTCACAAGAAGAGATGTGTTTGTACCTAGAAAAGTGCTTCTAAATCTCATCTTTGCTGGAGTTGTTCCAGAATCCGCTTCAGCACACGTGTGCGTACATGCATCGTTTTTCTGTGCATGTTAAAAGCACATCCTTTTGATTAAGGAAAGCAAGCTGACATTGAAGTCCCTTGTTTGGAATATGGGCTGAGTGATATGCTTTGGCTCGAGTTTGACATTAAGGAGTAGAAGGGGGAGGGTGCTTGGCTCTCACCCTGCCAATCTGGGCAGTAGTGGAGCGGAGGGTGTTGATCTTGATGAAGCTGCTGATTCTAGGTGACATTTCTGCTGGTACAAACTGCAAAGAAACACTTAGATGCTGCTGGATCGCAGAGTGGTCTCTGCAGAAGCCTGACATATGCAAGTGTAGCGGAGGGACATCATTGTCTTAAGGGCAAGAGGACCTTTCTTGGAGAGCACGTTAGTGTTGCCACATGTAGGCTGAGTGAGCAGTTGAATAGCTGGATCCTGCCGAGGTTTGCGGAGTAGTGCCGTCTTATAAATGGAAAATGGGTAAAACTGTTATTTTCTTACTGTCTTAGTTAAGGTGGCGCTTGCCAGGTGTTCTGTGGTGCCTTAAAACCACCTGATGCTGTTTTTACTGTATAATTTCACCTTGTTGCACCTTTTTCCTGTCCAGCATGCAGTCTACCACTTGTACAGAATTGTCATCCTAAAATAAAGGCTATAACTGCAGTTAATTAGCCCACATGAATTGTTCTTTTGGAAGTCTGAACGTGCTGCAGTTCTTTAAGGAGCGTCCCCTTTGTCAGCTAGTCCCCTCTATGAGGGCAGTGCACATAAGTATGTTGTTGAATTGTTCCTTATCTATTTATTTTATATTATTGTCCCTAGTAGTGTACGTCGCTTGTGCTGGCAGCCAGGAGTTTAAATGCTTGTAAGAGTTTCAAGGGTTTTTTCTACTGTTCCTTTTGACCTGTGCATGACAGCGTTGAGTGCTTTAGCGTATCCTTTGGTAATGACTCAGTTCTTACAGTGGCTGAGAATAAAGATTATACAGAGGAACAGTTTTCTTCCTGTGACCCTTGGTACTCTTCTTGTGCTGTTATGGAGGTGGTTACAGAAAATGGAAATTTAAGGGAGTAGGTGCCCTCTGTCTTTGCCACTTTGTGTGGAAAAGTATGGAAAGTACCATTTCTCTTTGCGGTTCAAAAGCTGGGGATAAGGTTACCCACATGACCTGCTCGGTTTAGAAAAATTCAAGAATTTGGGACTTGTAGACACAGTCAAAAATCATTCTAGAAGTAGTTCAGTTTGCAAAGGTAATTTTATGGCTATAAATGCAATCCTTTGGAAAAGTGGTACTTTCTAGCTCTCTGCCTGCTCCTTTACAATCTTTTTAAAACTTTGAAAAGCAAGCTACATGCTGTGTAATACTTAATTTCTTATTCAATCTTAACTTGCAACTGGAAAATACTATATTTTAATTACATTGTGGAAACCTGCTCAGTCAGTATACCTTGACAGCTCTTTTTGTCATTGGGAAATGTCAAGCTTGGTGATCTCTGTATCTTTTATCCCTGAACTAATTTCAGAACATCTATTCCTACCTAGCAGAGAGCTGGAAATACCAGGCCTGTCTAGCAAGCTGCTGTTCTAGGCAAACATGTTCACTGTTGTTTCCAGTACCTTTGATTGTTTCTTGCCTGTCTGCTTACAGAATTGGCTTTCTGAATGCAAACAAAGAACCTCTTTGTGACTGAGATTTTGACTTCTATTTTTTGTACTGTGTGAAGCACAGTAGAGCTGATATTTTTACTGAGCTAGCATGGAAAAACCACCGGTTGTGTGTTTTTGTTTAAATATCCCCACACAGAGCTTTCCCCAACATCTCTGTGGCTTTGTTTCTGTAACCTGTAAATGAGTGAGTGCTGATGTGTCTTACAGGTTTTTGCTACTGGGACTTTGTTCTGTATGGGTAAGGGTGAATCCAGTAGAAGCTGGTTTTTGTTACCTGTGTGCTATAACCGTGACAGATGCCTAAAGATACTTGAAGCTGGAAAAACAAGACGTGTGTGTCCTGTGGGGGAGCAAAAAAGCATGGTGAAATAGTAAATTGATTTACCTCCACGAAACAAAATAAATAAATTATAAAAGTGGATATGTGCAGCAGCTTTTTTGAAGAGAAGAGGAAAGGTTCCTCCTGCTCCAAGGAGCCAGTGAAAGGCAGCAGAAGATGATGTAGTGTTGAGTGTTTTCATACCAGTCTGGCCTTGGATTGCCAGTTTGGGATCACCTAGTTAGCTGTTGTGTATTATTTTCTCCTTAAACTTTTGTGTTATCCCTGACTTCTATCTATGTTTCATAACTTGTATTTAACCAAAGCATGTCTTCCAGGATGGCATCCAGTCTTGATTTGAAGATGTTGGGAGGTGCCAGATATGTCTTGGCCACCACATTACATTGTGACTGTATGGGTTAATTGCTTTTACTAAGCTTTACTTTAATATGAATTTAATTAACTTTAATTACAATTTAATATGAATTTAATTAGCTTTAATTAAATAACCAACTCTGTTGGTTATTGATGTGTTTTTGTCTCTCACATTAAATAATTCTATATTGCCATCGTGTATATGATGTTAGTTACTTAGGTCATAGTGTGGCAGTAGAGATCTATGGAGCTCAGGAAGTAAAAAAAGAAAAAAACAAAAAGCATGAAAGAGGGAATTGCTCAGTAGAAGAGTCTATGGGCTAGTACAGCTTTTGTAGGAATTATTTCAGCCTGTTTGGTGCAAAAAGCTTAGAAATTGCAGCTAAGGAAAAAGTCGCATGTAGATGCCTCTGCCTGGATGTTTCTTTGGTTTTCTTTGGTATTGTGAGAAATCTTTCCTGATGGCCCACCCAGGGACATTTCTCTGGAAGTGAGGATACGATATGTGTGTGCAAGCCAGCCATTTTTGGAAATACAGAACTGCTATTCAAACCAAGGTATTAATTAGATGTTCCTTGCACATTGTTCTTATCTCTAAAAAACTAAATTTACAGCAGCATGAGATTTTCTAAAAGGCTGTCCGGAGGAACAGATGATGATACATTGAGAGCGAGATTAGGGCAATAGAAGATCTGCAAATTGGCGGGAGCTTTTTTCTGCATCCTTTCGTGCGGGTTGGCAGCAGCACCTCCAAGACAACATTCCTCAAGCTTGTTGGAAACTGAATATTTGCTGGATTCTTTTTTTTTCATGTTATAAAAGCTTGCTGCTTTAAAGCAGGCCGTGGTGAGGTGCTGTATTTGCTGATCCATTCGTCTGATTCTTCACCTGGTCAGAAATGACCAAGTTCAAGCACGTTGCTTAACTTGAGCAGAGAAGTCTTGCATCAGGCTACTGATGTGTCAGCCAGCTTGTGCCTTTTTAGTGTTTGGGTTTGCCCTGGCAGTGTCCGGTTGCTAGAACATCCAGGAGGCAGTTGTGCAATCCGACTAAGCCATGTTTGTCAGCTGGGTGTATTAACTCTTGTCACAGATGAGCGTAGCTGTCTCCTGAGAATTGTATTATTAGAGTGTCATAACTATTTCCTGAAAGGAAGGCATTACATCGTTCCTTCAGTGTGGAAGAAATACCTTTTTATGCAGAGACCTTGTGAGAGTTCAGTGTCCCACCCTGGGGCTTTAGGCCTAGTGTTATTTCTCTGTATTGGTCTGTTTTGTTTAAACATGCTCCAGAAGTTCTAAGGAGCATGGGGGGAAACCTGGTGGGAGTCAGCCTGGGATTCCCAGGGGCACTTTTCAGGAGGGAGCACAAAGGCAGCCCCCCCTCCGCCCCCAGCAGTGCGAGTAAGTGTTCGCTATCTGATGAAATCAGATCGTGCCAGGAGCACGCAGGGTTAATGGCACCCTGGGGAAATTACTTTCTGAGCAATGGTGTGTCCTGTGCACAGGAGGAGTTTTGTGAGTGTGCTCTGGGATGGTGGGAGCCCCTACAGAGGCCTGCTTCCATGCTGGTGTTCAGCTCTGGGCCCATCAGAGTGCTGTCATGACCAGAGTTCTACAGCAGTTTACAAAACAAATAGTCAGCCTGAAAAATTAGCTCTGTACTTTATGTAGTTAAGTCTGGCACGAAGGCACCTGCCTACCATTCCTGTTTATTCCCATTTTTTCACAGGACCTGCTTAAAGTGTGTTATCTGTAACACAAAGTCACACTGTCCTGTTTCAAACTAAAACACGAAACAAAGTTTTCAATAGGTTTAAACATGTAAAAATACGTAATATTTAAAAGAGATTATTTTGGGAACTTTGAATAACTTGTGGCTCTGTAGAGCTGATGAATGGAAACTTTCTTTTCTCTCCTCATTCAAAGGAAAATGACTAATTTGCTGAAGCTTTGCTTTTTAATCCATTGTTGGGGTTTCTCTGGAGGTATGTGTTACTGTACTTTGCTTACTGAGTGATGGTTTTATGAGAGGCACCAACTTGTGGGAAGGAAAATGAATGTTACTATTTTGGAGTGTCACAAGTACATACAGAAATTTAATCAGCGTTGTGTACCTTTATAGATGTGCTGAAGACTTGTAGCTAGTCTAAGAATAGGTACTTTTTTATTATCTCTGGGAGTTTAAACAGATTTTAAAACACAGCCTACAGCTTAAAACCAACAGCCATGTTTCTGTTGCATTAGTGATGTACATGCTTTGAGGTTTCTGACAGTGTCACATGCAAAGTACATACTGGGGTTTGGTTGTCACTGATTATTTTTTCGTGATCTAGGTGGATGAGAAAGAGCTCAAGTCACAAACTGGCCTGAAACGGGTTTTTTTGAAGTTGAGGCCTGACCGCTTGCTTTGACCATGCGCAACATGAATGTCCTGGTTTCAAGACCCTAATTCTGGATGCGTTATCAAGATTATGACCAAGGTTGAATTTTTGTTGAAGGTTTCAAAAACCTCTCTCTGTATCCAGATAGGATTCTTTCCCTGTTAATTACAATTTTGATTTTGCATGTCAAAATCTTGGTCAGTTTTAAATTGTTATTAACTTTAATTGTACTTTCCTGTATCTTATTCTTCACGGCAACTTGAGCACTATCCTGCTGTTGAAGCAGTAGATTTGTTGTACTGTCTGTTTGTCATATTTTCTTAGAATTCCCAGCGTGTGTCAGATGATGTGTTGGTATATGAAGGGTAGAGAGCTTTAACATTAGTTCATCTTTTAAAATCTCTTTCAGAAATGCTTTTATGACTTTACTGTTATTGGAATGAAGAAAAAAAATATTTATTTGTGGAAAAGTTGATGGTAGGCTAAGATGGGACTAGTTGTTTTTGTTGACAGGTTCTTTCTCAAGCAGTAGATATTAATGTAACTTTTTAAACCAAAGATGCAAACTATACTGGCTGTTCTTTGGAATTTTATTTCACTTACAGAAATGACAAAAAGATAAATACTTGGTATGGTATTGTCAGCGATAGTTATTGTTTATATTGTAGTTATTGCATCATTTATGACAAGCAGAAGCACTAATGCAAAGCAGTGGATAATAAGGGTGCGGTCCCATTCACTTAAGCTCATTTTAGTTTGTGCTGGAGATGAAATGAGGCCATGGACTGCCCGCTCTGCGGGGCATGACTCCCTCCATCCTGCCCCAGCAGCCTATCTCTCCGAATCTCGCCCAAAAAGAGATTCTTAAAAATTTCCTTAGGTCTTTTTTGTCATACACTTTATTTGGGAAATAAAAGCTCTGACAGTAATTTCCTTGAAAAACCTACAGTTTCTGAATGTGACAGACGACTGAATTGCTGTGAAAAAGAGAAGTTAGAATCGAACTTAATTGCATTCTGTGGAAAGGCCCCACTCTTGTGAGAGCTGCAGCGATGGGTGCTGCCTGCGGGACTGCCTAATTGATCTCGCCTGGTGTTTAACTGAGTTAGCAGGGCAGGTATTTTTGTAAAAACAAGACTGGAATTATTTCATTTAAATGCCCTGGTGTTGAAATGGGGAAAGAGCTAGATGTAAGATATAAAAAGACAGAAAAATGCTAGTGCAGAAAAATGGAATGTTCCAGCTTTTTAGTAGTTTGAGGTTTGTCGTGAATTCTCTTTTGACTTTCCTGCCCTTATATATTTTTATATCCATATACTTCAGGCACTGCTTTCTCAGATGTTTTGACATAACCCCTCCTAGAGCTGGCTGCAGTCTGTACCTGTGTTGCTGCTGGTGTATTGCCCAAAATCCTGTATAATTCCAAGGGGAAGATACCTGCTCTGCTTAGCTTAGCTCTTTTCAGGCTGCACGGACTCCAGGCTAGAACATAAGCCTTTCTGCATAATTCCTGTAGTGCTTACCTTGCTGGGGATGTTCTTAGCTGTGTGGTCTTCCTCTTGCTGTATTATTTCAAAGTGTATGTAGAGGAGAAGGTAATCCCTCTTTATGCAGTTTAATTCATCCTGACTTCACTCGCACTTTTGTATGCTGTTAATTTTTCTGCCTGCTGTAACTGCTTCACATTTTGTCTTGTTCCATATGACTGTGGATTTCTATTTTATTTGGCTCAAGCTGTGGAAGGATAGGGTGTGTATTTATGTTGCTTGCTTTTCTTTTTCTTTGATGGGTAGGCTTGCATGATGTTCTGCTACCTCTAGCAGCTGTCATCGCTTTGTCATGACTTGCAAGTTTCTGATTAGAGCTGCCAACTTCCTCTTTGCAGAAGACAAACCAATCTAGAAAGTCTTTCATCCTAGCTTCTGGATTTCATGCTAGACTGAAAATACGTTTATATGACTAACCAGCTTGAAAAGTTACTGCAAGGGCATCTGGCTTCAGTTGGAAATGAAAACTGGGCTAAAAGGGAAATTATGAGATGTATAGCCTCTTGTTGCTCGTTAAACAGGGGAGCTTGCTGAATTTCCAGTTGATGGTTGCGCACCAAAAATAAATGGAAAGCAGGGCTCATGAAGCTCTTGAGCACTGACTGTTTACTTTGCTACAAACTTCCCACAAAGCTGAATGAAACTAGACCATCGTTGTTCTAGTAGACAAGTTTCTAGATGAGTTTAAATGAAGATATGTGCTAATAGCTGATTTTTTGGCAATTTACATGACACTTAAAGCATTGAAAAGGTAACTGACTTCATATAGGTGTTCAGATGGTGCAATGGTGAGATAGAAGGCAGCATGTCTAGATTTATTTTAGTAGCTTCTTAAATATTAATTTCAAAAAGTAAACAATAAAACGAAGCATAAAATATAATATGTAGCCTGGCGGTTAATGTAACCTTTTTTCTATGATCAAAACACAGGGTTTTTTTTATTAATTATATATCTCTCTCTCTCTAAAAATGCAGCAAACAAGACCATGGTCTGATTTAAGTGAATTAGAGCATTTAATTCAGTCCCCTGCTGTACTGCCTCCTTTGAGAGTACTGTATTTAGTTTGTTAAAGTACTGTTGGTTACAAAATAGGCCCCGAGTCACGTGGCTGTTAAATGAATGTGGTATGTGATGCCTGCATCACCTGTTATTTGGCATCCTGGGAGGCAAGTCGAAGGGAAAATGCATCTGTTGAACAGGAAGCTTGCTGCTGCGAAGCCTTTGTGTATATTTTTTTGACATGTTGGTTCCTTGCTACTTTTGAAAATTCTCGTGGGTCTTTCCCTATTTTTTTTTTTTTCCTCCCCCCTCCTCCCTTCCTGGAGCTGGTTAGTCTGTGTCCTCTGGACTGCAAGGAAGGATAGTGTTAAATGCCGAACACCTTTTTAGCAGTGGCAGAAGAGGATTGCATCTGCTTATGAGGTATTGCCTGTGTTTTCCAGTGGGATTAAAAGGATGCTGTTGGAAGTGGCTGTGTTTTGGATTTGTAGTCCAAAATAACACTTGCCTTAACTTTCAGAGCAATTTTACGTAGATTAATGGGTTTGACGTTTAAAGGTAAGTTAGTGGACTTCTTGAAAATCCTTGGTGATCTCCGGTTTATCGTTCACCATACAACTTGAATACGTATACAAACTTTGGTCTTTTGGCATAAAACAGAAATGTAAAGCTAGCTTCTATTACAATATAATACAAAATGTAGAAAGAATCAGTATGTACAAATATTTGTGACATACAGTAATTTTCATTCACAGTTTTTCTGTTCTTTAAGCTTGACGCTTTAACCTGTGTTATTTTAATCATTTGTATTACAAGAGATGTTGTGTACCCCTCTGAAACAGAACTCATGTCTTTATGGTTTGATCTTAAATGGCCAGACTTCCCATACTTGAGAGCAGAGGTCAGATAAGTTTTCCACTGAAAACAATAAACGGCTTCTCATTAGGAAATGTCAACTTTAGATTAAAAAAATGCAGACAGTGCAATGTAAGAATATTATGTATGTCATAATCAGTAGGTGTACGTGTATGCATGTCAACTAGCTGCAGTAAGGTCTCGATTCCTGTGTCTGGCTGTGTGTGCTTAGCTCTTTTTTCTTTCACGTGTTAAGTGCCTCACCAAAATCAGTGTAAGCAAATGGACTCGTGGATGGGGAAGTGAGAACTTGTGACTCCATGCACAGAGCAATGTTCTGCCTGTACCACTATATTACACCAGTAGAAGAACAACCACCAAGCTTTACTGTGGAGCTTTGCAGACATGGTTGTTCCAGCAGAAACCCCTTGTGTAGAGGTGGCAAAATATAGTTCTGCAGGCACACACCTCTAGCTGTCAGTCTGCACCTGCTCTTCAGACCCAAGATGAAATGAAAGTGTAAGAATTACAGGGAAATAAGGCATCTGGGGGCAGCGATGCGACTCTTGCAATTGCAACTGTTCTCATTCAGAGATATTTTTTTTCTTTTTCCTTTTTTAATGGCTGTTTTTTCTTGTGGTATGGAATTCCCATGCCTAGAGTGAATTCCCTTCTGTTTAGTCTTTAAGAGTCTGTTCAGTTTGCTGCTGTTTTTATTAATAGGCTTTGAAACAGCTGTGCAGCAGCACAGTCAGGTATGTACCTGACAAACCAGGAGAGAAATCTGGAGGTTTTTACATCTAAGTGTTAGGCACAGTTGGTGCTAATTTTTTTTCAAGTTGCTGTTGTTTACTTGGCAAAAATGTGTTTGTCCAAATCTTTCTTAACTCAAAGCACCGGGGAGAAAATGAGCAAGATCCATTCTGGTGGTAGGCTTCTGTCAGATATTACTACATGGACTGCTAAATAAATTTAGTGCCGTTGTACATTTTTTTCTGTGCTGTGCAATCCATAAAACTTCTTTATTGAGTGCTGTCTATGTATTGGACTTGCTGAGGCTTCATTGACAGGTGAAGGTACAAGTTTTTCTGCTTTCTGATGTCAATTTTCTTCTAAATTTTAGGAGAGCTCATACCTTAACAGTCTTGTTCATCCTCACATGTGCGCTGGGCTACGTAACCTTGCTTGAAGAAACACCACAAGATACAGCCTACAATACCAAGAGGTAAATATTTGAAAAAGTGTTTCTGTGAGGTGTATGTTAGAAAAGAGTAGCAGTGTGAACAAATTGCCATACATGATTTTCCCTTGTGGGTAAGCTACCTGAAATGACCTTTGCATTAACTTGTTTAAATGCCCAAACCCTTAGAAAGTGACAAAACTGAGCATAAGTCGATAAGCTCCTTTGATGCTGGTCATTGAATTTAATTTCTAATCAGTTTAGTGTCACTCACTGTCATACCTAGTGGCTGCTCTGGGTGTTTGATTTAAAACAAAATATGAACTCTTTCTAAAGCCTCAAAGTACTGGCTGTGTTTGGCAGTGGTTCTGCCTCTTTTTTCTTAAAATAACCTAATTTTCTAAATTATGTGAGCTGTGACTAAATTTTTCTGATTTAAGTGTGTTTTGTAAAATTGTGTTTAAGATACCAATGCAGATCATTATTTGTTGTTGAAAATTAACAGGAGAACTTGTATCCCAAAGGGAAACACTTGGATAATAAGAATGAGATGAGTCTTACATGTATGGTATGTTTCTACCATAGTTTAAACTGATTAATTGTAGTTGAATTTCTTCTCTTTTTAAACAAATGCAGTAGGGAACAGAAAGGGGGAAGGTCTTTAAAAATCTTAAGTATATTTTAAAAATATAGGGTGTGCTTTACAGACTGGAAAGTATCCTTGCTATAAGCATGAAAATAATTATGTTTTCTACTAGTCTGGTTTCTTAAAGGTAATGCTCTCCCCCCCCCCCCCCCTTGCTATTGAAGGGTTTCTTCCTTTCTTTTTTTTTTTTTAAATTTGTAAAGTGACTCAGGATGTAGTATTCATTGTCATGGAGATGCAGGAATTGGGGTATTTCCTGAGATAATCTTGGATGTTATTCTGCCAGTTACACAATAGCTGTAGCTAATGTAATTCATGCTCACAGGTGTGCTCAGCTGAGGGTTTGTATTTTCATATGTGTGGGTGAAATGGAGCAAGTTGGAACTCAGTGCCCTGTCTGGAGCTGGGAAAATTTCTGTAAGGCTTTGGTGTGAACAAATGCCATTTTACTCCCAGTTACAATGAGTGAGTCTAGGGAATGGATGGAGGCATGATGTCCTCTGGAATGGCAGTTCAAAATAAAGAAGGGGAAATGCTGAAAGAGAAGTGATGACACATCCTTAAGGAGTAATACAGATCTAAGGTGACTCAGTGGAATATCTTATTATTGAGATTAGGGCCTTTACTGCTTTAATAAAAAGAAAACCAGAGAAGATTAACCAGAAGATTAACCTTTCTTTCATGAAACAGAAGTTGCTTTCTGCATATTCAGTGCAGGGAATAATGTGCTCAGTTGTTAAAATCAATTTAACAGCATCATACTAGGCAATGAGCAGCAAATATTTAATCATGTCTGCATCTCTGGTTGTGGAATACTACCTGCAATGTCTAGATGCAAAAATACTTGAAAAGCAGCATCCTGAGAATTGTATACAGTCTTCTCAAATACTGGATTTTGATAGAGGTTTTGAAGGATACATCTCTGTTTCCACTCATGCTGCACCCTTATGCTATTGCCATAGTCGTGCAAGCTACATGCCGAATTCTGAGATAGTAGTTAACTCAGCCAAATTTGTTACTTTTTTCCAAGCTAATGATCAGTGCAGATTGTTTGAGTCCTGTGGGCCTTTCCTAAGCTTTACTTTTGTTGCCTTGGCCCTGATTTACAGAACGGATGGAAGTGTGTGTTGTTCAGCCCGCTCCGTAGCTGAGTCAATTTTCAGTGAACTCCAATCTGGTCTCAGTTAAGTCTCTTTTCTAAGGTCTTTGAGGTAAGTGCTATGCCAAGTTTAGCACTACTAAATGTGAAGGATTCCAGCTCAATTCATGTCCCAACCATTTTCTTACATTCTTTAGTATCTGTGTGCTCGTCATTTGCTTATATATTGTTACTCCTGACTGATTTTATGTGGCTCTTTAAGTGTATATTTGAACAAAAAGAGGCATTTCAGAGCTGGAGTAAGATGGTCACTACATGCATAAGTATATCTGTATCCCACATTTTCACAGATTATTTTAAAATTTTTGCTTCTGTACCTTAAACTACCTTATCCTACCCTGAGATCTTTTTCAGTCTTAATGTAGAACTGTTGTGTGTTTTGATCTAAAATTTTGGCTTGCATGAGGCTGTCACTGTGTGCAAATACTTCATGGGAACGCTTGCCTGCTTAATGAACAGAAGTAGTTTTATTAGCAATGAGCAGTGTCTCTAGCTGTCATGCTTTTTTATTTCCAACTACTGCACAATGACAGTGGAGCAGTGTTTCAGTGCTTAGGTGAATTAGCTAAATACATGCTTGCAAACATTTAAACCTCCTTTGTTTTCAAGCCCTTGCTGAGAGGTGCCAGAGTGCCTGTGAACTGCATTAGGTGCTTAGAGCAGAACATTAAGTTGAAGCAAAGTTCTGCCAACTGCTGTGCTATGCTAGCTGCTGTTGCTGTGTTTCCTGGGCTAGCTTAAAGCAGTAAGAAGTCATCTGAGGCTCCCATCTTCATCCAGTCACTCGGAGAAACAGCTGAGGGCAGGGCGAGTGGCTGGATTATGCAGTAAGTCATCAGGAGAAATGAATGACAGAAAACAAACTAGAGCGTGAACCTATGAGATCATGGGGTGTGGTATCTGTAGCTGAGATTTATATTTGCATTTGTTTATACGCTGACATTTGAGTGCAGTCTTCCTGCAACATGTTAGGGCAGTTAAAGGAGGAATTATTTTTTTTTTAAGGTAAGATTTATAGAAATGTTGTATACGTAGATCTAGTCAAAGTTCATGAGGATCATACACACAGATTTTGGTATGGTCATGTGATATATGTGATCAGATCGTCTCTGTTGTAAAGACAGTTGAAAATTCACTTTGTTAGCCAGAGAGATGTGCTGCAAAGCCTGTCTGATCAATGAGTCGTCTTATTCACACAGTTCCTACAGCATTCAAAGCAGCTTTGAAATAGTCCATCCCATCTGACAACTGTCAGCTTCTCTTCCCTTAAGCACCCAGGAGGAGCTGACAGGACTGAGCTCCAGCTTTGAGGGTAGCTAAATAAATATGCAGCAACCTCCTTTGCATACAGTGGCGGTGGAAGAAATCCACATCTCCCAAATGCTTTGAATGCTGAGCAAGGGTTCTTGGGGGAAAAAAAGTTAATAATTTTCTCCATATAAAAATCACATTCAGTTTTTTAAAAAAAAAACTATATGCATTAGGGTTGTACATTGAATTTCAAGCCATGAAACAGTCTCTCTTCTAACATGCCTTTCTACACTAGTTTTTGGCAATAACTGATCACTGCTCAGCCATGGTAACAGTCTGTGTGTATATGTATTTGCAAGTTGATGATCTCCAACTCCTGTTGCTGAGCACCCACACTCAAGACCAGGTAACAAGGAGGCTAGACCTCTATCTGCCAGTCTAGCCGTTCTTCAGCTTGTGATACCGCCAAAGGAATTGTACCAGTCATGCTACCGTAGCTACAGCCGGGGAAGGGACAGGGAGTGGGAGCTGTCTCATTGAAAGCCTGGAACAAAAGATGATATACAGATACTCAGACAAGCTTCATTGTCTTGTGTCTCTGAATCGACTCTTAACCAAATAAGAAAGGGAGAACATGGCAATAGTTTCATTAGTACAAACAAGCTATTCTTTATTTAAGTGCTAAAATTATTTTTGTAGGCACACTTTACTAATTAGGGTCTTCCAAATCTGCTGCTCAAGAAAATACATTAGCTCAGGGCAATACATTAGCTCAAGAAAATCGATTAGTCACGTCCATCCAGGCTGCCTGCAGTGGTAGTTTGAAGAACCTCCCTCTCAAATCCTAGGAAAGTTCCTACCTCAAGCCATGGTAAGCCAGCAGGCCAGGCTGCTGGTTAGGCTTTGAAAGCTTCGTAAGGATGTTACGGGGAGGAATTTAGTTACCACTGGTAAAAAAAAAAGAAAAAAAAAAAAAAGATGATGGAGCTGGTATGGTTATTATGCAGACTTGTGATTTTCTTCAAAACTTCCCATGGTGAGCTTGAAGTAAAATAATATGAAAGTCTGGCTTATTTCAGCACAGCTGCTGCATCTGCTGTTTGGCTGAGTGTGGATTTTAGAAAAATGAGCATAACTCTTAAATTCCTGTGGTGATTTAGATTCAGGTTGTCTCCAGCTTCGGAAAAACTACCCTCACAAGGCCTAAAACAATGCTCTTGGACATCCTGGTTTGTGGCTGAGCATAGTTGTTGTGAACAAAGAATTGTGCATTGTTACATGACACAGAATGCAGACTACATCTGTTAAGTAAAACCCATTTTTATTTTCAGGAAGCGGTTTTTATACTCAAAGATGAATGTGGCAGAACAGTTTTCATAAATATTTTTGATTTCTGTTTTGAAAGAAGTTTTTGAAATGTTTAAAGTATGAATATTCTACTGTTGCTTAACATTTTCTCAATAAAAGCAAAATCATTGGGTATTTTCCCTGGCTTCTGCAAACAGAGCCATTTTATTTACAGTCAAGGGTTGCATCATTTACTGCAAACATGGCCTGCACTTACTGTGCAGTGTAGTGAGGTATTTCTCAATTATCTATCTCTTCAGCCAGCCTCTGAGCCAGTAATATGAGAAAGCATTGAAGATCTGTTGGGAGTTCAGATGTGGGAAAAAGAGCATTTGGGAATTGCTGTAAAGCAAAACAGTTTCATCCATTACGGCTAAAGGAACATGCCCAGGTGTTGACCATCAGGGCTTGTCCTCATGAAAAACAAGAGGCAACCCCTGAAAAGCAATGCTGTTTTGTGCACATGAGCTGTTTAAAATCTCAATTACTTAAAATCTGAAGAGAATTTTAAGTTGATGGTAGGTACTTTGAAATTAAATGCCAGGCCTCACCTACCTAAAGGCGTCTCAGTCTCTTCGGGTCTGTTCCGCATGCTGAAGGAGCAGTGCTCCTGACAGTGTGGGTCGGGCATTCAGATATGACTGTTTGCATTTTCTCATTTTTCTTTTACTTGCAAAACAAAACTTTATTGAAAAACATACCGCATTTAATTAGCGGGTTTCAAATCCTGGATCTTGAATGTTGCTTGCTTAGTTTGTTTGATCAGTAAGGATCTCTTCTGGCTGCCCTTAAGGGTTCAGTTCCACCTTGGCTTAAGCTGACGGTTTAGCCTTAAATGGGTGCTGCTGTGTTCTGTCCTTGCGAGAGCGGTGAGCTAAGCCAACTGAATACGAGCTGTTTTTTTCCTAGGTCAGTTTTCAGCCAGATCAGCCCTTGTACCATTTCATTCTGGTCATGTGCAGAAGTGCTGCCTCCCGGAAGGCGGCAGCCGGCAGGACTGTGGCAGTCCTCATTCCTGAGGTTGGGAGAAAACTCTGTAGGTCAGGGCTTAGGGTATTGCGATGAGGTTGTGAGTCTTTGGTATACCTGGACTCATGGTCTGATAAGTAGTGTGGTTTTTTTCTTTAATGTCTCTGGTATGTTCTGTTAGGCTCTATCTTATTTGAAACAGCAGCAGTGCTGGCCCGGTCTTACAAGCGTCTTGTCTTTGGTTGACAAACTGTTTTGGAGTGGTGACACGTTCAACAGTTAATTTTTAAATTTCATTGAAGTTTTACTGTAGCAATGAGAAGCTTGAGAGTTTTTTCACTGCTAAATTTTAAATGTCTTTCTGACAAAGTGGGCATAAAAACTTCCCAAAGATGTAGGGAAGTGTTTGATTCGCTGTGTGTGTCATGACCATCTGCAGGCTAAGGCTTATCAATGTGGATCAAGGAACTGCTCCTTTTGTTTTTGCTGGATGAGTTCCCAGCCAGATCAGGCTCCTTGCCTGGCTGGCCAGATACTAGTAAATGACCTCAAAATGGAAGGAATGGAAGCATACAGTTAGTGTAGAGGAAGGATGGATGGGTAAACTTTGGGGTTTGAGATGGTCTGTCATGAAACCATACTTAAAAGTACAGGGATTCCTGCCCATTTCCCTGAAACATAATTTCTAAAAGGTATCTATTTACAATGTACATGTTTAGTAGCTAAGAAATACCAGGCATTGTATATGTCAAAGAATATAATTTACAGTTTCATTAGGAAGATGAAGCAATATAAACAGTTCCTTCTGTTTTTCACTTTCAGAGGTATTGTTGCCAGTATTTTGGTTTTCTTATGTTTTGGAGTTACACAAGCTAAAGATGGACCATTTTCAAGACCTCATCCAGGTAATACACATTGCTTTAAGTCACTCAAATATTTTGGATAAATTGCATGGTTTATGGTGAACGTAAATATTTGTGTTGCTTGTATCATTATCTAAATTAGGACTTGCCATCTCTACAGGTTCATTAACACTGCACACTTACCATGTAGCCTCTCAGCTTCCACCTAGCCTCTAAACAGCGTAGTCCTTCTTCTGTGCTTTCAGTCTGCATGTAGTACAGGATTTGGGTTTTTTTTAATCTTCCTGTTGTTAGTAAAAAGCACTGTATGAACTGCCAGATTCTTAAAACCTTAACTTCCTTTGTTTATCTGGGTTTTTTTATTTTCCTCTTTCTGTAATGGGACTGAACTTCTGACTATGTATCTGGTTGATGGAGCACTGCGCTCACTTTGGTGTATGTCTGTTATCCACAATAACTGGTAGATTGGAAGCCCTTAATTATGATTTTAAAGATTTCTAGTAAGACTGTAAGTCTTGAAAGTATTTGAAAACACAACACAAAACCTCTTCCATGTAGTGTTGTATCAGGTGAAGTATGAAAACACTTAGGTATCTTTGATCTTTTGCCTGTTTTTAGATGTGAATCGTTAAGAAAGTTAATTCTTTACAGAATCTATACAGGCTTATATAATATTTCTGAAACCATTAGGATCTTCCACAATCAAATAAATCTATAGGTATTTCTTATGCCAAAAATTTAACCTTCCAGTTTAGGAATAGTGTTCTATATGAGAAGCAGCAGACGCGTTAAAAACCTCTATGAAAGCAGACCTTGTTCTAGAGCAATGCCCACAGCACAGCTCTGCCAGCATAAGGTTTTATCCAGAAGTTTTCATTTTTGAGGTCTTAGTAAATAGCAGTTTTTAGTCTTTCCTTTCTGTGATAGTCCTGGTTCCTCCTATAAGACAAATTATCCTTTTTAAGGACACCACTGACACTTGGATGCTTTCATTTTTAGAACATCCAGTGGTTTTGTCTGGCATGGAAGTCCGTTTTATTCCCTAGAACAAAGTAGTACAAGTTGGATGGGGAAAGTCCAAAGGGCAAAGATTTCCTACAGCAGACTTCTAGCGTAGACCGAGCCAATGTCTTCCACTTCTGTATGCTCCTGTCTTGGAAACGGCAGTTACTGGACTGAAGCAGAGTATCTCAGCAGAATCAAATCATCCATGGATAGGGTGATCGAGGAAGCACCCTTGTATTCAGTCACTTCAGATACTGAGTGTATTCTTTTCATCTTTTGTCTTAAATTCACCTTTCTTCTAGCTTGTTTTATGGGATGATCTTCTGGAGAGCGGTTTTCAGGGGCTACAGCAGTTCTCTAGGGCAGTGGATAATTCCACAGTCACAGCAAGACACCTGGGTGTCTGTTTAAAGGAGAATGGCACACCTCTCCTGTGGGAAGGCTCTTGCAGGCAGCGGGAGGCATGGCCTTGCAGCCCCGTGAGATTCCACATCGGCTCTCCAGTTACAGAGAGGTGTATTAGGAAGCTCCCACCAGGCAATCGAGTCTCTGACCTAAGCTTTGTGGTGCTGTTCCAGCAGAAAGATCTCATCTCAAAGGAACTGGCAGCACAGGCCACTGGTGTGCACTGCTTCCATTTATAGGGCAGAAAGAAGCCTTTGGGTCAGTCAGGTCACAGTCTGTGACACAGTCTGTA
Source organism: Falco naumanni (assembly GCF_017639655.2). NCBI lineage: Eukaryota > Metazoa > Chordata > Aves > Falconiformes > Falconidae > Falco > Falco naumanni. The sequence continues at coordinate 20,410,953 of NC_054063.1, read as the reverse complement.
CAGCCACATCAGATCTGTTACATGAACTTCTCAAGCTGCGTCTTAAAGGTAGCTAGGCTTCATGTCCCCCTTCTCTCAGGTGACTTTTGGAGCTCTGTTATTCAGTATGTGTGTACCCAATTATGACCAGCTCAGGGACGTTTTATATTTTTGTCTGGGTTTTGTGCCTAATGTAGTTGTTCTGTTTCAATAGCTCTTCTCACTCCAGCTGATTTATTGGTACAAGGCTCACGTATGCCAGTTCACCGTTGGTCTTGCTGAAGGAACAAGTTTTGCTTTTAGTTTCCCTGCTCCATAAGTCCACTTTCCCCATAACATTTTGATAGTCCTCATCGTGTGTTTTATTTTGAGCTTCCTTCTTTAAAACGGCAGTCCAGAACTGTGTAGGATGTTGCAGGTGTGAAAACGCTGTTTATTCTGATAGTGTTAATGCTTCCCAGTCTTTCTCTGGCAGTACCTTGATGGCTGTCTTCATATTACATGTGTTTTTTTCCTGGCTGTATTACAGTGGCGGCTGAGTGACTGGCAATTAATATCAAATCTTTCAGTTTCAGTTGATGAGCTAACATGAAAACTTGCTGATTCCTAAGTGTGAAAGAAGAGTATTATGAGCTCTTCTACTACTCCAGTCTTTTTAAATCATCTGATTTTCTCTCTGCTGTCCCTGCCTTCCCTTCTGTTGTTGTTTGTGCTTTATGTTATCAGCCTGCTTTTCACAAAGGCCATTAATGAAACTGGTCTTGGCTACCATGTAAGTGGTACCCATCCAGACTGGTGATTTTTATGGTTCTTTTGGCCTTCCTTTCAGTATTACTGGTAATGTCAGCTTTAGCCAATGGCTTATCCAACTTCACCAAAATTATTTCTGATCTACTGATTTCACACCTTCTCCCTCCCCCCCAGTTTTCTCTAGTATAGGTAATAATTTGGTACATGGACCTATACCAGTTGCCTTACTGTAATTCAGAAATATAGGACTATCATGAAAATAAGTATGTATGGCTATTTAGGCAAGACTTCTTTACAGACTTACCCTGCTTTTTGTCCCATTTTCCATTTCCTTCCTGTAAAGCATTGGCTTCAAGGCCTCCATCTGGTTCCATCCAAACCTTCTGGCAAAGGAGGAACACTGCCTTAACCCCAAGGAACAATATTTTACATGGGACAAATCTTAAGCTCTGCTTGAGGGTCCATTTATGGGTGGGTGAACACCCAAATTTGGCAAGTATAATGCATTTCAGGGTGAGATTAATCATGGATAAAGTCAGTGTCAGTATATGCTGACTTTGTAGTATTTACAAATAAAAGATATTCTTCATTCTTACTATCAGCTCCTTTTATGGGGCCTTGAACTTGCAGGTTGCCTGGTGTTGTAAGAGTTCCATGATGCTTTATTGTCTTTGCCAAGATAATATGCCCACATTGTAATTTTAAAGAAATTTTCCATCACAGTTATTAATGCCCTAAGAAACAGCTTTTAATATTCTGAATCTTTGCCAACAGTTATTTTGACTTAATACATCATGCATGACAGCACAAGCTGTTTGGAGAGTAAACTGTGACTTACTTAACCATAGACTAGAGGGCTGGAGGCTAGGAATGGGTAGGCAAGAACTGGATCTCTTCGGGACCTGTCCCTGGGCGGAAGGCACAGTCAGAGCAGGCTGCTGATGACACTGGCTGGAGCAGCTGGGTGCCTTGTCATTCCGCAAAGCAGAAATCCTTTCATTAAACTTTGTCTAGGGAATAGTAATATGATTTGCTGCTTTCTGACAACCCTTTTAACGACTGAGGAATCTGGATACTCACCACTGGTTTTGCGTAAACATACTGGACTGTTGGGATAGTGATACTAATTGGTTGCTTTTTCACTGACTGAGTGCAATAAATGACTAGGGGGTTGGACAAGCTGAGCTTTTAACTTGTATTTTTCTGTCTTAACGTTAGTGTATAATGTGTTCAGGCATTACATTTAGAAATATAAAATCACCTGCGCAGAGCTAGGACTGGTCTGAAGGGCTTGCCTGCATTCTTACTCTCTGTTATTCCACCTCCTGGTCATTGCAGCTCACACATGGTGCTTTTGAACCTGAGCTTGCTATGGCAAACCTCGTACTCCAGAGCAGTAATTGGAGCAGCATATTCTGGCCCAGGCTCATGTGGCTGCTCAGACCAGATAGTTCTTGCTCACCTCCTGTGCAACGTCTGATTAGCACTTCATAGCTTCCACCTACTTAGCAGCTCTGAGATAAGTGACTTGCTTGGGAAAATAAATTAGATATTTTATTTTATTTTTACTTTGCTCATTTAGTCTTTCAGGTGGCATAGGTCAAACTGACCTCAGTTGATAAATAGGGGTAAGTTGCTGGTTGTGTGCTCAGCCAGGCAGCACTCTCCGGGGTTGTGTTTGCAAGTCTCCCTACAACTGCAACAGTTAGTGTTTGAGCACAGTAATCACTAAACTATCAGGTATGTAAATTGAAGCCTACTTAATCAGGAAGATAGTCCTAATTTGAGGGAGGATCATAGTGACAAGTGCATTTAAGGAAAACAAATAGAGAGGTACGTTAAAAATAACTTCATAGCTAAAGCCAAGGCCAGTCCAGGAAGAGAGGGAATAAAATGTTTGTACAGCTTTGAAAAATGTCTTGTTTCTGATGTACATGTACAGATACAAAGTAGTCTTCAAAACCTCTTGAGTACTTATATCAGCTAGGGAGAAAGCACACTGAATTCTAACAATATATTTTTTAATTATGAATTATTGCTGAGCATATTCAGCAGCTGCAGGTGATCTGTTGCCAGAACCCTGTGTATACAGGAGAAGAAAAGCTTAGGTAAGGATTTTGATTTTGCTACTTTCTGAACTGTATATACATCAGTTTCAGAACTAGTCTGCCACATTTATGCCTGCGAGTAGTGTAAAATCTGTCATACAAAGCTTTATAGGTCAGAAAAAATCCAGCATTTTTAAGACTGGTAGTCAGAAGGTAATGTTTGAAGGAAACAATACCCAGATCTTGTGGGAGAAGGGTGTTAATGAAAGGTTAATTCCTTACTTCTGTCTTGAACGTGGTGCTTGCTCTTCAAGATAGGTAGTCATTGTAGGAAAGGATAGAAAACACCTTATTAAACACAAACCAAATTTTTAAATCACTTTAAAACCCAAAAAAGTCACTGCTGAATTCAAAAGGCTGAAGTATTTTTCAGCAGCACAGTGGTGCCAGTTTGGGGAGAGGTTCCTCTGCCAAATAATCCTTTCACCAGTCGAGGGTTCTTCTGCTTGTTTGTTCTTCTGAAGCTGCATTCTAGAAAGACAAGTGGGTACATGCACACTCTGAGTCAGTCCTTCCAAATGAAGTTTGCCAGTGGAATTGAAAGTTAATCAAATCTGAAGGAAGGATGGAAGTCTCAGGTAGCTGTCTTTACAACTTTTGTGTAAGGACTGCTGTGCAGGAGGCACTGTTTATTGCCTCACCAAGGAGAACATAGACTGAACACTGCTTTTCCTTCCCTGTAGGAGACCAAGGGGAAAAAACACCTCATTATGGTTTTTAGACATTTGAGGGGTTTTTTTAAATGACTGACCCCTAAGAAGACACTTCATTTTGTTGCATAATTAAGAAATGACAATTATGTTTGTAGACTTTAGGTAAAAATCTTCAAAGTTCCAAGTTTCCAGTGAAAGCTGTTATAGAGCTCTGAACTTTTGTTATCCAGGCCACACTTTCCCTTTTTCTTTTTTTTCCTTTTCTCTCTTTTCCTGGAATTGTAAAGTAGGCCATTTTGATTATATTAATTTAACAGTTTTGCAGAAAAAAGGTCACACCTCCTCACATTTCAGTCTATTTTAATGATGGTGTCAGAAGCAGGCTGTCAGACTTGTTTTAAAAATGTGGATTTTTTTGTTTGTTTGGGGTTTTTTGGGTGTTTGGGATTTTTTTTTGCTGTTTGAGGCTGAACTGGTCAAAGACAACATTTATTTTTTGTTTCAGGGGCAAACAAGTCTCTTGGGTGCTCTGCAGCACCATGGCTAGTTGATTTCAGGTTCTGAGCTGATAAACAAGTATGTTTGCAAGCCTGGTATTTATGTTCAGTTCTTGCATTATTTGTGTCATGGTCCTGCTTTTAGTCATTAACAAGTTGCCTTGGGGTTAGTAGAGATAAATGCCCAAACGGGGCCTGAAGGTTCGTGGTGTTTTCACTTCATGGCAAACGGTGTTTCACGGTGGTGGGATGGCTTGCTGCCTCCACTCAGCCATACAAACTTCTGATTCCTTTTTGCCTGATCCAATTCTAACTGCTGCCTAGATGTAACCATGGGAGGAGAGCTCTGTTTTCTAAGTGTAAACAGGAAACACCTGAAGGAAAGTATTAAAATCATTCCACAGTGATTAGGATGTGACGTTACTGAGAGATTTAAATATCCACTTGGAATGAATCCAGTTTTGCTGAATTACCTTGTGTAAATTTTTGGATGGGGTTAGGAAAAAATGCTGGAACACTCTGTACGCATACTGGCTCTGCATTAACCTGCTTCCTCTTGTACAGGAGTTAACAAAAACGCTGGATGAGATTTCAGAGCCCAGAAATCACTTTACGGAACAGAGCCCAAACCGGTCTCTGGGTGGAGTAGGATGAATCAGGGGCATAAATCCAGGCCATGGACCACAGAGCTTGTGTCCAGGACAGTCAGAGAGCCTATTACCCCAGGACTGAGTCTTTCAGAAGAACTGAGGTGATGATGATGGAGCTGGAAGCGTACAAATACTTTTAATTTGTGTACCTTTTAGATTCAGGTGTTGTTTCAGTGTGAGAAGACCTGTAATTGCACATCTTGGGAGGTGAAAAACAACTGCAGACTCTGAATGAAGCAGCTGAGTTTTACGTGATATTTCTGTTATTATAAAGAGTTTCAGATAATCTCATAGGTCTTGCATCTGGTAGCTGCGAAACCTTTGGTACACTGTTGGTTTTTTTTAATTCCTAGTAAAAGTGAAAACATCTTTGGTATTTTGAAATGCTTTCTGCCTCTTGAGGAAGAAACCTTGTCTTCAGGGGAAAAAGATGGGCTTATAACAGTTAAGACAGTTCCTCCTGCCAGTCTTAGTCTTGTCTGTTTTAGCAGTATGTAGGCAGAAGTTGGCAAATCCCGTTAGCTATGGTAGAGCTGGGAGAACCAAACTTGGACAGGTCAGGCTACCCAAGATCGTGGAGAAAGAAATCAGATGAGTTCAGGAAGGATATAGTTCTCTTCTAAGGACTGCTAGAAGGCATTGCAAGTAGCATTTATCATTCCTTCTAATTCTTAAATACTGACTTCATTGGGTTTAAGTGTTCTTAGAGATCCTGGCCCATTCTTCCACATCCAGGTCATTGCCTAAGCAATTCTGGCAAATTTACATAGCAGCCTGTCCAGTAGTTAAGAGCTGTTCTGGTTTTACTCTTTGGGAAAGATGGTGAACATTTTACTTGAATGCTGGGCTTCGCAATTCCTTGGTGGGATAATATCTTCCTGAAATGTTTAGTTATATTACAGTAAATGAATAATTCATTGCTATTTTGCTTGGAAGCTTGCTAACGTCCCCTTTGTTTCTGTAGCTTACTGGAGGTTTTGGCTGTGTGTCAGCGTTGTGTATGAGCTTTTCCTCATCTTTATACTCTTTCAGGTAAGTAACTTGGACCTCTAGTTACTAAATGCCAATTTAATGTGGATATAAAATCCTTTGTTGATGTTCTTCAGGATTTTCGCTGACTGCAGGAGATGCTCTTCATTTTTGAAATTGAATCATTGTGCTATTTCATGAGATTTCTAGTTGAGGGAAAATTATACTATATTGTATTATATGTATATTATATATGATATAATATAACTTCCAGTTGGTCTCAGCCTAAGTTAGACACTGCAGTGAAGTGTTCTTAAATGAGTTGAGAAGAAGTCAAGAGTTCTTGTTTAGATCAAATGATCAGGAGTTTGTACTTTACAAGTTTAGTCTCTTCTAAATCTTGTTCAATCTTCTGAAATACTTTTAACTTTGAATTGTAGGTGCTTTGAATGTTTGCGTTTGTGTGTAGGGTTTTTTTGCAATAAACAAAAATTCATTCACAACTTTGTGTAGTGGCAGCAAAATAAGGATGATTTTTTTTCTAGAAAGACATGCTATTCGTACTTTCAAATAGAGCACATTACTTTTTACCATATTCTTGTCCTTTAGTAAACTGAGAATTTTCCCTGGGCTTTCACAATTCTGTGACTTCTCAGAAATGCAGCAATTGAAGTAAAATACTTTGAGATAAGCAAAAGCAGTAAACATGATGCTATTAACAATGCCATTGCGTTCCTGTATGTATACTTATACCACTGCAAATCTAGTTTGAGTGCCAAGAAGAAAGAGCTCAAGATTTTGAAGGACACTCATCCTTTCCTCAGGCAGTCCAATTATTGCAGTAATCTCCTTGGGTAACTGCATGATTTGGAACCAAAAGTGAATGTGAGGTACTAAACGACCAGAGGTAACTGCCCTGTCAAACAGCTAGCTACTTTGCAGGTTTAGATTCCAATTAGTCCTCAGCTGTTTATTTTCAGGTAGGTCCTTCATGCTGATGTCTTAGTATAAATGTTTGGTGCTCTGTATTGTAAAACAGTTGCGCAAGTACCATCACATACTCATCAGGTAGCTTTAAAAAATCATTTCAGATTAAAGAAGGATGACAGGCATGTTTGGAGGGGAAAAAAAAAAAAAAAGAAAAAAAAAAAGGTTTTGCCTCCAGAGGCCAAGTGAGCTTGAGGAAGTGGGGCTGGAATTCAGAGATGTCAGGATCTGTCATTGTCTTCTGTTGGAGTAGGGCATTTGCTTTACAAACAAGTTTTTAATACTGATCAAACCCTTTCCAGCTAATCAAAGATTTCCTTTGGCTCCAGCATTTCTTGTTCTGCTTGGCTTTCCTGGAGCCTCCCCAGATGTCAGTGCCAAGCTCTCTTAACACAAATCTGTCCTTTTCTTTTCCATTTTTTTTTCTTTTGCCCTGCTTGTTGTTTCAGCAGGCAGCTGGAACATGTCCACAGTAGATCAGTGAACAGCAATGTGAGTTTCTGTCCCATTGACATAACTTAGGGGTTCAGTGTAAACCCTTACGCAGGGCCCTAATGTCTCATTAGGGTTTCTTTCAGGCTGCCTGTCCTACTTGGAGGGAGTGGAGTTCTGACCCTTTCACAGGCATGAACAGGTCTGTCTTGCCTTTTTTTTTGTTGTTCCTCACCACTGAGGAATACTTACTCAGTTCCAGTTTATTCTTATGTTGTTACCATTTCATGTCACCCTGTGTTTTTTTTCTAGGCATCCCTGTAAATGATACTCCTGACTAGCTGCAGTCAGACTGAATGATACGTTTCATTTTTATTTGATAGTAGTGTTGTAGTTCTGAATTCTAATGGAAAAGCCTGAAATTGCTTTGCTTTCCTCTGGCAGTTTGTTATGTTACCAGCCATGTAGTGGTTAAGGACACTCACTAGCTGTTGCTGAGCTCTTTACTAAAAATACATAGTTACTTTGCACAGGTTTAAATAAGGTTAAAATTATGCTGAGTCTGTAAGTGACTAAACTTTCTTAAAAGCAAATGCAAGCTCGCTCACAGTTGAAACTTGTCTTACAGTTAATGTGACTTCAGTGGTTTAATTCTATAATTTTATTATTATTATTGCTGTTAACCACTTTTGGCCTTAACCTGTTTTTACTGTCTGCTAGTCTGTCATAGATGTCACATTGCTTGTGTTGTAAAACATTGACCACAACAGTGAGCAGTTTCATTGGGAAATACTTACCCAGCAAATGTGTGTCTGAAATGAGTTACTAGTAAGTTAGTTCAAGTTTTGGTCACTGTTTAGAACTAATATTTTGATCATTTCTTCCTTGTTGTTTGCTTCAAGTTTGTTACCTGTGCTGCTGGTGGGACCTCATTTGAAATGACTGCTTAATTCAATGAGCTGCACTAAATTTTTTCTGCTGTGAAATGCAGTACGGTTCTCGACTTTCTGTAGCTGGAGTGAGCTGAGCACGCATGCACGACTAATCCTGCTAACAGTGCACCTAATCGGTGTGCTCAATCTGCTGATGTTTGCATGTGCTGCATTTGTTCGAGCTGCATGTTTGAAGTGCTCCTGGATCTTTCCCATTCTAGGAAGCTGGAAGTTTACTAACGCAGAAGATACAGCCCTTAAATGAGCCTGTCCTGAGTTACTGGCTGCTTTTTCTTTACCCTTGCCAAGATCGACAAGGGGAGAAGAAGGGCAAAAGGGTCAGTGAGAAGGATGAGTTTTGTGCCAGTTTGAGTGCTAAGCTTTTGGGAGGGAGGGAGTGTAAAGGAGTGGCTTAGGAAAGGTATTAAGGAGCTCTAATTTTTCATCTTTAAGAAATCTTAAGTTCATTCTGTAGTCGTCTTTTTTCCTTAATATTTAGCATTGGAGGCTCTGATAGTCATATATGCTGTGTGATGCTTTGAGGTCTGGATGTATTAAAATTTGTTGCAGAACAATTCTTGGGAAAAAAACCTCCACCCATTTGAAGATACAATGTTGATCTTAATTATCTTTGTACTTTTCTGTGAATTAATACATAATAAAAGGGAAACATGGGTTCTGTGTTCCTTTTGCAGACTGTACAAGATGGCAGACAGTTTATGAAGTACATTGATCCACATTTAGGTGTTCCTTTGCCAGAAAGAGACTACGGTGGCAACTGCCTTATTTATGATCCTGGCAATGCAACTGATCCATTTCACAACGTCTGGGTAAGACACAAGTAAAGTTACTTGCTAATGAGCCTGACTATTTTTTGGTAAAAGATTGCTTAATTGAACTCCTCAAAGTGCAGTCATGAGTCTTTCTGCGTGTTGAATCAGAAACCAGATCATGACTGACTCTTCAGCTTCCTTCTCTTCTCTTGACCTTTCCTGTGGATTAGATGGACATGTGTCTCTGTGTATCCCAACTACATTGCCCAGGAGAGAGGGTAAACTGTTTAACAACCCTTGTTTCTCAGATCATTGATGTAAGCCTTTTCCCCTAAGAGTTTGGATTTATTTGTGTGCTTAAAGAATCTTCTACTCACAGTCACCTTGAGGTACAAAGTTCAAAAGTTGGATGTTGCCAAGCAACCCATAAATTGCACTTTTCTGAATGCCAGAAACCATCACATTATTGTTTCTTGCTGGCAAACAGAAGGCTTGAAATTCAAGGGCAAAGGAATTATGATTATTTACAACTCCCTGATCGCATGGAGTTGTTAGTGCTTGTGTAGTGAGGAGCACTGAATCCTTTGGGTCTGCCATGCAAGCCTTCAGTGCATCAGGACCTGGAATTAACAGAGAGCAATCATAGCTGTCCTTTCCTAGGCTTGTACCAAAACTAGGAGGAAGAAAGGCACTCTTTGCCCAGGCATTTATGCTGGTAGAACTGATAAGATTTAAGAAGTTCTGCTAGATACAATACGGTGGTCTGATGAGGAAGTACGTGTTCTTGCTCTGCCTTCAATGTGGTCTGCTTCAGTCCCCTTGGAAGGCAAGGAACGTGACATTTCGCACTTAAAAAGTAGTCTCCTCTTTATCAGTATGATCCTGCTTCCAGTTTCTGCCCTTAAAATTGTTGACTTTGCTTTGAAAATAGCTTGTTTGCTGACTGTGCTTGAGAACAAAGAAACTCATAAAATGCATCTAGTATTTATATGTGAAACAACTTAAGTTTATTGCTGTGTTTTTCTTGGAAAAAAATAAGCCTTAAAAATGGGTTATTGTTTGTGTGCAAAGTGACCCATGTTCTCTTTTTGGTTTACAGGACAAACTGGATGGATTTGTTCCTGCTCACTTTTTTGGCTGGTACCTGAAAGTAAGAATAGGTCTTCTGTTACATTTCTGTTACAGTACTATTCTACTTTTAAAGCTTGACTGCTTCTGTTTTAGTGATGCCAGTCTTTCTGACAAATTATATTAGGCAGTCATCTGTGAATTCGACTAAATGTTTGTAATACATGAAAGGCCTTTTTTTTTTCTTCTTGTTTTTCTCCTGACCATGTTAGGTCTCCTCATTTTCTTGCAAAGTAACCTTATGTTGACAAGTTCCTTCTTCTACCATAATTCATTCTGAGGTCAGATCAATAAAAGTAAAAATGTTTACTCCTGTAGCAAGATAAACGCTTGAATGACCTTTGAATGTAAGTATGGGTAAGACAACATTCAGATAAGGTGGTGTCTACTGTTACCCAAACATAGATGCATGATGATATACTGCTACTGTTCTAAGGAAGGCTTTTTCCAGTGACATCAGGATTTTAAATCTTTAAATGGGTAGTGGTTTAATTCTTGTTACTTTTTAGTCAATACCAGCCAACTGTGGAGGAAATTCCAGCTGCGCTTGTCTCTGGCAGAGCACATTCAATGAATATTTTGCTAATTACTTTAGTCTAAATATTGGTGCTTTTTTAACCTGATCAGACTTACTGTCTAACTTTATTTTGCCCTGCAGACCTTGTTTGCTTTTTTTTACCTATGAGACCACCATAAATAATAAACTGAAAAAACTCAGTCTGTTTTAAAAATAACCTACAACTGTTGTTTTGATTTTTGATTTCAGAAGTGCAAATGTATTCTTATAAGCGGGTTTTTTTGGTCTGTATTTTTTCCCCCCTGTAACCGAAAGATGAGTATGCTAGGCATGGGGAAACCTTGACTTCAGATCAACTTGTGGATGGCTTGCTCTATTGGTATGCCAAACAGTAAATTTAAAGAAATTTGTAATTTCTTCATCTAAGAAAAATGCATAGGAAACTTAAATATCAAATGTATATTTATTTTTGTAAATAAAGTCACACTGAGGAAAAAAAATGCCGAAATAGTGAGACCCTAATAACAAGACATAAGGGGAGTAGTAACACATTCCTGAGGGACTAGAGTGGCATATTGAATTCTCTCCCATTCTACTCAATCAAGCTATTATCCATCTTCATCTGAAAGAAGCCTGATTTTTATTGAAGAGACTGTTCCTGCAGAAATGCTTGAGATGATAGGTCATCTTGTCAGCCTGCAGTATGATTTGAAGAGCCCAGCACACTCCACAGGGTATTGGCCTCTGTGCTGCTAAGCTGGAGTGAAACTGGCTGCTATATTTCTTATTTGTTAAGATATTTTTCTGTGAAAAGCTGGAAGTTGAGTGTGTTGTCTTCATAAACAGAGATGAGCATGTGGTTTTGGTTTTTCCATTATTTTTTTTTTCTGGTCTGGTTTGAGTAACAGACTCTTAAGCTATATCTCAAAGCACCAGAATGGCAATATTGAGAATGAATGTGCCTCATTCATCAGAAATTACTGTGAGCCTCCCCATTTGCTTTGGAGTCATTTAGCTCACATGTTGTCACGTGTTGTCAGACTAAGGTGTGATAATGCATATCTCAGATTTTTCCATCTTCTGTTTGAGGCAGTCAATGCCAAGCTACATCAACTCTTGCAGAATTATTACTACCTCATTTTAAGGTTGTCACATTCCATCGGGCACCCTGCTGAGGATGCAGCAGACCAGATGGGCAGGCTCTCTGTGCTCTTACCCACTTACAAATATGAAATAAAGCATTACCACAAATCTCAATTCCCTTGTTTTGATAGTAGGCTGAGATGATACCTATACTCCAGGACTGCAGCTCAATGTTGAATGAGGAAGAAGGTGCTGCCCTTCATTGCTTGCCCTGACAGGCTGCTAGCTGGTATAAAGTACACCCAGGTGTCCCAGCAGTCAGGGCTGAGCTTTAGTGCAGGTAACTTTAAAAAGTTTGTATTAAGCAGGCTCTGAAAAGCCTTTTTTGAGCAGCATTAGATCGATGCTGCCTGTGGTGGTGAGCACCCAGTAATTCCATTCATTTAACTTCCTACTGAATCCCATCTTACCTGCCTTTATTATTTCATGTAATGGTATTAATGTCATCATCTCTACTCTTCAGTGTCCGTCTTGTCTGTTGCTGCATACTTAATGAGTTTAGAGGCCTGTGAGTGTTTGGCTTTGCTAGTCTGTCACATCATAATAAGATTGTCAGGAGTATCCCGATCCTTTTCTGGGTACTGGAGACTAGATATTCAGCTGTAAAAATAACTGGTATACAAAGCACACCATATGTCGTCTGTGTTCGGAGTCCAGAATTTTTTTAATTGGGAAAAGAACATAATAATTTTTCAAACGCTGTTGCAAAGCTGTAAATCTGAGCAGTGTTTCTACAGTATTTATGGAGATCTGTTATTTAGATTTCTCAAGGACTTCAGTGTAAATGAAGTCTGGTTCTACTCAGTCTGGTGTGCAAGTATTTATTTCTGTAATGGGTTTTAGGATGTTGTGCAGCTGTTGTGGGTATGTGACAGACTTTCTTTCTTCCCTTTCTATAGACATTGATGATTCGAGACTGGTGGATGTGTATGATCATCAGTGTAATGTTTGAGTTTCTGGAGTACAGTCTGGAACACCAGCTTCCAAACTTCAGTGAATGTTGGTGGGATCACGTATGTACTGCATAGATAGTGATACATTTGTCTAAATGGAAGTATATATTTTAAAGGAAGGGTGTTGGAAGTAGTAAGAACTAGATATCATGTGCATGTGGCTGAAGATGTACATGTGACTGCTGCAGCTCAGGAGCATTGGTGCTTCTCCATGTTGAGTTTGTAATATATTTGTCACTCTTGGTATAATTTTGTGAGTTTTCAAATTATTGCACGTAGTTAAATATTTATTTTGGTTCGTTTCACACCAGAGAAAGAATCTAAAGCTTTACCTGAACACTGTAAAATATTTGGTGATGGTACAAACCATAAAACCTGAAATTAAGAGAAAGGTAAAAATTTTTGTATGAAGTTTCAGATAATTTGTTTTGCCTGTTTAAAAACAAAAACAAAAAAACCCAAACAAACAAAACCAACCAGACTCAGCGGACTTTGTGTCCAGCTCTTCCTTTTGTGCAAACCTCTCTTCACTGTTTTCTGAAAACAGTAAATATTGCTGTGTTTAGAACTTGTTTGTTTTATAAAAAGGTTTTAAAAGGTAAACATTTGGCCTTATTGAAAAGCTGTATCCTCTTTGCACATGATACTTTGTAACCATTCTTGTCCTAAAATATTGCTTGTGTGTATTTATTCAAGCTACAGGGCCTACTGTGATCTAGTTTTGCTGTGGAAAAAACAGGCTCTGTAGCTTCAAGTGACACACTTTTTTTTTATTTTTTTATTTTCCTATGAAATATAAATTGCTTACCAGAGCAATCAAAATTGTCTGTGTTCCAAGCACACAGCTATGGTTCTTAAGTTATTTCAGCTTGGTTTTATTCTTACAGTGCAAGCTCTTTCCCAAGCTTGTAGTGATTTGCTACATGGTTGTATTTATAAAGTGTGTCATGTATAAAGACATCAAGCAAAGCTATTTTGCCTTCAAAAAAGATTCTTATGAAATTAGCACGGTGCTCTGCCGCTTTGAATGTGGAGGACAGCCAGGTTTTTTCAGCTCAAGAGCTCCATCTCCAGAATTAACACTTGGCAATAAGACAGAGCATGGGGGGAAATCACTTGTTTAATTTCACGTCTTGAGCCTGGAGATAAGTAATTTCTTTAGGAGGCAGCCTGAAGCTTGAAGAGTATTTTAAGTTACTGGGCATCGCAAAATCTGGTCTGTAGGGACATGCTTGGTTGGGTTTTTTTGGTGTGTTTATAAAGTTCTCCCAGGGTGGAGTTGAGCTGATCGCAAGTAGGAAGAGGTCTGTTCTGTAGCAGAATGAATACAGCAAAAGAGAATCTACAGCCATCATCTGTAGAAGGCTCTTGCTGTATTTGAGTAGGCTTGGGCAGCTGAGATTCTTTCTCCTGACAGTTCATGCAGCGCTTTTCTGTGGGGATGTTCAAGCCTTGTGACTGAGAGTGTGTCTGCATGTATGTGCACCTGTATTTTATATATCCCTTTTATGAGCTTTAGTGTTTCTTCTCCAGCATCACTGTTTTTCTCCTTTCAGTGGATAATGGATGTGATCTTATGTAACGGATTAGGAATTTACTGTGGGATGAAGACTCTGTCTTGGCTTTCTTTGAAAACATACAAATGGCAAGGACTTTGGAACATTCCTACATACAAGTAAGTTGGTGTAGAAAGTAAATTCACGATAAGTAGAGCGCAGTGCAAAGTCTGGGCCCATGGTAAAGATCTTGGTTGATGAAGGGTTGTTCTGTTAGGGTTAATGTGAATTAAAGAATTCATGTGTGTTTAGATGACTCAAGTATCTAGTAACTTATTAATGCATGCAAACTTGTTCATGAGAGTATTATTTAACTTGCAAATGAAATTGTTGAAAATATACTTGTCTGTTGTGAGCATTGCCTGATATCTAGGAATGAGGGCACCTTGTGGAAATGAGCTGCTTTAATGAAATTGTTATATTAGATGCAGGGATCCAAGTTGGGATTATACTCTTTCCTTCACAGCAAGGCTCTATTTGGTCCCTGTGCAAATACTGCATTCCCTAGTAATCAGAACTTCACAGTAATTGAAAGACCGAAATGTAAAATTTAATAAATCCCTTGTAGTCTTTTACCAGTAGCAAACTAGCCTTTTCTGTAGTGTGTCTTTGCTGAGCAAAGCAGAACTGAGAAACTGCTTACTGCAATGAGTGTGGTATATTAAAATAGAAAATGATAGTCCAAATAACATTGGAGACTCTTTTAACTGGGGATGTTAATCTCATTAAGTAGTAATTTTGATGGAGTAACTGGAGGCATTTTGCATATGTGAATTGGTGTCTCAAAAGGAAATGTTGGTAGATGTTTTATGTGCTGTTTCTCAAAATTGCAAGTATGTGTTCTGCTCTTTTTTCAGAGGTAAAATGAAGAGAATTGTCTTCCAGTTCACTCCGTATAGCTGGGTCAAATTTGAGTGGAAGCCAGCATCCAGCTTACGCAGATGGCTAGCAGTTTGTGGCATAATCTTTGTAGTAAGGAAACTTCTCTGTCTTTATTGTTTGATTTAATGTTTTGTAACACTCAAGCTACTGCACAAATGATAATTTAGGCTGAAACGCTGACATCGTGATTTTTTTTTTGTTGAGGCTGGAAGAGATCAGTTCAGAATGCTGCAGAAAAGGTGTCTGTTTCCATATTTTCCGTATCTCTGGTTTACAGATTCATTGCATAAATATTTGTTCTTGCTTGCTGAACAATGTCTATAGGCAATGTGAGCAATATAAACTATGATGTACGCATAATTCAGCAAGTAACATCTGCTACCAAAAATGTTGGCTTTGGATGGAAGTAGCTTGTGTCTCTTGGTCTCAGGCAAACACACAATCACATTGCAGCTGGAGAGGACTGTAACCAAAGCCCTGGGCTTTTGTGGATTAGCTCTGAGCAGCATGGCTCCTGAAGCACACAGTTTTGCCTGGGATAGTATTTTTATACAGACTTAAGTAATTCAGTTATCCTAATTTATTTTTTCTTCTCTTTATATTTCACTGAACACATAGCATGTGAGTGTTAACAGTATCTGGCCTGACCAGTTCAGGTAAACTAGCTCCCAGTTCAGACAAGAGAAAGTTTGCTTCTCCAGAGTTACAATGAATTGAGAGTCTGCCTCCTTCATCTAGCCATCCGGGTGGCTGAATTTGTATTATGGGAATGCATCATCGTGAATTCCTAACTTCCGTTTCACAGTCACAGGTATCACGCACGTGATGCTGATATGGAGGATAAGCTTGGCAGTTAAAGTGCTTTTTCCCCACTCCTGCCTTGTGTCAGCTAGGCAGCTTTGGCCTTTGTGCTCTCTGTGGTGTCACTTGGGTCCATTCTGAGCAACTCTAACTTCAGCAACTGTGAAGTATAACAAAAAAAAAACCCCTTGTGACACTCCTAGTGATTCTAGAGACAATGGGCATTAGCCAGGCTCTGTATTAGTGCTACGGTACAGGATATAACTTTGTATTTTTTAACAGTTGCCAGAACAGCATATCTTTAAGCATCTTGAAATATGTGGAATACAAAATCTGGTGGTGCTTTATTTTGGGGTCTGTCCAGTGAAGCTCCCTGTTACGGTTTGTTGAGTGGGACACATTCGTCAGCTTGGCAAGCCACCACCACCTCTCTCATAATAACATTGCATTTTATGCTGATGTCAAATTGCAAACCTGAGTGTGCCTCAGGAACAATGCGCTGTCTGTAAGCAAGCAAGCAGTGCGCAGCAGTGCCAGCAGTGAGTGCCAGGCCGTTTGCAGACTCAGTTGAATACAAGTTCATGTCACCTGATTTCCGCTACATAAAACATGTGCCAAGTTCACATAGCACAACAGACTTGCTGAGGTTCCCATAGTTTATGGGAGAAGTGAAGTCAATGTGCCTGTATAACTAAAATACACGTTTTTCCAAATGGTTACTGTGTGCAATACTCCCAGCTTTGCACCCTGAAGAAACTGGGTTTTAGGTACTGGAGCAGGTTTTGCAACTGAGAGATTCCATTGAACTTAGGCTAGTCTTTGATACAATAATGTTTCTTTTAGCAAAGCCTAGCTTCAGCTGACAGTTCGTAAGAAGCTTCAGATATTGGCTCACTCTTCTGGATTAAACAGTGTTTAATGCCATTTGTTATCATTTCTTTTGAAGTGAGAAACTTGTGTCTACTTGCTCACTTAAGCACATTGCCAGGGCACATCACTTGACAAGGTATTGCTATAAATGTATAATCAATTCTCCGAAATTGGCTTTGACAGTGACATCTGCATAACTATGTATAAAGCCAAGCCACATAAAGAACAACAACCCTGGGCTGTACTGCTAATGCCTCTTGTTATTTTGGGGCTCCCTCAGTCAGATTTTAAATGATAGTGGAAGGAGAGGTTGTTGCTTTTAGGCTTTGTTATCAGTAGTTCTGCAGGTATTTCAAACTGCTGATAAACTCATTCACAATTAGAGGCAGTGCTTTTCCAGGTTTATGTTGTGTTGGTTTTTAATACCTCTTCCAGCACACAGAAAACTTCTAAAACCTCAACTGTTCTTGGTCATTATTGCAACTGATGGTGGTGTGTTCAGTAATACTGAGCAGGACTTCGTGGCATTAGAGAAGTGGTGGTGGGAGTCATGCAGGGAGAGAGGGAGATTCCAGGCTTCATTCAGTGAAGTCTTCTGAATGTAATTAAAATGTCCTTTCTCTCAGTTTTTATTGGCAGAGCTGAACACATTTTACTTGAAGTTTGTCCTTTGGATGCCACCAGAACACTACTTGGTCCTGTTACGACTTGTCTTTTTTGTCAATGTGGGAGGTGTGGCTATGAGGGAGATCTACGACTTCATGGATGACCCGTAAGCCAGTCCTCTTGTGTATATACCATGTCAAACTTCACTTGCTTTATTTTGAATTTGCTCCAGCTTGTTGGCATCCATCTCAGGGCAATAGTTCAGCTTGTTGGGGACAAAAAGACCTTATCCCAAAGCATCTGCTTTGTGTCTGTCTGTTTTGGAGGTGAAATTCTCACTACATCTGGTTAGAGAACAGCTGTTGTTAAGGGCATTCTATGTGCACTGGTTTTAACCTCAGTTTTTAATAAATGATTACTCTTTTGAGAATGTATTGTGTAAACTAGCTGGAGTGCCACTGGCTTGTGGGCAGAGGAGTACTGAACTCCGCTTTCGGATTGGTAGCCAGGAACTACAGTCCTTAGATGTACCTTCTAAGGACAACAGGGCCTAAAGAAAAAAAAAGAAAAAAAAAAACACCAAAAAAAACCCACCCTAAAAAGGTTTTCTTAAAGGTGATTCTTTCCTTGAGCTATCTTCCAACTGGTCCCTGGTCCTCTGGAGCTCTTGTGGCATCCTCTTGCAGATCAGAGGACCCTTTGTAGCAAAGTGTATTGAAGGTAAAGTACACGCTTACACAACACTGCATGTACTTTCAGACTTTTCCTCCTTAAGCATCATATTTGTCCTTGCTGCTTTTGTTTCTGCAGACCATGTAAGACCTGAGAAACCTTTGTTCTCAAAATCACGTTTTCTTTTAAGTTTTAGTAGTAATGTCACAAATTGCCTGAGCCCACATCTTAAGTCTGAGACAACGTCTGGCTTCAAGGGATGTTCATTGTCTGTCACTGACCAACGCAAAAAGTGTCTGTGTTCAGAATTTAGGGTTCCAACATTCTATGAAGATCAGTTTCCCTTGCAAGGCTTTGACTCCTAGAGCTGGGAAGAAGGGTCAACCCACATTGCTTAGTCGGATTTCAGGACATTCAGCAGTGGCAGGCTGCCCCTGCCTTTGGTGTCGGACCTACTGGTTTGGGACGTGCCTCCAACTCAAAGGTAAGAAGAGGTCTCTGCCTCTCACTGGTGAGCTCCTGTCCTTAGCACCATTCACAATCTTCTGGTCCTTGTGTTTGGGTTGGAAAAACACCTTTGCCCTCTGTTCAACCACATGGCATAACATTGAAATTTAGGAGAATCATCAGTCACCAGTGCCTCATTGCTGATTCAATTTGTTGCCATTCTTTTAATAAGCTGGAGAAGTTCATCCAGCAAGCAGAGACTTTCATCCTGAACTGCATGTCTTCATCATTGCCGCCACCACTTGCTGTTCTGTGTCTCTTGGTGGGTAAGGTGACCAGCCTCCTCACTTCTGAGGTTCGTGGCTCTGCTTGATGCACTACAGAGCTGACCTCATCAGACTGTTTGTGGAAAATGGCAGAGCCTAGCATCTGGTCTTACCTAATATCTTCTCTGCAAAGGCTTTTGCAGCCGGACTCAGATTCCTTCATCCATTTCAGGTCATCCAAGCAGAGGTAATCTGCACCCACTCTACCACCTTAACTTAGTGTATTTTCACTTGTGCGTGATTTTGAACCAAGGCACTGTTGTGTTGTAGGGAGAAGCTGCTGGGGAAGAGCAGGCTGTACCAGAGGCTCCCAGCTAATGGCACATGAGAAACTGTCCTGACATTTTCCTTCTGGAAGGGAACTTCTTAATGGACAAAGGCTGGAATATTCCATTGACCTTCCTTGTCAGAAACACGGCTCATTGCTTTGTCTGGTAGTGACGAGATTGTCTGAGAGAAGTTGATTAGATTCCTTCAGCTAACCTTGCAATATTTAGCCTAGAAAGCAGTGAAGTTCAAATATGAAGACTCTCTTTCTCATTCAGGATTCTTAGTATCTGCAGACAGTTCTAGGAACTTGGTCTTAGCATGGTGACAATAAAGTATCTAGAATTGACATAGTCCAAGAAGAGCGGTGGTTCTTGAAGCTGTTCTTCAGCTGTTACATACCACAGCCCTGTTGTGATTGACATGCTGCCTTTGAGTTCTTGAGAACTGGTTATGTGAAATGTTCCTGACCAGAAATGTCTTGATGCAAGAGTGTGTAGTGTTTGACCTTGTCATATGTTCCTGGTTTCTAACCTTCAAGCCACTTCCAAGGAGTCTGCGTTGAGGCCATGAATTTTAATCTCATTCATCAAATAAGAAATGGGACTTCTCTTCAAAATCTTCCATGAGTAGAAGGGCAGGAAACCAGCTGTCTTCCTCGGCAGCTTTAGGGCCTGCACAGTCTTTTGTCGGGGTCACCTTTAATTCTTTTGTCAGTGTACTGTCATTAACCTAGCGAAGGAAAACAACAGCAAATAAGGAAGCAGATCAGCAAAGGAGAAGGCTGACCTAGTCATCTGAACAGCTTGAGTTCACAGTGAGAGATTTGTTTCATTTTTTCTCTCTATCCATGTGTTAAGGCTAGTTTCTGCCCATTTAATCTGTCATACCAGATAAACCACCTGGAGCAGTTTCTGAAGTCCTTTCATCTGAGTTGGTCTAGGCAGGATACCTTTTAAAACGGAATGCATTTATCCCAACTGCATCAGCAATAACCTGCACTTGATTTACTGCATATTTTTTTTCCCAGTGTATTTGGATGATTTTGTGTAGTTTGAACTTATGCATTGGTGTCAAGTATGACTCTCAGGCCTCATGTTTTTAAGCGACTGTGTGTTTTGTGTGCTCCCCTGGGTTCAGGAGAGGGAAGAGAAGCTCTGTTTACTCTCCATGCTTAGATCCATTCCCAGGTACGGAGAATCTGAGGGGATGCAGTGGAGCAGATATGTCTGAGCCACAGGAAAATGCCTGCCAAAGGAAGGATGCTCTTCCTGGTTCAGCTGCTGGCATCTGATAAGAAGAAGGGAAGAGAAATGGGGAGCAAATGTGTAGTTGCAGCTCCCTCTGCCCTAGCACTGGTGGAGGTGCTTGGGGCCTGGGTAATGTGTGCGCACTGGGCAGTGTGTCAGGCAGGCAGCTTTCTCTGCCTAGCAGAGGGCAGCATTAGCAGAGCAGCCACGCTCCAAGGAAAACCTAATCATGGATTTGTTAGGTAGCTTCTCTTCCATCCACTGCACGGCAAACAAGCAAGAAAACCACAGCCCAAAGAGCTTAGGTGGTTACTGAATGTCACAGCATTTACTAAGTCAGTGCCTCAGCCAGACAGGAGGCTGTACATCACAGCAGCCATAGACAAGACTAGAATTTCCCATTGCTGCAATGCCATAGAAGTACTGCAGAGGTCATCTTAACATGTCCATCCCTCTCTTCCCAGCCCTCTGAACGTTTGTTGTATCGCTCTGCTCCCCAACTCCCCTGTCCTGCCCCAGCAGTCCTGCTGCTTTACGCTGAATTCTTCCTGGATGTGTTTCATTTCACATCTTTCGCTGTGGTAGGGATGGAATAACGCAGTCATCTGGACAAAAGAGAAAGGACCTAGTAGGAAAATGTACTTCAGAATATGCTATGGTTAAGTGAGAGGGCAAGGCCCTCTGCAGAATAGATGTTCCCTGGGATTAAAGCAGAGACATGTAGAGTAAAGGCAGAGTGAGGAATAATAGAAGGCAAAAAGAACAACCACTGTTAGTTTTAGTTGGTGGTTCCTTCTGTTTGCATGGTTTATCCTGGCCATCTTCAGAGGCATAATCGTCAGTTAAGGTAGTAGGTTTGGGGCTAATGGGAAGGTGCACCAAAGTGCTTCTTTGTGTGGTTTTAAAGTAAAAGATACAATCAATTTAAAGGTTGTTGTGAAAAGTTAGTTGTGTGTGCTTGCTGGTGAAACAGTTGGTGGTTATGATGGTTGAAGGTATTGCTTTTCTCAAGGTCAGTCTTCCTTGATTCAGATCAGTAGGATTTTAGGAAACATTTAAGTCATGCCTTTGGGGGGGGAAAAATACATACAACTTCTAGTAGCTTTTTCTTGCTTCTTTCCTCTAATGGAAATAAAATCCCATTTTAGATTCAGGAGATGGGTGATAGAAGAACAAAAATTTAGTATACCGAGTGGGAAGTGATGTACTTGTCTCTGTGCTGTTAAGGAGCACATCTGTGTGTGCCAGTGGTGCTGCAGTGGGCAGGATTTCAGTGCGATCCAATGCATAAACAAAGGGCTTTTCCTGTTGCCCAGACGGTACCCCGTTGGACTGGTGATATATCACCTGATCTGTCAGGTCAGTGAGCTGTAAAAATGCCAGCGCTTGTAAGGTTGTGAACAGGCAAGATCAAAAAGTGGAGGATCTAACTCAGGGGTCCTCAAACTACAGCCTGCGGGCCGGATACGGCCCCCCAGGGTCCTCAGTCCGGCCCCTGGTATTACAGAACCCCCCTGCCACCACCCCCGCTGGGGGTTGGGGGAGGAAACCAAGCAGCCGCAGATGACTGCCTGCCACTTCATCCGTGCGCCGGCCCCCTGGTTAAAAAGTTTGAGGACCCCTGATTTAACTGGTTTAGATGCAGCAGCTTACCCAGGTTTCTAGCAATAGGCTATTGAGGGTAGTGGGGTTTCCTAAAAGGCAGCCTGTAGGTGTTTGGGGTTTATGTATTTCCCAAGCAGGAGTAGGTGACCCAAAATATGGTATACTTCCAATCCTTCTGCAAGTACAGCCTCTGAATAGATGTCTTGATTCTACTGCGGTTTTAATTTCTGGCATTACTGGTTGATGAGTCTTTCACTAGACTTGTACGTAGCACTGCAGCTTCTCATTGGCATCTGGTGCTGCTTAAAAACAAACCCTGGGGATTAAATGTTAATCGCATATTTGCCCCAAGGTTGTATTGTCCTAGAGGTGAAACACCGTCCTTGCATCTTCCAGTACCTTGCCTGTTTGTTACTAAGCTTTCTTCTTTTAAAATCCATTCAGAGATCATTAGCGACAGCTCATTTGGGAAGAGAGTAAGTGTCAGAATGCAATTATATAGGGGTTAAATATGGTTACAGCAGTGTGGCTTGACGGTTGCAGAGGAGATCCAGGAGTAGAGCTCCTATTTCATACTGTACCCTGAACCTCAGGTGATCTGAAGCTGGGCAGATAATTGGTTTATCTGGATTTACCAATACCCTGAAAATGGGGATACTTCCTTGCATCAGATGAAAAGTTAAACTTCATCATCAATTGTTTTCAGAGCCTCTGAGAGGAAACTTAATTAACACCAACGTGAAAGCAGTCAGCCTGCATAGCCTTAGTACATGTGTAATCCAGACTAGACTTTGAGTTGTGCAAAACTGATTGAAATTATTACCCCAGCTGTCTTTTTGTGAATATTTCCCTGAATGCTTAATTTTACAGCAATAGCTTTGTTTTATCTGTGTGTTTATTTTGCAGGAAGTTCCACAAGAAATTGGGTCAGCAGGCATGGCTGGTTGCTGCTATTACTGCCACAGAGTTTCTGATCGTTGTGAAGTACGATCCCTATACACTGACACTTTCTCTTCCTTTCTACATTACCCAGTGCTGGATCTTGGGGATTATACTTGTGCTCACCTGGACAGCCTGGCGTTTCTTCATTCGGTAAGTGGTGTTTTGACATGATACGTTAGGTCTAGCCTGGGTCTTACTGGGGAGTTCAACAGCACATCTTCAAATGTGTGCCGTCATTAGCCTTCAGTGCCTCCTGAGGATTGATTACAACTCTTTTGGATGGCTAGAGCTGCAGTAGTTTTGTGTAAGAATTGTTAAATAGGGAGTTTTCTGTGCATGATCCTGGCAGTTTTCTTTCTGGATGAAGCCTCTGGTAGCTTTGGTCTTTGTGGGACTACTTGCATCAGTGTTGCTGCAGAAGCAGGTGAACAGTTAAGTGCCTGGCTGCATCTGGACTTCCTGGATGAGTGAAGATGGCAGACGAGATCAGTGGGGTGTTTTCCCTGTGCTCAGAGTTAGACAAGACTAAGATGTTTTACAGCTTCATTGGAAGAAGTCTGCTGTGCTGCAGTTGTCGGAGCTGCCCCAGCATCAGCGAGAAGTGAGCCAAGTCAAATGTGTCTGGCTTGAATGCTGCTCTGGGCAAGTAAATGAAAAGCAGCTGTGCAAGGCTGAAGGAATTACTGTAATCTATAGAGGAGGGCCTGTGCAACAGCAGTGGTTGCTGCTCTTGAGCATGCTGCTGTATGCTTCTGAAAGAGGTGATAATAGCCAGACTAGTAGCAAGAAACACAAATTTCAAGTGAATCAATGTCATTGATTCAGCAATTTCAGAAATCTACAGCCAGAAGACTCAAGTGTGTTAACTTATCCCAAAGGCAGTTGCATCCAGAGCAAACTTGCCTTATGGTTTTTAGTGTATGTTGAAATTGTTTATTTACATCACTGGTTCACATCTGTTTGTTTTTCTTTTTAGTGACATCACTTTGCGGTACAAGGAGATAAGGAGACAGAAGCAAGAGCACAAATATGAAAAGGACAAATGCTTGAGCAATGGTGATGGACACTCATCGATACTGGATGAACAAAATGGGAACAAACTAAGGGAGAGGAAACTTTGAGCAACAGACAAAGGGCTAAACAGAACTCATAGTGCTTAAGTTGGCCTGGTGGACAGTTTCAACTTTATCCTACCTAACTTGTAATTTTCATTGTTAGCTTTCCAACGTGTGAAAATCCTCTTGGGGAAAAGATGTCACTTTGACATATGCACCTTTTCTCCTCGTGTACACCTAGTCAGAGTCGGAGAAAGTCTGTGTAGAGGGAAGTCAGAATCAACACCGTTGCAAC
This sequence comes from Falco naumanni, assembly GCF_017639655.2. Classification (NCBI taxonomy): domain Eukaryota; kingdom Metazoa; phylum Chordata; class Aves; order Falconiformes; family Falconidae; genus Falco; species Falco naumanni. Next base: position 20,386,908 of record NC_054063.1, on the reverse strand, counting down.
GAGATGGGATCTTCATTCAGGCGTGTTGTATGTCTTCCTTGAAAACAAGGTTTGGAGACAAGGGGCTTTAAAGCAAAGCTCAAAGGGAATCTAGCTGATCTATTTCCAGTAAACTGTGTGATTTTATTTTGGCATTTGGGCATTAGGAACGCTTTGTTTTGGAGTGCACAGATACCAGACACAGGAAATATTTTTTTTCTGCTGAAACTACCGTGAGCTGTGGAGTAAGATTGTGTAAAGTGTTCAGCCGCCGATTAACAGAACTGCAGCAAGATAAACATAAATAAACTGAAACTTGTGAACAAGTTGCATTACTTGCACAGAATGTAATACAGAACACTACTGTTACAGCCCCTGTAGTACGGGGGTTATTGCCTTTCTCTAAACTGACTTTCAACATCCTGGAGTAGCCTGCAATAGTTTTATCGTGTATCACAGCTCTAGGGAGACAGACAACTACTCCTTAGTTTTGTTTTGGTTTTGGTTTTTTTTGTCGTCTTTTTTTTTTTTTTTTTCCAGTCTTCATCATCTCTTAAATGCAAGGGAAGGTTGAATTAGAAAGGTCAACCTGCCTTTCCTTCACTTTGTGGAGTAAAATGTGTTACAAGCAGAAAACTGGGAGTTACTCCATCAGTCTTAAGTTATTTGCCTTATTCGCAGCTCTTTTAGTTTGCTTACCAAGAGTATTTCGTTCTTTGTGTCTGCTGTACGGGGCATGTCAGGTTCTGCCATCCTTCAGAGCTGCCCTGTTCCTCCCAAGGTAACTCCAGGCAGAGCAATCTCCCGAGCCCAGCCGGAAAAGGTGTTCACTGCAGTCACGCACAAAATCGCTGTTTAACATGCTGCCAGCCCTGCCAAAAGAACAAACTGAGGCAAGTGCATCTTTCTTACCCAGGCACTGTGTAGTAGCAGAGGTCTTTAGGCTAAGCTAGGCAGCATTTTTGCTGGTGACTCAACATCTAGGAAAAGAAGTTGGAAATCTGGGCTGCATTTTTTTGGGGGGGTCATTATTCCAAAACATAGGTGCTACATTAAGCATCACTTTTGTTATCTCTGCTCTAATCCTTTGCATTGGCGTCTAAGGCACTGACATAACCGTAACCATATCGCCTTTTAAATACTGTGATCTAATCTGGTTGTTAAAGGATGTTTTTCAGGGAAGTGTTTATGCAGAAAAAAATGACATGAACACCACCAGTAGAATTTCAAGAGTGCAACTCCAAACTTTTTAAGTGGCAGGAGACTTGCAGAGCTGCTGACTACCAAACATCTGCTTTTTTGATCCGTTTTGGTCTTGTATGTGAATGGCAACCAAAATCTGCATTTCTCCCATGTTTACAGTGACCCATAGACTTGCCAGCTGTAAGGAATGGGCACTTGTCAGTAGGGCGGTCTTCAATTAGTCGAGCAGTTTGGTTGCATTGAAGAGCTCAACAAATGAAGCAGTTCACGGGCCAGGGGTGCCCCAGCTGCTTAGCAGACACAGAGGAGGGTGACCAATACGAGAGGTAGCGTCCGGCTTCTTTCTCGAGTATGTACAATGTACTGTGGATAGTCACTCAACGGCTGCTCTTAAATGGTAGTATTTTGCTGCTGTGAGGTAGTGAAGAATGTATGGCTGTGTACCTAGATGCTGACAAGTTTGTAAATGGGCAGGGTGCTGAGTTGAGCAAATATTTATTTCTATGCCTTTCCACCTGGAGTCGTTCTAGTTCCAGCTTTAGACCAGTCTTACGAACTGTTAATTGATCGTTTGGTAGCTCGTACTGGCGTGTTGTGCTTGTGTAGTCCCAGCGAGCGAGGCTCAGGTCAGTGTATCTCCATTCTGTTCGTGCTGGTTAACACTGTGGCCCCCCAGCCCGATCCCTGCAATACAACCTCCGGGGTCTGTCTCGTGGTTCGGGTGGTGGCAGGCACGCCTGGGGAGGACCTGCCGTTGTACCTCCCTCCCCGCTGAGAACCTGCTTGCCTATGTTTGAAACAACTGGTGAGGAATACCTCCTATTCCAGGTATTCTGTATGTGTTCCCTAGTAGCGATTCTGGAGCTTTGACCTAACACATAAAACACTGACTTGTTTGTCTACATCCATCTAAACAGCTTTTATGGTTAGTCTGGATAACTGACCCAGTGTAATAAAGCGATGTTTGCTGGTGTGTTCTTTGGTACAATGTGTGCGTCCTCGTGGTTTCTCTCTCCTGTTGCCTTGCGAGTGGGACTGGGTGGGTAAGAGGACTTAGCCTGAATTTCCCCCCCCCCCCCCCCCCCCAGAAATGCTGTCCGTGGTGGGTGCTGGGCCTGAAGGTAATGAACTTGTCCAGATTTTCAGAGAAATAGATGTTACGAGCCCTTGCTCCACTGCCGTGATACGGAAATGCTTCTTGCGGTACACTTAACGAGGGTGATCCTTCACTGTAAAGTGGACTTGGGCTATGCACAACGTGTTTAGTAACTTCATAGTCTCTGTGCTTCCCTTACAGACTCATGTCTAGCGTTGCAGGTGGGCTCTAATTGTTGCAGTCTTGCCTGGTTTTAGGAATCCTTTTGTGATCATCTATTGGAGAAGTACTCAAAAGCAAGCTCATATGGAGAAGATGAAAGGACAGATGATAAGCCTCACTTAAATAACATTTGGGGTGGCATAAAATGAGACCATCCCTCTGGTGATGGAGGCAGCAGTCTCCCATTTCTATTCGCATCAGTATCTTACCGTGTGTTTTCTTAGCTTACCTTCTTCGTCAGAAAACTAGAGCAAGAGATCTGCTCATGGTTATACCTGTGTAGAGAGATTTACCAAAGGTAAGTTGTTGGCTTTAAAAAGGAAAAATGCAGGGGAATGGGTGGGCGGGTGAGAATGTGCTCAGCTAATGCTGTTGTGGGTGGCTTTTTTTCTTGCAAGTGACTTCTCTGTTTTGGAGGCAAGCTAGCGGGGGCCCTGCTCTGAGGTGTCAGTTTGATGTCCCTCAAGCCTACCTGTGTGGAGGGTTACTTTGCTAAGATGGGATTTGAGGTTGTGGTTCCTGGTTGTCAATACTTGGGTAACCACCTCGGGGACCACCTGCCTGTCCTCTCGTTTCTGTCCCTGCTTGCACATGATGCAGCGGTGCTCCGCAGCCCTTAAGAGCCAGTTCTTCGCTTCCCCTTGCCGTATGCCTACCACGTTCGTGGGGGCTGCCACTGGGTTAGATAGTAGAGGGGCTGCCTGAACCCCCTGGTGTTGCCCGGGGAGGTGCTGACCCTGCGCCATGGCAGCTGTGCCTTTCTGGGTGAAGATTCAAGGGGAACGGCTGTTTCAGAGCACCTGAAGTTAGCAATTAGCTTCACTTAATTGTTCCAGACGGCTCTGGCAGTACCTGCTGCGTGGGCTTACAGCGAAAGGCTGCTCCCTCCGGTGGCTGGAGAACGGCTCGATGCGAGCGGGCTGGACCCAGCAGCTCTGTCACCCTGAAGCTGTGGGGCCATCTGGCCACCCTCTGTGCTCCCCACCCTGTCACTGCCCCCATCGCTCCCCCCGCTGCTGGGTGGGCTCGGAGGAGGTGCTGACAGCAGCCGGGCCTGCAGAAGGAGTTCTTTGCTACTTTATTTGGTTTTCTTTCCCTGTGAATTTTTTGGTCCTGTTGCTGGCCTTAAAGAACCTGAATGGTGCTTTTTGGAATCATCAGCTTCTGACACAAGTACTGTTGGGTAGCTTTTCCAGGAGTATTTTGACCCAGACTAAGCAGTTTTCCTGCAGAGTGGGCTGGCCAAGTGAGCCCCCAGGAGCAGAAGCCGGCTGAGGTACCGCTGCTGCATCCCTGTGGTGGCAAAAAACCCGAACGAGCCCTCCTGAGGAGTGCGTGGGGCACCTCACCACTGCTGATGTACTCCTGTGTCGCTCTTGGAAGGGTTTGTTTATCAGTCTGCATCGTTGAGCCGCTGTTGTTTAATTATCCTCAGTTATCTAAGGCCTGACCTAAGTACAAGGGCGATGACAAACTCGTGCCATCTGTTAGCAATATGAAACTGATGTTTAATAGAGTAGTCGGCATCTGTATGAGGCTGGATAAACCTTCACATGCCCGAACTGGGGCCTTTGGAGAGAATCAAGACCCAGCTGAGCTCTGTCCCCTTTAAAGCAGCTCTGTGTGGTCAGCCGGCGCAATGGAGGGCCTTGGGCCGCTCCTGCAAGGGGTGCTGGAACCCCCAGCCTGCCCCGTCCCTCGGGAGCGTGGTGTCTGAGCTGCTACGGGTGAGCTCTGGGGACGTGCTCTTTTTCCAACTGGTTTGTATACCTCTAGAGGAAGGGGCTGCGTTTTGGTCCTGAGTGGGCCGGGAAGCCCGATGCTCTTGGGAAGGACCCTTGGCTGCAGGATGAGGCTCCTCTCCCACCCTGGCAGCGTTTTTGGGTTACGGTCAAAACTGGGTCTGTTTTCTCCCTGAAAATTGATTCCCTGCCAGGAGAATCGTGGGACCGGCTCCCAGTGCTGGCCCTCCCTGGAGGAGCCCAGCACAGGAGCTGGAGAGCCCTGCAGCAGGGGCAGCAGATGGGTGAACCGGCCCTGCTGCTGGATGTGCTGGGTTTTCCTGGGAATTAAAGGTTCTCTGGAGCATCACACTGCTCCATGGCCAGCTGAGACCATCTTTGCTTGGGGTGCACGTGGTTCGTTCCCCTGCCCAAAACTGTGATTATTCTGTTATCTCCAATTCGAGCGAAGTGAAGCTCTTGCAGTTTGAAATGCTATCTTGCTCCCCTGGAAGGCTCTGCCCGCCGCGGTGGTGTGGCTGGAGGCACGTCGGTGAAGCCAGGGTAAGGAACGGCAACATCTCAGTGCCCGACGCCGGAGGGTGCCTGTAGAGCTTTGGCCGATGTGCACTTTGCCACAGGCACCTGCCAGCGGGCGCTGAGCTTTCTGTTTCCCAACTGCTGAAAGGGGTTTTTGGGCCAAGTCCATGTCACATCTTGGCACTGAGAGGTTTTACCTTCTGCTGCACTGAGGGAGAGGGGAACTGATGGATTCCTTTTACCGAGGCTTTGCTGGTGGAAGCCCCCAGCGTGCCCAGGACCCCCGGTATTGCTCCGTGGCTGGCTGAGAGGTGGATGGAGGAGGCAGGAGGCTGCTGTTATTCCTGCCCATCCCTTGGGGAGGGCAGGGCAGCCTGGAAGCCTGCCTTGGGGACCGGTGAGGAGCCAAGGATTTGGCGCTCGGGTGAGGATCCTGACCCCGAATGGCTTTATGGTGGAGAGTGGCACTTTTTGGGGGCGAGAGGAGGGGACGTTGGGTCCTGCTGGAGAGAAATATGAAGTTGGTCCATGGGGTGAGTGAGGGCAAGCTGGAGGTGGCAGGGGAGTGGAGGGGACTGATGACGGGGAGGGGGTCCCTGCGCAGTGGAGGGGGGATGTGAGGGGCTCCCCCGGGCAGTGGGATGCAGGGGCGTCCCCAGGTGCAGGAGCCAAGGGTGGGGGGATGATGCTGGGAAGCAGAGCAGGGCCGGGCTCAGCTTGTGGACCCCCAAACCCCAAGGCGGGGGAGGCAGAAGCCGTCCCCGGTTCACCCCAGCGCGGGGGGGGTGGGAGTGGGGGGCTGGGGGCGGTACTGCGCTCCCCCCAGCCCAGGAGGAGCCCGGGGCGGCCCCGCCCCCCCTCAAATCCATCTTTTTCCCCCAAAAGTAGCGATGAGTCGGGGGCCTGCCGGTGCACGGGGGGGCGGCTCACCCGGCGGGGGTACGGGACACGACGCGGGGACAAGGGGGTCGTGGCCCAGCCCCGGGAGGATGCGACACGGGTGACAGCGGGGGGGGGGGGGGGCGCTGCCGGGCTTTGCCTTGTCCGGATGGCGTGGGGAGGGGGCTGGCAGCCTCCCGCTGCGCTGCGGAGGGGGGGAGGCTGCGGGGTTTTGATGGGCTTCTAAGCTTTTAGGTGTTTTGTGGTTTGTTTTTTTAATGGCAACTTCCTAAGGAAAGTCGCCAGCCTGCGGAGCTGGGTGCTCGGAGCCTGGGAGGCAAACCCGAGCGAGAGACCCCCCCGCACCTCGCCCCCAGCCCCCCCGAGGCTCGGGGCCTCCCCGGCGCTGTGGCAGGAGGCGGAGGACCGGGGGGGGGGGCTGCGGGCGGGGGGCCGGGGAGCGGGGCGGGGGTTGCTTCTCCTCCGCTTTATCGTAGGTTAGGCCGGCTCGAAGCAAAGCCCAGCCCGGGGAAGGCGCCGCTCCCGGTGCGGAGACCGCCGGACCCGCCGCACGGGAGAGCGGGAGGTGCCGCCCGCAGCCCCCCCGGCGCCCCCCCGGCCCCGCCCCGGCGCTCCGAGGGGCCGGCGGCGGAGCCCGGTAGCCCATCCCGAGCCTCCCCCCGTCCCCTGCAGTGAGGCGTCCCAGCCTGGCCCCGTCGGCGCGGGGAGGGATGCCGTGGATCCGGGGGCCGTCCCCGCCGAACTCGGCAGCCATCGGGAACCTCCGGGAAGCGCGGGGCCGGGCCCGGCGGCTGCTGCATCCCCCTCCCCTCCGCCTGGGGTAGCCCGGCGGCTGCTGCATCCCCCTCCCCTCCGGCTGGGGCAGCCCGGCGGCTGCTGCATCCCCCTCCCCTCCGGCCCGCGGCGGGGGCGGACGCGCGGCTGCTGCTCGGCGGCCCCGGAGGCTGCGGGGGCGTCCCCGCTCTGCTCCACCGGCCCCACGGATTTTTACCTGCCCAGGTAACAGCGGCACTGGGCTGCCGAGGAGGACCCCGGTTCACCGCCGGGGGGGTGCGGGATGGGGCGAGGCCGGCGCCTTCGGGTGTAAATCGGGTGGAACCGGCGTCTCGAGGTGCCGGTCGGGGGGCGGCGGGGGGCGAGAACGGTGGAGGAGCAGAGCCCGCAGCTGGGTGTTCTGTCAAGTTTTAGGTGGGTGCTTATTTTTTTGGACTAATGTGCCAGCAGCAAACTTGATCCTACTTCTCTGCCTTGCGGATCGAGGCCAGACAGAGCTCCCCGCCAGCAGGAGAGGGATGGAGCCTGGCTCGGAACGCGGGATGGGTGCGTGCGGGCAGCAGGATCGGTGCTGGAGGAGAGGAGGGGTGCTGCTGGAGGAGGGGACAGGTGCTGCTGGAGGGCTCGGCTCACCAGTGCCGGGACTTTAGCTGGGTCTCAGGCGCCTGGTGGAGCCGGGCGTTGGTGTCTGGGCGAGGGCGAGAAGGAAGCGGCAAATGCGGAGACCGCTGCTGTGCTTCATAACTTGGGTTGTGGCATTTCGGGATTGCAGCACGCTCTGGAGGGTGTCTGTACGGCGTGGGACTGTACCCGTGTCGGCCCAGTGCTCTGGGGCCAGCAGCCAGAGTTTCTGGGCGAGCTGTGTGGGGCCTTGGACCGTCATGATGCCAAAACAGCAGCAAGGTGTCAACCCCCCTGTAGCCTGGGGGCAGACCCCCCCACCTTCCATAGGGGACACATGGCTGCTTTGCCATTTCTCTCCCTGCATTGAGCTGTTTTATCACCCCTCCCCAAGCAGGAACAGTATCCTGAGCTCTGCAGCAGCTCACAAGGGAAATGCAGCTGCCCCGGCCCTCGGCAGAGGGATGCCGCGGCAGGTGGGGGATGCTCTGCACCCTGAGCCAGGGCTCTGCCCAGCCTCGAGGTCTCCGCAGGGAAAAAGCTAGCCATCCCCGTGCTGCCGGCGGTGGGGAGTGGTGCCTGTCCCCTCCTAATCCCTCGGGTTTGACTTCCCAGGAAGGGATTTGAAAGGCAAGTCTGGGGACAACAGAGCATCCCTGTGAAACGGTTGCAGGGAAGAGCTTAGTTAACAAAAAATATATAATAAATCCCTTCCCTGAGCACCTTCACTTGCTTACTCGGGAAGGGCTGGTGCCGTTGTGCTAATAGAGGGGTACCCACCTGCTTTAGCTCTGTGCCGAGCACTGCAGTCAGTTCGTGTCTCTCTGGCTGCTTAGAGCTCGTTAGAAGAGGATGTCTTTGGGGACAAAGCTTTGAAAGAAATGGAAAACGGGAAATTCTTTCTAGTTTTTGAAAGAAATGGAGAGTTTTTAAAAAGGATATTTACCCTTCTGCAGAAGAAGTTGGTCCTGAAAACTTCTGTCTTTTGTTATTAAAAAAAGCCACCAGGAAACGGGGGAAGAAATGGAGCCACCTACTTAGGCATGGTAGTTTTTCAGGACATAAAACGGGGCTTTTTGGGGTAGATCTCCATAATGTTGCACTATTAAGATGTCAGTGTGGATTTCCAGAACTAAACAGTTGAGCTCAGTCCACACATGACACGAGTTTAGCATGTTCTCAGCTAAGATATTGCTGAGTGTTTGTGCATCGCATAGAGGTTTCTGTCTGAGGAGGGAGGCTGGGGACGTGGTGGATGTCCCAGCCCCAGCCCAGCCTCCCTGTTGTTTTGGGTTAGTGACTCAACTGCATTTAGAAAAAGACCCCTCCCGCTGTTACCCCAAGGGCAGACCGTGCGACCCTTGCAGAGGGGGCCCCCAGCCACACCAGGCCAGCGTGGCTGCTGTGTCATGCTATAATGTGCTGCGGTTTCCAGCTTTCCTATAAAAATTCAAGCCTGGGCAGTTTTTTTTTTTGGTGGGGGGGAAGTGATTGCTCCTACAGTGCCTGAGTCTGTGAGCATCCGAGGTGAGCTGGAAGATGGTACCCAAACACCAAGTGACCGTCCATCTGAGGCAAATCCAGCTCTTTGTTGTGTGTGTTGAGTGGTGTTTGGGGCTGTGTAAGTTTTGGAGAGGGGTTGGGGGGGCTCTGGTGGGCTCGGTGGGGAGATTTCAGGTGCAGCGCTGAAGATGTGTCCCTGGGCTTGGGGTTCGGGCATTGCAGTCTGTGGAATCACATCAGTGCACCATGATCCGTGATCTCCTGGTGCAGGTCCCAGGAAGCAGGGGGGGGTGCCGACTCGGTGCATGTTGGATTTCAGTGTTGGGTGTTTGCAGGGGATCCCAAACCCCCTTTGCATAGCGGGAAATAGCCGGCTTGGATAAATCCCCTTCAGCATCACATGATGTCTTTGCTGGGATCTGTCTCGGAAGAGCAGCTTCCGTTTAGGATGGATCTTGCGTATGACTCACCTGGGAAAACCCCTTCAGAGAGAAAGGTAATCGAGCTTTCCTGCTGCAGGAATTGATTCCTGGGGAAAGGCATCATCTAAACCCTGCAGTGACCCAGAAATCGGGCTGCTCCTCCTGCATGTGGCCACGGCAGAGCCGTGGGTGCAGAGCAACCCTCGGGTGAGGCTGAGGAAAGCCATGGGAGGCAAAGATGACATTTAAACTGGCAAAGAGATTAGAAAAGCAGCAAAGGGCTAAAGGGCTCCTGGAGGGGAAGTGGCCATGCAAGGGGCATTTGAAAATGTCACCCATTAAATACTCCCAAGGTAAATCATGTGGCTCTGTGTCTCGGCGTGGCCACTCTCCTGGTTCCCGAGGGGTTTTCAGTCCCTTCTGGAGTGATTCTGTTGGCGGCTGAAACGCTTCAGTGCACGTTTGCTTGGTGCCTGGCAGAGGAGCCAAGGCCAGGAGCTGTGGAGGGGTAGCAGTGATTTAGCATCCCTGCTAAAAAAATCAAGAGGCGGCTCTTTTTTTTTTTTTATTCTCCCCCTTTGTCCTAACTCAGTGTCTCACGCCTTGCAGGCTGTCCCACTGGCAGGGAGCGTTTGCCATGGACAACGGCCACATAAGCAGATACCGCTTAAGCGGTGAGTACTGCGGAGCGAGCCGGGGCAGGGGTCTGGGGGCATGGGGCTGAGGGAATGCTGACCCTGGCTGCTGGCTGCAGGAGGAACCCTTTGCTGCACACACACACAGGGTTTGGTTTCCTAACACAGGGCTAAAGCCCTGGAACACACCAAGCTTTCCAGGTTAGGTGCTCAGCCCCAGGAGATGGGCAGGAACGGGCAGGAGGCGGGTTCCAGCTCAGCTGGGCTCTGTACCTGCAGTTATTCAGCAGCAGGTGCAATGAAGGGCTATTTCGCCCCCCGTTTGCCCCCCTGCTGCAGCAGGAGCACGCGAGCTCCTGGAGCTGGATGGTTTTCAGTGGCCAAGGAAGCCATGCTGCTTCCCCCAGCACCCTTAGCCTGGGATGCGGGGATAAATCCTAGCCCTTTGCAGACCATGAGGGGATTGGGTTGGGGTGGAGGCAGCAGGATCTGGCCTGTACCCCAAGGCTTTCACCCTCGAGATCCCTCTGTGCTGCTCGTGGCCCTCTGGAGGGATCAAAATTTAGGCACTTTGGATGCAAATGGTTGGTTCCTTCTGATACATCCCTATGCAGGCTCCTGCTGGAGGAGGTTTGGGGACGGGGGGAGCTGCGGGTTGTCCCTCTGCTCGGATGTGATGTGGGAGTCAGCCGGGCTTGGGCTTTTTCTGGCTCTGAAGCTGCTGCTGAAGGAGGGAGCGCCACAGCGTGACGCGGGAGGACTCCCTGGCAGCACTCTGTAATGAGAAACCTTTTTTTTTTTTTTCCTTCCCCCCTTTTTTTGTGTTACACTGAGTGATTGGTGTTGGTTCAGTCGCTGGTGTGATGGAGGCTGGTGCAATGCAGCAACAACTGCTCAGTGTACCATCGCAGGGCTGCTGTGTCCTCTCGCTCTGCAGCCGCAAGCCTGGGCTTTCTCTTCCCTGGATCACGTTAGCAGCAGTTGTGGTGGTGGTTTTTTTCCCCCTGTTTACAAAAGCTTTTTGTTAGGTTTGCTTTTTGGTTGTGGTTTTTTGTTTGCTTTGTTTTGTTTTGTTTTTAATCTATTTCTGGATTTTCTTAGCATCCCCAGCCCGTGGGAAGCCAGGCAGCGGTGAGGGTTTCCCTCTGGTGGAAAGGGTGATGCAGATGTGCACTGAGCACATCTGTAAGCAGGACAGATCCGTAGCTGGTGAGAGGCCCCCCGGCATCCCTGGGGTGATGCAGCCATTCCCTGATTTTCCTTGTTTGCCGGGGATCTGGGCTGAAATACGCGTGCACTTCACCTCCCAGGAAAGTGAAGCAAGGACTCTGATTTGATTTGTTTTTATTAATATTTTTTGGCATGCAAAGCTGCTGTCTGACACAATTTGCAACCCGCCCAAGCAGGACGCTGGTTTATCCCTCCCCTCCACCCTTGGCCGACCCCATCCTCGTAGCTCAGAATTGGTTTTCTGGCACGGAAGCAGCAGAGGATGAAGCCTCTGCCCCAGGGTTGCTGTGGCTCACGGTGCCTCCTGTCCCCTCGCAGTCACCACGAGCCCGCCTCGGTGGGAGATCGGCATCTATGCCACCGGCGCCTTGGTGCTGCTGGGGGTAGCTGCCGTCAACCTCTGGAAGCTCTGGCGCTCCGGCAGCTACCCGGCACCTTCCCCCTTCCCCAACTACGACTACCGGTACCTGGAGCAAAAGTACGGGGCAGCATATTCGGACATCAAACACAAGGTAAAAGGGCAGAAAGTTTTGCTTGCCTCCTTCCCCTTTGTGACACCGAGGGGCAAAGGATGGGCTGCACCCTCTCGCGGCGGGGGAGGGCCCGGGGCAGTGACCTGGTGCTGCAGGGGGTGCGGGGGGATCGGTGTGGAGCTGGGGAGCTGTGCTGGGGGGCTGCGGGAGGCGCAGGGCTTGCTGCCGCGGCAGCTTGAGGCCACGCAGGGGCTGTAAGGTGTCCAAAAAAGCGCCGGTGAATCCCAGCTGTCCCCGGCTTCGTAGGAAGGGATGGGATATGGGATCGCATTGCCTGGTTTTCCTTTCCCTGTCCGCAGCGAGGGGTGGGCCCGGGCTCGCAGAGGGCGCTGGATAAGACGTCGCCCACCCGCAAGAGCAGCCTGCGGGCAGACGACACCTACGAGAGCATCAACGAGCTGGGGAGCCTGGAGCTGATGAGCAAAGACCTGGGCTTGGCCCCCTACGGCCCCCTGAAGAAATCCATCTCGGCTGACTCCCTCAGCTCCATCTCCTCCATCGGGAACAACTTTGGGCAGGATTTCACGGTGGGGCAGGTGGAGGTCTCCATGGAGTACGATGGGAAGGCGGCCACCTTGCACGTGACGCTGCTGCAGGGCAAGGACCTGCTGGAGAAGGAGGATGCTCGCTTCGAGTCCTGCTTCATGCGCATCAGCCTGCTCCCGGCTGAGCAGATCGTCGGCATCTCCCGGGTGAGCGGCTTGCCCCTTCGGCACGGACCCCCCGTGCCCCACCGGCACAGACCCCCATGCCCCACGTGCCTGCCACAGCTTTCGCAGCATCCCTCAGCCGAGCTGCCCCAGACAGTGGTGGGGCCTCGGGAGTAGGGGGGTCCGGACACCCTGGGGCTGGGGCGGTTGGCACGGGAATTTTGGAGCCCTGCTCAGGGGGATTTCAGCATTCTGTGGGGTAGGGGGGTCCCAGGTGGGTTTGTGCATCAGTGACCCGGCGGAGGCAGAAATTTCTCCCTCCTGATTGGGATGTGTGATGACTTTGTTGTCCCCAAGCGTGGCTTGCAGCGAGTTATTCTGCCTGACCTCCCCTGCTCTGGCAGCTGGGGGTGCTGCGGAAGGTGGAGAACATGGTCTGGGGGGGGTGGGGTGGGGAGAGACGGCGTTTTGGGTGCGCGCTGCTGGTGTCATGCCGTGTCCCCGTGCACTCGGTTCACCCTGACGAAGCCCGAGCGCGGCGGCCGTGGTGCTTTCCCTCCCCGTGCGGGATGTGGCGGGTGAAGAGCTGGGTGGCTGCAGCAGCAGAGCCAGAACCAGGGGTGGTTTTGGGGTGAAGCCTCCCTTTTTTATATGCCCCAAAACTGCTCTCGGAAAGTAGGAGCCTCAGTGTTCTTTCAGGAGCTGCTTTGTGCAAAGCTCAGGGTCAGCCAGTTTGACTTAATCAGGATATTCTGGAAAGGAGCAGAAAGCTTCATCCCACTAAAGGAACCTTTCCAGAGGGGTGGAGGTGCCATTCCGGCACGCACAAACCCACTGCCTTTGAAATATTTTCACAGTGCCCTTTTAAGACCATTTTTTCCATCCGAAGATCAGGCTCTTTATTTATACCCTGGAGATATTTATTATTTAGCATCATTATTTATAATTCACCAGCGCTACTTACCCTCTTTTTGCTGTCCTGAGACAAGTCACAAAGACACATTCGGTTCTTTTCCTTTAATGCTTTGCAGTACTTTACGGTTTGGGGTTTTTTTAAAATAGCAGCTAACGTTTCTGTTGTGCCTTTCAACCAGAGATCCCAAAATACCGTGTCGGCTGCAGACAGTCAGTCACCAGTGCTCTAAAGCAGGCAGCTGCAAATCTGCTTTTCCCGTAGAGGTACTTCAGTTCCCCCAGGGACCTGGGAGGTCGGTGGTATCTGATGGGAGAGCAGGGGACTGCTGCGCTGGGAAGGGGGTGATGGAAGGTACCTCGTGAGCTGCTTAGTGTCCTTCATCCCAGGGATGGAGCGCATCTAGATGAAGAGAGACAGACGTCAGAAAGTCCTTGGGAGGAGATGACCCGTCTCCCCGCTGCTGCTGAGGAGTCTGGGTGGCTCTTGGGGTGATGAAGCCCAGTGGGTTCAGGGCTGAGCCCCCCAGTCCTGCAGTGGGATCCCTTTTCCACCACAGCACGCAGCTTTGGATGGGTCCTGGGGAGCTGGTGGCTCCGCGCTGCTCTGCGCCATCCAAGGCTGCGCCTTTCCATCCCCTGGGAGCACTGGGCCTCCTTTTAGGACAAAACCTCCTGACTTGTGGGTGGTACCTTGGATGCCGAAATAAATGGGGCTGGAGTAGGGGGAAAATGGTCTCTAAAGCCATGATTTCAGAGCAGTTGCCCCCACCAGCTCTTTGGGACCAGGTAGCAACCAGCACCCTGCAGGATGGGGCCCTGGGGAGTTGCTGCGGCGTTTGCTCTGAGTAAACACCGTGACATAGAGATGATGTCTGGCAAAAAACGTCATCTCTGTATGGCACGTTTAGGGGTTGCGAAGCCCATCAGCTCCGGCTTGGAGAGGGGCTGGGGGCTACACCCCTCAGCCAAATCCTGTAGCCTGGAGTGGCCAAGCCGGCCACGTATCCAAGCTCCCAGGGTGCCGGGATGCCCAGCTCTTGCATCTGAGAGCACCAGACCAGCCTTAATTTTTTAATTGAAATAATTAATGGGCAATGGGGCAAGTCACAGCCCCTATTTTCTACTCCAATAGCTGAGCAGCTCCTGTGGTCAGATGGGAAATAACTGTTGTCCCCATTGGGGCTGGGAGCCTTCAGCTCCTTTGGGCTGGGGGATGCTCTGCCCTTGCTGCCCCAAAGCCACACGCTCTTCACAGTTCGGAGAGAAACGGGGTAGTTCTTGGATGCAGCCCCCAAACCTGGTGGGTATCAAGGCAAACCCCCCCCCCCATCCCTGCGGCAGATTCAGCGGAGCGCCTACGCTGTGGCCTTTGACGAGCGCTTCTCCATCCCACTGGACCCAGCAGCGCTGGAGGAGAACAGTCTGCGCTTCTCCGTCTTCGGCATCGATGAGGATGAGAGGAACGTCAGCACCGGCGTGGCTGAGCTCAAGCTCTCTGACCTGGACCTGGCCACACGGCCCTTCAATGCCTGGCTCTACCTGCAGGACATGAACAAGGTGAGCGGGGGGGTATTGTCCATCTTCCACCCAGGTTTTTTGAGGGTTTCTCCTCCCTGTCGGGCTGGGGTCAATGGGTGATGGGATGTTGTGTCCTGCAGGCAGTGGACACGGTGGGGGAGATCCTGCTGTCCCTGAGCTACCTGCCCACGGCGGAGCGCTTGACGGTGGTGGTGGTCAAAGCCAAGAACCTCGTGTGGACCAACGGCAAAGTGACTGCAGGTGAGTGGCGGGTGCTGGGTGGGTGCAGGGGTCCCTCTGTTTTCTGTGGGCTGGAGGTGGCTTTCATTCGTGTTCATCCTGCTATGCCACATGGGTATCTTTGGAGTGACTCCCATTGAGGACAGACCCGACCAGGAAGGTCCACCAGAGGGTTTCTCCGATTTGGTCCAGCTCGCAGGGGAAACACGTTACTGACCCTGGGGTTTGTCTCTCCCTGAGCAGATCCCTTCGTCAAGGTGTACCTGCTGCAGGACGGGAGGAAGATCAGCAAGAAGAAGACGGCAGTGAAGAGAGATGATACCAACCCCGTATTCAATGAGGCCATGATTTTCTCGGTGCCGGCCATCGTGCTCCAGGTTTGTCCTGGCTCAAGGGGGCAAGTCCCAGCCTGGGGGGACACATCCCATCGCTCCAGATCCCCAAATCCCCACGCTAGTGAGGACTTCCTGGGGTGTGAGGGTTTCTGGGGCAATCGTAGGAGCTGTGGGTTGGGGGCCATATATGTGCATATATGGTTCAGGGCAATGTATACATGGGGTAGGGGTGCAGGGAGATGTGTATGTATGGGGGATGTATATGTATGGGGTATGGCCGTTGGTGGGCGATGTGTATGTGTGGGTTGAGGGATATAGGGGGACGCATGTGTATAGGGTATGACTCTGCAAGTGGATGGGTGCATATGCGGGTTTAGGGGACATGGGGAAAGTAGGGGGATGTGTAAGTATGGGGGGCATAGGAGGATGTATATATACAGGGCATGGCTGTGTAAGGGGATAAGCATATATAGTCTCCAGGTCTGGGGGGTGGGTATGGGGGATGTGTCTGACGGGTGGGGTGTAGAGGGACGGGTATGTGTGGGGTGTAGCTGTGCTGGTGGATGTGTATTTCTGGGGTGGGGGATGTAGGGGTGAGTGTTGGGGGGTACGTCTGTGTGCGCGTGGCTGGCTGGGGTGGGTGCGGGGGGGTGGGTGCACGGCGGGGGGCAGCGCTAGCCGTGCACTGGCTGCTCTGTGCTGAGCCCTGCTGATGGCCTTGTGCTCCCTGACAGGAGCTGTCCCTGCGGGTGACGGTGGCAGAGTGTGGCGAGGACGGCCGTGCCGACAACACGGGCCACGTCCTCATCGGCCCGGCGGCCAGCGGGATGGGCATCACGCACTGGAACCAGATGCTGGCCACGCTGAGGAAGCCCGTCTCCATGTGGCACCCGCTCCGGCGGAACTAGGTGCTGGCGGGGGAGCCCGTCGTGCCCCCGGGGTCCTGCACCCCAACACCGGCTCTGCCCTGGGGACAGCGGGCAGAGGGGGGCTCTGCCTGGCCGGTGGCTCGGCCGGGGGCTGCCACAGTGGGGCAGGGGCTGAGCGGGACTTGGCAGAGCTAAAGGCAGAGGGGCCGGGGCGCCTTGCTGCTGAAACACCGAGGGGACGGAGCGACTCCTGGGCTGTGTCTCTCCCCATGGGGGTCGCCCTCACGTGCGCTGGGGGCCAAGAACAGACGTGCCGAGGAAGGAGCCCCCACTTCAGATGGACCCAAACCACTGCCCGGCCGCCAGCCGGGCTCCCGAGCCTCCCATGTGCTCCCCAGCGGCCCCCGAATCGGTGGTGCCCTTGAACGTGGACCCCAAGGGCTGACCGGGGGTGGGTGGATTTCTCTGGAAGGCGGTTTTTGGTCAAAAGAGGAGGGCAAATGGAGGGGGGGTTGATAAAGTGCCAGCACGGCGTGGTTTCTTTTGGCACGTGTGGATTTTCTGTCGGATTTCAGAGGGATTTGTGTGTGCTGCACCAGGGCTGAAATGTTTCCAGTGAGAATGGAAAAAGGGAGAAGTAACAGCGGAAAAAGCAATTGTTGTTCCACCTTTTCTTCAAGCAGAGGAGATCTCTGCCCATCTCTGCTGGCTGCAGAGGGGTGGCTGGACTTGACGAGTGGTTTTTCAACCACTTTGGTTTGAGGTCAGATCCACGCTGAGCCACCCCCTAAAGGTCCAGCGTGATGGGGGTCAGCCCAGCCCCTTTTCCCAGCCAGACTAAACCTCGGGGCTGCTCGAAACGGCACCGCAAACTCCTGCTCTTCCGTGCGTACCTTGCACTGAGGGTTCTATCTTACAGCCCCTTGTCCTGGAGTCGTGCTTTGGCGTGCTCCTCCCAAAGCTCGCTCATTCTGTCTGAAGCCTGGGTGCAGAGGGGAACACTCTGGTCCTGTGACCAAAGGCAGGCAGGAGAGACCCCAAACTTCCTAATTTTTAAGCCCAACTCCTGTTTCAGGCGGAAGGGAGGGGAAAAATCTGTTTGAATCCTGTCTGCTCATGGGCTGCCGGCCCAAACAATGACCAGCCCCTGGGCGAAGTTCGGGGTTTTTTAGGAGCTGATGCCGACTCTGTTTTCTGGAGGGTGACAGATGGAGGGCTGTGATGGAGCTCCTCCATGGCACGGGCTGGTGGGCAGAGGATACCCTGGGGACACAGCCCTCGCTTGCACTGCAGCCTCAGCTTTTCTCTGCCTGCAGCACGCTGGCGGCAAGCCTGGCCGGGAAATCTGGGGGTGTCCGGGGCTGTTCGCCAGGAAGCCAGTGCCACAGGTGAGTATGGTCAGGGATGTGGCTGCTTGAATGATTTGAGCAGGGGGAAAAAAAAAAAAAGTGTGAATGAGCCATTTATCCCTGATTGAAGATAACACCGTGGTGGTACCCTGAGCTGGCAGTGGTTTTCCTTTCTTTCATCTGTTTTCTCTACCTGACCTTCAGTTTGGGACAAGGCTGCGATTCCTCTGTTGCACCTTCCCACCCCGCAGCCCCTCGCAGGCACCGCACTGGCTCTTTCCCCCGTATACACGCAGCACCACTTGCCGATGCACAGATTTTCTTCTCCCACGCTGTCTCTTCCTCCTCCCCACCTTTCCCTCCAGGAGCCCTGATGTCCCATCTGCTGCCAGGCGAGCTGGTGCCATCCCTCCGTGGGCTGACGCACAGCCGGCTCTGAGGACGGAGGCACGAGCCAAGGCGATGCTCGGAGCCGCGGTAGCTGCAGCCAGGCTGGGTATGCCCGGGACTGGGGCTGCAAGCGGAGGGGTTTTTTGAAGGATACAGTTTATTGAAGGAGGAGGAAGGTTTTTTTGGAAGGCGATCACAGCCAGTAGTAACAGGCACTGAGGTCTGGGGGAAAATTTTGCACGTTAGCTACCTCAGCTAATGAGGGAAGAGAGACGTAGAAATGCCTGGCTGTCTTGCAGCCCCTGCAAGCTGCTGAGCCTTTGGTCAGGATAAGAGCAGTGCCTTCCCCTGGTGCTGAAATCACCGGTGGGCAAGAGCTGTGATGGTCAGCCCCAAAATAATGGGGCATATATGGTTTGCTGCTTTTTACTGTGCCTCTCTCCAGCCATTCCTCTGTGGGGGCATCTCAGCACCTTCTCCTGCATCCTGTGGGCCTGACCCTGGGAACAGAAAGTGGCTGCTTGAGCAGTTCATTGGGGGATGGTGGATGCTGCACGATGCATCAGTACCCGCTTGGAGCCACTGAGGAGGGCAGGGGGCTCTGGGTGGGTGGAGATGCTTTGGAGATGAGGATCAACAGGCAGAAAACAATGTGGACTGCAGGAGCAGGGAAGAAGTCTGGGAGGGAGAGGTGACGCTGAACGGAGGCTCCCTCCTGCCTGGGAGGGCTGCACAAAGCTCGCATGGCCGTACCCAGCCTTCGCCGCTGTGTGCTCGTGGATGTTGGCCTCCAAGGAGCTTTGCAGGAAGGGCAGGAGAGGGGGGAAAGCCCGCCTGGCCTCAGCAGGTGTGGGAAGTGCCAGGGAAGGGAGCAGCACAGAGCCGCCGCCGAGGGGATGGCGAGCGGAGACCGCCTGTGGCAGCTCGCCCGGAGCAGCGGGCTGGTGCTTCGGAGCAGCTCGCCGTGGTGCCGGTAAGGTCACGACTTGAGGCCTCTCCATCCCCACACAGCCCTGGAGCAGGCTTAAACCTGCATGGGCCACATCCTGCAGTGGGGCTGTGCCTGAACGTGGGAGCCCCTCTGCATGGCGGGGAGGGGATGCAGCCGGGCTCCACCTGCTCCCGAAGGGCAGCCGGAGGCTTGGGGTCCTGCTGGCTGCTGTGTGGACACGCCAGTCCACTCCAGCTCTGGGCTGGGAGCATTGCTGGGCTGGGAAAAGAGAGCTGGAGGCACCCGTTTCCTCAGCTGTCCTCCCTGGAGGACAGGGGCACCTGGTGTTTTCAGTTCCTCTTGTGTTCCTGCTCAGGCAGCAGGGAAAAATCACAGTGACAGCCGATTGCTTTAGGTGTTTTAATATCCATCTTTACTGGCATTTTCCAGCCTCTCTGTATATGTCCATTACTTTGTCAGTAAGGATAACCAGGACACACAAAGCTGCTCTCCTTCCTCTGTCTCAGCTCTGCGGTTTAGGGAAGCCCAGCAACTCTTTATTGGGGCACGCTGGCTCCAAGCTGTCTACCACCCAAAAATAAGAGCTCACGCTTTCCTCTGGGGCTCAGCACAGCCCCGGAGCTTTAATGGCACCTTTGGTTTATGTAGTCTGACCTGTGATTTCAAGGTTAAGAAAGAAGTATGCAGGTCCTTCATTTCTCCTTGTCTTTCTTTTTGCCCTTTCTCTGGCCGGTCAGTTCACTGAGCTTCTTGTCCAGGCGCCTCTGGAGCTGGGCTCTCTTGGCTGGGTCCAGGGACTTGTCTTTGGAGCCGCTCCCAGGATAGAGAACCCCCTCCCTGCTGATCCTCTGCCGTGCCTGCGCCTTGGCCTTCTCCCCACAGCCATGAACCTGGTGGAGAGAGAACAGGGGCACTGATCGCATGCATAGGAATTGGGCAATTTTATTCCCAGAGCCTGGAATTCCTCTTCCACCTGCTTCACACCTCCCTAAAACCATCTCTCGTTTTTTATAGCTCCTCTAACAAAAACCAAAACATAGAAGTAATTTTTCTCCTGGAATCTGCACAGCAGGTAAATCATTCTTTTGGATGGTTTAAGTGCCTCCTTCCAAAACTTTAAACATCTGGGGAAAACCTCACACTTGCCATGTGAACAGCTGGATCTTTTACGGTTTTCACAGGAGAGCTAGAAATAAAACTGAGCTCCCGATGATGTTCTCTGCTAATACAGTATGACTTGGAGGGAAAAAGGTGTGAAATGGGAAAGGTAACTTGGGAAATAAGAGACCTTTTTAGCCATATATCTGCTTCTTTAATGTAATTAGATCTGTCTTCTGTACTGGAATGAAAAAAAAGCTTCATAATCCTAATTTTGTGCATGCAAACCTTTTCTAAAACCAGACTGCGCTGAAGCCCAGGCTGCATTTAAGGTGTATTAACCAAAGTTCAATACCACCCTGAATCATTTCCACCAGGTCTACATCTGACAGCCTAAAAATTTACCCCTTCTGCTTGGTCCGTCCCAGAGTCATTTGCTGTTTTCACAAACATAAGCTGATCTGAGGATCCCAGCCCATTCTCCCAAGGCCGTAATAAACCTTCCTGTCCCTGTTAGCGCTGCCGGAGCAGGCTGTCGATGGCCGGGAATAGCCACGCACAGCACCTGGCACATGGCTCCTTGCCAGGACCGAGATTTCTGAGCCTGCTGGCCAACTGAGCCAGCCGTAGCCAACACACCCTCCAGTTAACTTTGAAACGGGCAGTGACTCCCGTGTCAGTAGGTGCTGGAGCACAGGTTGAACACCGTTCTGTGGGCTCCGCTGTGCCGTACTGGATGGGGAGGGGTTCAGCAGCTGGGGGCTGCTAAAGGGGTGACATGAGCTCTTGCTGAACTGGGACTCTCCGTACACAGAGGCTCCAGCCCCTTTGAGATGGCTCCAGGTATGCGCTAGCTCCTCTCAGGGCCAGGCATGGGTAGGAGGTCCCAGGCTATGTCACATCAAAACCTGATAACGTCTGGAGAAAGGGCTGAACTTGAAAAAGCAAGAAACATTCATTGACACGGATTGCATCTTTCCAATTGTTTCTTGCTGGAGTCCTTATCACAAATCAGCAGGGAGAGGTGATTCTGCAGGAAATAAATTTATATCCCAACTGGATTGTGAATGACCGTAAATACAACTATTCTTTGCCATGGAAACAGATAGCACTCGACAAGGGGAAAATCTATGCTGAGGATTTATAGGTTAGCTTGCTAAATGTTGTTAAGCTCTGGGAGGCTCCACACGGTGAAAAGCTACGCCTGGGTGATGCAGGATAAGAGACGAGGGGCACAGGAGGCTGTGGCTGAACAGAAAATCATCACCTCTCAGCCCACATACTTGTCACAGCCACCACCCAGCCATGTCGGCTCTGCCCACAGCACTGGAACGGTGAGGGCAGCTTACCATGAAACCACACTGCCAACCCTGAAGGCTTAAACCGACCTGCCTGCCTGCACACCTGAACAGAAAGATGAAGCCTGACACCAGTTTAACCCTGTTTCCTTCCTTCCCAGATCTGGGGAGGAAAGGGCTGTCAAGCAGCTATGGAAGAACAGCAAGGAAGAAGCTGTTGGTTCAGTGGCCATCCCCCACGGAGGTGCAGGACATTACGGGGCTGCACAGATGCCTACTCGAGAGTCCTCCAGCACAAGAATGAATAGAGGAGGTTGAGGGTCTGCTGTCACTCAGGTATGGATGGGAGCTAAAGCTGAGGCTGCACAGTGTGGAGCAACTCAGTTCCAGGCCAGTAAGGCACTTAAGGAAATGCCTAATTGCTGTCAAGGCTCAGGCCTTGACTTGTCCCCAGGCTGCAGAGGGAATCTGCAAAGAGCTAGGAGCTGGGTCCAGGCTCCCTCAAGTCACTGCCTTGAGCTCACGCCTCTTTCATTTCTCCTCTCTGCCTTGCTTTATCTGCGTGACCTGAGAGTGTAAATGCCAGAGAATGGTAAAGAAGGGCACAAAGCAAGAGAGGAAAAAAGAAAAAGCTCTCGGGAGGAGGCGTGCAGAGCCCAGGAGTTAATGCCTGGCAGCCCTTTCTACCTGTAGCTCTAGCAAAAGCTCGACAAAGAGGTTTCCACTTCAAACTCCTTGCAAGGAAATCCTGCCTGGAGGGCTCGACGGGGAAAATTCCCACGTTAAACCCATGCTGCTCGGGTCCTACTCCCCTCCAGCCCCCTCAGTGCTCAACCCGCTGGGCAGGCTGCCTGGCCCCATACGTACCTCCGGGATGTGATGGCTGAGGCAGTAGCGTCTGTTGCAGTGGAGGCAAAGCTGTCCCAGGGTTGTAACGCTGGCTTTGCAGCAGGGGAAGCCGCACGTGTTGTCAGCTTTAATGGCAGCAGAGATCAGAGCGTCGATATCTTCTTCTGCCACACCGTCTGCTCTACTCTTAGCTGCTGCCTTTCCTGGGGAGAAGACGGGGGAAGAGACCTGGCCATTTAACCACCTGCTTAGAAGCTGAGAACAAACCCAAGCAGCCTGCAGCTACAGCCTGGGCTAGTGAGAAGCAGCCCTGGTCCGGGGAGTCACTGTTTGCAGTGACTGGGATTTCAGGGGGCCGGAGAAGAGGAAGAGACCATCCTCTGGCAGACAGGATGGCAGCTTCTAGCTGTTTTCCCCTGCCTCTGCATTTAGGAGGCAGCCACATCCTTCAGTGTGGACCAGGTACTCCTCTTCCTCTCCCTACATTCAGGAGCTTCCAATCTAACTCCTAAGCCTCTCTTCCTGGGAAAGGGTTCCCAGTGTTCTTCTTTTGACTTAAGAAATGTGCCTCCAGGCATTCAAAACCCCTCTGCCCCAGAAGCCGCAGCCAACTGATGCACGTTCCTGCCAGTTCTCACATCTCTGCAGTGACAAGCATCAAGAGCTTTCCAAAAGCCGCGTCCCATGCTCCACACACATGTACAAAAAATCCTCAAGCCCTGGAGGCAAAAACACAGCAATTAAACAGCACGATCCATTCAAGGAAGTGCTGATTATGAAGAGAGTGACCTACCTTTGGCTTCGCATTTGTCTTTTTTCCTGCTGCTGCCCTGAAGGCAGGCACTGGGCTCCTGAGCCTTCCTCATTGCCTCCTCCTGCCTGGCTTTCTCTCTCTGAACCCTCTCCAAGTGCAGGCTTTTCAGGTCCACTTTCCCTGAGCCCTTGCTGCTTCCTCCTGGCTCAGGGGGGACAGGAGTTTCCCTGCTGGGATGTTGCGGCTGAGGAAGGGGGAGCTGCTTGCTCGGGGGGGCGGCTGCAGGTAGCGAAGGCTTGGCAGGCTCTTTCTTGCAAACGCTGATGTACCGGTCCCTCCCTTCCCCGGTGCTCACGTGCTGCAGCCCGTACTCCTCTGCCATTAGGTGAACCAGCATCCGATCGTGAGAACTGAGCGATGGGGGGAAGTCCAAACGCATCTCGCTGCTCTCCAGGAAGGCCACCAGCATAGCCTTGAATCTGCTGGCACTGTCTTTTGTCCCTGGGCTCTCTCTCTCAGGACCGCTTGTGTTTGGGCAGAAACGTGCTTCTGGCTTCTGACACGTTGGTTTGGTTCCTGCTGCTTTGGGTTTCCTCCCTGGAGGCAGCTGTGGTTTGGGGCCAGGTGCTGCAGAAAGCTTTG
The DNA here is from genome assembly GCF_017639655.2 of Falco naumanni. Classification (NCBI taxonomy): domain Eukaryota; kingdom Metazoa; phylum Chordata; class Aves; order Falconiformes; family Falconidae; genus Falco; species Falco naumanni. The sequence goes on along the minus strand of NC_054063.1, from coordinate 20,363,670 downwards.
CACCTTGCTGCCGCTCGCTGTGGCCCTCCTGGGTGTAATTTTCAGGCACGAGGTCGTCGAGGTACTCAAAGGCTGTCCGTACCTCCCCGTGCTGGCTGAAATAATCCACCAGCCGCTTCAGAAAGGCTTGGTTGCTGACGGTGCGGGTGTCACAGATGACAGCCACGTGGCGCCGGGCGCGGGTCACCGCTACGTTTATCCGCCGGTCTTCTGCAAGAAAACCCACCTCACCTGCGAGAAAGAAACCAAACAGGTGCAGGACTGTCAGCGGGTGCAGGGTTGGCTCCGGGTTTAGATTTGGCCCAAATGTTTGAAGGGTTGCTTGGCTGGAGGGTGGGAGTCAGTTTCCTGGGCTCTGGTCCCTGACTCACGCTGTTACCTTCACCTTTCTAGCTCTGTTTTACCACCTGCAAGCCAGAGCTAGGGCTCCTCACCCAGCTCCTGGGGTCGGGAGGAGGACGTAAGGCACGTGGAGAGAAGTAGTACTTTCTGGGTGGCCCCCAACACAAGGTCGAGCTGGGACCTGGGAGCAAAAGCAATATGGAACAATGTGGAAAAGGCCCACCTTGCGACAGAAGACGAAGTGCAAGTAAAGAAATACACCCTGTCCTATACAACTGCCCCGACCTGCCCCCCAACTCGTCGGGTTTAAGGTAACAGCCATTTAGGCAACTCTGCAAGGTTTGCTTCTGCTCTCTGGCTATTTTCTCAAAGAAAAGCAGTAAGAGCTAGCAAGTGCCAAGATGACTCAGTGAAGATCAGCTAGCGAGAAGGGTAGTGTGGGCGGCTTTTGAGTTTCCAACTCCTGGGGATAAAGAGGAGGCCAGTCGGGAAGAAATTAATGTCTCTGCTGGTGTGGTGACCAGCCTGGCTCTGTTTCTGCCTTGCCTTGCCGTGGCTGAGCAGTCTGGTTTGCACTGCTTTTGAGGAACAGGGTGTGGGTGATCCCCTCTTTGTGCTCTGCAGCTTAGAGAACTTTCTAGTTTCTCTGATGTGGTTTCACCTGGCTGCAGGAGACAAGCCTAACTTCTGTGATCCAGCAAGAATGTTTCCTGCTGGATTGGGAAGGGCTGCAGAGGGACAGGCACTGCTGGTCAGGGTCCGTGGCCTCCTCTGAACTGAGAAATGCAGCTGCAAAAAGGGGATGGATTTCTCCCAAGGGTCTCAGAGGGTGCTAACAACATCTCTTGTGCCCCACGCAGACCAGAGCCATGCCCAGACAGCACGAGAAGCTGCCTCTCATCCCCTGGAAAGCAAGTGATTCCCGCGCTGCATCTGAGCTTTGGCTACTCGCTGTGCATGGGAAGGGGGATGGGGGACGCATGCCTTCACGGAGGACACCAGCTCCCACTGAGCTACCCAGCAAAGGCGAGGTGAGTCACTCATGAATAAGGACTATTCTTAGTCCTGTCCCCCACCTCCATTCTCCCTGCAACACTGCTTTTCTTGCTCTAGGCTTTCTCGGGAAAAAAAAAAAAAAAAGCCTCCTCCTTCCATGCATAGTTCCCCCCCCCCCCCCTTTTTTTTTTTTATCCTTCTAGACATCAGCACTCCCAGCACATACACAGTGTTTCATCTTCAGCAGCATTAGCAGCAAAGGTAGTGTGGCAAGGGATGTGTCTCACTGTGGGTTTGAAAAGGGCAGTGATCCACACACGGGAGAGTGGTTCACAGAGCGGTCCCAAACCTTTCAGCACCAGATGATGGCTCCACCAAAGGAGCCTCACGGCCCCAGGGCAGCAACTTTTTCCCAGCTATTGACTTTCGCTGCAGCTGCTGATAGGAAAGAACTTGATTTTCTGCTCTAGATTTTGCTCCCAAAAGAAGCGTTTTCTGTGCATGACTTGTAATGCCAGCTCCTGCTTGCTTTCTTCAGGGAAGTGACCCAAAATCAGCTCAAAACCCAAGAAATAAGCCCCTCAAGTTTTCACCTCTTGGGAGAAATGCTCAGCACTCCAGTAAATGTGGTGCTAACATGACGTGCCATTCTCAGGACCCCAGTTTAAATAATATATGAGGCCTCAATAGTCAGGAAACCTTCAAACTAAGCAGTTCTGGCTTCCCTTTTACCTGCTGCCTGGCATGGGAGCTTCCGCTGCAGCTGTGACAGCAAATGTATTCATTCATTTACAAAAAAAAAAGGCTGAAAAGGAAGGTTCTTACTAGTTAATTAATTCGGAGCATAGTGCTAGAGACCATCAGAACTGCAATTAAACCACAGCACTGGACAACATGATGAGTGACTGTTGAGCAATCACGCAGTTCCCATTTCTTTCCTGTTCCCCATGGAGTAACTCCCCAGCAGCAAACTCTTACCTTTCCTGTTGGACCTCACGAATGACAGGATCACTGCCTCCTTCTCTCTTCCTTGGAAACCATCAACTGATTTAATTTCTAGCTCTGGGTACCTGTGGCAAAGGTGCTCTCTTAGCATGTCCACCTGAAAAACATGCAATAGATACCTTTTAAAGAAAAGTGCATGGTGAAAAGGATTAAAATGGTAGTGTTTGGGTAAAAGTCCCTTCCTCTCAAACCCACAAAGATGAGCACACACGTCTCCTGAAGGTCAAGCGCTGACTCCTGAGGCTGGGTGTGGAAAATAAACAGCTAGCATCTCTCCCCTCCATGGCCTCAAGCTGCTTAAATGTGGAGAAACTGACTGGCTACAAATGCTGATTATACAATTTGGCTCTGCTGATTTCCACCTTCATCTCTTTGAGAAGGTTCTGGCGTCAGTCCTGAAGATGTCTGAATCCACCCCTGTGCGTCTGCGCTGCATGCATGCAGAAAGAGAAGGGAGATGCCAGGAGAGGCTCATCTCACCTGGAGGTTGTAGGGAGCTACGACAGCGATGTCTTTTGCTTTCACACCAGCTTCCACCAAGGCTTGGATGTGCAAACCAGCCAGCTGCACCTCCCCTAGGGCAGAAAGCAGAAGAGGTGGTGATGGGAACAGGCTGGCAGGCAGAGGCCAAAGCCACCAGCTTGGGTATGTCGCACCTTAAGAGAAATTTGCCCACCTCCCCTTAAACAGCAAGGAAAAGCTAAGGAACATCCTGCCTGCAGTCTGGAGGTGCGTGGGGATAATGACTCCCAAGGTGGCGAGCTTGGCTAGATGGTTATGTGCCACGCAACCCCGTTCCAAGGGCTGCACAGAGCTTGCTTCTCGCCCTTCCAAGTCACCAGCTCACTGAAGCTTAAGAGCAGCTTTTTGAACAGCACTTGGCTTTCTCCGGCCACCCCATATTAATCCAAGAGATCAATGATAATCCAGGCAATAGATTATTCTCCCTCTGAAGTGAGACCCCAGACCTCCCTAAAAATTCAGTTATCTGTGCTGCAACTGAAAAGCCTCCACCTTTCCTTTTTATTCTGCTTTTTCAGATTCCTGTATTTCCAAACCTAAACAAGCTTTGTGCTCGGATCCATGTGCTCAGACCTTCCAGAGACTGCAGGCAGCCTGCCACAAACAACTGGCTACTCAGGATTGTGGCAGGTTCAGAGAGATCTAGTGAGGAAAAGTTAAATACAAGTGTGAACTGTTTCACTGGTTTATTGGCTGGACTGACTCTACCCTCCATTTTGCAGCAAACCACAGGTATGAAAATCAAGAATCTGCAGCATGGTGCTCCAAAAAGCTGCCTCCCAAATTCTGGGAGATGTGCATTTAACCCCCTGCTCAAAATCCCTGAATTATCTTAGACAAGTCCTTTTGGTTTTCCACTTGGGAACAAGAGCCCTTCTCTGTTGAGCAGGGCCATGGGGACTCGTGTATGGAAAAATGAGAGGCACTTAAATGCTAGTGGGTTTTCAAACCAAAGAAGGCAGGATGTATTTAAACCGGTAAAAACCATCCTTGTATTTTACAGTCCTTTTTCCCTGTGTTGCCAGAGAGGGACCTGAAGCCTCAGAAGTCTGTTGCTGTCATAAGATCTGCACTGGTGAGCAGAGAGGAAAACAAACAAATCCCTGAAGCAGGCAGCCACGTTGCCAAATAAGCCCTTTGTGAGAACAAATGTCTAGAAAAGCCTGTGGCTCAGCCATCGGGAAAAGTGCGGGCAGCAGCTGGGCAGTCCGGGGTGGCCGCGGGCGAGGTGGCAGGGCACAGGCACCGCACATGGAGATCAGCCCCCTCCAGGCACCGCAGAGCCAATCTGGGCACTGAATTCACAGTCCAGGGGAAGATGCTGCCCTGAAAGAAGAGCCTCATCTTCCTCAAAGCCCAGGTTCGCTGTGCCCTCCTAGCAATCACTTTGCTGACAGCCTCCTGGGCTAAAAGCTCTCCCTAAGGCTTTTAGGAGAGCTATCTCCGTAACAAGTTTGGGATAACTGCAATGTCAGATGAAACACCAGATTCCAGACAGCCCATGTGCAATACCTCCTTGGCAAAGGCCTCTGTGAGCCTCTTGAGAGCCAGCTAGCAGGTGTGGAGATGCCAGACTATATCTAGAGAAGCACAACTATCATCCCCAAGCAGCAAATCACAACCACCACCCCTGCTGTGGAAGCGACAATACAAAGCAGGTAGCATCATCACTTTCAGAGTTCTGCTTTATTAGAATGGCTATGGAGCCTGACTCTACCCTCAATCTCCGTAATGAAACCTATTTTTTAAGTGAAAACACAGCAGGAAACTCTATGTCTTAAGAAAATTCAGAGAGAAGAGCCATGCAGGACTTCATGAGAGGAGCAAAGGACAGGGAGGCAATTCAGAGCCACATCTACAGCCTCTCTAGAACAGGTTTGTGCTCTGCCTGATACTATCTGCCCTGCCAACTTGCATAAAGCATCTGTTGCAGGGATCCTCTGCCCTGTCCTAGCCCACAGCATGGAGAAACGTCTCTGTGAGGGAAGAAGACAGACAGCGTGGCCACCCACAAGCTGCACACTGTCACTGTGGCCCTACGGCAACTCCGCTCTGGCTCAAAATCCTTTGAGCTCAAGGATTCATAGAGGAAATGATCTCAGACAAGCAAGGCTCCCTGGGGACCCCACCTTCCCCCTGCCACCTGCTCTGAAGGGGGACATCTCTGGGACATGGCTCAGCTGGTGCAGGAGCTAAGCCTGTGGAAGGGCAAGGATCTCAGACAATCAGTTCTCGCGAACAAAATTTTCCAAACATCGGTACCTGGATTCCCCTTAGACTGTTCATCTTCCACTTCCAGCTCAAACAGGCCACAGCCAGCAGTGTCTACAAGCAATAAGGGAATTGTGGTCTCTTCTGTAGAGGTGACGCCCGGCAGGTCCCTGCACAAGGTATTTGGGAAAAGGCCAGTTAACAACGGTGAAATTATGCCAAAGGGATGGTCAGTTCTGTTGCCACTTACTCCTCCCAACAACACTGCAAGGACAGGGGGAAAACAGCTGGATATTGCTTCCAAGGGACATGGCTGCAGACCAAGAGCAGTGTTGTGTAGGGTGAAAATGCAGGAAGATTGGCTCTGCAGGTGGTGACCAATGACAGAAACTGAGAACTGAGGTTTCCCCCTTTCTGCTCCAAGCTTTGGTCCCCTTCGCACCTGCAGTGATGCTACAGCAGAGCATGTAGAGCATTGTAGGGCAGTAACTAAGCAGGGCCCTTCAGCCCTGGTGCAGTCCTCTGGCTTCTAGCTCCAGGCTTCCCGGGTTTGGTGCCAGGACAGCAGCCACAACCAACAGCACAGCAAGTCCCAGGAGGCCCAGGGGAGCTTGGCAATGCCAGAAAACCATAGCTGAAAAGCCGTTATTGCTCTGCACCATGGGATTGTGACTTAAATACTCTCCCAAAATGCAAACAAAGAGCTGAGGGCCCTGGAGAATCTCACAGAGGCCAGCCAGCAGCGCTGACAGCTTTCTTACTGGCTATGCTACACAGCCCAGTTACTGCAAGGCAAGGGTACATTGTGTGGGTGTTAGTGTCTCGCTTAAATAGTCTCGAGTAGGAAAGATATGCAGACCTAGGGAGATGTGGCAGCTGCTTTCTGTTTTTTACAGCATTGACAGGGAGAAGGAGTGCTTGAAGTATTACCAGAGATTTGACAGCAGTGCTGACGGGCAAGAGAAGAAAGTGCAGCACAAGGAACCACAGAGGAACTGGGGTTTCACATCACTTCTACATCTAAAGCTACTGCATTAAAAAAACCCCAACCCAACCTAACACAAAAACCCCACCGTATTTTAAAACCCAAGGTAGCTGCTAGATGAATTCACAACCCAGGAAGAGGGGAGTGATGGAGGGCAGGAACGGAAAGCCTGGAGAAGGCAGGAGAGCTCTGAAACAACAACATGTTACTGTCCATCACACACAAATCTTGGAGAGCTGTGATTCTGGTGAGTCTGCAAATAAACAAGGCAGATGGCAAACCATCAAAAAGGAGGATTATCTCCAAATGACAGGCGGGGAAGCGAGGGTAAAGACAGTTTCCAGTTCAAGACAAGCCCCCAGCTGCAGCCTCTCTTTTCCAGGACTCCCGGCACTGCACGTTGGTTCCCCTGCATTTGTATGCTGCTGGCTACCCTTGCTTCCCGTGGACTCTGCGCATTACTCACTCCATTGACAACAGAAGTCTTCTCTCGACTGAAACTCATTTTTCTCCTGTCCAAAGCAACTGCTGTTGTAATGCACAGCTGGGAAGGTACGGAGATCAGTGAAACTATGATGCACCTTCCCCAGTCCTACGGCAAACCAGAGCCCAAGGGAAGAGCTCTTCCCCTGGCTTTGGGCACTGCCTGCCTCAGCTCAGCAACTGGATTCAGAGGCACAAGGCACCTTCCCCATTTCCAAGGACCACAGGGACCAGCAACCAACTTCACTTTCCATGACCTCCTCCAGAACGGGGCCACCTCCAGTTCCCCATGAGAGTGTTTCCTCCCCTGTGGAGGGTATGACGGTTTATCTCTCTCTCTTTCTATAATCAGACCTAACAGGCTTTCCACTCCCTTTACACCTGCCCTGCTTACGGTCCTACCACTGCCCACATCTGCACAGACAAAAGACTTCGAGCAAAATCCAAGTTCTCCACGCAGATAATCCCAATTTTTTGCCTACTTGCAGTGGCTGCAGAAAACTCTTGCAGCATACCTTGGTGCCAGGAAAAACCTCGATCCTGGGAATGTCACTTCAGACGAGTTGGACTGAGGCTCACAGCACTGCCCTAAGGCATCTGGGCACCCTGTGCTTTGTCTGGGAGGAGGAGATCACAGCCAGGTGAGTCACGTACCACAACCAAGGAGCATTCTGACTTCTGAGCATCTTTCAGGTCTCACACTACTGGGGGGTTCCCCCACAGTCTCTCCATCAGCAAGGGGGTGTTAACCCCAAAAAAAGCACTGAGGGAAGGGACACCTGACGCTGTATTTAGAAAAAACGGACATCAGAAACAGCTGGTGATTTTCAAACCATCTTCTCACAGACTGAGTCACAAATTTTGAATGTGCATGATACTGCTTGCAGCCTCCCTGACTTAATTCTGGAGATGTGTGGGGGTTTCTGGTGTGCTTTGCCACCCATTTCAGAAGGAAGGGAAATTTGGGAAGAAGGTTTTGCTCCTTTGGAAATACCCTGCCCCTGAAAAGAAACCACAGGAAATCAAAGTATCCTTTTTTGAGAAATGATGATGCTGCACGAACCTCTAACAGATCACAGACCAAAGAGTTCCTGAGTGCCTCCAACATCAGAGCAAAAGCTGGTAAGGAAATACAAAGTTGTTCGGAGCAGAGCTGCACTTCTTTTTCCAAAGACCAACCTTTGTGCTTCAGGTAAAGGAGATGAGACTTGCATCGATAATGCTGTTTCAGGGAAAGGTCATGGTGGGAGTGCAGCCTTACTGTCAGATATCGGGGATTACACCCTGGAGAGCTGTTCTGAATGGGAGCCCACCGGTATCAGGCTTTACAAGCTCAGCTCGACCAGAAACTCCCTGCCACATTTGTAGCACAAGATGTTTACACCTGGACCTCCTCCTAGCTGTATATCTCAAGACTAGGACATGCTTCCTCAAGCCTCACCTCTCAAAATGGCACCAAGGCCACTGTAAATTCAAGGCTAGAATACAATCGTATGGGCCAGCTTTGCCAATGCCAGAGGTGTGGTGCAGGCTATGCTCTGGATCACTCCAGTCAGACCTTTCTTCAAAGGAAGACCTTGAAATGCTTTCAGCAGAGATGGAGATCTCCCTCCTCGCACTGTGCTTTAGGCCTTTTCAGGTCCCTCGCTCGTCACCCACCGACCCTTAGGAAGGAGGTAACAAAAAGCTACAGACCCACAGCTTGTCAAAGGCTGTTGCAGCAACTGCAGCTGCAGTACGAGCAGGTAACTCCCTGGGCACTCACCTTTCCACTTCCCTAGGATGCCTCTGCTTATAAGAGAGCTTTTGCTGGAATTCTTAGAGAATAAAACTTACTTACTTCTTGCTCAGGTAAGGGATTAAGTAAATCATTTGGCCTAAGCCAACAAAACATATGAGATGCTCACAAATATGAAGGAATTTGTACTAGCAACCTAAACATGAGAAGATCATGGTCCAGTATCAAGCCCCTGCATTACCTGGTCTTCTACAGAAGCACAGAAACTTCCGTCCAGTGCTTGAACTGAAGATTGCCGCATTCATGCGGTATGTCAGTAGGGCTGTGGACTGACAGGTTTGATTATGAGTTCAGAAAGCAGTGTCTGTAGGAAAAGGCCCCGAGCAGGGGACTAAGCTGCACTGTGGACTGGAAAGAAAAACACGCACTCCTTCATCAGCTATAAAAATTAACCAGCTCATCAGAATAACAAAGTCACCTAACTTCAACTTTTCAATTGGTTTACTATTTTAATGGCTTCAACCCGTTTTGCCTGGGGTTCTTCACTAGTTTCTGTTTTTAACTTCCAAAGTTAAATGGAAAAATAAGCATGGAAAGAAACAGAAATTATCAAGAAGAGCGTTTTGTACAGCACTAGTCCTGGAATTATATCTATGTAGCTAAAACATTGCTGAATGAGTACTGTCGGGCTCAGCTGAGCTCCTCCTGGCACCGATGAACCAGCTTTGCCTCCTCTTATCTGTAGAACACACCACACTCACCCATAAAATCACCTATGTATACACAAATGTACATAAACCAAGACAGAAGACGGCACAGCTTCACTGATGTAAGTTGAGCTGAAGCCTCGATACCCCTGAAGCCTTAATACAGAACATGCTGACACAAGCAGAAATCCCTGTGCTGACTGCAGTGGATGTAGACAAGAGTTCCAGGGCTGTCTCGAACACAAAGCTTGCTCTTCCCATCCAGGCAGTGTTCATACTATTCCCAAGTACGATTATTTTAAAACAATTATGATAAAAAGGCCTTTCCAGCTATCTCTGTCCAAAACTAGATCTACTATGAAATGGAGAAATTCTAGGGGAATATATTTTTCCAACTCCTAAATGTTTGCATTTAAAAAAAGAGCATTGCTAAAAATACAACAGCTCCATGAAGACAAGCACTGTGATATTTTATGCTTCCCCAAGTCCAACAGAGAGAATTAATGTTTTCCCACCCGCCTCCCAGAACCGCACTGACTGCAATTTTAAAAAGCACCAATTATTGACAGTCACAGCGTGTGTTGGCAAACAACTGCCTGTCCCAGGATCCAGTGGAAATTAAATGCTAGTCACTTCCTTTAAATTACCAAAGAAAGGGAAAAATACTGCAGAGAAGGAGTGGATCTGATGCCATCAGACCTGCCTCAGGTGCTGTCCTAGCAGTAAATCTATCCAAGCTGGAAAGGGAATCTGGCTTTCTGATCTTTCTGATGTCGATGTTCGGGCCAATGATGGGACACAGCCTGGTCCTCCTAATCATGTGGAAACACAATAAAAGACTGGTGTATGGTCCTACGTCCCCTGCAGGCCAGGCCTTCTTGTATTCTCACCATGTGCAAGGAGATTTTATTTTGCTGCTTATCATACCAAAGGAGGAAACAGAAGATAACTCTGCATAACTTCTTGTTAGACAGGAAAAAAGGACAACCCCCTCAAGTAATGCTTCCTCGATGAAACAGAAATGCTGTTGCAGGGTCAGGAGGAATGGAAAACTCCGTGATAGGAAAGGGACAAACCCTGCATGCGGTGGGATGAAAAAGACATCTTATCATACCAGTGAAGAGCAAGTCACTTACTTAAGCAAATGCTGGGCTACTGATGGGTGAGCAGTGAGCTGGCCGCCGTACATCTCCAAGGAAGCCCACTGCATGATGGCCTGGTGCATTCGGTACTGCACTGTCAGCATCTTCACAACCTTCTCCCCGTGCCTCTTGATGAGACGCTCCATCAAGCTGAGTGAAAGGCCCTTGGCAGCAGCCCTGCACGGGAAAAGCAAGTCAGAAGTGGAGTCTGGCTTAGGGTGATGACCTAATGCACAGATGTAACCATCTTTGGGCTAAAGACTCAACCAGCACCTGGCAGTGCTGCAGCTGGAACTGAACGCCGTGTTGACCAGTGCTAATGGTGTTCAGTTGCAATGCCACCAGAGCACCTGCAACACCTACTCTGGACCCTGCTGAGCACCCCCGTGTTATGGGATGGTGTTATCTCCCTGGCCTTCCTACTCTGTTTCGCTCGGGTACCAACAGGCAGTGGGAGGGGAGCACAAGGCTGCAGGGTCCCAAGTGTTATCTTTCAGCTTAGGCTCCCCAGCAGGCTGAAGACCCTCAGGGACAGACTTCTGCCTTGCAGGCAGATCAGATCAGCTTAAACAGGTGACGGTGGAGAGATGCCTGCTTCCCTTTCCCGTGGGGAAATGGCATGGGGTGTTGCCCCTGTAACGCCAGGGATGCAAATGGTATCGGCTATCCCTGCCTGCAGCGTCAGTTCTCACACCCAGACCTGCTCAGTGTCGTTGGGAAAAGCTGAGAGAGGATGCCCAAGATCCCTGCTTGGGGAAACAGCTCCAGAACAAAAACCTCTTAACCTGTAAGTTCATCCCATCATCATCCTCAGTCACGCTGCTCATAACAAGCTCTAGATACCGCAGCTGTCAGTGTAACATTACGCTGACATTACTGCAAGGTCACCAACAGCATCAGAATCACCTAATGCATTAGTATCAGAGCTCGACCCCGAATCTTGAAATGCTTAACGTCAACACAGCCAGACCTTGCTAATGTTTCATCGAGACACTTGCTACTCAAGCATTCTCATTACTCCTTGGCCACTCACCCCAGACTAACGCACTAATGCATTTCACTGCTTATTGCTTTATTACCCATTAAGAAAACCAACACTCCATCATTTCTGGCAAAGGTCCTGTGCTTATATCTGTGACACAAATTAATAAAACTCCTAATGAAATAAGCCTCTCAGGAGCCTAATTGCTTTCTCTTCGCCATACCAAAAGGGTTTATTAGAAGCATCGCCTAACGGTACTATCTGAGGAAGGACGAGAATTGTTGTACTTTGATTTTGTGTTTTGAGCATTTCAGAGCATAAAGAGTTTTTTCATACCGTGTGTCAAGCACCTTGTACAATACTGTAGTTCATGGTGAGGGGTTCCGGTTGCTACCGGAACACAATGAACAAGCACAACGATGATGAAATTATGATAGGAACAGCTCGGTAAAATTATTTCTGTCAAAGCTAAGGGGCACAGCACCCATCCAATTACTGCTGTGGGAGGCATTACATTACTACTTGGCACCACAGCGAGTGTCTTGTTTGCTGTGACAGCAAATGTGACAGGCCAGCCCTGTCACATTAACAACAGGGCACTAGGTAAATAGAACAAGAGACAGCAAATTCATTAAAACTGCAGAGAGAGAAAACTGAAGGTAGATCTTTCTGAGAAGTTGAGCTCTCCTTGCTAAATCACAGAATGCAGCACACAGGGAAAAACCAGGTCATAAACTCTGAATGGACACAACTGCAGGACTTCGGAGACAGCACTGCTTTTTCAAAGGCTGTTGTGATATTAACAAGCGTTAAACAACACACAGGCGCAGAAGCCAGGAGGAGGGTTAGCAGGTTTGCAATACGGATATTGTACTTTATGCAGCAGAGGTTTCCAGCTGTGCAGTGCATTTTGCTGCTGATTACAAACCACACGAAGGTTGGCCATAAAGCCTTCACAGCTCCCCAGCGCCGGCGTTGCTACTGGCATGACACTGATGTACTTACAGAGGTCCTTATGCTCTCAGCTGACAGCACAGGAGAAAAGCAAGAGGCCGGTGGGGCTGGGTTTTCAGAAGGGGAAGGGGATTAGGTGGTATGAGGGGAAAGAGGAGGATATAGGGCTGGGACCTTGTTACAGTTATCAGGAGTTAGCTTTTCTCCTTCCAGGCTCACAACTGAACGACAAGGCACTGAGCCTGATCCTCCCAGCTCTGCTCTGACCCGCCGGGCACGCTAAAAGGCAGCCTTTGTCTCCCAGGCAAGGAGGGAAGGCAGCAGTCCTAACAGGGAGAGCTGTCCGCACTCAGGCACAAGCAACTACCTGAAACAGCTGTTCCCTTAGGAACGGCCCTTTCTCCTGCATGACCCAGGAACCTGGGGACTCAGAGCCCACCTCTTGCTCGGTCTTTGCCTAAAGCATGACCACTACAACCAAGATGAAAATGTTTCTGGTTCCTTCCACCAGCCATCTCCTCCTGACAGGCTAATGAAAAAGCCAGCCACATGCTGAGTCACCCACAAGTGATCTGGCACCAAGAGGGCACCATGAGGCTTTAATTGCCCTGACCAGCCTCACCTGGGACCTACACCCATATAAGCTCAGCATATAAGCTCACCCATATATCTGAGTTATATCCTAGATTTGTCTGCTGGATGGAGAGATCTCTGGATCTATGTTGCAGGTCATTTTGATCCTGTCTTTAGCTGCATCTTCTGGATGGATGCTGGACCCACATCATGGCTTTGTTTCTAGCCTACCTCCTGATGGGACCCCCTGGATGGATCCCAGACCTGGGTTGTGGCTTGCTGGAGCTGCTGGCAAGCTGTGTTACTGGTTTTTGGCTCTGCCCACTCTGCTCAAAACCCCATGGGACTGTCCTACTGCTGCCAGACACTGACTGTGTAAGGCACATCAGGCAACTCAAGCAAGAAGTGAGGGATACCAATATCAGATGCTCTCAAAGTCTTACAGGGATGCAGCACGCTTCGCAGCCTTACCAACCAAAGGTACCTCTTGTTTGCTTTTATTCTTTACTCTTCTCCCCTGGCTCAAAAATTCTTGCAAATCTAAGAGCAAGCCTAAAACTGATTTTCATGGAGAACTGGCAGGAAAACCCTGGTGTTCTTTAACAACAAATACTCTGAAGTGTTTCTTGTAATGATACATAATAAAGCATGGGGAAGGCATTAAGCCTCACAGCAAGCTTTAGGAATAGTGCTCTTCTATACAGTAACAGCACAGTTTCCACTGCAGGGATCTACATGAGATTATATGTTAAAATAATAATGAGGATATTAAACTGCTTGCAAGTATTTTACCTGTTAACAAATATCCTATTATTATACTGCTCAATTAACTGCTACAATGGTTGATTTTTATGCCAATAAAATCATAAGAGCACTAAGCAAAAATTCTTTTAAGTATCAATTGCTTTAGAGCAATTAAATTAGGACAGGAGGTTGGACAAACAGACTCATGCATCTGGTACTCAGGACCATCGACTTTAAAGTACCTGAAGTAAAGCTAGGAAACCTAAAATTACCAAAATAAGCCCACAGCAGCCAGTGTTTGCTGCTAACATGGTTTCACCTTGCTTCTTGTGGAGGAAAAGGCTGTAGTTTGTTCAAATGCACCTTCCTGGGGTGGGGAGGGTGCCAAAATCAATCCTAATGAGGGAGGATGAGGCCCTGCTGCTGTTCACAGGAAAGCCTTCCTCCTCCAGCTCTTGGAAGAAATGCTACAGATTAATGATGATAGCTGTAGCCAAGTGAAACCAAATATTTCAAAGGCTTTTGTGTCCGCTGTGGTGTGAAATACCCTTTATGAGCTGGGTGTGAGGAGTCGGCCTGCCGTGTAGATGTCAAGAATGATCGTTACTAGGGGGGGGGGAAAAAAGGGAAGCGTTTCCCACGGAGGGATCAATCATGTTATATCTTTTCTTATTCATCCTCTGGATAGCTGGTCTCCTCCCTAAGAGACAGAAGTAGACGTGGGTGTGACTGATTTCTGCTGTACACCACTGAATTTGGACAGCAAAGTCTGGAGAAGGATGTCAGCGTGTTTTCCTGCCTCAAGAACTCTGCATTAAGCTCTTGGATGGCAAAACCAGGCTGAGGGTGTTGTGGACATGCAAAATATTAACTGTCCTTTCCTTTGTGCCCTGGGCTTTTCTATCCTGCTATACGTTTTTAAGAGGTTTCACAAATAGGTAAAGTAGTAGTAAGTGAGGCTGTGCAGAACTCCCCCTTTCTCTAGATATTGTGGATTTGTTTGGTTTTTTGGGTTTTTTTTAATCCTTCCAAATGTGATGGAGGAGGGTAGCTTGTTCTTTCCAGCTGTGGAGGCTACCAAGGAAAACTAAGGCCTGACACTTGCTCTTCAGTGACAAAAGTGAAAGCAAATCCATTTAGACCTGACGTGCACATCAGCAAACCACTGAGCATGAAGGACTAACGTGTGGATTTGGGATGGTGGAGACATCCAGACTGAGTGCTACCAAACAAGACAGCAAAATATTCCAGTACTTGTCGAAGAAACTAGTTGAAAGAAAGAGATCTGGTAACTACCTGCAGATATTTGAAGAGTATAAAATTGAATTAATAAATCAAAGCCCTGATGTGGAGACAAATTAATTGGGATGTCAAAAAAGGATGGAATGAGGACTAAAATGAAAACAAACTCCTGTCAGACAGCAGAAAGTGTCCTGGCATTGAAATACTCCCTGGGACTGGGCCAAAACCCAGCAGGAGGCTTGAAGCTGATATCCGTGAACTTTGGAGCGAGCTGTGGGGAATGGAACAGCAGAAACTGGCATTTGCCATCACTGGGAGGTCTTTCAGAAGAAACACATCCAGTACGGACAAGAAGTAGGTGAATGTACCGTAAGGGGGGGGGGGGGGGAACGCCCTCTGCATCCTGAGATAACTCCAGGTCTGTCAGCGTAAAAACCCCTGATAACTGATAAATGCTGAATCCATGGAGGAAAAAGCAGATAACCAGAAGGTAGTTATACCAGACAGGGCCCGGCCTTCCGAACTGAGCATAAGCTGTGTGGCAGCCTAGCTGTCTGATCGCACTTGCAGTATGGCTCCTACAAAGTACCAAGAAGCTCCCTGCTTAAGCAGGACTAACTTCACATACGGTAGTAACAGACAATCCTTCTGTCAGCCCAGATTCATCCTGGCTAACTTTAGACCCTTCACTGGGGCCTTGAAAATAGGAATCCACCCACTTCAAGTCTGCTGTCATCAATGGAGGAGAAGGAGAAGGTAGGCAGAAGGGTTTGAGCCCTCTGCATGAATCATCCCTGGAAATAGCTTATCCTTTTCCATTAACCAAATTGGAGACAGCAGGTGATTTGGTGCCTTAATTAGATCTCTGGAAATACCTAACAAGATGGAGGGGAGAAAGAATCTGCCTTTGTGTTGCATTTCACCGTGTGCAAGGACTGTGAAAAGCACAAAGTGTGCTCTCCAGCCTCTGCTTTATTTGTGTCATGCAGGAGGGGTGCTGCCGTACAGAGGAAAGCTGTGTTGCATGCCTCGTTCGATCCAGCAGATGCTTTCACTTGGGCAGCAATTAAAAATGAGGCCAGGGTTCAGATCTGTAAGGAAAAAGAGCTAATAAACTTCTTAGGTTTTGCACTTAATTAGGGGGTTACTGAGACAAACTGTCAGCTGCTCCAGCTGGACCTCACTGCACAACACCTCCATCACAGGCTGGCTGGGGGGGGGGTCACTAGACAACAACAGAGCTTGCAAGAAAGAAACTCTTTTCTTTCAGCATTAGGTGGTTTCGTTTTCTACCAGGATAACACGTCATCCCAAGTATTTTCTACAGGACAAAAACTCTGCAGTATATTATTTAAGCCCTCTGCAGATTCAAATGGTCTGTCCAAGAGCCCTCGGCTCTGCAGAGCCAGTGGAGCTGAGGGACATGTTGGTAACGTGGAAAGAGGAGAGGGAAATTTTGCTATTCCCAAACAGAGGCTAGGACTAGAGAAGAAGACTCTGGATCAGCACCTGGCTGACGAGCGCCCACTCTAATTCCTGTATGTATGGTCAATACCTGCCGCTGTACCCATCTGCAATGAATACCTGTGGGGCTGCTACCAAGGACTCCCACTGAGATGAAAGGTAAAGCCATAAATAGCTCAAAAACCTTTATTTTCCACAACAGTCGGCCACCTGAGCAATGGGAAAAGCTTGAAAATACTCAGTTGTGAATGATTTTACTTAACCAGATGTCAGCCTTTAGAAGTGAGGGGGAAGACAGGAAAGATGGACTCGGGCTGATCCCAAGCTGGGGTTCAAGACGTCTTGCTCAGTCCTAGCAGCCACCACAGGTTTCCTGTACAACGTGGGATGAAATAAGGAGAGCAATCCTCCCTCCCCCTTTGCCATGTTTATTCAGATCATAACAGGGACCATCTCTCCTTATATACACCAAGCCTAACACAACAGGATAATAGATGGAGTTTTCCAGTGCTGAACTAATATACTTTAATAATAAATAAAGCAAGCTGGGTTTTCTCTGGTTCCCTCCTGTGTGGCCTTTTTGGTAGCAGTTGCTGTGGTTGAATTCATGTTGCAGCTTTCCCCCGAGTGCAGGAACACAGCCAGGTCTCTGCTTTGTTACCTGTTTCTAGAGTTGAAGATCTCCTAGGCTTTCACACTTTGATGGATTTGCTGCAGGTTAGCTAATAGGTTTCAAGAGTTGCTTGGGGAACTGAGAGAAGACCGGCTGGCACAGGCAGCAGCGTTGTAGCAGCTTTGCCTTTTAGGCTAAACTGTAGATAGGCAGCATTTGAGAGCACAGCCCATAATTCTTCCAAGTAAGCTGAAGTCAGCTTGGCCTTCTGCACTTTATCTTCCAAAAGGCAACTGTCTGCAAGGCTGAGCTTTGGTGACTGGTGTCTTGTCTGACCAGCACCTGGGTCATGGACCTGCTGATGCCTTGAGCCATAATTTTGTTTAATGTAGCAAGTTTTGTCAGATCATACAGGCCAAGTTATAAATCTGTTAATACTATTGATTCAGATGCACATTCTCTCTGCCTTATTTTATTTTAAATCAGTTGAACTTTAGGAAGGACACAGAGTGATACGGTGCTTAAACATTCTTAAGGTTTCTCATCCAAAAGGGATTACTCCACAAGAGATGTGAGCTCACCGAACAACTGACTTCCCTGCACAGCTGGTAACCCTGCTAAGGTTGAAGAGTGAGACGATCTGACTTCTACTCACACTCTCTTTTAATTTTACAAAGACCAGTTCTTTGTGCAGCTGGGATTTTAAAAACATGGAAGGAAAACATGCAAAATGCTTAACAAAATTGTCAAGCTCTTTATAAAGAAAAACAATGGGAACAGCAAGGACAAAAAGCTTGGTCCAAGTCACACCCATAGGATCTAAGAAGCAAAACAGTGTTTCTGGTGGAGAAAGAGGATGTTATGATCACCTGTGACCAAAGGAGAGATGCAAACTAGTGGCAGCTTTCCACTGCAAAGTCACATGAACTCAAAACTGAGGGAGAGAAAAGCCTAACTCCTCAAGCAGGATGAGGAGGAGGTCTGCAGCAGATGGTCCTATCATGAGAAGCTTTTGGCTGTTGACTCCACGATGCAGCACCAGCAAATGCTCCTGGCATCAGCCATTATGACAGAGCAGAAGAAAGCAGCTGGGCACGTGCTATGATGTTTTTGGAGCTCTTATAAAGAATTTTTTTTGAAATTGCTTCATTTCAAAGAGAGGCCCAAACTGACAGCAGTTGAGCCTTAGACCCACTCACCCCCAGAGCTGGTATTTCTACTATGTCTTACCCTTAATCTGACAGTCTTGGGAAAAATAAGTCTCTAGGCTCTGTTCCTGGGGCTGGGCAGCCCTGTCTGCCTTGCTAGCATGTAGCTGCTGACTTGGGGCCACACACATCCACCTAAAGCTTCTGGTCTTGTAAATCAGCACTGCTGTGGTAGGAGCCTGAGATCTGAACAAGTGCATTTCCACAACCAGAAGCATAAGCAGAGGAAGGGCTTCCAACTCCCTCTTCTCTGCTTATTCATAATTTGGAACAACTTACTGGCACAAGCGGAGAGTGGGGTGAAAATCTCGAACCAGTGTCGCTGCTCAGAATGGCAGTTGAGCTCAGTCCTGCAGGCCGAGGGCAGCACAAACACCATGGCATTATGCAGCTACGATAGTTTCTCTGGCAGAAAAGACAA
This sequence comes from Falco naumanni, assembly GCF_017639655.2. Classification (NCBI taxonomy): domain Eukaryota; kingdom Metazoa; phylum Chordata; class Aves; order Falconiformes; family Falconidae; genus Falco; species Falco naumanni. The sequence goes on along the minus strand of NC_054063.1, from coordinate 20,345,338 downwards.
GCCTTAAGCATCACTTAAGAAATGATAACCCTGAAATCAGAAGGACCAAACTGCAAATTTCTTCTTGCTAGTAACCAGATACTTATTCTGAAAAGCACCTTGCGCATCAGGCAAGGAGCTCTTTACTGAAGAAGGAGCTCTCTCTGCTGAGAAAATCACACCCGATCAACACAACAGTCAGCACAAAAATATCAGTTTTAATGGAAAAAAAGGAAACCTCCCACTGTTTTTTCAGGCCAAATTAAAAGAAGCGAGAGGCCAATTCCCAGCAAATAATGCACCGGAAGGATTTATCTTCCCTTTAACTTTCACATTAGTCACCTGTGACTGCCCCATGAGGTTTTTTCTTATGGCTGAAAATTCTCTACTGAAATAGTTTTGTTATCTGACTCCAGATTAAACCAGTTGCCTACTAATTTAAGTATATGAGACTCTAGCCCCTGACTGCTTCTTCCCACCCTAGACTAGTAACGCGTCAGCTCAGCACAGATTACAGCCTCTCTCCGTCTCCCCAGCCTTGACTAGCCATTTGGCTTCTGTATGGAGGTAAAATTATTTATTCCCAGTTTACGGATGGGGAAAATCTAGTCACAGGTCCGCAGCCTGCAAACTCACAGTAAATAAACAATGAGATAAGGGTAGGGGGGGGGTGGATAGGCTTTTTGCAGTTCACCAGCCTAGATACTTCCACCAGACAGTGCAGGAGCGTGCTTATCACCTGCTAAGATCTGCAAAACAGTAAGTATCTGTGCATCTGATAACAGTAAAATGAGAAAATGATCCAGTGCCTTAACGTTATTTGCACCATCTCTTAGCCACCTGCCAGGAGCTGCCGCCTCCCTTGGACTTTTTATTTCCCTTGTTCAAAATTAAAGTGAGATCACAGATACGTATCTTGCTCATTATTTTTTGGAAGCAGGAGAGAAAGTTTATGAAGTCAGCCCTACTTTTCTGCTTCTGCACAATGACAGTTCAGTAATTCCAGATCTAAAGCTAGATAACTATGCACACATTTATATTTTAAACTACCCAAAGGCTCCTTGGTTCTATTTGGAGTATCCCCCTCGAAGCACAGGCAATCTATGCTAGCCACAGATCTTTCCCACAATCTAATTGTTCTTAATATGTGTGTTGTAGGTACTGTGAGGTTTTATAATCACTGTGGTGTGTGTGATAACGCAGCATCTCGGTGGGCCAACTCCCACATTAATACATTAAATAAATAAGTGTGAAACCACAGAAGCAGAATTTAATAAAGGGAAGACTTGGATTAAACTGAGTATGAGCCTGACTTTGCTTCACAAAACCTGCAGTCAGGAAAGAGTAGGTAAACCAGGCCACCCTTCTTACCAGGTACAAGGAGACATCATGTAGAAAAACTTAAAACCAAACATTTTTAACTTTATGAAACAAATATTTTCAAACTTACATTTAAATACTGGTCAGTGAAACCAGAATTTGTGCCTCTGTTTTGTTCACCTTCTGTTTGCTTACCATTTTATTAGTTTTAATAGCTGATGTGATTGTTTTAAACCATTTTTTGAACAACTTTTCTAACCAGTCTGAAAATTACTTTGTGTAAGAGAGAAAACAAAGAATTCAAGCACAGTGCTGTTAAGCAAGCGGGACTGAAAAGACATCTCTGCTGATGACGTCTCTCAGGGAAAACATCTGTCAAAATATACACAACTTCGAGTAATCTAATAGTAGTGCATAGTGTAAGTACTCCTTCTCACTAAAGAGAAAAATGAAAGCAAGCAAGGCAAGCTCAATGCATTGAACTCTTTGGAGCAAGGCATGTTTCAGGTGACTGATGGAAGGATGCAGACAAGCACACAGAAAACAACTGTCAGTCCCACAGCAGTACCAGCCAGGAAGGACCCTCTGATTTCATAGTGTTTATCTGCTGTTTATCTCAGCCTCTTGTGCAGAGGCCACAGCGCTGAGTGGATGAATGCCACATTACACAGCCTTTTTGAGCAGAGCTGTTTCTGTGATGCTGCAGAGCTGCATCTGATGTTCCCAGTGTAACAGATTTCCCTGAAACACAGTTCAGCATGAGTTTCTGCCTGTTCTTCCTGCCTCACTGCACTCACCCTCCCCGTCTGCCCTGCTTTTTCTGCAGAGGATCCTCCCTGTTGCAGGCACACAACTCCTAAGTACGTGTGGGACAAGAGCAAAAGGCAATCTTGGATTAGGCTGGGACTCTAGCTGTTGGATGGTGTCCCTGATGCAGCTTGGAGGACCTCTGCAAAACGAGCACATCGTGTTTCAGACAGCTCCCTGTCACTGTGTGAGCCAGTACTCCCACTGAGAACAGCCAGGATTTGATACAGAACCATCTTTTCCTGAGGTTTGCTGTAGCAGTTCTACCAAGGTAACCCACCTTGTTCCTACAAAACTTGATCCAATGTGTGAACTCCTGCAGGCCACGTCTCTGCTCCCACGCAGATGAGAGCCTCACAGGCAAGATGCACACACCTTTGAGAATTCCCGGCAACTCCAGAGTGGGGCCAAAGGCTGCCTGTCAGACTGCTCTCCCTGTCTGCAAACACAAAACCCTTGCAAGCCCTGGAGCAGCTGCCCAGCAGGCACTCATCAGCCCAAAAGGCACCATGCTGACTGCACAGACTTTGCTGTTAAGCGGCTCGGTCAGCAGCAGGTAAAACGACCAACTGTCACGGCCTTGTGCGATAAGAAAGCCTGCTCAGATGGAGCCGCATTAAACGTTAAACAGTTGCTATCAGTAAAACAGGTCTGATGTAATTCTGGCTGTGTGACCAAACCCAATTCATGGGGGATACCAATAAATAATCCACATTAATGAAATGTCTTGACACTTGAGGCATTCAGAAGCATCTGGCTGCATAAATAACAGGAGGACCCGTGAACACAAACCGCTCCTTACTTGTGAGAGATGATGGTGGGAGGAAGCTGTTTGTGATCCCCAGCAAGGATACACCTCGGAGACTTCAGCAGAGGTATCCAGCAACTGGCTTCCAGGGCCTGAGCACACTCATCTATCACCACAAGATCAAAGTGATTTTCAGGAAGCAGCTTTAGTGGGCCATCAGAGGAAGCACCTAATTAAAGGAGAAGGTGCACAGCTTAGCAGGGGAGCACAGCAAAACATGCAACCTGTTTTAAAAACAGACCACACATGCTTTAAATGTGATTGAAGGAGGTAGGTAAAATTAAATTTCTTTGCAGAGACTTAGAAATTCTGCTCTGTAGTCCATGCCAAATACATATACATATATATGTGTATGTCAGACTGTTTTTGCCAATTTCTGTTTGTCCTTTTTTGCCCTGGCATCTGGGCCCGAAAGCTTCCAAGTATCTTTGAAAACAACAGTGAAAACCAGATGACAAACAGAACAATATGCTCAAATGCTTCACCCAAAGCAGAAGCGGAACGAAAGCAGTTATGAACACCCACTTTCCTTCTGCCCTCAAATGCAAACAGAACTTCTCATCAACCACAATGGAAAGGATGACAGACTTGAGATTGACCTTGCCTGGTACACTGAGGGACACTCCGAGAGGGAAGGATCATGGAGGCCCTGAATCCTCTGCCCTGCTGGCCCTGGCTGTTCTACTCTGTCCTTCCTCATGGCAGTAGGAGAAGGGAAAGCATGGGAGACTGTCATCAGACAACCACGGCAAGGGCTCTTTTTTTACATCAGGCATCCACTTGTAACATCAAACAAATAACTCTTATGCATGTCCTGCTCTAACCCAGACAGGAACCGATACTGATCCATGTATTGGACAGAACTATGCATTTCAGACACATCAAAGGTATCACTGCAATTCAGAAGAAAAAGGGATGCAAAAGGAAGAGAGGAGGATTAAGAAGCCAGCATGCCAGACAAGGAGATTTTTATTCGCGGCGTTCACAGAAATGTTTTTTCAAAAGCCCCTGTGCTATTACACAGAAAGCAGCTCTGATTAGGGGTGATTCTGCTTTGCCACTGTAAATCCTACTGCATCTACAGTTTTGCATCACTTGGGATGTTACAGTTTGTCAACTGGGATACCATGTTTTCCTTTAAAATTTTTTCTTCAGCCTATATGAATCCACTCTGGTAACAAGGGCCATACAGTTTGAACTCGACTTTTGCAATTTTACAAGCTGAAGGTGGAAGGAAAAGAAATAGAAAGAGGCTCTCTCTATCTAAAAAGACTGTACCAACATGGCATGCAGCTGTGCAGACAGTTTTCTTCCCTTACAGCCTTGCAGCTCAACTTGAGTTTATTGAACTCCCATTATCTAAAGGTCACTGGTGTCCCTGTGTGTTGCCACGATTAAATTCTCTCTCTGCTGAACCTAGCAACAGAACAGTTTGGCTTGCATAAACAATTCCCATCAAACTACACGGTTTCAGACAAATACCAAGACTGCTTAACTGATGAAAACACAAAATCCAAACCCCTTGTTTGACCACTGCCTGTTGCTGAAGCAGAATTGCACAGACCTCCACAATGACTAGCAAGCCTGAGTCCCAGGAGAAAATCACATCTGATCTACACAACGATCAACATAAAATACCAGTTTTACCGAAAAAAGGAAACCTCCCCCTGTTTTTTCAGGCAAAGTTAGAAGAAGCGAAAGGCCAATTCCCAGCAAATAATGCACTGGAAGGATTTATCTTCCCTTTAATCTTTACACTAGTAATTTGTGAATGCCCCATGAGGTTCTTTTTTTATGACCTAAAATTATTAATGTTTCCTTTCAGCAAATAATCCCTCAGCAACCAAATCTGAAGATTTTAAGTGGGCCCTGGAGTATTATACATCTGATCTAGAAAAGCACTTCAGCACACGTTAAACTTGAAGCACTTATGTTCCCCTTCCATCACAAGGGTATTACTCTCCTACTTGCAGGTGCAGATGTACCTACCTGCACTCCCTGGAACTGTTCCCTAAATGTTGTTTACACCACTTGGGTGACTTACAGAACTAACCAAATACAGCAGACTGAGAGCAGCCTATGGAAACGTGCTGTATTCAACCAGCCATGGAAATTAACCATGCAGGAAAGCGAGTCCACGTGACTTACAAAATCAATAAGCAGACTGCTGCACACCTCCAACAGCACTTGCCTACTCACTGAAAGCTCAGCTCCTACTCAGAATTAACAAAGATGGGCCACGTTGGCTCACACCAAAGGCCCTTCTTGACCCATATTATTTGCTAAACAACATCACATGCCAGAGTGTAAGCTGGGAGAATCCCACTGTGGAGAAGTTTGAGAGCTTGCAGCAAACTTGACTGAACTCCCAGGAGCTTGGAGCAGAAAGACTGTCTCCCTCCTACCCTGGCAGGATGCTGCATTGCAAGGCAGATAGTTTATGTGAATCCTGACAAGTGAGGTAAAATACTGCAAAGAAAAACAGGATCTCATACCTGTATTCGTAGCAAGGACAACACTGGCATGGGTAAGGGCTGCAGCCATGGCAGTTTCTTCTCGTTCCTTCAGCTCCTTTCTCAGTGACTTAATTTCACTGAGAAAATGGTTCCGCTCTCCCTTGTCTTGAGCCTTTTTAGTTTTTGCCTATAGCACAGAAAAATCAAGATAGAACAACCTTTTTCTACTCCTAGGGATTTATGTTCAGCTTCTCGGATAACCAAAGAACCTGAACACAGCATGGCTTCTCTATGTCCACCACGACACATTGGCTCATCATAATCAGCCCCACTAAACCTTGGCTTCTCTTCCCTCTCTGACAGAAAGCCCTTCCCACAATCAGTGTGGCTCCAAGCATGAAGAGTATTTCTGCCTGTGCAAAAGATGAACTGTATCAATACATCCCCAGGCTCTGAGCATGAAGCAGCAAAATGAGAATATCACTGGCCATCAGACCATCCGGGAGCATCAGCAGGAAGACCATCACTCAAGGTCCAGACAGTGATTTCTTCAACTTAGCAAGTCCATGCTTAAACTCCTCTGGTTGCAGACTTTGATAGTCTTGGATTGTGACCATAAAGTGTTGGAGAGTAACTCCCTGTCCTTAAATCCTCTGTTCAGCCCTTCCTGCTCTGCCCTGTACCTTCCCAATGCCCCAGAGATCAGCAGGGAGAAGGTTAGATGCTTCAGTCCATCCAATGGCCAAGTCTGTGCATCAGTCAAAGCACTTGGGTACAAAGCAGGGAGTAATGTATAATGGTGATTAGGTTTTTATGGGAGGAAGGGTCTTGTGCCTTTGGCAGGGGAGAAACCAGGACTTCCTATATCATTCTGCTCCATTACTCAGGGCAAGCAAGGACCTTCTGATTCCAAGTGACCTTGAAGCAGGAGGGCTCCCCAGGTTGACTGTGCCATGTCCAGCCAAAGCAGCAGCCCTGCATTTTTAAAAAGGCATCTCTGAGCTGCTGTAAATGATTGAGAGCAATATCTAGACAGGCTCATGGCTTTTTTTAGCAACGCCTATTAAACATATCTAACACATCAAATCACCACTGGTTGCTAGCACTTCCCCAGCTACAGACCAGCAGCTATGAGACAACAGCCAAGCTATCATTCACTGCAAGTCACCTTGAGAAAGGTACCCACACTCTCAGATGGAAATTTAGATTATTTCCTTGGAGGTAAGGCTGATGACTTGAGAAAGCTGCAAAGATTGCATACACAAGCTTTTATACGCAGCCAAAGCAATAAGATTTGATGGTTCCTATAATCATCCCCTGTACAGATGGATTCTCCAGTGTCCAACATGGTCCAGCTCATATGGCCACCTTTTCACTAGGAAAGACAATCATGTGTCTCGCTCAGCCACCTGTTTTGGTTAAACCTGTAGGTATTTAATACCTTTGAAACCTCTACATGTCTGTCAAATGTAGTCACAATTGGCTGATGGGCTCAGAAGTTACAGAGGAGGGATCACAAACAGGTACGCAGGTAACATGATCACACAGGCATCTTTTCCCTAGCTTAATCTAAAAGGACAGTATGGGTGCCAGCCCTGATACTCATTGAGCTGAAGGGACAAAGCAGATTAGCATCGACTTCCTCTCTGCTAGAAACAAAGATTAGAGAGCAAAACTGATGGTGCCTGAAGAGCCAAGTTTAATGTCTGTTCTGCAAAAAGATCTGGTTAGTAAATTAAAAATAGCAACTGTTCTGTGATGTTGGCTGGTGACATTAAGATCCAAATATCTGACTGACTCAGCTCTGAAAGCAGCTGAGGGAGCAGGGAGCCCAGTCCAGAGGTAACAGCACTGTCAGTCAGCCCCAAGGACAGTACCTGGCACACTGTGAGCCAAGATCCCCAGGTACCAGAAGGCTCTAATTGTCCTGAGCTGGCTCGTTTGGGCCCCCACCCATGCACTCATTGGTCTGGGAGTTGCATTTAAGGCCAGACCTTGTTCTTTACTTGGGTGATGGGGTTTGAGCTCTGAGCCTGGCTTCCTTTCTGTGTTGATAGCTGCGTTGCCCTGGGCCTGGCTGGTTGGTCTGGACTGCCAGCTGACTCTGCTCACCACTGCTGGACCTGTGATGCCTTTCTTACTCGGGCACTATGGGACTGTGCCTGTGTTGATGCAAAGAATATCCAGAAGCTGATGTCCTGGAATGCTTGAAGCCTGAACAGGTGAGGGAAGAAGGCGTAAAGGGGTAAAAAATGTGCAGAGAGCATCGGTTTTCATTAATATTACTAAATAATACACATTTAGCCTTTATAAATTCCTGTGGCTGGGGGTAATGGTGAAGGAAAGGAGGAAGAAGAGTCAAAATGCAGAGTGGACAAAGGAATAAATTGTTACAGGGGACACTACCAGGGAGAAGCTAAGGCAGGATGAGGGAAAGATGGACCAGGGCCTCAGAGGTGAGCTCTCTGCAGCCCAGAGAGAAAAGGTGCTGATGAGTGAAGTGCATCTTCTGTAGAAGAGCTGAGCATGGGCAGCTCAAAGCACAGCTATGCAGGCTGAGCTGCAGCAGTGTGTTAGCTCTTGGGGTTTTTTTTGGTACTTCAGGGTGGCACAGGCCTTGGTGGCCAGTTCCTATCTCCCATCACCACACACCCCTTGCTCTAGGGAGGAAGCAGATGGAGACCTTGAGGCTGAAGGCTCTGTTTTCTCCCTAATTTTCCTTGTACTATGGAAAATCAACAGTGGAGGAAAAAAATCTCCTCCCACCTTTCAAAGTGCCTCCCAAGGAGAGGAAAGGGAAAAATTAACAGCTACTGAGAAAAATGCAAAATAAATTAAGAAGTAAAAAAGACCTGGTGTAGAGCTGTGACTACAACCAGGTCTCCATCCCAGCAGAGAAGTATATCCTTCACAAACTTGCCTCTCAGCCCTAAGTACAACTTTACTCAGCCCTCGGATGCTCCCTCCTTCCTTACGTTATGTGCAAGAACAGCCTGTCTGCCAAGTGACTTCCTTAACTGCTCAGCAACAGAAATGCTGGATGATGCATAAACGCATTTGGGAAAACTGAAGCTGCTGCCATAGCGGTGGCTGCAGGTTAATGTTAATGGGGCTGCAAGCCACGCTCGGTCTGCATCGCTTAAAGGAAATGTGCAGTGCCTTCCTGAAGGGCAGGGCAATGTACTTGGGCTAGTACAACACAATGTGTGTGCAGGGGTATGAAGATGCTCTCCTGCATCCCTGATCACGACAGGATGTCTCTTGAGCTGGATACACCTACAAAATGGCTTCTAGAAAATGCTGTCACCAGACAGGGAGGGGAAAAACCTTAGTATCAAAACCTATCATCTCAAGTAAAAGAGCTACTTTGTAAATTAAGTTTAGGAAAATTAGGTTGTGAAAGAAGAAATTAAGGATGCATTTTTATAGTGTATTCTGCTTTCTACTTGAGGTGCCTGAGAGTGGGAGGGAGTGTCAGGACAGCCAGATAACTCATTAGGAAGTGAATTGATGATGTGAATGTTTCTCTTGCTCTCTGTTGAAGAGGATTGCATGAGCAATGCCAAACAGCTAATGTGGAGAGCAGGGCACTGCAGCATCTCTCCCTACGCAGCAGTAATGATTATGGTTTTGCCACTTCAATGAGGAATTCAGTTAGGAGGAGTTTTGCCCTTAGCTCCTTCTACAGCAGATGATAAGCACTGGTGGCAGGTGACTGAGGAGGCTCAGACAGCCCCTGGCAGAGAGGCTCTCTGTGATACACCTCTTCAGGCTGGAAGCCTTCACCATCTCTAAAACTGTCAGGCTTGCACCCCAGTTCCTTGCCTCCAGGGTCAGGTTAAATACCTTCCAATCAGAGTAAATGGGATTAATCCAGGCCACACACAGATCAAATTGTCACTGTTAGTCCTCTACACTATGCTATTTTTCTACCCTCTCCTCTGAATTGGCCTTTCTACTGTTGACTTGACCACAAAGAGAGGTTTGTGCCCACCGGTATTTTACCCCTGCCTGTACACAGTATGATCCAGACTTGGAGCATCACTGCAGGCTCACGGCACGCTGAACCCACAAATACCAGGTTCAACCAGGATGCAAGCTGGCTGCGTGCTGCCCATGGCTCACATCAGGGCTAGTCACTGTGACTTGTCTCTAGCCACTGGTTTTGGGGCAACCCTGAGCACCTGGCTGTAGTGATTGTCTTTTAAGAACATCCAAGCAGTGGCAGAGCTGTTCCTCAGTTTGAGATGAAGTAGCTTGCCTGGCTAGTGGGTCAGGTACTACTAATCTCAAGAGCTGGTATTCAGGTAACCCACATGGGGCATGTTGCAGGGACACGTACAAAGACCTGGTCGATGTCCTTCCTGATATCTGCCACTATCTGGGCATTGTCACCACGGGCCAAGACTGCGTCCAAGGAATGGTGTTGGATTGGCTCCAGCAAGCGAGCGGGGTGCCCTAGCCGCAGGATGCGGGCTTTGTAGCCAGCCAGCCTTTCCACCAGGTTATCCACAGCAACGTTGGATGGGGCACAACACAGGACCTGCAAGGGGAGAGACCAAGTGCTTGTTACTGCCAAGGAGACCAAAATGCTGGAGCAACAGTATCTGAGCAGGAAGACACAGCAGAGGGAAACCAACACAATCTATTGGGAATAAACCACTGACATCTTCACAACCTCCAGACACTAAAGGCAATTCTCACCTTGCTCTGTAGCACTAGGGCAGGGTCTTCAATAAATCGTGAACCTGAGCTTTGAAGCTTCTATTTGCACCTAATTTCAGTGATAGGAGAAAAAACCTGGTCCCTGCAAGCCAAGCCAGACTCTGCAGTGTAGCACAGCTGCTGCTGGACCTGCTCCAGCTGCCATGAAGCCCAATGAGTTTGCAAAATAAACCAAGGTGATTGCTGTCACTACAGTCCTGTCACTGATACTCACTTTCAGGCCCTGCTGTACAGCTTGCAAGATGATCTCTACTAGTGTTGTGGTCTTCCCTGTGCCAGGTGGTCCATGGACGATGGCAAGCTCCCTCTGAGCCAGTGAGAAGGAGACAGCTTCCCTCTGCGATGCATCCAGTGAGTCATTGTAAAGCTTTAGAGGCTCTGAGGAGACAGCGGGAGATTTGTTTGGACCTCAGCCCTAACTTGGGTGCTTGCTGAGAAGCACAAATCCATGAATACAAATAAGAAGCTCTCACTAGCAGGCCCAAATCAATAATGAAAATAATCTTTTCTGGGAGAAAGGTACACTGCGTACCACCTAGGTGGCTAAAAGACCCCAGACTGGTAAAAGTAAGGCTTGTTATACTTTCAAAACAAACAGGCATCCCTGTCTTCCTCCTTCTGTCTCCTACCCTGCTATTTTGCAGGAGGAGCAAGCACTCAGTTGTGAATGCAGCTAGTCTGTATTGGAACTTTTCAGCATTTAAAGAGGCATTTACTAGCTATAACATCAAACATGTAGGATCTTCTGGGTGTGGAAGGTGCTCTGGGTTTATTTTAAAGGTGAGCCAGCATATTTAGTAAACCTTCAGTAAAAAGGAGAAAGTAGTTGACCTTACAAACAAATCAATCCCAGTTAACAAACCCAACACAGCACTAGTGAAAAAGCAGAAAAAACTACAGTGTCTGTGAGCAAAAAAGAGCAGTCCTGTATTGTTCAACAATGACTGAAAGGGCAGGAAAAAAGATACAAACTGGCAATATAAATGGCGCACACTAAAATCAGTTTGAGCTTTAATGATCACAAAGGAAAAAGGGGAAAGAACGTGCGTTACAAGAAAATTGTTTTCACTGCAAAAGACCAACTTCTCAAAAGCTGCTTTTTACCTCCTGGATTTATCTAATATAAACCCATATTTATTCTCATCCCCCATAATCCTGCTGCTAATCTCTTTGTTCATTATGGAGGTTAATTACAGCAGAGATGATGACTCATTACATTGAGGTTTACCGAAAATAATGTTCCCACAAAAGCTTATATAAGACAAATCTCTGGGCATCGTTCCCTGCTGGGCATCATGTGTTTTATTCCTATCTTTGCATTAAGGCTTGATTAAAAGCATGAAAGTTTCTTCTGGTTTTAGGCAGGTTAACTTAGGTGCAACTCCTGTGTAACTTCTGGCACTGACTTTTGAAGCAGCGCAACTGAGGTGTCCAGGTTAAACAAGTAACATCTGTTAAAAAGAGGCCTGGTGAGGAAGACAGAAACAGGACTAATGGTACTTTTTCCTGTTAACCTGCCTCTTGCTCTATAGATAATTTTTGACTTAGTGTGCTAATGACTAAGAGAAGACTAGGAAGCATCCCATGGGCAGGGAAAAAAAGAATAGCTTAAAAACTGAAAGGCATTTCCCACAATGAGGAACAGCTGGGACGTAGGAGTCATTGATATTTCCTTGCTCAAGGAATGAGATCAGAAACAGGCTTCTCCTCATGCATACGCACCCTCTTCCCTTTTAATTACACACTGCCAAAAGTTGCTGTGTGGGAAGGCTGGGAAATGTGCCTCTTTTCTGGGCTGGGCATGTTAGTGGTGAGGAGGAGGGCAGAGCTGTTTAAGGGATGCTGTGGTGCCTCTAAACTCTTTTTCATCCACCAGCTGGGCTCTTAGTAGGTTCACCTGAAAAAACGTAGTTTATCCACTCCAGTAGGACTGGCCCAAGAGCTCATTACAAGCAATCCATTTAGGATTTGCATCAGATGCTCCCAGAAGACATCCATTAACCCAGCTCTAGCTCTGCGGCACCAACTCTGCATTGGTGCCTCCTGCTCTGCCCAAGGCTGTCCATCTCAGCCCCCTGACACAGATCATAGAGAGGATGAACATATAACTGCATCCTTGGGCCTGGCAGGGATGGGTCTTGCTGGTGGTCAGGTAACTCAGCCCCGGATGCACAACTTCATGTAGGAGTGTAGCACTGAAAAAAAAAAAAAATCCACTTTGGCCATCAACGTTGGTCCTCCACCAACATTTCCAGAAGCTGAGCTGTTTCTGCACAGTCCCAGCAGTTCAGGTGAGGTAGTAGGTTGGAGGGTGATACTCAAGTCCAGGAAGGGGGGCTTTGCACCAAACACAGGTGGGAACTCCTGGGGGGAAGAGCTCAAGTCTTCCAGAGCTGGAGGCCTCTCGCTTCTCAGTCTACCTTCCAAAGTATATTCCTCACAACCAGTGTGTACAGGCACCAAGAGCAAACTTGGACCTTATGACCAGCTCCTCTACAGGACAACCTAACTGCAGCTGAACACTGCTGGATAAAATCCAGGTGGGGAATTAAGCCTGAAACAAGGAACTTTCCCTGCTCTCTGCATGAAGCATTTGGCAGCTGAGGTGTCTGGACTGCTTAGTTTTCTCTGTAGATCTCAGGGGCTTTTATGGGCCCTGTGACAACAAGAGGTATCACAGGCCAGAGGAACAAGAAGCATTGAAGATTTTTTGCAAATGTCTTGTCACATGCACCGAACTTGTGCCAAGAAGCCAAGGCAGTTTTGCTAGAAATCCCTGGTGCTTCCCCAGCACTCTGCCTGCTGGGTTGGCTTTTGCTGGGGACATCCCTGCCTTTTAACTAAGCTTTTTAAATTCCTTCTTTCTCTTTTCAAATGCCTTTTTACAGCAGAATTAGATATAAGCCATGCCTTTTGCACTCCACGTGACCACGCAAGCCAGCCAGTGTCTGGGCATAGAGATGAACACCCTCTTGCTTTTTCTAGACTAGAACTACAGGAGAGAGCTGGTACAGGGTTATGCCTCCAATAAGGCATAACCTTATTTCTGAAAGAAAAGGGAACAAGTCTATCCAGCTTAGCTGGTCTTGCGGCGCACAGTAAGCAGAACAAGGCTGGCCTCTGCTGGCAAGCAAAGCCTCTCTATACATCCCCCACAATGTATGGGTGCAGGGGTCCCTGCACATGTGCTGTGGTATCAGAACCCAGCCAAAAGCCCTGAGACTCCCAGGAATGAAATATGAGGCATCTCATTTTTTCCCCACACTTAAAAAAATTAGACTTAGGGTTCTGCTGCTGTACATACCACTTGCTGGAGCCAATTTTGCCGTTGGGAGAACACCCGGGCACAGAGATGAGTGCTTATGACTTCCACTGACCCTTCTACTTCTCAATCTCCTTGTAATTTGGTTCTTCCCCACTGTTTGCACAGAAGACAGTGACAAATGTTCCCTCTCTAGATATGGATCTCATCTATCCTGGGCCTTTCTCTTTTCCTGCACAAGTGTCAGTGCTAGCTTTTTCTCTGGGCAGGTGTTTATAAGGTCTCACTCCTACCCTTGGTGTTCTGGGCTTCTGATTGAAATGACATTAATATAGATGTGTGTTTCGACAGCTGGTTTTATGAAATGTACAGAACTTACTAATTCTGAGACTCCTGACAGATTTGTCTGATATCAGACAATGGATAGGATGAGACAGATACAGGGAAGCAGATCCCCAAGAAACCACACTAAATGATGCTTGGTCATTAAAGGAGATACTGTGTCACGGAGGAGAGGCAGGCCGAAATACTGTCAGGTTTTTCCATCTTTCCATGTCAGAGTATGCACCTGGGAAACATTTGCTGCCTTTTACAGACATATGTGTATATGCGAGTTTCAACACTGTTTGCAGAGACACAGCCCCACATCCTATGGTGTACAGGGCACCTGGGAAACTGCATGTGCCATCATTTAGTCATAAGAGACAGGATTTATCCAGCCAGCTGCTGGGTGCCCTCCCCTTCAACTCAGTAGAGGCTGGCAGTTCGAGGCACCTTGTGGGACCTATTTAAAGTTAAAGTCATTATTATTTAATTCCTGGCTAGCATAACATCTTTCTAGTTGGTAGAAAAAAAGCTATAAAGTGAGAAGGTAAATGGAAGCCTTTCCACCCTGCCAGAGCATTTTGCTGTTCTCAGGTGATAAGCTGCCTTCTCATGTTGCATTGCCTCTGTCTAATGTGGCTCAGTGTTTCTATCAATCAATATTCTCAGTCCTTGGGAGACGAAAAATTCATCTCTGTGCATCTAAGCAATTTGAAAAGGAATTTCTCTTCATTAGATAGGCAGTTCTGCTACCACAAAGGGACAAGCAGAGTTGAAGCTGCTGAGAAAGTTAATTCATTAAAATTTAATTCTTCTATCTAATATTAAAAACCTGAGTGCACCAAGGTCCCTAGGTAGCCAAAAGGCTAAGACATTTGACTCAGACTAAGCTCAGTGCTTAGAGATATGGAGATATGACTCACACAACATTAATTCTTTGTCCTTGGTATTTTGTAGCAGAAGCCTAGCCTGAAGGTATACTGCCGGGGAGTGGGTGCGTGTATGTGAAAGAGGCAAACCACTGCAGACAACCAAATACAGTAATCAAAGCTGGAGAAAAGCTGCAACAGCAAGCACAGAGTGCAGGGAGCTGTGGTGGAGAGGAAACAGAGTGGTACTCTGGCCAGCAAGAAACCAGGTAGGGATGGATGGCATCACATGTGACATGCTGCTGAGTGATGTGAGGAGAGATCTGAGCTCTCTACACGGCTTAAGACACAGGGTTGCTGGCCCAACCCTACCATGCTAGGCAGCTTAATCCACCCTCTGCTCCCTAATTTTTGCAGCCCAGATGACACATCCCTTCTGTCAAGGTATAATATAGGTATCCCAAGCAGTTGCTGAGCCTGCTGATCAGAGGCTTTTGTTTCCCCAAAAGGTTAAGCTCTGCGGTTTCATCTTTCATTTTTCCAAACACATCAAAAAGATGAGAGTAAAAGGGGATTCTAATCACATGCAATTTTTTTGACAGCTGTTGGTAAAGCAAAGTTGTGAGGTTTTAAGTATTTAATAAAACAAAAGCATCCTGTACATCAACTTGAGTGAATACAATCAGAAGGTTGCAAAAATAAAAATACAAGCATTCCCATGCCGTTTCAAATTGCAGGAGTTCCACAGTCACTTAATTCCCATGAAGACAGAGTTATTGTTTCCAATATAGAAGCAGTGCTGGCAGTCTCTGATCTTTGAAGTTTATGGATGGGATTGGGGCAAGAAGCAAATAAGAAATGCCTCATAAACTAAATTGGATTTCAGACTCATGAATGTGTGCAAATTCCCTCATCACAAATCCTGCCTGTTTTGTGCCAGAATTCAGGTTTAATTGGTACACTCTTGAGAAAAGTGAGCATTATCTAGCTGAATGGTCTCTCTTCCAGTGATGACAAGGGTCTTGACCTGAGTGAAGTGTGTCCAGGGACCCATAAACCAGTGTGAAAAGTAAGTGTTCAATGCTGCCAGTTGCAACACCGCTTGTTACTCACATTCAGTACTCAGGCCCTTCCTGGAGCAAAGCAAGCTGTATATTTGATGTGAATAAAAACTTCAGAGAGATCAGTTATTTGTGTTCCCATGGCCCGTTTCAAAGAATGGGTCTTGAACTGAAGAGACCCCAAGCACCTTTCTCAGCTGGTCAGCCTGAGAGAGGACTAGGGGGACTGGAAGAGGAGTAATGGCTGCACAGTCATCACTTAGGGCTCTGGCTCTTTGCCTCTCTCAGATGTGACATCTGAAGAGGCAAATATCCTCCTAACTGAGCATGGACAGAGCACAGAGCCCTTATGCTGTGGGTAGGGAACTTCAGGTTTTGCTGACTGCTCTGGAGAGGAAAGATTTCCCCCCACCTTTCCCTACAGTAACTTTCCGTATCTGCTTCAAACCAGCATGAGAGCAACAACTGTTCTTACCAGTCCATCTAAAGGAGCTCTCCACCTGTGTAACTCTCAGCTTCACATACCAAGGCAGACTAAAACCAGCAGCAGTCTCTGTGCATGTGCTTGGCTATGAAGGTCCAGGGACTCTGACCCCAAGGATACAGAAAATTTCTCTAGAAAGATCTATCCAGCACTTCCCATCAGTCTGATATATAATCTTACTAAGAAGCATCCTTACTTGTTTCATTGAATGTGCTTGGATCCGAAGAGAAGAAGAGGACGTCGATCAGATTGGAGGCTGGACCGCTGTGATACTGCTTTAGCGCATTTAAAGCTCTGTCAAAGAAAATAGCCAGTTACATGCGCAGCATGAATTCCTTCAGAGATTCCTGCTCACTTTAGGGCTGAAGCCTGTGGGCACAGATTCAGCTTTTTCCAAAGCTGAAAAATGTTACTCCACAGCAGACTAATCCTATCTAATTGCTGCATCCCCCAGCCCTCACACCCCCACCTACCCCTTATGCTGGTCTGATTTCCACTTTTTACTATTACTCCAGTTGGATATATGCAGACCCTGGGTTGAGCTTTTTCAGCGCATTAATTCAGCAAAGAGCTATTCAGTTCTCCTGCCAGGATGGAAAAGGCTCTCTACAGAATCCAGTGGGAACCAGAGGTGATACAACATGGGACAAAAATATGTAGCTGAGTGTGAGAGAGGAAGAAAGAAGAGCAGGACCATACCAGCCAACAGGTAGAAAATTTATGCTGTTTTGATGCTGTAGATTAACATATCCAATCGACTTATCTTGGAATGGGCTCCCTCAGCAGTTAGTAGGAAAAGAAAGGCACATCCAAAAGGTGGATACCTCCCCTAAGTGGAGCTGCTATAGGAGTAAGAGGAATAAGATAGGAGAGAAACCAAGCCTAGTGAAATAAGCCTGTCTCAGAAGAGCTCTTCCAGAATAAACCTGGCCATTTTCAACTGGCTTTGAGCACTCCTGAGCAGAGTCGCTGTAGGAGAAAGAACTGCAACCCCATGGTCCTTACTTTTTCAGCCTGTTGTAGGTGACATCATTGGCTAATTTCAGCAGGCGGTAAGAGCACTCTCGGTCCAAGCTCAGCATGCCATCTCGAGACTCCTCAAAGGCAACAGTCACTGCTTTGGAGGTGATACGTGTTACAATGCCGGTGGAGAGCGGATCATTGTGGCCAGCTGAATCGTAAAGGCCCACAATATCTCCTGCAAAGACAAGTTTGAAGAGAGAGAACGAAGTGGGGCAAATGTTTTGAAAAGAAGCATTTTCGGTGAGACTAGCAACCAAAGGAGAATAGCCTCCTCTTAGCAAACAAAGAACACACAACAAGAGGGAGCAAAAGGACAGTTAGCAGTGAGAAGACACCGGACAGCAACTAACCAGCTGCCTTCAGACCTCCACACACCACAGGTCTTGGGGTGGAGACCAGCAGTGCTCCCCATAGCCAGAGCTGCTCAGAAAGCCAACATGCTTTCACAAAGATCTTGGGAGAACCTGACTCCTCTGAACATTCAGACAAACCATTTTACATCAATTTACATCAATATTTCTTTAATAATAGCCAAGGAGTCTGCGTGACAGTATGTGCTTCCCAGATGACTGCTATATGCCAGTCAGAGGAACTAAGAAAGACCAGAGATTTTTGAGGACTCACTACAGCTTTTCACAGTCACTGTGAGATTACGAAAGAAAGTGGAATTGCGTAGTGTAGAGGTGAAACAGATTTTCAACAGGATGTCTGACTACGTTTATAACTTATCTGGGGCTCGCATTCATTGAGGATTAAATTTCAGATTTACAAACTATGGGAAGATTTCCTCCACAAGGTCCATCAGCTCTTACGCTAAAATGCTTGCATCCAGGAATAATTTACTGCTATGGCAATGTTATTTCTCTTTGAAGAGCACTGGCAGATGCTCTCAAGACTGAGTTCCCAATCTGCAATGAGCCATTTTAATTTCAAAGGTCAGCAGCTTGGAGGCCTGGGTGACAAAGAGTGCATCAACAAACTAAACTTCAACACACTTTGAACCGGCACCATTGTGCGACCAGGGTCAGAAACATTGTAGTTCCCCATGATGTGCCTGCTTAGCAAGCTCAATGACCTAGCAAACTAAACCAATAAAATTACTAAACTAAAACAGAAAATTATCTGGTGCAGCCAGCTTCTCTTTTGTGGACCAGTTTTGGAGAGTGCAAGGCAATACCCTCATTGCCTAAGGAAAAAAGAGAAGGGTCTCTGGAGGAAAAAAAAATAGCAGGTGTATTGCAGACTCACTCCACAGTCAAACCCAAGTTCTTCCGAGGGGTAAGCCTGCACAGTTGGTTACAGCATGGCAGACAGCATCCTCGCCCTCCTCAGATATCAGCAAGAGAGGCAACAGCTCAGCTCTGACAGTCCTGGTCATGAATTCATGGAAGTGATGGCAGAGGGTGAGACATGAGTGAAAAGGGCGCTGGCTCACGTGCTAATGAGTCTGTATTTCTCTGGTACCTGCATTTTCAATAGAAATCCAGGCATGTAGCTAATAACAGCACATATTTCACCTTCTCTTCCTTGCCAAAAATAAGAGGAAAGGGAGAAACATGGCAACTCAGGAAGGAAAAGGAAAATCCACTTTCCATTTTGCAAATAAAATATAAGTGACAAAAGCTCCTTACCTACCGCAAGACATAAGCGTGAACACTTTGGCTTGTACAAAGAATGCCAGGAAATCTTTAACAACGAGAGATCAGGACTTTGTTTTTATTGTTTCAGATAGAGGAGAGCCAGAATTTTCATCACCAGCACTACTTTCTGGTGCAACATATGTGTCTGTAATAAGCTGAGGGATAAAGAGGCCATTTTCCTCTAGATTCATCCTGTAGCCATAACAATCTCTCCCCTCCTTTCTTGCATCAATTGCTCAGTTCTTACAAGTATCACATTAGAATGACGTTAGGAAGAAGAATTGGTCATCTCTATGTACTTTGCACCGACAGGAATACCACTTACCAGGCCCAAAACTGTTATAGGGCAGCTCCGCATCTGAATCATATTTTCTAGGCTGAAACGTCACAAGCAGCCGTCCGTAGAGGCCAGTTCTCTGGCTGGCAGCTTGGAGTTTTAGCAGGCAGACACCTCTGCGCTGCAGTTCCTTCAGGGAGATGCTTTCCTGCCATGCCCTGGAAACCACACACAGACATGAAAACCATTTGCTGGACTGAAGCTGAGATTCAAAGATTCAGATGACAAAACAGAAAAAAGCTGGGGGAGGAGATGGAAAAGGAGGAGAAGGACAATGGCAAAAGAGACATTGGCTTGTTGAAGTCTGGGCTTATTGCAATCACTTTGTACTGATGTAAGTAGATTGGCTTCCACAGGCTTATTCTGGGAAACAGGGTGACACTCACAGAGCCTGGAGAAGAGGTAACATCTGTTTAAGTGTATTTTCCTCTCTCCTGTCTGGGTGTGAAAAGAAAGGATGTGCCTAGTTACCCACGACCCAGGAGAGGACAACCTGAGTTTTCTCCTATCACATTTAAGGGCTAACATGGAAGATTTGCCATTTTTTACATGAAGTTGTGCTAACCTCCAACAAACACCACACACACGGCTGCACAGAGCAGAGGAATTGGTATCTGGTGCAGAATTTCATGGCAGAAAACCCAGACTGGAGCTTTGCAGACTGCTGTCCTTTGGGGGCAAAGTGTTCTGCAGCAGCTGTGTTTGCTCCACAGTTTCACTTGGGGCCTGTGGAGGCATCTTTATTTTTGTATAGATTAAAATAAAAAAGAAAATCCCCCAAGTTTATTCTCCTTAGTCCCCCAGTTTAGCTTGTTTCCCCCAGTTTGGCTTGTTCCTGTAGGTTGGTTTCTAGGGAGCTGAAGTGTCAGGAAACAGGGCAATAGGGCAGCGGGGCAATGGCCCTGTCCTGTCTCCTGGCACCCTTTGTCCTCTGGGCTGGGTAAGGCCAGGCCTTATTGGCACCAGAAGTGGGGGTGTCTGTGCCCCCAGCACGGCCCCACACAACCTGGGGGCACCTGATGACACCCCCGCCCTCCCTGTCACCACGAGGCCACATGAGTCAGGTGGGATTATGCTTTCAGCTCAAGCCCTGTGGCAGGAAGGCAAAGCTGGGTGGGGGCTGCAGGAGGAGACTGGGAGCCCCAAGATGTTGCTGACGTGAGCTTGGATCCTACACGTGACAGCAGGCTCTGAGGATTCCCACATGGATAAGCTGGTCCTATAGGGGTGAGTCTAGCATGATTTCCCATAGATTGGAGCAGGCCCTATGGAGTGGGTTTCTTATTGGGATGTGCTGGTTATACAGGAGTGAGTATGGCAGCATTTCCTATAGGTGACAGGAAGCTTCCCCCAGGTGACAGGTGATCGACCATACAGGAGTGAGTCGGCGAGGTTTCTTATCAATGACAGCAAGTCCCTTAGAGGTATATCCATCACCCTTCTCCACAGGTGACCGCAGGCCCTATAGGGGTGCCAGCAGGGCTTCCCATATGTAATAGCAGGTGCCTGGGGAAGGTCCATCAGGGTTCCCTATAGGTGAGAGCAGGCCCTATAGGGGTGCCAGCAGGGCTTCCCATATGTAACAGCAGGTGCCCGGGGAAGGTCCATCAGGGTTCCCTATAGGTGAGAGTAGGCCCTATAGGAGTGAGGCCGGCAGCGTTTCCCATAGGCGACAGCAGGCCCCGCCAGGACCGGTGCGTTAGGGCTGCTATAGGTGACAGCAGGCTCTATAGAGGCGAGCCAGCACGGTTCCCCACCGCGGGCGGCCCGGCGGTACCTGCTCTCGGCGAGCTCGGCCTCCCGCTCCTCCCGCAGCAGCTCCAGGTGCCGCTCCGCCGCCCCCGCCGCCATGGCCCTTCGCCCCGCCGGGCACTTCCGCTTCCGGGGCGGGGGTCACCGTCATGGCGGCCGTGGTGGCGGGGGCACGGCGGCGGGCGGCAGGTGAGAGGGGACGGGACGGGACGGGACGCTCTGAGCTCCGCTCCGGCCGGGGAGGGAGAGGAGGGAGGCGGCGGGGCAGCGTCTCCGCCGCTGGCCGTTTGGACGACGCGGCGCGGCCCCTCCGCGGTCTCCCGGTGCGGCGAGGCCGGGGGCCCCGTCCCCTCGGCGGGCCCAGCCAGCCCCCGCCGCCTCCCCACGCAGGGCCGGTGCTGCAGTTCCCGGCCGGCTTGTGGCCCCGGTACAGCCGCGCCGTGTAACAGGCGGGTGAGCCCCGGAGCTCTGCCCGTGGCGGAAAGCTGCGGGGGGGAAAAGGGCGGCTCGGGCCTTGGCCTGCATCAGTCTCGGAGCAGCCGGAAAGCCGGGGCGGGGGAAAGTTAATAAAAAGGAGAATCAACTTTACAGGGTTTTTTTCTAGCCTGGTGTGAACCTTTATGGAAAATCTAGGGGTTGGGGGTTGGGGGTGTGTGCAGGGGCTCCATCGGCCTCCTTGCTGGGCTGGGCAGCTGGCAGGGTGTTTGCTGGGAGAGCAGACAGGCAGCCTCGGGGGCCCTGGCTTTGCATCGGGGTTTGATTTCCATGCTGGGTGAGTGTGACTTGGTGAACTGCAGCTTCTGCAAGAGAGGTGGTTAAGTATGTTTGGTGTTAAGAGGTCTTGCTAGTCCCTTGTATCAGTCATGCTTTGGATGGTGGGTGAAAAAGGGAATGTTCCTGCAATGAAGCTGTGCAGAGTCTGGCTGTTAATTAAGCACTTTGTTCCAGGAGGGGGATTGTTACCCCTGAGGTAACATAGGGATAAATCCCTGAGCATGTGTTTTTAGGACTTCATCTCTTTCTGCTAAGTGTGTGTGGGTCTAGCTCCTTTCCAGAAAATGCTGAAGCTGCACTTCAAGTGTGATTTAAGTCATAGTGAACCACTCAAGCTTTGAAGATTTGTGTATGGGAACGGTAATGCAGCTTCACTGTTGATGAACATTAGCTTATGTACATGTAGCTCTGAAAAGCATGAATACATTTTCCTAATTCCCATGTTCTGTTGTTGTTCCTTGTTCGGCTACATAGCTCCTCCACTCCTCTTGTCTAGAAGGAGCAAGCATGACTGGGAGGGTGAAAACCCAGACATAGGAGTGTTAAAACCAAATCTGCTGGACCTTCCCCCCTCTTCCAGGTCACTGTGTTTCACTCACCATTGCAGTGTCTGCTTAGGAGCTACAGGGCCAGTGAGTTACTGGCAATATGCCTTGTCTTCCTCCTCTCTTTTCAGAGTGGGAACTTTGTAAGGCTTAGTAGAAGTTTCTGAGACTCACCTGGTAAATGTTGTGTAATAGCTTCCCTCCCCTTTTCAGAGGGCCCAGAGGGCTGGAAAGGATCCTTCTAGCAGCACCAGTTAGTGCTCAGAATGAAGAGTGCACCACAGCATTCTGTAGACTACCTGTTCCTCTCCTCTGCCTTTCGGTCACGTTGTTTAGCAAGAGATGGGTTGCTCTGAGTGTATCCGTGTTAAATTGGTGTGTCTAGGTGGAAGTGTGACTTGAAGTAAGTGTGCTTGCAGTGGGAGCTCTCTTGTGCTCTCTTGCAATGCTGCACACAACTGATGGGTCCTTTCTCTTACCATGTATCTTGTTTTGCTTCCCCCTTTATCTTTGGCATGATAAAACCGAACAAAGCCTTTACAGGCAGAAAAATGGTACCACGAAGCTGACCAGTGCTGTAACGCTTCAACATTGCTGTCATGCTTCCTCACCAAGGTCTAAAAGCCTAGTTGTTGCTGCTTATTTTTAATTCTTTTTCCCTCCTTCCCTTTTAGCCTGCTTGCTTTCATCTGTGGTTCGGCAACAGAGTTCCCAGAGCACGTCACTGCAGCAAGGGTAATGTCAAACGACTTTATGCTTTTTGCCCCTTGAAATACTGATTGTCTTTCGGGTGGATGGGGAGGGTGGCTTGTTTTTACTTTGGAAGGGAGGCTTGTCTGATCCCTTAGTCTGTCACTTCCCCCAAAGTTTTAGACTCTGCCTACCTTTGGTCACCTTTGCTAGAGGGATGCTTCTGTTGATTTGGGAAATTAAGAGTTGAGTCTAGAGATAGATAATTAGATCCTCCACTGAGAAAAGGGCCACGGTGTGGGCTCAGCCCGTAGTAGACAGCAGAGAAGCCACTCAAGGCAGGACATTGCAAGCTCCTCAGCGGCAGAAAGGGCTTCAGCTAACACTCATCTTTTTAGGTACAGGTGGCCTACTCCTCGGGCAAGGTCCATCTCCTGCCTGGAGTCTCTGATACCTGATAAATACTGAACTTGCTCTGTGGTCTCCGCACAATGTGATTAACAGCCCAAGCCAGGAAACTTCAGCCTTCATTTGTTTCAGCACTTTGAAAGCTGCTTGTTTGTGTCTGTATTTTGTTTCCTCTGCTGGGATCTCGAGTGAGACAGAGCTGTGGGCTGTGCTGCTGCTTGCTTTAACCAGAAGGGGACACTGCAGAAACGGAGAACTTCTGTGAGCAGCATCAGGGAAAACCGGCAAGATGTGCTCATTCCCTCTGCTCTTCTGAAGGCTGCGGAGGGGTGACCTCTTCCCGCTGATCCTCAGCCATGTGGGAACACAGTTTGGATCTCTGCCTCGGTGACAGAGCACCCAACATTATTACTATACCCCGCAACAGACCCACGAAGCCTTGGTGCTTGTGGCTATATACTTGTTTGCAAGTGCTTTGAGTTTCTGTTAAATGAAAGCCCTTCTTGAGGCATTGCTGGGCATTACAGAGTAAACCAATCCAACACTACTGCTGTTGTGTTAATTTGCCTTCGTTCACTAGCATCTAATGTCTTTTCCGGAACGTTTTATGGGTTTGCGCATCCTGTGTTATTTATAGAAAGTGTGGATCTCTGTGCACAGGAAGCTGGACTTCCTGTTTGTGGTGGAGATGGTATTATAGTGAGCAGCATCTTTCTCTTTGAATTTCAGAAACCAATACCCTTCTGGTCATCTCATCAAGATCCAGAGTGAATCTGCCTCTTCTTTAAAGCTAAGATTGTCTTTGTGGTATTGTAGATTCTTGCTTAATAATCTGGTGTCTTTTGGTCATGTGTCTCTTTCTGAGTAAAGGCATTTGGCATCTCTCAGGGTAATCTCTGAATGGTGCAGGATGGGCCTTGTGCCTCCTTTCCCTGGCCCCTGAAATGAGTACCACAGTTCCGAGTAGTGCTTTTCTCTCCAGTTCTTTGGGAACAAATCAATAGTTTTTGTAACTGGCTCTTATGCAGAGATGTAAGCAGCTGCCTCTGGTCCTTCTTGTTGTTGCTTCTTGTCCTAGAGATCTTGAAAAACAGCTAATTATAAGCAAGTGTCATTTGCATTTTTTCCGCTCAAACTCACACTGAGCTTCGTGCAGTGTTTCATTTCTGAATTAACACCCTGTGGCACATTTGAGCGGCGTTAATTGTTGTTCAGCTCTGATGTTTTAAACAGCGTTCTCATGATGTAGTGCTGTCTGCACCACTGTCAAGAAAGGCAGTGTGCGCATGGTACAGTACCTGCGGTATTGACTGTACAGGGCTCGAAGCAGTCAGGAATTCGGTCAGTTTTGAGGCAGAGGATCCCTCTCAGTGACTATCTTGAGAAAAGCAGAAAGAATCCA
The DNA here is from genome assembly GCF_017639655.2 of Falco naumanni. Classification (NCBI taxonomy): domain Eukaryota; kingdom Metazoa; phylum Chordata; class Aves; order Falconiformes; family Falconidae; genus Falco; species Falco naumanni. Next base: position 20,320,672 of record NC_054063.1, on the reverse strand, counting down.
CTGTACAGCTAAACAGAATGTGTTGCTGGCTGCTAGCTGAAACACCCCTGGCAGTTTTCAGTCTTTCGTTCTGTATCCATACTGTAGCCTGCTCGCCTTCAGGCCCCCAGTTTATTTACTAAACTGAAGGTGTCTGTGCGTTGTGACAGCCGCATACCATTTTCAGTAAGAGAGCAGCATCCAAATATAGACAGTAGAGCTGTCTTCAGGTCTGCACAGAATTTGTCACTTGGGTGCTGGTGCAGCTTGAGCTGTGGTTGCTTCCACGATTGTATCAGTACTGAATGATCCTGAAGGGATGCATCTGTGGTGTCCAGAGTCCCTCAGGCTGGTCACCAGGGAGGTTTTTGGGGACCGATGCAACATCTTGCAGTGAAGAGGCTCTTGTCTCAGCGGTACGGTTGCAGAGTGTTTGAAAAGAGATGTTAAAAAAGCCACTCTCTATCACAACAGTGGAAGCTACCCTTTCAAGAAGAATCAGGATTTAATTTGCACCTTTCAGCAAAATATCTTGGTGCTCAGAGTCATCGTGAGGAATGATGCTTGTGCTTGGCTGGATGAGTATGGGGTGGTGCAAGCTCCCGCTCCCTTCTGTGGTGAATCTGAACCAAGATAGGCATGGGTCTAAGAAGTTTTGTTAGATGCCTCTGCTAGTCCCTCCCCAGTGTGGTAATATCAATTATAGACAGATGTGGTAATGGCACAGAAGAGTCTTTTGGGTTAAATGTTTGTGGTATTAAATGCTGAATTGCACTGGGGGTAGGATAAGCCGTTAATATTGCCATTCAGGGAATGCAGCTGTAAGTGACAAAAGAACAACAGCCTCAACTCTCCTGTAAAGAACCCAGCTGTGGTCTTAAGGCCCTCTCTAAACTGTCTATTTAACGGAGAAGAGCTTCAAAAAACAGAGGGGGGAAAAAAGGATGCATGTGAGTCATTCATGTGCAGCGCTTAAGGCTGGTTTAAGAATGCTCATTAGCCCTTCTTCCCCATCAAAGGCAAGTTGCCTCCTCCCGGATGCTCCCCGCTGTCAGGTAACTTAGGGCTTTGTACTTGGTGAAGTGAGCTGAGGAGCATTAATGTGTTCAGCCGCTCAGCTGTGGTGGAGGTAACTTGTAGCTATACCCGGAAAAGCTTAGTAAGAGCCTTGTATCTAAAACTCGGGTGTAACAAGGCTGAAGGTAGGTCAGTTTCCATTGGAGTTGGTGACAAAATTCCAGTCTGTAAAAACAAGGGGGTGGAAAGTCAGTGGTAGTCTCTGAACTTTATTGGCACTACCACATCCAGCTGCAGATATCAACATCAGGAAGAAGTGATAGCCGTGTGAATTTTCACTTAATTTTCCATTGGTTTATTTCTGCACTCTTCCTTTGTTTCAAACTATTTTAACTAACATTCTGAAGTGGGAAGAAAGAAAAAAAAAAAAGAGGGGGGGAATAATCCATTCCCCATAATGAATTTTATGATAGGATGGGATGTAAAGCAAACCAACCACTGAGGCATTTATCCCTTTTTCTTAAAGCTTGCTGCAGTTCACGGTGGCCCTAAATGATGTTAAGCCCTGGGAGCAGTGACTGTTGTAGGGTATTTACAGGCTGAACTAAAGAATGAGACTGTTTTCTGCATGTTTTTGAACAGCCTTCTGATATGGGCTACATCTTCAGCATTTCTTGTCCTACTGGAGTGCTTTTGCCAGGTGTCAGGAGGAGGATCTGAGGAGTTTGCTATATCCAGTGTCCTCCATTGGATTAATTCCTCGAGAGGTAACATGGCTTTTGCCTTGTCTGCCTCCCTCTGTCCGTAACACTTTACACTGGAATAGAAAACCTCTCCTTGCTCATGAGCTGCTACAAAGAGAAATGTGATCTGTGGGAAGTTGCCTTCTGGCCCCAGTGGGTTTTAGATCTAGTTTTTCATACTGAGAAATCATTAAGTCTCCTCTACAACTTCTGCTTCGCCAGTGGAAAACCACTTTCTAGTCCCATCTGCAGCTTCTTTTACCTTTTTCCCTTTCTTCATGCTTTACATCTCTTGACAATATCTGTGTGCTACAAATGAATCATACCTTATCATTCACAGACTTGTTGCCAAAACATCTCTGACTTCACCCCCGTGGCCTGAAGTGAAACTTCCAGATCCAGTAGAAGAAGCAAAGTATCATGCAGGTAAAGATCTCAAGTCCCTGAGTGAAGACTAGCACTCCAGTATTGCCGCTGGTGGCAGGCCTGATTGAGCATAAATAAGTGTTCTCAATGATTGGAGCCTGGTTTTGTTCTTTGCATTTTTGTCTAGTCTGTCAGATGTGTTAGTGTCACTGGACTTGTGCTCCAGCTGCTAGTATTGGAGATTTGGGTACAATATGAGGTTGTCTTAGTTTGTGACAGTGTGACAGATTGTAACACTCCTAGAGTAACCTTACTTGATGTGATGTGTTGCTTTCTAAAGCGTGAAACAAGCCTTTTGGACAGGAGGAAACAATTATTTGTCTTTTAGTGGATAAATCAAAAAGCTAAAGCCAGCAAAAGCTGTTGGATGGAAGGCACATCAGAGAGCTGGTGTATTTAAATGTATAAAACACTAGAGCCAGCATAAGCAGTTGGATGGTGGGGACATGACTGAGCTGCAGAGGTGTGACATAAGGCAATGAGCAGCTGGGATGTGACATAATGTTAGTGAATGTGTTTCTGTCCCCACATCTAGTCAGGACCGTTGAAGGCAGCCAGTGGTCCTCCTGAAAGGAGCACGTGGACTGTACAGCAGGCAGCCTCACAGGTCAGTGAGAGAAGTGCCCACAGATGTTTGGCAACCACCCTCCCTCATTGCTTCACCTTACTAGAACATGTCAATCTTCCACTTGTAACCAGACACAGGTCCCCTGGCAGGTGAAAATCAAATACAAGAAGGCAGATGTGTCTAGCCTCATATTGCCCAAGTGGGGCTGTTGTCATCTAGACCGTGCTGGGGATGGTAGCAGGGAAGCCACATGTGTGGGATGTGTCTCAGAACTAGGCAATAATGAGCCCCAGTGGGTGAATTCCTTCTACAGTTGCTGTGGTGGTAGCAATTAGGCGTTGTGCTTCACACAGGCAATGAGCTCCTCTGTTTATTGACAGGCAGTCTTACTGTCTCGCTGTGTAAACCTCTGGGACATCTGTGAAAGGTATCTGACTCCTGCTTTAGGTGGGAGAGACCTGGGAAGTAAAGGAGAGGAGTTCTTTTACAAGGAGAGTGAGAGGTGAAAAGCTGAGTTGTGTCCACCTTTTTGCAGATAGTCTCCAATCATCGGACTGAAGTGTGTGAGTAGCTATGTGACTGGTGTGCTTTAGAGAGAGCCTCCTGCTCCAGGTCTCCTCTCTGGCTGTTTTTCATCCTGCTTTTTATCTCCTTTGTGCTCCTGGGATTGCTCAAGTGACAGATGAATGTTCTGTGTCTGAGTGTGATTTGACCCGGTAGTGAACTGTGAACTGCTCTGTTTGGTTTACTGAAGCCCTGTGGTGAACAGGGTCCCATGTTCACCTGATTGATTCACATGGGATCCTCGGGGCTGCTGTGATTTCTGTGCCTGGTAACCTCCTGCTGTTAATGAGCTTGCATCATTATCTCCTGGCTGTGCTTATCCAAAGCAAACAGCAAGAGCATTTGAATTCTGCCTTCTATTTTTCTGCTGGCTATGGAAACAGCCAGGGGTATTTAGGATTGCTGTCCTAGCAGTTAAATAGTAACATCACTTGATGTTTCCTGTCACTAGAGGTGTTTGGAAGAGTTATCAACAACTTCAGAGCCCAAGTACAGTGTAGAAAATGTACCTTTTTTGGTTATGGAAAGATGATAAAGCCCCATGGATAGAAAGTTGAAACTTGACAAGGAACTAACCCTTGTTAGAGCATGACTCCGCATGTTTTTTGCTGAGAGAAAATTGTAGGCCAGCATTTTTGAAATTTTGGTTTTGAAACGTTGACCACAGGACTACTGATCTACCTGCATCAGCAGTTCAGAGCTGCAAGAAATTTATTGTACCCATAGTGCAGTTGCGGGTATAACAAGGAAAATGTGGTTGGTTTTTTTCCTCTGGACTTTTTGTAGTGGTCCACTGTGAATCAGAGAAAAGAGCACACAGTAGATTTTTCTTCTGGGGCAGCAATTCCAGCAACACAGAAGCTAAACTCTTCACTGTAGTGGGAACTGTAGTAACTACTGCCTTGCAAATAATTGGTTCTTACCTCTTCCTAGAATAGCTTGCATCTGCTGGGTTGAAACTTGGACACTTTCAGAGTGTTCCTGTAAGAACTGGGTTTGGTTTGACTGGCTGCTAAATTCTTGCCTGTCCCAAATGGATGTTGTTTTGTTTACATTCCTAGAAAAAAGAAAAAAAAAATTCAGCCACTTTTGTGGACCACGAAGAAAATCTATTTTTCCAGTTATAGAAAAGTTGCTGTTTTTCTGAACAGCTCAAGTGGGTGGAAAGCTACTATTTGGCAGTGGAATGGCACTTATTAAGCAATACTTTTTGATGTTCCTGTAAAAACTGGTTTTGGTTTCAGTGCATGGGAAGCTGATCACAGAAAACTGAGTTTGTTCATGTGCAGGACCTTGTCCCCGGCATTTGTACCGCTTCTGGCACCTTCTCTGTGTGTATGTGTATACGGGAAGAGATTTTTCAGGAAGAGATTTTCTGGAAGAGACTGACAGAAAGGTCTCTCTTGTCTTTGCTGCAGGTACAAGTTCTCAAGCCAAGCTTTGTTAGTTTTTCCTTTGTACTTTGCCAAACTCTTCCTGATGTTCCTGCATGCCTTACACGGTATTCAGAATGCTGGGCCTTCTGCATATGACTTGGAAATTGAGTTGCTCCCCTCCAAACGTAGAATGCAAGGATGAGCACTCTTTTCTGGAACACTTTATATCTGAATGCAGTGCATTTTAGGATGCTTAAGAAATAGGCTGAGAAGTCAACAGTCTTAGATCAGCCGCATGGTATATATACTAGCTGTTTACTTACACATGGGTTTGCCAGCAACTAAAATACAAATTAAGTTTATGAAAGGGAGGTTCACGCCTTGTCGGAAACAACATTACTGTTGATCCATGCTTAAAGATTCCCAGAAGGTAATAGTTTTGGTGGGAGAGCAGTGTGGCTGAGTTAGTTTTGAGCGGTTCTTCACACCTTGCGGGGGTTTGTACACTGATTCCTTCCCTGCTGTTTGCCCGCAGAAGTGGTACAGAAGGTGAACAAGATGATCGCAATGGGGCAGTACGGAAGGCTCTTTGCTGTGGTCCACTTTGCCAGCAAGCAGTGGAAAATAACTAGTGAAGACTTGATTATGATGGACAATGTTCTGGAGGCTGAATGTGGAGACCGAATCCGGATGGAAAAGGTGACATGCCATGCTTCCACAGTGCCTGTGATGCCATGCTGTGTGTGGGGCTAGAGCAAATTGCCTGTGAACATTCCCTAAGGCAAAACCCATAACCAGTTTTTAATAACATGTCCTGAATAGCTCCTGTCTGATCTCCCGTTCTTACTCCAGTTACTTGCCTTGTCTTAGTTTTGTTCCAATTTCAGTTACTCTGTTAGTGATAATATTATTGTGATTTCTGTTGAACAGGGTTGGAGTGAGTCGTGCCAGACTCTGTTAGGAGACAGATTTTTGTTGTACTGACTTCATCCAAAAAAAGAAAATTACAGTTGTTGTTTCTAGAGACAGCAGCTGAAGACTGTGTTTACCTTGAAACTCTCAACACCCAAAATACTTGCAGTCCTCCGGAGGGACTGTCGCTGAGCAATGCTTTGCAAGATCCTTATCGTGCTGAGTGTGTTGGGTGGAGGGAGAGGGATGGTGCATGTAGGGGAGAATTACCGAGATGCAATTCAATATCTTTACCTTTACCCTTGTTTAACTAGCAGGAGCTTGTAGAGGTTTATTAATCCAAAGCTTAAATGAAAGATTATGGAGTGGGGTTGGTTTAATCTTAATATTGGTTGTTAGAGCCAAGTAAGCAGTTAAGGAGAGCCGGGCAGTTCTTCTACTTACCCGTTGCTTTGAAGTCCAGTTTTGAGGCAGCTTTTTAGGCATGCCTTCAGCTGTGTCCTGTGTCCTTGCAGAGAGGAGTGATTTGCATGAAGTAGCCAGCTAGGAATGCAAAGGTCTGGATGGGAGTTAAAGGTGAAAAACTTGCCTAACCACCATAACTCTTCTGGGATTTTACTGGCAAGTTTCTAAAAGAAAACTGGGAATATCTCATGACCATTTGTATGCTGCTTTTAGCTGCTGCTGTACAATTAGTGTGGGGAAGGAGACAGTCTGTAAGAAATGCTGCCTCTTCTCACTATGTCCTCTTTATTATCCTGCTTGATCCTTTAGATAAGCAGGTGGTTGAAATACCCTGAAACAAAAGGGCTAGTCCCTGAGGTGGTGAATCCCACCCCCCCCCCCCCCCATGCTCATTTCTTTTTTGCCCTCTTGAGGCCTGATGGAGGAGGGTGAGGACAGTATTTCTCTGCTGGGACATGGAGCAATTGCTATAAAAATCCAATGATTTTATGGAGCTGCTATTCATTCCGATCCACACAAGGCACATTCTTCTTTTTCCCTGTATTGCTTTTCATAACTTTTACAGCTGTTGGTGAGCCAGGACAGAAAGGTTCAGTGTGTTCTGATCAATGTGAAAGATACTTCCAAAGTATGTTTTAGTAGGATAAGCTGTCCTGGAAGACTGACTGTTTAACGAATCTGTTTCTTGCCTGTTAGCTGCCTTTTCCCACCATCCCTCTCTAGTAACAGCGTCAGGTTTGAAATGTGTAAAGGCCTATTTTTAAGCAGTTTGACTCCTTTATGGTGACTGTAGAATTTGGAAGATACTGTTTGCATTTCTACTGGGACAAGAAAGCAGTGACATATGCCTCATTTATTTTCCATAGGTTTTACTGGTTGGTGCTGATGACTTCACACTTATTGGAAGGCCGCTCCTGGGGTAAGATGTCTCATACAAGAATTGTCTTTGAAACAATTCTTGTACTTAATTGTGGCTTCAGGGCTCCTACAGCTGAAACTGAAGAGAAACTTGGATTTATCAGCAGTAGCTTTTTTCCCAGCCCTGTGGCTTTTGAAAGAGCCACCAATAAAGCTTCTCAGCCTCTGCTGACTCTAACCATCGCCACACTGCCAGGATAGAACAGCAGTTAGTTTTCCAAGTGAATGAGCCATGTTTCACAGCTGAGTTTTACTAAGGTAACTGTAGGATATTCACCTCTACTGGGTTGGACCTCCTTTTTTCTTGTTACAAACCTTGCACTAACTAGCAGTAAATCTTGCTCTTCAACATCTTTACTCCCTTACCCTAATTCTGGTGATAGTCATCTTGGAATAACCCAGAAATCCTTTCCCATCCCTTAACCCCTTAATTTGACTTGGGTTTTTTAACCCATTTCCTTTTGTCCTTGTCTTAACCCAGCAGGCCTTAATCTTAATTTTAGAGTTCCTGATTTTCCTGTCCAGCAGTCACAGAACTGGGGAGAAGGATTTTACCTGCTTGGCACCATCCCAGTGTGTAGGACCTGCTATACAAACTGGCAGAATGCCTGCTTCTTCAGCATTTTCTATACCAAAAGGAAGTGGTGCATGTGGACCAGGTGTTATTGCTCAGCTCTTAGCAGTAGCCAGAAGCAAAGTCATGAACTGTTGTTTTCCCCAGGACAAGAGGTTTTAGTGGTAAAATGCAAGTGAAGATGAGGTGGGTTGCAGGTGCTTGAAGTACCTGGAAGCCCTGGCTGTGGTCTGGTTGCAAGCTAAACCACTTGTTTTGGCCTTAGCTCGAACTGCAGTGACTTTGGCAGAGGATGGGCCCATGAGTAGGAACTTGTACATCTGAGAATTATTTGTTGATGCCTTGTAGATTCAGATTAGAAATACCGTAGAGTTTCATATCACTTTCACTTTTGAGTGCTTGCTGTGGCACCAGGGGGTTGTTGGTATTTAGGAGTTACTTGTAACATGTTTGTACAGTTGATAACATGACTTTGGTTGCAGTGGTGGTAGCTGCTTCGAGTTCCCTGTGTTAGGATTTTGAGAGCTGCCAGTCCTTTTAACAGTACTGCAAATATATCTGGAAGAGCGGGTTGTCAGGAGTCTTTGAATTATTGCCAGATATTGCCCTCGTGGAAGATCTTAGGAAGGGAAATCTCATTATTAGGACTAGAAGTGTCATCTTGCAGAAGTTCAGAGGAGCCCAAGTTCTGCAGGCATGGATACGCTATGTCAGGTAGTTTAGGAGCACCATCCCTCACCTGGCTGTCTTAACTAGTGGCTCGGGGGTGTTTTTTTGCAACTCTCAGTTTGTGTGCTGGACTTGGCGTGTGCAGTGCAAGACGCAGGAGCTCTAGGGCAGGAAGAGAAACAGCTGTTTGGTTCCTGCAGCTGCTCTCAGTGTGTGGAAGGTGGTGCCAGTTGCTTGAAGCAGACCAAACTGCACATCTGCCAGTGTTAGCCTGAACTCCAGTAACTGGCAGAGGAAGAACGTTGGGAGGAGGAGGCAGTAGCAGCTCACCAGGCAGATTGAAAGGCTGGTGGGAAGGTGCCATCCTCCCCCCAAGCTGCAGGGAAACCTCCCGAGTCCCCAGCTCTGATATGGGCTGAGGAAAGGAAAGCAAAACCCAGCGTGTCATGAGCAACATCGACTGCAGTTCTTTCACATAGCTCCCAGTTGTGCCTAAACCACAAACATTTTGGAGGGGAGATAAGAGGTTGGGTATGAACAAATGTGGTTTTGTTTTTCTGTTGTTTCAAAAATAAACACTTCAGTAAATGCTTGCACCAGTGTCTGCGTAAGACAGTTCATTACAGCTGCACTCCCTGTTCAAACTTGGAGGCGGGTAGGAACTTGTCCTGTTTTGGACGGACAGTGATGTTTTAATTTTCTGTAACAGTCAGATACCTCCCAAGATGACACTCCTTAAAAGCCTTAAAAAACAACAGTGCAACAAAACATATCTGCGTGGCAGAGACTATTCTGGGAACTTGTAGCTGGCTTCTGCTCTGGAATCTGTTGGGTTTTGTGTTTGTTCAAGTAACTTGCTGTCTGGTCGATTGGCACAAGGATATCAAGCAGTATGCAGCTGTACTTTGTTTAGCTGTATAATGCAGAAAGTGTTGTGCACTTTTAAAGCTGTGATTAGAAGTGAGCATAACCTTGGGCAGGTTTGCGTTTCAAGCCATCAGCTCAGTACCCTCAGCTGTTTTAGACCTGAGTGGAATGAATGGTACCTGTGAGAGAGCTTAGCTTATTTCTAGACAAAGTACTACTGATGGGGGAATTTTTTCCTCTAGATGAACCTTGCTCTTTCTCCTGCTACCTGTCCCTTTTTGCAGTGGCTTCAGTAGAAAAGGCAAAGGGCCTTGGGCCTGTTCTTTTCCCAGACAGCAAGGCTGGGATTCAGTTACCTTCTGCAGGGAGCAAGCGAGCTTGTCAGTTGAAATTATTACCTCTAAGAATTGCGATCCTTTGGTGCTGTGGATTGCCTGGATCTTTTTCACGGCTTAATGACAATAGCTTTCAGCCCAACTTACATCTATGAGATTTCAGTGTGAATTTTTCTTGCCTCCTGCAAAAATCTGATAGACTTGCTTTGTCATGAAACATTTTGCTGCTAACAGCAGCAGGCCCGACTGTCTATGTCAGACTCTGGGAAACGCGTGACCCTCTTTTTATTTTTATGGACATTCCAGTCATACCTAAAACATTTGATGAAGTTTTTTGGTTTTTTTTTTTCCTTGGGCTCTATTTCGCTGAGAGCTTTTCTGTTCCTATGCACTTCACCAGCAAGTTGTTTTCTGTTGTGCTTCAGCCTCTCAGCCAGCAGGTCCTAGTGCTTTGTCCAACAGAGAAGGACTTACCAGGGCCCTTTGGCCTTGAACTTTGGCTTGCAGAGTGAAGCCGTGCTTGGATACTGGATTGTCTCAACAATACCCTTAAAGGTTTACTTGAAAGCATGTCAATATCTATGAGCAGTGGCGGGGGGACACTTATCTACAGATCCGTGTCAATGTTTCTGCCTTTGGCTGGATACTACCCAAGCCTAGGACAGCCAGTGCAGTCCGGTGGTGAGCGCTGTATCAGGGATAGCTTGGCTGTGCTACTGCAAACCCTGGCTCTCCCGAGAGCTGCCCAGAGATTTCAGTGACCAGGTCACTTTATCTGGCCTGGCCACTTTCCAGTTTTCCCATGTGATCATCATTAGTGAGTTTGTTACATGCCTTTACAGTCCAAGCCTGTGAGAAGTTGGTGGGAGTGTATCCTTCAGCAGGCAGGAATTAGACCCGGGAAGTATAGCTCCCTAATTATAGTGTTAAAACATGGCCAGCCACTGAAGTGCAGTTCATTTCTTGGTTTCTCCCCTCACGCTGCAAAGCTCGCCGTGTATTTCAGTAGTGCTGTTGGATCCTATCACTGGGCTGAATCTGATCAACGTCCTTTATCTGAGATGTGAGGGTCACCCAGCCTGTCAAAATCTAGATCATCTTTTGTCTCTTTTCTTCTGGGCTAGCCAATAAATGCAGGTATTATCAGTTTTTCTCCTCTGGCTGCCCTTCCTTCCTCTCTCAATCTCTGATATATGTTACACCCCAGAGGGTAAAAGTTAAGAGAGATGGTAAATGTCTCAAAGCCTTTGGCCTCCTAGTGACCTTGCTGGAACAGTTAGGTTAGATGGGCTTCCCCTCTCTGCCCCCCTTAAGTGCAGACAGAGTAATTTGTCAGGAAAATGTTCTTTAAATGTCTTCCGGTGGCAAAGTGAGCATGCTAATGAGTTTTTAATGATATTCTGCAGCAATGCTGCATGAAAGAGTGTCTCTTCCTCCCTCCTTGTGGCTGTTGATTAAAACCACACTTTCCAAAGCTTTAGTCTGGCTCTTGTCTGGGGGCACTTATCTTCCCAGAGAGCAGTTGTAGTGCAGACAGGTAGCTGTTCCTCCAGTGCGTGCTTCAGAGCCACCTTGTTTTCTAGCTCTTGGCATTTTTCGTACAGCAGCTAGAAATCCCAGCATTCTTTTTCTAACTTCAGTGGGACTTTCTCTGAGCTCTGCAGAAGCCCTGGGCGGGCAGGAGGTGTGTTTGAGTGTGTCGGTAAGGTAAAGTGGAGCGACTAATTACTTTGTGCTTTTATGTGCCTGTGAATACAGGCTGTATTCTTCTCTTCATCTCTCTCCTCAGGGAGGGAGGGAGGATGTTTACTTGCTGAGAATTTCCATATGTAGAAATGAGATATAGAAATAATTTGAGTCTTTGAGTGGTCTGAACTCCCCCAGCTGCGAGGCAGGCAGCAGTACCTGAAATCCTCAGGGAGTCCCCATCTTCTTTTCCAATTTGGGGTAAACAAGCAGGACAGACCAAGAGTGGGAGGCAGAAGAGAGGCATGTGAGAGGAGAAGGGACTTGCTCCAGGAGCCAATTAGCTGTGCTTCCTGCTAGAAACAGCAGGCCAAATCTCTCTTCACTGAGCCTTTGCCAGGATTTTTTCAGGTGAGCAAGGTGAGAAGGCTTTCTTCCAGCTGTCTGTGATGCTTTGTAGAAGGAAGGAGGACTTCTGTGCTGACCGGCATAGCACAGGAGAAGGGGCCACTGGTGGGTTTAACCTGCACCATAAGCAAAGTAGGACACACAAGATCATGTGAATGTGCCAGACGAGGCACTGTATTATCTTACTGTAATCCTACAAGTTCCTGCAGGTTTGTCTTGCTGCTGCCTCCCTAGCTGTTTCTGATCTTATCGCTCATGTGATGGAGAGGTACTGCCCTACAACCTATTGTATCGATTGGCTGATCCACATACAGCACCTTGAGGCTTTTGGTTTTGCACTGTGAAGCCAACAAACTGACAGATTTCCCTCTTTCCACAGTGATTTTGTAGTTCCTGTGGATCTGGGCTCTGTAAGGCAGGATGTGTTATCTGTGTGTCGCTTTTCCCCAGAAACCTGCTTACAGATAGGACGAGAATGTAAATAGTTAAAAAGTGATACTTGTAAAATTTATTTTTAAGGAAAGATCTCGTCCGTGTGGAGGCTACTGTGATTGAAAAGACAGAGTCGTGGCCAAAAATTAACATGCGCTTTCGGAGGAGGCACAACTATCAAAGGAAGAAAAGTAAGATTAATAGAATACACAGTTTCGTTCCCTGCTGTTTTGTTGCTAGATCTGGGGTGGGGGTATCATGACACAAGGGCAGTGTCTGGGGAAGGAGACTCATTTACCACGTCCCCAGGACCGCTCATGGCACAGCACCTCTTTCCCAGCCTGCTGCCCCAGGTGTGCCCACTGTATGCAGAGCACAGTGACTTAATACTCCCTTGGTCCAGCACCCTTTGTTGAATAGCCTTGCAAAAGACCTTACTGGAAAAAAAAAAATTCCCTGGGCAGAAAAGCAATCCTGTTCCCTTTCCAAAGCCTTAAATGTTTGCTGTGTTATCACAGATATTAGCAAGTCTTAACAGTATCCTGTGGCAGGCTTTTTGATTACCAAATGACCGTCCCTTCTCAAATACGGCTGAGAGAGAAAAATTATGACTGTTGGTTTATGGAATGGATGCTAAAACCTCGACCAGTCTGACACAGTCCCACGGGAGCTCTGCCTGGACCCCTTGTTGATGCCGTACCAACAGTATGCAGCTGTCCTGCCAATGTGGCAGCATCTGCCAGCACACCCCCTCCTAGAAACCATCACGCCTTGGCATGCCTTAATGTTGCTAAGCCAGCAGGAGCCTTTCGAAAGGTATGCAACAGTTATGTGCTGTCATCTGATCTTTTTTTTTTTTTTTTCTCTCTTTTCATTCTTTTTCAGTCATCGTGAACCCACAGACTGTCCTCCGGATAAACACCATAGAAATTTTCCCCTGTTTGTCATGATTGATCAGGTGTTGTGGGGCTTGGGTTTATTATTGCTTTAGGCAATTATTGAAATAAAACTGCCTTGTCACTGGACAGTTCTGGACTTCTTGCTGTTGTCGGAAATGGAAATCTCTATGTAATTTCTTTTTTAAAAGCAACAACAATGAAATACAGTTTTAAACTATTATTTCAGCCTTGATGGTATTTATTTGTCAAAAGTTTTAAACACACCAGGATCCATTGCTAACTGTCGAGCTGTTTCATGCCAGCTGGGTCTGCCTCTGCCTGCACACCCCTCTGTGTACTTTAGGAATACAGGCTCTCAGCTGTGTCTTAAAAATACCTTGGTTGTGGAAGAAAAGGGCCATCTGCCTCCCCAGTCCCAGAAGTGAGGCTCTGAGCTGGGAAAGGCAGAATCTATGGGTAAAATTAGTCAATTTAAAGAGCCTGGTGCTGTGCTTCATTATTTGTGTCTATGCAAGTTTCCCTGGCACTGGGAGCACACTTAAGGCTAGCAATGGGGCAGGGGGGTTGGGTGAGCTGATTTGCCCTCTGGAAACACTCGTAGCTCTCCACAGACTGCAGTTACATCGCTGTAAACGGGTGAGGTGTTTTTAAGAGTGCTGAGTGTAATTTTTGCCTTCCACCTCTTTTTCTCTCCTGACAAAAGCCCTGCTGCTCTGCTCATTTTCCTGGTGTTTTATGGCTTCAGGGAATACACTGGGGTACAGTGCGGCCCACAGCAAAGATGGGACTGAAGAGAGCAGTGAAACAAGATGACTGCAAGATCCCAAATATACTCCCAGATCATGCTAAGTGGTGAAAATCCTTAAAGGTTAGGAACACCTGAGAAATTACCCTCTTAAAAGTAAGCTCAGGAGTCTATTGCGTAGCAATAAATTGTCTGCATGTATTATACCCTCACAAGAACAGGTATCAGTGGCTCAGGAGTGATTTTGTGCCTATTTGACAGACTTGGTGCTTGGCCGACTGTGAGTATTTTTATGCCTAGATCCCAGTATTTTCTCTCTGCTTTGTCTGCAGGTTGAGCACTGTCACTTACTGAGCAGCATGTGCAAGGCCAGATTCAGCAGGCTTATTCAGCCAAGGTCTGCATGTGTTTCTGTACTGTAATAACAACCAGGAAGAGTTTCCTAGAGCTATCAGATTCTCTACAGCTACCATGAGAAGTGGTAAGTCGAGCTTGCTCACCTTGTCACTTCTCTAGGGAATGCCCTGCTTCAAGTGAGTCAGGAGGAAAGTCTGCATGTGAATGTCCGTATGCGCCCCTGCGGCGACTCCTTCATAGCACCAAGGTTGCCCAGCATTTCCTTCAGTACAGGGTAGTGGTTTTGAATATAACTAAATCTGTGTCCTGTCCAGTCTTTCAAAATCTCAGATCGTTTTAGGTGCCATAAACAGCAAGCTTGATGGCTCAGGCTGCATTTCATCTTGCCTGATTTCAGCTACAGAAAGAAAATACCCAGGTATGCTTCAGTTAAGCTGGTTCTGTAGTTGCTGGAGAGAGATGGTCAGCTGCAGAGGCTAACTCATCTCTTCCCAGCTAGGACTGTCCAGCACGAGCAGCCCTTGGGAGATGCTCTTCCTTGTCTACTGACTGCACAAGGAGGTTGGGCACTTGGATTTTAAATAGTTCATGGGTATATGAAGACAGGGACCTTTCCGGAACCATCTTTGATCATTGCATCCTTGTTTCCAGGCTCTTACAAAATGGAAGGCAGTGGGGGGACCCAAAGGTGGCTCCAGTTCTACACTGGGACCACAGATCCCACAGTTGCAGTAAGCCGCAGTATGCTGCAGGCTGGCATGAAGGCGATGGCAGTTACAGATTGTTCACAGTCCACAGCGGAAGCAGCGTTGCCAGCTGAAGCAATTTCACTGGAAACCTCACAGTCCCTCTGCATTTCCCAAGGCATGTGAGCGCTGGGGCTAAGAAACAGCATGCGTATCTTGGCTTTAAGAGGATGTAGGGGGAATAAACTGTCCTTCCCAGTTACAGAGAAACACTTGAAAATAACAAGAGAGACTTCAAGGCTCAGAAATGTGGAAGGAAGAGCCCAGTGTTGGATCAAAAGAAAAAGCAAATGTCTTGAGTTGATCTGTGGAACAGGTTCCCCCCAAAAAGCCCTTGGGAAACCTAATTCTAATCCAAGTGAGATGCTCTATGAAATTAGGGTGGCTTCACAACAATTTTGGGGAAAAAAAATGCAGGAAGGTAAAATCCAACCAATATCAGGAAGTCCTGATTTTGTTTTGAAAATTTTCTAATATAAAATTGAGCAAAATAGTCAGGTTTTCTTGAAATGCACTCAGACTGAGGTGAAAGGATTATTTTTGACGTTTTCAGGGGCATTTTTTTAAAAAAAGCTTTTTGCCTTTCCAGGTGGAAGCAGATACCTTCTTATCCAGAGTGAAGTCACAAGACTTCATTTAGCTTGGCATGTTGGGGGGTGGCTGCTTGTGATCCTCTTTCTGGCTGCTGAATGTGGTTTCCCATACTTAAATAGTTTGAGCAGAAATTTCTCAAGAAAGCAGGCTTTATTTTTTTTTCCCCCTCAAGCACTGATTCATAGTGAAAATTTATCTGTTAGGACAAAACATCTTGTTGGACAGCACATCAGATCAGGGTGGAATCTGAGAGATGCTTTGCCCAGAGCCTCTAAGATTAGGCGTCCGCGTGGGTTAGACGAGAACCAGACCTGAGCTCCTGCCATCCAGCGCCTCTGAAGCAAAACTGCCGTGTTTGTTCCCCATACTCTCCCCTCAGTGCTGTTTGACTTCGTGTAAATAAGGCTTCGCTGCCCAGAGGGAGGCTGGAGGGCCGGAGCAGAGGGCATCCATCTGCTCTGAGTCAGACGCGAATTCCAGCATGCTCCCTGCCCGCTGGCCACAAAGCCGCTGGCTGTTCTGGTTTCTCTCTCGTGCTTTCGAAGAATGTTGGTAGGACTCGGCTTCATTCCCCGGCAGAAGGACAACGGGCTTCGCTTCCTTATTGTGGAAAAATGTCAGTGTTGCATTGTTTTCTCGCCAGCCGGGCTGCTGAGGGGTTTGCTCGGGAAGAGTTGTCTGGAGGTGCCCTTGCTTCTCTGCCAGTCACGTCGCTGTCACGTCCCAGTTTGAGCAGGAACGCCTGGGTGTGGCAGACTGGACTCCTGGCTCTGCTGCCCTCTGCATCCCAGACATGCAGTCCCCCTGGGCACCCTTTGCTCCCCCCTCCTGTCACCTCTCCTGAGGAGCCAAGGGAACTGTTTAGCCAAGCCCTAATTAAGTGTACACAGTGGCTGCAAATGGTACGTGCTGTTGTGCAAGAGATGGTGAACTGCTGGCCTGGCTGAATGTCAGCCCCACCGCAACCTCATCCTTCACCCTTCTGGCAGCAGTGGACTGTAGCACCTTAATTTGTGGCTGTGCTCCACCCCCCCACCCCCCCGCCAGATACAGATGCTTTCAGGCGTTGGTTTGGAGTGAGGTTTCAATCTTCTAAACCCTCCAACAGGATGCTATGGTCATGACTTCTCAGATGAAAATTCTGCAGCTTCCAGGTGCTTGGATTTGGGTTTGGCATTCTGACAAAAATAAGATCATTGTCATGATTGAAGGGGAGACGGCCCATGCTGGTCATCCTACAGGACAGCTTTCTGCGGCCTATCTCCAGAGCTCTGTCTGGATGAGTTTTAAATTGCCTACATGATGGGGTTTCTCTTCCTTCCCTTGGCAAGTTCTGTGTTCTAAAATAAGCTTCACAAGCAAAGCCATTTCTCTCAGCGTGAAGGCTTCCCATTGTGAGGATCCATTATTTGTGCAGCCTAATGAAGCATGATAGACGCTGTAAGCATCACTGTCCGTCCTCTCTGATGGCCAGCTTCTGTGGAAAAACAAAAGTGCATGAAACTCTGTCTTCGGGACCCAAGGGCCAGCAAAAGGAGTCAGCAACTTGGTTATGATATTTGGAGCTGCTTTACATTCATGTGCTCTACCGTGTCATGAGCTGTAGGCGTTCATCCAGTTGAAGTGGCAAAGCAGCTTGAAAAGTTCTTGGAATGTGTCGTTTGGGCCTCCGGGATGAAAGGGAAATGCTGTTAATGTGCCCCTTTGGCGTGGTTTTTTTTCCCCTGTCAGCTTTGCAAAGGCATCTTTGAACTCTTACGTGGAGCCAGATTTATTTTCTCAGCATGATCTGGCCACACTTTGGCTGCACGTTGAAATACATTCTGTCTGTTGCTGATTTCTAACCACTAAAGTGTAACACCAGGAAGCTGCATTGGTTTGATTTCTCTTGTGCTAGAGGTTTTCTTGTCTCTTGTGACCTAAAAAATAGCCCCTTTATTAAGAAGAGAAAGGGAATGCATTGCCGCAGGGTCCGGGCTGGTACAAAGCCCTTAAAGAGAAGTCAGAAAGTGGCCAGTGAGCCTGGGCGTGAGCAAGCACTGGGGCTAGGTGCCTTTCATCTATTTTCTCTCTCCCTATTTATAGAACATGGGACGAGTGATTGGGATCCATGTCCCTGCTCCTGCCACGTCTCTGCCTGGCTGCTAATTCAGCATTTGCATGGCTGAAGCAAAGTCAGGGTTTGATTTCGGTAGGAACAGGGTGAGTCTGCAAAGCTGATGAGAAAGGAGAGGGCTCTGAAGTCTGAGAGAACTTTTTAATTGCATGCTGGCTTTGCTGTAGCAACCAAAAATATGTTTATTGACAGGGCGGTGTGGCTTCAGTTATATTCTTGGAGAACATTCCCTGATGGCCCCGTCTGACATTAACTCTCAAGAGGCATGCTAGCAGCGAAGCTTGCCATATAACGGTATTGTCTCAGTGTTTGTACGATCATTAATGAGTGACAATTAAATGTGATGGATGAGTTGGAAAAATGGGGTTTGAGCCCTTTGGGTGAATGCTCAGGAGATGAGCTGAACATTGTGGGATCAAAGCTTTGAAATACTGTGGTCATTTTTGAAAACAGGGCACAGGCTCCAAAGTGAGCTTGAAATTGAGTTGGTTTCTGCATAGATCTGGCATCCTGCACCTTCAGATCATCTAATGGAGAGGGACTGGCTTTTTTTTTTATCTTTTCTAAATAAAACCAAATGCACTACTTTCTTTTGGAAGCAGTAAAGTTGAATTTTTGGGGAGCTCTTAAAAGAGTGGATGATCCAGGAGGGATTTAGTTTGGAACATGGTATGGGACTCCCTAGTCTGAGGCTACGGTCTGAGGTGATTTGGTTCTTTGTCTGCTTTAGGACAACTTTTTATTTCTGCTGGATTTTTGTTTGCAGGGACATGATTCATGGGTGCCTTTGGCCTCTTTCCCGGTGCAGACTCTACAGCTTTAAAAAAATGGCAAGTATGGAATAGCCTGACCACAAATATTTCAACAGAAAACAATATCTACTCCACCTACTTTTATCTGGCTCTGCCACAGGTGCTCTGTTATGCTGGAGGTGGCTTATTCAGCAATTACAGATGATAAAGTTGTGTTTCCATTGCCATCCTGCTGAAAGGTCCCCAGCAAATGTGGGACCGTGTAGTCACTGGAGCTGAATGCACGTGTGGGAAGACCCATGTGGCTTCTCACCATGCCAAGGAGATCTGTGCGTGAGGTGAGTAGGAGTTTCTCTGGGTAGTCCCCAGACATGTTGTCAGGGATATAAACCCACCGGCTTTGGGGCCCAAGCCAACCTTTTCCTAAAGAAGTCAAGGATATGTTTGTCTGCATTGTCTCTGAAGCAGTGGGTGTTGGGTTGGAGGGTCACAGTGGTCTGACCCAGCCTGGTCACGGGAGATGGTTTGAAGGCTGTAGAGCTGTTTTCTCTCTGAGCGGTGCTTTCAGCCCCGCATCTGGGCAGGAGAGTCTGCAGCAGTACGTGGTGATCTGGTGGTCCCCAAGGCCAGCACTTCACCGGGCTGGAGGTGAGCATAATGCTGTGAATTGCAGCACTGTTTGGCTTGTTGACTTAAATCAAAGATGAAAAAGAAACAACTTCACCCAAGTTCTGGTCTAGGTCAGTCTACTCCTACCCGTGTTCTTGAGATAAGTGAAACAACACAGTGTTTTGGAGGCAGAGAAGGAAGTTGGATGCAAGCTAGCCAGAGATGTTTCTCCTTCAAAGCTCTACCGTGGACTACCTAAGCATATCATCACTACATATGGCTGGATTTAGGCACTTTCCACCAAAAAAAAGTTTTTGGTGGGCTCCACTGAATGTTTGTATTCTGTCCCGAAGGCTAAAGTAGTGTAGGAGATTGTCTTAATGGAAATACCACCTCTCCCATGCTGCCCCTGTGGGCTTTGCGGCAGGAACAGCGCTCTGTGTTTCAATAATGCTTGTACGTTGCAGAGCTGGTTTGGTGAGAGCCGCCCTCGGATGCGGGGCAGTGTCCTGGCGTACCACTGTGTTCTCCAGCAAGAGCCTTTAGAGGTGAAGAGAAGGGGGTTAGTGAGGGTCAAAGGACAAAAGGCCAGTTGTGATGGACTGTGCGTAAGGTTGCCCCAGAGTTAAAAGATGCCTTCTCCATGCTGAGAGCATCTACCGTGAATATTCTCTATGGTTCCTTCTGTGTAGGATAAGGCTGAGCCTTCCCTGCCTTTTCTGTGAAACCTTGTTGGGCCAAATAATAATGTCCTTGAAATGCTGAACTGTGCCGCGGCTGATCAAAAGCACCAGAGAGGGGACCTGGATGGGCAGAGGAGGATGCCCCCTCGCTAACCGCTAGGACCAGTCCAAAAAGGCCTGTTGAAAGAGTCCCAAAGTCCAGCATGGGACCTCGTCACTTGCTAGACGTCGTAGCCTTGAGGGTGGGTCTTGTGTCTTTTTTTCCTTGGCACTAGAAGAAAAAGATGAGACGGCATCATTTTCTCTGCCATCACTGGGAGGCCTCTCGGTGGAACAGCTCTGCAAGGGGCAAGGTTTGGGCTTTGGGGTTTTTGATGTGGAATATATGGAACTAGAAACACCTGTGGGCCGTGAGGCACATGCATCCCTCTCCCTCCCAATGGAGATGCCCGTGGGAGCGGACAGGCTCCTGTGGTGAGGCCACGAGTGCGGTGGTTTGGTGTTGCAGAAGGGGGGAAGCGAAGTGATTTTCCCAAGGTGGTTCTGGAAGCCTGCGGCAGGGCTGGCACCTGAATGCAGCTACACTGATTGCTGTGCTTCAGTATTAAGTCCATCCTTCTACCTTGTTCCTGCATCCCCACGAATCCATGCCCTTTTAACACAATCCGAATTAAGGTAGGTGCAGTTACACAGGTTTGGACTGCTCGGCTTCCAGCTTGGCACAACAAGGCTGCGGTGCCGATTGCTTTACCGAGAGGTGAGGCCAAGCACGCTCCTGCTGGAAGGGGGATCCAAACAGCCCCTGGGAGCAGTAGAAATAGTTACTCTGGATTCTCCAGCCAGGAACCTGCTGGTCAGTTCCTGCTTTCCAAAGTGCAAGGGTTGATTTTCCATGAAATTTGACCATTTTTTGTCACAAAACTTGCAGGAAAAGAATTTTCCCTGTGGCTTCTCCCTCACTGTTGGCTTTGACTGAAATTGGGCAATGTGTTCAAAAATGGTATTAAAGAGGATCAAGCAAGACAGAGGATTTGATTGCAGACATCTCATTTCCTTAGGAAATCAGGCTAAAAATAGAAAAGGAACATAACGGCGACTTCTTTTTCTTGACACCCCCACCCCTTACCCAGCTGGGAATCAGCTTTTGTCCTGAAATCTGAGGTTTATTGCTCTTGCTGTTGTCTTCTGGGCTCCAGATGTAGTCAAGCCGTGAACGTGTCTCTCATCAGCTTTGGAGATGCGATGCAGGAACACAGTTGTCGCAAGCAGCTAACGCACAGAAGGACACAGGCAAGGAAGCACGTGCCGGCTTGTGATGGCAAGATGAATTTCTGGGTGAGGTCTGCTTGCTCTCCAAGGAGAACCCTCCGGGCTTCCCCAGGACAGCCCCTGTTTTATCCAGGGCCTCTCTCCAGCCAAAGCTTTGCCCCAGCAGCACAAACAGCTACAGCTCTGCTGCTGGCAGCAGCAATGCTTCCGATAACCCTTCTCCCCATTCAAGGTGAGACACCCACTTAGGCGCTGGTTGTGTGCTAATGTCTTCTGCAGTCACCAGCCACGTTTACTTTTGACACATGATACGGTCTATAAATATCAGGCGGGTTTCGTGTTGCCTTGAGCACCATCCAAGGTGGCACGGATGGTCTGTGCTTTGCTGCGCGCAGAGTCACCCAAGATGGTCAAGCAGAGAGATCCCCATGCCAGAGAAATGACTAAAGCCTTCAGAAAAGAGGCTGAATCCCTAGTGCAGGCATTTGATTACTCCACACCCTTGGTCAGGTCTCTTCTGCTTGAGTTTGTGGTGCCGGTGTCATCTATGCATCTGTGTTGCATGGGCAAGCTGTGTTCTGGGGTTTGCTGAAGACAGTCGAGATGTTGCAGGTCTTTTCCCTTCTTCCCAGCACCCTGTGCACCGACAGTGCACATCCATGCCCGCTCTGGCTGCCGCTTGGAGCAGTTCCAGGTTAGCTGTGCCCACACTTCCATACATGCGTGTACACATAATCCCTTGCTCTTGGGAACACCCTTGCACTGTTACTTCACAGCCTTGTGCTGCTCCTGCACCAAAGCACGTGCAAAGCGTGGCTCCGGCCCGATGTGAAGTCTCAGCACCCTGGTCCCAACGGGGTTTAGTTGCTGGTTTGTGCAGAGCCAGCATTCGCTCCTTACCTCGCTCGTGGTTGAGGCAAGGGCTGGGCCATGTGCTGCCGCTTGGCTGGGCAGAGCAACCTGAGTCTGGCCAGCAGAGCTGGGCGGGCACCGTGCTGCCGCATGAGGGGCAAGGCAGGGGGCTAAGCCAGCTTGTGTATTGACACCTTGCACAGAAGTGGCTGAGGATGAGACACTGATTTCAGGCAAGGATGCGGGGGGAAGCAGCACCCTGGCTGCATTTCCCGTTCCTGCTCTGCACCTTCCTCGCGTTGCCCCCTTTGAAGCTAGCAGCTCTCCAGGCCAGCAGCTCCTTTCGCTGGGTGAAGGGTCCCGGCGAGAGCCGCCTGCGTGCGGGGAAACTGAGGCACGATGCCCGAAGGGCCCCTCTCCCAGCTTCTGCGGGGCGCCGTAGGGGCCAGCTCCACTGCCTGACCCCACGGGCAGGGGGAGGAGGAGGAGGAGGAGGACATCGGCCGGGGCCCGCCTGCGCGGGGCCGGGGCTGAGCCAGCCCTCGGGGCGGAGCCGGCGGAGCAGCGCCCGGCGGAGCGGGAGAGCGGCGGCCCCGGCCCCGGCCCCGGCATGAGCTTCCCGCGGCCCCTGCGCCGCTCCGTCAGCCTCAGCCCGGCCCGCAGCCTGCGCCTCGTCGTGCTGGGGCAGAGCGCCGTGGGCAAGACAGGTAGGACCGGGCTCCCCGGTATTCCCCCGGCATCCCTGCGGCATCCTCCCGGCATCCCCCCTCCCCGGTATCGCTCCAGCATCCCGTTAGCATCCCCACGGGTCTCCTTCCCCAGGAAGAAGGGTCGAGCCCCCCGGGGTCCCGCCGCGGTTGGGCAGCAGGCAGGGGCAGTTTCAGAAAGCTGGGATGGGGACGGAGTTTCTCCGGGATGGCTGGGCATCGCCCAGGTGGACCCGAAGCCCGCTGGGTGTCAGGGTGCCGAGTTTTGCCCCGTGGCGCTCAGCAGCGGGTGCTTTGGAGCTGGGGGCTCGTCCCGGGGGCTTTCCCGAGCCAAAGCGAGTGGGGGGTAGTGGGGGGTGGTGGGGCAGGGGGGTAGTGGGGCAGGGTGGGCCCGCACTGGCCGCGGCAGCTTTCGGGACCAAGAGCCCAACTCAGGTTTGTTCTTCACCGGGTGCTTTGAGTTTGTTGCGTGTGTTTGGCGAAGGGAGCCGCGTTCACAGCGCCTGGTTTAACGGCGCTGGGTTTAGCTGTCCTTTAGGAAAACTCCTTTTCCCTGCGCTTTGCTCAGTGCTCGCCATTTGGATTTTTTAGGGGGTGGGGGATTTGGGATGCTGAGCTGGGAGCATCTGAGCTCTCTCCTTCACCCTCATTCCTGCCTGGGGATCATCCTTCCACCCCTTCCTGCTTCTCTGTCCTGGGCTGTGGGCACCCACGGGCGAAGGCGCCCTCCGATCCGTCTGCGCAGCACCCAGCGCACCAGGAGCGGGGTGAGAGGTGCCACTGGCCAGGAAAGGTGCCTGTCTACGTTTTTATTGCAGTGGGGCCAGGGGGCAGGGATCCACGGGCAGTTTGGGAGGGACACGGCCGGGCTGTCTGTCCGTGGGGACAGGGCAATGTCCCACTGGCTTGCTGCTCCGGAGCCATAACCTTTCACTACGCGGTGGCACCTCTGCCTGGCTCGTGGCCAGCAGCTTTGGCTGTTGGGGCTGTCGAAGTTGTGTTTCCATATACAGTAACCAACGAGCCTCTTGCCTAGCATTAGTGAAAAATCATGATTTCCCTGATTAAATTAAAGGAGGCAACTCCCAGATCTCAGTGAGCAAGCAGCCCAGCACCGGGAAGGGGGAGCACAGGAACGGGGCTCAGCTCTGGGTGTACCCAGCGCGCCGGGAGGGTCCACACGCAGTGTTTGGCCACAAATTCCCTGCAAGCAGATGGAGCAGTGAGCGATGGTTGTACAAAGTGTACAAAGCGCTTTGGCTAGCCCCCCAACCCAGCCTGAACATATGTGCTTCCCTTGCCGGTATCGATCCCATCCAGTGCGGAGTGGGTGCCTGGGAGCTTCGAGCCCTTCCTGTGGGCAATCAAGATGCCATTGTGCCTCCTCCATATGGTCAGATCATGCCAAGGGTCTTTAAAGGTTCCTCCAGCTGGGTTTGGCCCCGGTGCCGCCCTCGGTGGCTGCTGTGGTGGGGCTGGGTGTCGTGCAAGGCCACTCTGCCTTGTGGTGGCTCAGCTCTGTGGGTGCCTGCAGCCTTCATGCCTTCCAGCAGCGCATCCCTTGCCATCCTCTCGGGCTGTGACAGTAACACAGGCCATGAAATTAGGGTAGAGGGAGGTAATCAATACTCTGCTCGTGCAACGGAGAGCTGGAGCATGTCAGGAACCAGGATCAGCTCCCAGGAACCTCAGGCAAGCGATCCCCCATGGGCTGGCAGCTGCCTTGACATGGGTCTCTCCCTGCCTTTGTCCCCTTGGGTGCTGTTCTGCCCACCTTCTCTTGCAAAGGGACAGCATGTCATTTTCAGTGGGTGCTCTGCGTGGGCTGCCAGGTCCTGCTGCCTGCGAGCCCCTGTGCCAGGCAAAGCTGGGGATGAGGAAACCCTCTAAGTGCTTTCCCTGCCTGGCGGGGTGGTTGACACCCCAGGTAATGGACTGTGAGCATCTGGCCCAAGCAACCTGTGTGTGAAATGTGGGGAAGGAGCCAAAATCATCATCACTCGAGCTCCTGCGGGACTGGGGAGGATGGGCTATGGCAGGCGGCTGGTCCTCAGGGCAGGGGGAGAGACAGGGCTGCCAGTGCTGGCTGGGGGAGGAAGGGGTACAGTGTGTGGGGATCCCCTGTTTTGGGGAGGGGGAAGGTGGGTTTCATCTGAAGCCATGTCTGAGCCACCAAGCTCCCGGTCCTGGCAGGATGAGAGTGGACCCCACGCTGGAGCATCGGGTGAGCTGTTGGCAGCTGCCCCCTTGGGAAGCAGAAGCCAGGTTGGGAGAGCTGAGGGGGCCAAGGTGTGTGGCCAATCGAAAGGTGGGTTAAAATCTGGACAGGGAAAAAAAAAAATCCTCAGTTCTCAGGAAAAGAGTTTGGTTTTTTGGAAATCTTCAAGATCTGGTGATCTGAGGTCCCAGATCCTCCGAGCGAGCAGGGCTGGGTTTGGGTCCACACCCATGGCTGATCACCATCAGTAGTTTAAAGGTTTGTCCGGGGCTGCGTAAATCACCTGTGGGCGGCTGTGAATCCAGCCCAGGCGGAGCCTGCGTTATCTTCTGCCTGCTGCTGTTGATGTTAGCCAGTGTAAAGTTCACTGTGCTTCAGAGGAAAGCTCTGCTTACAAAACACAAACCGAAGATGGATTGGTGCTGTGAGCCATTACGCTCGCAAGAGGGATGTGTTATGCAGCAGCATAAACAGAGCAGCACGTGGGCGCGCAGGGCTCGATGTGGTCCGGGAGGTCCCCAGCCCCTGCCACAATGGCAGGTTAGTGCTGCATCGAGCCATCCACAGTCATTCCCAGAGACCAAATTGAGTATAAAATTAACCCTTTCAGCTTTGGGGCTCTCCAAGGAGAGCCCTTTCTGAGGTTACTTATGTTCAAGATGGGGAAAAAAAATTCCTTATAAGGCTGCGTCAACGTGCTGACGCCTCTCTGCCTGCATCCACTTCTTCCGACTGGCAGCTTCGCTTGTGTTCTTGCACTCTAGCCAATTTTTAATCAGTTTAATTGGCTCCTCTTCTCATACACCACCATGCACTCTGGCTTTGGGTGGCTGCCTAACATATGATACAGAATCAGGTGCTTTCTACAAATCAAGCCTGACTTCTCTCACTCTTCTGATAATTTGGTTGCCTCTTTGGAGATGCTCATACACACCTCCTGCGGGATCCTTGGTTATTTCCACAGAGCAGTTTTGCCAAGTTACATGCTTGTTCCATCAAATCCCTTCTGTGATGAGCAGGGTTGGAAACCCAGAGGCAGCTTGGAAGATGAGAAGGTGGTGAATCCCCCAGACAGGAGCCAGGCAGGTGCAGGAGGGCAGGAGAAGCTGCTTAGGGCAGAGATGCTGGGGTGGAAGAAGCAGGAAGCGTGGCTCAGGTGGGAAGCCACATTCCTGGGGCAAACACACAGATCCTGACTGGTGCAGTGGGGTGTGGGGGGCAAGACATGGGGGAACATTTGCTGATCACCAGCTGGGATAAGCTGCCCCCAAATTTGCATGGGGAAAGCAATTTCTGTGCGGGAGTGCCTCAGTCCTGCCTGGTGTCAGCTTTTCATCAGCATCTTGTGGTTTTGAGGGGGTTTTGTGCCATATCCTGGTTTTGGTGAGGTTTATTCTCCCCTCACGCTCCTGCTCAGTTTTTTCTCTCCTGGTGTGCAGCTTCTCTGTCCTGTCCCTCCTGAGCTCTGCCCTCCTGCCTTGCTCTCGCTGTTGGGTTTTTTTTCCCCATTCCCACTCATTTTCCCCTAATTCCACTTTTCGCTCCTGTTGATTTTCCAAGCCAGCTCTCACCCTCTGCACTGCCTTTCACTCCCGGCCCTGCACAGCCTGTCCGTACCCATTACCGTCATTAACACCTTGAAGAGCTTAAGCATCGCTTCCATTAGCTATGCTCCTGTGCTCCCTTCACCCTCCAAACCACCGGTTTCTCTGTCTGCACCAGAAAATCACACTTAGGCATCGATGGTGCATTTTTGAAGCAGCTGGCGTTGAAAAGATGTCAGGTACGGAGGGCCGTGTGGTGGGTTTGGCTTTGAACGGTCGTATCTGCAGCATCAGGCACGTGGGTCGGCTCCTGAGCACCAAGGCAGCCTGGAAGGTCTTTTGAATTAGCTTGGATCTTGAGGACCAAGTGTGAAGATTAGTTGTGTTGCCTCACTCTTTCCAAGAACAAAGAGCAAGGCATTTCTGAAACAACATCTGATAGGGTGTTTGTGCTTTTCTCCCCAAAATGCAGCTCTCCTTTTTACTCTGCAGGGAAGAGCTGAGAGCCAAAGGAAAGCTTGCTCGCTCTGCAAGGGTGGAGAGCTGCTTTCGGAGATGCTAGTGCTTTCCGAGTGCACCCTGTTAGAGCCTAAAGGCAATTCCCTGCAGAAAGATATTCCAAAAGGTAGGGATGGAGATGAAGGTGAGCAGAAAAGTAAGCCTTTGGCTTGGCCAGAGGGTCCTTCACCAACAGATGCAGTGGGTCACCTGCGGTGATCTCTTTTCAAGACTGGTCACTTCTGCTGCTGCTGCAAAAGCTCCTCGCGTGCCAGGGAGTTTCACTGGGGAAGGGCTGGATCCTGCACAGCCTGCTTTGATATGTTCTGAGCAGAGGAGCTGTAACGTTTGAGCCTCCCATTGCATTTGCTCCTTTGCTTTTCCAGCTCCATGACCCAGAGCCGGGTTTGTGTAGTGCTGCCGTTACAGGGCGGCCCCCGAATTACCCCCTGGCAGCCAGAGCTGCAGTTTCTCCTCGGTCCGAGCCAAGCTGCAGCCCCGGCGTGCAGACACATCCCCAACCACCTCCTCTGTGTGGCTGCTGGTCTCTGCCAAATCATCACCACCCGGTAATTATCCCATCCTGGGCAAGACAACCCATTTTAGCGAGCTGCTGCGGGCTCTGTCCGTCATGCCCTCACTCTGCGCATGGCCGAACAGCAGCTTGGTTTCGCTGTTGTTTCCCCTTCCCCATGAAAGGCTGGGAGTGACCTCTTGGTGCCCACAGGCACCGGCTCCAAGCCATGGGTCTTCCTTGCCAGGAAAAGGGGTTCTCTCACTATGAGCCCTGGCGTAGCCTTGGAGGCAGGTTCCCTGCTGCTGGTGAATTGATGGCAGCCAAGCACCACCTGCTCCTCATCGCCTGTCCTGTAACTCTCCTTCAGCCCGAGCATCACAGTCTCCTCGCAGCTCTCCCAGGGCTTTTTTATGGGGTTCTTGAGGCTGCAGGTGTGAAAAGTCAAGTAGAAGTTATGTTGGCTTTGTGTCAAAGCAAAAGCATGTTTCTGGCCAGCTCCTCAGCACTGTGTTCCTGCATCCACCCTTGGGGTGCTGCTTGCCTCGCCACGCTCTTCCTGAAACAAAGCCGGCTTGGTAGCATCTCACTGGCATCTTGGTGGCATCTCACCTGCTTCTGCCCTGCCATGCTGAGGAGGCTTCCCTGGGTGCTGAGACTGTCATGAGACCCAGCACTTATCGGGGCAGGGACAGATGCAGCTTTGTGGCCCTTTGGCCGTGTCGGGGATGTTTAGCAAAGCTCAGTGTTCTGTTAGCCAGAGTGACGGGTACACTCCGGCTGCCTCCCCACCCTGTGCAGACCAGCAGGATTTTCAGCACCTCTAAATTGCTTCGTAACTGAGAAAGCCTTTCCTTTCTCCCCTCCCCACCCCGTTTCCCACTCCTGTCTGTTTGCCAGCTGAGCCTCAGCCCTGCCTGCTGTCCATATTGCTGGAAATACCCACTTAGAGAACTTGCACAACGGCAAAGCAAAGCTTTTGCTACCCCTTACGGGAAAACGTAAGGTATCTCTTTGATTTTTTTTTTTTTTTTTTTTCCTGTCCCCAGAGAGCTTGCCCACCTCAAACAAGCCCTTGCTCTGGAGCTGAGGTCTGTCTCCTTGAGCCTGGCTGGATGGAGAGGGATGATGAGTGGCAGTACTTTTCCCCAGCGAGGAGAAAGCCCTTGCCATGTTTGATGGAGCTATCAGGCAAGCCTCCAGCTTCAGCAGACCTCCACCCTGCCTAGCATTAGAGTGTAATTTGGGCTTCGCATCTCCTGGGTTCTGGTGCAGGGAGATGTAGTAATTGGATAAGAGGGGTTTAATTGCCCGCAGTGCTGTGCTGTGGCTGTTCCTGCCTTTCCTTGCAAGGAGGAAAAATTGGGCCAAATGATTCAATCTCCATGTTGATGCTGTGCCAGCAGGCAGAAGGGGCAGAGGGTTGCTTTGTCCCACTGCGTGCCGGGGAGCCACTGGGGAGCAGGACTCTTTGCAAGGGTGAAGCGCAGCCAGTGGTCCCCACCTGTGCCCAGCATCCTCGTGCTGGGGATGTGAATTCCCAGGCACAGGCAGGGCAGGGAGGTGCTGTGTCCACCCAGGGGTGAGCTGGTCTGTGGGACATCTGCTCAGCGCTCACTCCCCCAGTGCTTAATGCTGCCAGGTGCCTTTCCAGGGCTGGTTTTGCTGCAACACATGGCTGGTGTAGGGAGGACCTCCCAGCTTGCCGTGCCCTGTGTTCCTCTGACTGCCCTTGTGATGAATTTTATGGGATTTGGTGCCAGTGGCCTGCCTTTCTCCACGTGGTATGCTGGGGTCGGGTTAAATAAACAGTGCTGAAATTCATGGGACCCATCCAGGCTGTTACACCATCGGTGTCGGTGATACAGGGCGACAGCCTGGCCCCGCACTGCCTGGCCCCCACGCTGAGCTCGCTGCTGGAGAGCAGCTGGCTGGAGGCCACCGAGGGGATCGCTCACCTGGCATAAAAACTCGAGCACATGCATAAATCTTTGCAGGATCAAGGCCAGAAAATGCAATTTCTCAACCCCGACCATGCAGGAAAGTGAACCCCATGTGTGAGGGGCTGTGGGTGGGTGCATTGGTGGGGTGCAGCTCTGCTGGGGCTCTGCCTGCCACGCTGCCCAGTGCCATGAGATGCCTGTGGTCTTGGCCACCTCCTGCGGAGCCTGGCTGCTTCTCACTGCTGCTCTCAGGGCTCCTGAGCTGCTGCGTCCCCATGTCCTGGAGGGATGCTTCTGCCAGCGGCAGTGCAGGAGGGGTTGCTGGGGGCGGGGGGCTTGGTGCTTTCTGTTGCTGTTGGGCTATATTTTATTGACTGATGGGTGTTTTGCTGCTGACAACAAGCAGGCAGCTTTGGGCAGAGGGGCCTGGTGTGTTGCTCAAGGAGCTGGGCAGGAACCTCTTTCTCTGCCTGAGCATCCCGTCATGCGGTGGGTGTCGGTCCTCAATGCAAAAGTGTGCTAACATGCAAAAACCATCTAGCCTGTTCCTGGGGTTGCAATGGAGTTCTTTTGAAATGCCTGATGTCTATGAGCTCTGGAAATTTTTTAGGCTTTGTAGAAGAGGTAAGGTGGGAACTACCAGCCTGAGTGGGCTCCTGCCCATCCTGGCATGCTTTTCCCACATTGTACGCAGGGTAAAGCAAGGCAGAGGACAGCCTGCACGAGCTGTGACATCAGCCAAGGACTTTGCTGTGAGAAAAGAGGGCTTGTAACAATCTTGGTCCAAGGCATCCACCTGGGAACCGTGATCCTTTCCCAGTCTGCTTCACCCTCACCTCCTGCTAAGATCTGGTCGTTGCCGCTTTATTGCAGTCTTCTCTGGTCATCGTAGGGCAGCCCCCAGCATGCAGCAGTGACCCAGCCTGCCCGGGCGCCTGCGAAGACGTTTTACCCAACCCTGTCATAACCTGATCCTTATGGGGCCGGGTCTGCAGCATCGCTGCTGGGATGTCTTCCGGTGCCCACACGGGCAGTTCCCCGTGAGGCTGGGGCAGGTCTTTGCTCCATCCCTCCTGCCTCAGTCGGCCCATGTTTCTCTGCAGTTTGATCTGACAGCCGTAACTGGGTTTGTTGTGGTTTTCTTACAGCACTGACCGTAAGATTCATCACCAGGAGATTCATTGGAGACTATGACCCAACCCTAGGTAGGTAAAGTCCTTTTTCTTGTCGCCTTTTCTGCTGCCACTGGCTCAGCCTGCAGGCTGTGGTGCACCCAACGCCATGTGCAGCAGAGCCAGCTCTGCTCCCACACTCACCATATCTGCTCCTCTTCCTCC
The DNA here is from genome assembly GCF_017639655.2 of Falco naumanni. NCBI lineage: Eukaryota > Metazoa > Chordata > Aves > Falconiformes > Falconidae > Falco > Falco naumanni. The sequence continues at coordinate 20,290,350 of NC_054063.1, read as the reverse complement.
TCGACCAGACTGGCAGCGGTCAGAACCACCAGCCATCATGACACCTCTTTTCTCTTGCATCCCTTTTTCCTTTTCTGTTGTTTTGTTAAGGCAAAATCTGTTGGGGTGAGTACTGACATCCCACGAGAAAGCACCACGTGCTTAGTCATCTGTCATCCTGGAGCAATTTGCTGGGAGGTGGCATTTAGGGGGAAGGGGGTATCTAAGCCACTGGAGCAGCAGCTTGTGCTTTCCTGTCTTCTAGGTTTTGTTTTGCATTTGAGTTTGAGTTTTTTTGGGCACTGAAGTCATGTCCCTGCTGAAGTATCCCAGAAGTGACCAGTCACTGGCTGTGCATCCCTCTTGGGAAGTCTCTGTGTTGCTCTAACCCAGCTGGTTCACAGGTGGTCAGAGTGAAAGGTTTGGGTTTAAAAACAACCCTACCACTGCCACATCTGTCCCTTACATCCCCGCTCCTCTCTTGTTACGGTGAGCAATGTTTTTTTCCCCCAGAGGGCAATTTCTTTTTCGTTTCTGCCTGCTGCTTCTTCCTCCTGTTGGGCTCACTCCATGCGATGTAATAAAATACAGAGGCCGTACGGTGAGTGTACCTGCTGCTTCCCCGTGCCAGAGGAGAGGGAAGGTGCCTGGTTTATCCCACAGATGGCCAAACCAAGCGGGTTTCTGCCCTGTCGTGCGTGGCACCCAGCGTGACTGAGGTGCTCCATCGGCATGGAGCAAGGCCTCCCATCGAGCATGCCGCACACAGAGCGGCTGCCAAGTGCAGTGCTGACTGGTTTTATTTCCTGATGATATTAGTGAAGCTGGCAGCAGGTTTTGTGCTGGAGGAGCTGCCCAGGTGCGCTCCTTTACAGCTGCTTTTCTTGCTTGGTTAGAAAGGAGCTGCTCTCCCGCTGCTTTGGGGTGGGAATCCAACACCGGCTGGGCAAAGGGTTGGGTCAGGAGCATGAGCAGGGTCTCAAAACAAACCCCAGCTTTTCATACCCTCCTGCAGAGCCCCTCTTCCTTTGCAGAAGCATCACTCCGTGACACCTTTTTGCTCCAGCGCTTTGGTCACTGTTGCCCTTTTATTTCCAGCAAGGGGAAAGCTGGCTGGGTGCTGGCAGGGCCTCTCTGCTGCCCGTTGGAGGTGCTGAGCTTGCTGCTGTGGGTACAGGACTGCCCTTCCCAGGTGTGAGGGAACAGGCTGAGGACCGGTTCAAGATGTGGACTCGAAACAGAGGCCACATGGGCTGTAGGTTGCAGCAGGTGAAAGTCGACTTCTCCAGCACAGCTTGCATTGAGGCCACTGGGGTTGTCATTTGCTGCCTGGCACTTCTCTCACACATGCTTTTCTGTCTGTCCTCCAGAAATGATTTACAGACACATGGCTGTCATTGACGGGGAGATGGTGCACTTTGAGATCCTCGATACAGCGGGACAGGTGAGCTCACGCTGTTCCATAGCTGGCCGACCCTGGAAAATACCATCGGGGAAGGGTGACTTGCCGCTGAAGGCAATCCCTGCTCTTACACCAGCTTTAATCTGTTGTGTCTGAAATATCGATCAAGATGTGTTTATCTTGGGAAAGGATGTTTTGGAGGATTTATGTCTCTCTAGCTCAATTACAGTGTGGCTTCAGCTAAGTATTTCCCCAGGCCCCTTACTGGTGTGCAGCGCAGCTCAGCTCCTTGCATTGGTGGAGCATCCTGAGGACAGGGAGACAGCTCAGGGAGCAGGAGGGTGCTGGGATGAAGGAGCCAGCAAGCACCACAGCTGTGGGCAGTGGAGAGCCCTGTGCTGGCTTCCCATCTAGCAGCAGCCCTGCCTTTGCATACCCACTTTAGCGGCACTGACACTCTCCCTTTGTCCACATCAGGCTGGGGCTGGTTGCTGTCTCTCATTTTGCCCAAGCCATCGCATTCCTGCCCTGGGCTACCTGTGCTGCTTTGCACATCACTGCTGTGTGTGAGCCCAGGGCCAAAAACCTTCTGGGAGATGGTGATGGGCCCTCTTGGGAGGGCTGCAATCAGCAGTGCTGGTATTTAGGGGAGACTGGGGCTTCGTGTGTTAATATGAGCTTGTCTGCCCTGGCAGGAGGAGGATTCCCTGCAGATAGAGGAGAAGATCAAATGGGGCGATGGCTTCGCAGTGGTCTACTCGGTGACAGACAGATGCAGCTTCGACGAGGTCATGCGGCTGTGTTTCCTTATCAACCACATCCACTCGAGCCCCAAACGGAGCAGTGGGAGCGAGCAGCCTCCTGTCGTCATTGTGGGCAACAAGAAGGACTTGCAGTTTGACAGGATGGTGTCCACAGAGGATGGTGAAAACCTCTCCAAAGCCTTGAAGCTTCCTTTCTATGAGATTTCCACCCGGGATAGCTACGAAGAGACCGTGGTGGTGTTCAACACCCTCTACCAGGAGCTCATGAGGCAGGGGCACTTCTCCCCGGGCTCCTTCAAGAGGAGGACAGTGTCAAAGCTGATGGAGAAGATCCCTAAGATGCAAGGCAGCTCCACCTTGAACTCAGCGGGCCGTAGCCTCAGCTTTAACTCCTTCAGGGACTACATCCCCGAGTGAGCTTCCCCAGTGCGGAGGCGAGAGTGATGGCCGAGCTGGGATGGAGGGACAGGTTATCCTGCTGCGAGGGTGCCCATTGCCTCAGCCCCAGGGTTGCGGGGCAGCTCGTGGGGCTGTGCTGCCTCCCAGGGGACGGTTAAGCGGTGGGGAGGGTGGGATTGAGGTACAACAGCCTTTTAAAGCCCATAGGTTTTACAATCAGGCTTTGTGTCTGCAGGGAAGATGTTCTTTGTCCATCTTACCCCTTTGCTCCCTCTTTCTCCTCCTGCATGGCCGAAGTCAGTAGCAAAGGTGGTTTGTGGTGACTTCAGTGGTGTTGGGTCAGCCCTTGGAAGCTCAGAAGTGTTTCGGCGTGGATCAGACCCAGCACAGACACATCTGTTTGGGTTTCCTGGCTCCCCTAAGATTGCTGTGTCTGTTTGCACCCCGGGGTGTGCACCCACCAGGCCAGGGTGACCCTGAAGGTCACGCTGGCTCCTGGGCTGTCACCAGCCATCTCTGCCTCAGGGAAAACGGCTGTTGCTTTTGCTGCTCAGCATTGCTTGTGGGTAAAATCCTCTGGCTGCTTGAAACCTTTCCAGCCTGGCTGGCTGCTCCAGGGGGTGGTTGCTGCCACATCCACCCACTGGTGCCCCCAGACCCACCAGCTGCATGCGTTAGTGGGCGATGGAGGGCTGTGTCCCCCTCTGCCTCTGTTGTGGTCCTCCACCAAGAGCCAGGCCAGCCGTTTTGCCCACCTGCAGCCAGCAGCGTCTGCCTGTTGGTGCCCAGGGCTGCGTTTCTGTCCCAGTTTTCCCCAGGGTTTGTGAACTGAAGCCGCTGTGGAGGGACAGACCTCTGCATCCCACGGAGCTGGGGCCCTTCTCCCTCCCTGGCTGCTCATGGGCTGGCACCAAGGGCATGATTAAAAGCAAAGCAGATTTGTTTACAGTGGGGAGAAAAAAAGCCTGTTAATCCCTGGCTTTTAAAAAAAAACACCCATTTTTTAATGTTTCAGACTCCTTGGCACACTCTCCTTTAATAACCCTGTAAATAAAATCCCAGGCAGGCAAAGGACAGCGAAGGCAGCAGATGCTGCCGCTGCCCCTCCGGCTGAAGGCACGGCGTGCTCGGTGCTGTGCCGGGGTTGCTGCTGTCACCAAGTCTGCCCCTGTTTTACTTCTCTGTCTCGCTGGGGCAGCTGTCTCCAAGGGGAGGCAAATCGAACAGACCAGGGTTCCGATGCACATCGAGACCTTAGGCTACAATCATGCTTCTCCATCCGAGGCGAGCACTGTTCCCGGGGCAGCCTCTCCCGTTAATGCCTTTACCCTGTGACTCAGCTGAGTGCGGTGCAAGTGAAACCACTGGGTGGCAATTTGAAGCATAGAGTCACAGAATCGTTTTGGTTGGAAAAGACATTTAAGATCACGGAGTCCAACTGTTAAGCCAGCAACGGAGCCGAGAGCAGGAGGTGCAAATGATGCTCCTTGCAGGGACCCCCTTGTCTGCTTATTAATTACCCCATCCCTAAAGGGAAAATCACCGTAGCCTGAGAATTTGTCTTTTTGCACAGAGATGGGGCAGCAAAGGCATGGAAAGGAGCAGGGATTGCAGCTGGTGGCATCTTCTTCCTGCAGCATTGTCTCTTTCCCTCCCTCCTGCCCGATGCAGAGTGCGGTGCTGCCGTTCAAGGTGAATGTGCTGGAAGACCTGCAGTGTAGCATGCCTGTGTCCCCCCTGTAGTGACCCCTCGTGTTGTCTGCTGCTGCGTCCTGTGACAATAAAAGCCGAGTTAGCAACTGCCTGCGATGCTCTCGTGCCTGCAAGCGTGGGGATGGGGTTATTTTACCGTGCAGTTACCCTTTCAGGGGGACTGCAGCAAAGGGGTTCCCAGTGGGAAGTATGTCCTTTTAATTAGGGCCAGGCATCAACCGTACCTCCTGCCCGAGCCCCAGCATCGTGTGCCTCCTGGCTCCCTGCATCTCCCCACAGTGGGGAAAGCTGAGATGGTTGCCCAGGGAGCATGTACAGCAGGGCTTCCCCTGGAGCATCGAAGCTTGGGGAAATGGCTTATAGAATCAGGGAATCATTCAGGTTGGAAAAGCCCTCTGAGATCATCAAGTCCAACCGTTAACCCGGCGCTGCCAAGGCCACCAGTAACCCATGTCCCCAAGCACCGCATCTACGTGTTTCTTACCTCCAGGGATGGTGACTCCACCACCTCCCTGGCCAGCCTGGTCTGATGCTTGACCACACTCCCACGAAGAATTTTTTCCTAACATCCCTCATCCCACCTCCCCTCCCTGCTATGAAACCCACACGGACACGGCTTCCCCTCTCACAGCTCCCAGAGGTGTTTCCTGGGGCTGCTGGTGTCTAGCCAAGTGCTTTCTGCAAGGGTTTTGTTACATCCCACCTCCGTTCATATACCCACATCCTTCCCGTGGGGTGAAAACGAACCCTGTCGAGGGGCCAGGCCAAGGGAGCAATTTGGGACTGCTGCTCCTTTCCAGCATCTTAATTAAAATCCTGAATGTCTACAGTGGGAAATGCTACCGTGGGCTGCTGGTTTGCTCACAGCTCTGCATACGGCAAGAGCAAAACTGGGGGCTATAAAGCGTGGGGGAGCTGGCCATGGGGCAGCAGAGGCTGAGGTTTTTCTTGTTTGTTTTAATTTTAGGGTTTTTTATGGCATTCCCAAGCAAGCTGGGCTTGGGGTTTTGTGGTCTGGCAGCCAGAGCGGGTGTTTGCAGCTCAGGGCTGGCTGGAAAAGAGCTGCTTTCAGGAGGCTCTGAGCTGGCTGCCGCAGCCAGGGACCCAGGTCAGCTGAGAACCAGCCCAGCCACAAAGCCACCAGGATGGGCAGGGAAGAGCCTGGTAGCCAGGAAGACACAGTCTTCAGCCTCACTCACTGTCCCCAAACGCAGCAGCTTGGGGTCACACCAACAGTCCTGCTCAAAAGGGATTAAAAACCCACTGGGATGCTGAATGCTCAAGCCTTTCAGAGGTTTTGGGTGCTTTTGAGCATGTTACTTAAGTCCCTGATGTCCCCAAGGCTTGTCCAAGGGACCATGTTCCCTTGCTGGCTTGAGCTCCAGGCTGGTGCAATGCTGGGCACGACAGAAACCCACGCTATTCAACAGGAATTATTCAAAATGATGAATGAGAGAGAACCGGCTCGTGAGCAGAAAGCACAGCCGCCCGAGACAGCATCCTTCAGCGCTGCTGCTCTCCAGGAGCGCTGGGCACGGTGCGGATTGATGTCCTAGATTAACCTCAGCGCTTTTTTTACAGCACAAGGAATTCAGAAAGTTTTTCAGCCAAAAGCTCGGTGTGGTCGCTGCCCGCGTTTCAGCCCTCAGCCCCCTCACCGAGGCCAGGAGGCAGCTCACCCTTGCTCGCCTGCTATAATTAGCAAGGAACCTCATTAGTATCAGGCTTAGCTGCTTTCAGAGGCCAGGAGGAGCTTGTCAGGGCTGCTAATTGCTAATTACTTTAGTGGCTCTCCTGGGGGAGTTTCCCCTCTCAGGTATAAAGTCTTGAGACTGCCATATTTCTTGTGGGTGGGAAGGGGCTTGGTGGGTTCTGGGGCAAGTCCAAAAAGCCTAATTGCCTGTGGCAGAGGCTCTTCTAAGCTCAGGAAGAGAAGAGGAGGAAAAATAATAATAGGGGGAAGAGGGAGATCTCTGTCTTTCTCAGAACAGAGCCTGCAGCTTTAGAGCCTTGAGGAGGTGGGTTACAGCCAGGTCCCTGGGGAGGAGGTGCCCAGATCTCCATTCCACAGCCCTTTGGAGGTGCTTGGTTCTGTGGGGATGTGTGACCTGTAGCCTCCTCCTTGTTGACAAGGGTGATACCACTAAAATAACATCTGGAGGGATTTTGAGGGTGGAAGCCAGGAGTATGTGATGTGAGGGTTGTGGTTTGTTTTGCCTTGGAAACCTTAAAAAAATTAAAAATCAATGGTTGGGGAGGGGGAAGGCATGTTTCAGTGCTGCTTAATAACCCACGCAAGAAAGAGAGATTGATGGAGCTGGGGTGTCCTGTACTGATCCTCTGGGGAAATATTCCAGTTTGTTGTTGGAAAATGCCACCTCTCTGGGGATGTGTGGGTGTCCTGAAGGTTGTCCTGCACCTGGGGACCATCAGTCTTACAAGCCCGATGTCTGGGCTGTGATGGCTTGGCTCCATGGAGACAAGTAGAAGAGTTTTGGTCTCCTCATCCAAAAGGCATGTCCAGGGCAGTGATTTAATTTGGCGAGCATGTAGGCTGCAAATCTGCTTACCAGATTTCTGGGAAACTTGGAAGAGGCAAATGAAATAAAAACATCATTCCCAAAAGCTCCCTCGCCTGCCGGTCACCACCAGCAGCTCCCCAACGTGCCAAGGCTCATCACCCACCCACCCCCCCCCTCCCCTTAACCCCATCTGCAGAGGCCTTCCCTGGAAAAGTAGGGGGGGGGGGCTGTACCCTGTGGGCTGAGGTGGGGACCTGCAGCTTCCCTCCATCCCATTGCGCTCGGGTTGAGGACCAATCTGGGCTGATGCTCAAGTCCTTACGGTACCTGCTCCTCTGCTCACGTGCCCCATGCAGTGCAGGGGAGCTTCCTCAGCAGTGCAGCCAGCTGTGGAGCCTTGCTTGGACAGGTACCACCGCGCTCAGGTGGGGCTGGGGCGGCTGACCGCAGCCGGGGGTGTCAGCACCCCTTAGCGAGGCGCACAGAGTAAGCCCGTGGGGTGGGATGGAGCTGCTTTGCCCTTGCAGCTGCAGCCTGTATAGTCAATTTTGTGGGGGGTTTGTTGTTTTGTTTTTAAATAAAGGGTTTGGGCTTTTTGAAGGCTTCACCCAGAGGAGCGGTGTGTGGATCTGGCCTTGCTGCAGCCCCCAACAGGGTCCTGGGGGTGAAGGGGAGAGCAGAGCTGCCAGCAGCATCTTCCAAGCAAGCGCTGCTTTTAGACACCCAAAATAAGTGCAACTTCTCCTCTAGCAAATCACTTAGATTTAAGCTTAGAGCAGAAAATTTGAAGCTGTCTGGGCATTGCAGTGTTTCCCGGCTTTAAGATGCCTGACCTGTGGGCATCTGGGGGTGCAGGAGGGCAAGTGCCTGATAAAGGTGGATTTCCTCAACACAGCAGGTTCCTCTCTCCTAAATTAGCAATTTCAGGTGAGTCTTGCGCTGTGAATGTGTTGGGCACAGGGGCTCAGTCCCTGCCACCTGCTCGCCACCCTGGATGTGCCCTAAAAATCTGGGTTTGCCTGGGCTGAGGGGGGGGACAAGGGCTATACAGAGGCTGTTCCCAACCCATCGGCACTGACCGGTGTCAGCAGCTGGAGCCTGCAACTTCCCAGATGCTTCGAGCATCCGTGGATAAATGTGGGAAGCTGAATACCTGCAGCATGCTCCATGCTGTCTCCCCACCCCAGCCTCTGCCTGCAAAACTGCTGCTGGATGTGAGACCATGCTCAATGCTCCAATGGGCTGTGGAGGGATGCAAACATCCTGCATCTGGGTGCTCTGGAATGGGATGGGATGGGGTTGGGTGGGATGAGACAATAGTCCCAAGCAGTCCTTTCCAAATGCTGTTACTATTTATATGCTCACGTTTTTCAGTGCAAGTCCTGCTGCTCATTTTATTGCCACTATAAATAGCTGAGAAGTTGCCTGGGAGTTCATGGAAATTTTTCCAGGGGGAAATCTGGGGCTGAGACTTAGGGTTTTCAGTATCACCTTTTTTTTCCTTTTTCGTTTTTTTTTTCTCCTTTTAAACTGTTCAGTAGCTTAGCTCTGATACCAAGCACAAGGCTCCATAAGGCATGGAGCATTTCTGCACAGCCAAAGGCTTTTGCTGGCCCTGAAAGGAAAGGCTGGGAACTGCAATGGGGAGAAAAGCAACAGGAAAACAACCACTGCAAAGCATCAGCTGGCTTGTATCCAGGTTTGATTTTTAAGGCATCTCCTCCAGGTTAAGCAATAGGAGACAAACCACATGTAGACACTGTGGTAGATAAGAGAGCAGCAGGATGGGTACATCCCTGCTGTCAAGCTTTGATTCATCACTCTGCTCTCCTGGCTTGTACATATATAATGTTTTTTTGGGTGTAGGCTTTTAAGGTAACATAGGATCCATCCCCGCAGTGGGAGCCTTGGGGATGAGGCTGTTTCCCCCTAGGGAAATCGAGGAGAGACGCCAAGTCCTAGAGACACTTTGCTGCTCCCACCAGTTTTCTTTTGTTCTTGGCCAACCCACGCATCAGGGTTTTTTTCTCTCTCCTTTTTTTTTTTTTTTTTCCCTTCTTCCTTTCCCTTTTTTAAATAATATTAAAAGAAAAAGCCAAACAAGCATCCCCAGTATTGGCTGGGCATAGAGCTGGGAATCTGCGGCTGCAATCACTGGCACTTTGAGGCCCTGGGAAAATATTGATGGTAGGGGCTGGTCCTCTCCAAGTGCAGCCCTGCTCTTCTCTCCTGTGCTCAGAGATGTGGAGAATCCCCGTGGCTGCTCATGCTCTCTGTTTTTCCAGCCAGCCTGAAAGGTAATGACAGGATTTTTTTAAAAAGGATGCAGTATGTGATCCACAGGGCATACTGTGAAGGAAGCCTCTCTTATGGGCTGCCAATCCTAAATCCCAAGGGGAATAAGCCTTAGTCCCTGTCTTCTGGGTGTTTCACTAAAAAGCTTTGATTCCCGAGCTCCGCTTATTGATGCAAGCCTCATCGGCTATAAAAAGGGAAACTCAAGGTCTCTTCAGACCTGCATAGTTAGGAAGGGGAAAAGATGCCCCATTTTGCAGAGGAGGAGACTTAAAACTGTAAAAACCAAACAAAAAATCCAAAAACCTTTGCAAGAGGGGCAGGTCAGCTTGCTGGAAACCAGGCAAACTGCCCCAAAATGTTTTTTCTCCTGTGACCGGTCAAGGAGAAGTGGTTTTTCTTGGCTGTTTGAGAAAGGCTAACAGAGACAAAGTGGGGCTTCAAGCTGTTCGTGGGAGACAGGTTGTGCTGTGATTTGTGATGGGCAGGAAAATTGGTAAAACTATTATTCCACCTCCCAAAAAACCTCAAAGGAATTGAGAGGGTGGAGGGGGGTTTCAGCCCAAAATTCCCCACACAGACGCCTATTTGCAGAGCTGGTAGGGAGGGCCTGATCTAACAGAATACTGAGTTGCTGAAACCTCTGCAGGATTTTGCCCTAGTGTGCAAGGAAGAGGTTTGAACTGTTTTTTTAAGAAAAGCTTTTTTAAAAAAAACAACCTCTGTGTGTCCCTGGGATCCCGCCTGGCTCCAGCCCCCCTTGGATCGGCACTGCCAGACTTGCCATCCCTGGGTTTCCCTAATCCCGTCTTGGAGTGGTCCATGGCTCCTCTGCCATTCCTACAGACACCATCTAATTGTGCACTGTGTGACAGAGCTTTGCCTTGAGCTGCTGCTGCTGCCAAATCATCCCACTGGTTGCCCCCTGCCAGGTTTTGGGGTGAGGAATGGGGAATTGCCAATTCCTGTACAGCTTTTCTGGATTTCTGGGGGCTCTGCCACATCCCCCTCTCTACCCTGGACCAGAGGATTAAACCCTCCTGATGCACTGGGGACCACAGCCACATCCCAAAGATCATTTTTTCTGATCTCTGCCCCATTTCTGCACAGCTTTTAGCCAGACTGTGATCTCACTAGGGCAGATGTATCTATGCAGCCTTGTAAAAAGAGTGGCAAATCCCAATAATTCAGTCATCTTGCGTTTGCTATAGGTGAACAGCTTTGAGTCACCGTGGGATTTGAACTTCTGCTTGTTGCCTTTTCCCATGTCGTGGGGTGTGTTGAGCAGCAAGTCCCAGAACCCTGCCCATAACATCTTTGGTGGAAGAAGCACCCCTTCTGCCTTCTTTTTTGAAATGTTTTTTCCTTTATTGTAACTAACTTTCAGCCCACAGCCCTGATTGTTTTTTGGAGGGAATACCACGAGATCTGTGACCTCTTGCTTCAGCACTTCACACCCAGCCCTGGTTCCATCACCTGTAGCTTTGCTGTAATCTCTTCTAACCTGGCAGCTGGAAAGAGCATTTTCCCAGGTGATTTCCAGAGCCTTTTTGGATGGACATCACTGTCTCCCATCTCAACTTCAAGCTTTCGGGGAAGCCTGCCTCATTCTTTCTCCTTATCCCGGATCCAACTTTTCTCCCTGCTCCTCAGCCCCTGCCAGTGGCTGGGAGATGCTTGTCCCGGTACATTCAACCCATTTCTCCCTCCATCCCCTGCTGGTTACTGCCCCAGCTGAAATGAAAAACTAATCCTGGAGGTGCCTGTGGGAAAGGCCCCTCCAGGGGCTTATTTGGACCATGGAGAAGAGTTTTCCCAGTGGGTTCGGCTGTCCAGAGACCCTCCCGAAGAGCAGCATCTCTGGCCATGAGTAGTGCATTTGTCTTTCGGTTCAGGGCTTGGGGTTTTGCCTGGACGCAGAATGAAAAAACTCTTTGAAATCTCAACATTGTAACATTTTTTATTCCCCCTACCACCCCCACCCCCAAGCTTGGCAGACAAGAGGTTGCAATATTGCTTGTAAAATCCAGGTCTCCCCCTATCACCTGCCAGCAGGGCGAGGACTGGTGGGATAAGGGCATGGAAAAGTGGATGGAAATCCCAGATTTCCAGAGTTTTCTGCACTGGTGGGGGTTGCAACAATCCCAGGCAGCCACTCACCTCTGCAAGGACTGCTCTGCTTTTGGGTGCAAGCAGTACCCTTTCCTGCAGCACCCATTTCTGCAGCCCCGGAGATGACCCAAGGGGAGCCCGGCTTATTTAGTGTGAAGTAGAAACAGGGACAAAATTCCCAAAATATAATAATAGTAATAATAATAATAATAACAAAAAAGCCAAAATAGCATAATGGGGAGGATTAGCGCTGCTGCATCTTTCTCCTGTGTGGACTCGCAGGTGTGCGTGTAGTCAGGGCTCAACCAGAGCCATCTCAGCAACTTGGCAAAAAATCCCTTTAAAATCTTTCTTCTATACATAAATGCTTATTTTAAAATAACTTTTATTAATTTCCTGCCTCTGTTTCTAATGGAAGTACTTGAGGATCCATGCAGCCTGCGGGCGAGCAGGATGGGAGGGAGTGCGCTGTGTCTGCCTTGGATAACCTCCTGGGCTGGCTTGGATGGCGCTGCCCCTGCTGCGGGGGGCTCTGGCGTGGCTGGGAGCACAAACCACCCTGGGGTAAGAGGCGGAAAAACCCACAGCCCAACCTGACGGGCAAGAAATCACTGGGGCTCGAGTGCTTGGTCATCGACGACTGCTTCTGGGGGCTGCTGAAGCACCTTTGCTGGGCGGTTGGTGGTGGCGGGGGATGCGACAGGTGGGTGTGCTGAGCTGGGAGCAGCAGCCCCTGTCCCTGACGTGCCATCAGCCCCGAAAGGCACCCTAGCAGCCAGGAAGCGGGTGGCAGTGGTCGGGCAGCTTGGGATGCGGGGAGAAGCTCATCCCACCCCACGGGGTCATCGCCACAGGCGGCCCCTTGCCTGGGCTGGAGCACCAGGTGCCCGTTCCCTCCAGTGAGGGCTCAGCCAGCACTGCTGGGCTGTGCATGAGGGTCATTTTTCTCCCTGCTGTGTGCATTAATCCGACGCTGTTACAGGTAAGAGGGAAGGGGGATGGAAAACCGGTGTTGCATTTCCCCCTTCTTTCTGTAACCGACTGTGCAATTATTCTTTTTCTGTGCCCCCCCCCCCCCCCAACAGTGATTTACCGCTGCTTTGCAAACCAAGAAGCAAAGCTACGCTGCTTCACAAAGCAAAAACCCAAAGATCTGTGGAGGCTCGAGCGCTGCCTCGTTTCCCTTCCCGTGGCTTTCAGCCACGTGTGTGCTTCTCCGTGGCCCGGGATGGTGTTTGCGGAGCGGATAACACCAGCTGTGCCAAGGGGTTGAGCTGACACCCGGCACGGGGCTTTGCGGTTGAGCTGCTGTTGCAGCCAGCGCCGAGCCTGGCAGCGGGATTTGCCGTGCAGCAGCAAGCAGAGGGAGGCTGCAAAAGAGATTTCTCTTACCTTTGGATCACTGCAAAGCGAAAAGAGTTGTGGCTTAATTTTTAAAAACTTTTTTTTTATGTGCTTTTGGAGCAATCCAAGAGGAGGGTTTTCTTTCTTGTGCTGCTACAGGAGAGGAGAGAAAGAGGAGTCAGAGCATCCCCCTGTGACTGCACCATGCCTCTTGCCCGCCGCACTGGCCAAATCCCTGAGTCCACTTGGATCTTCAGCTTCAGAGAGATGACGGAGCCCTGGAAAGGTGCCGTTGGCTGCCTCGGCGTGGCCATCTTCTTCGCTATGACCATCGGCATCATCTCCTGGCAAGCGCTGGAGCAGTCACCAGAGGAGTGGGTGCTGCGGGGCCGCGCTGGAGGGATGCTGTGGGAGCGCCGGAGGGGTGCCCTGCTCCTGCGGGCGCTGCCAGCGGGGCGGACAGTGGCAGTGATCACAGTGGGTGGTGTGCCAGCTGCTGAGCCGCCTCCGCCACGAGACCACTGCTGGCACGATGGTGGGCAATTCTGCTATGCCTGGGAGGAGGATGCTGAGCTGCGGCTCTCCCTTGAGCCCCCGCCAGCCCCTGGCACCGAGTGCTATGGTGTCCGCTGGACCCCGCTGCGCCCTGACGTGACGCTGAAGGTAACGGGGACCCCTGTGCCCTTCTCCGAACCGTGGCATTTGGGGTGAAATGGGCCAAAGTGGGGAGGTCTGGCCTGACCACACAACTTCCCAGCGCGGTTATGGGGTCACACTGTGGCTGGGGACACTCCATCTCCCAAAGCCTCCGCTAGCTGGAGGGGGCCCGGATGGGAAAAGCCTTTTGGAAGCCTCGTGCCCTGATGCTGAGCCCCCAAAACACCGAGGGGCCACGACTGCCTTGTCCCAGTGCTGCATTGGTAACCCCGGGGTGGGAGAACCATGTTTATATTGAGACTGGATAAATAACCACTTAAGATCACAATGTTGGCGAGAAACACAAGGAACTCGGAAAGGTCCCTTCCAACCACAGACACAATGTGCCAGCTCTCTTGGGATGGGATTAATCCTTATCCGTTGCTGCAAAAATTTGTTGTTTTGTTGGTTTGGGTTTTTTTTAAATCCTTCCCAGTTTTCTCTCTCTGTTAAATAAAAACAGACTCTGAAAACGAGCCTTAGGCAGGGGAAGGAAAATCCCCGTTAGGCTGTGGTGTCCTGTTGTGGGGAGCCCTCAGGACAGGCGAGGCAGTGAGATAGGGTCCTGTGGGGATGGGGAATTTTTCCCCTTTAGCCATAAATTGCCTGTCAACATCATTTGGGGCTGGTGGAAGGTGTTGTTTGAACACAACTGCTGCGTGTGGGGCTGCCTTTCCCTTGTTGACACCTAATTGGGGTGCCTGAGAGAATGAGCAGGACAGAATAGGGGATTTTTTTTCTCCTTAGAAAAAACCAACCCCAAACTCAAAACCAAAACAACCCCCAAACCGCACTGTTGGAAAATATGATCCAGTGAAATTTAAGAGTTAAGAAGAGGCTCTTTCCCCCCTGCTCTTTCCCAGCTGGTGTAACTAGTTCAGCTGACACCTGGTACAGCTATTCCGAGCCTCCAGGGTTTCCACTTTAATAATTTACATCTCTTCCCACCCCTTAGTGAGACTTAACCTCTCTCTGCCCCCGCGGCAGAAGCAAGCTCAGGGTTCCAGGAGCGCTGCCCAAGCCTTGGGACTGGGGACGGGGTGAAGAGAAGTGTGTTGTGTTGCGTGGGGGTCGCCGGTCTCTCGCTGCCCATCCCAGCCTCCCTGTGCAGCCCCAGATCCCCGGGTTTTCGGGGAAGCCCGTCCCGGCATGTGAAGTCATGCGGGATGCTAAGTCCTGCTGATCCCCTGCCTTGGCAGAAAGGGGAAAGTTTTAGAGGCTTTGAAGTGAAAATTGATGGTTTCTGAAAGGAGGTGGGTCAAGGATGAGGATGTCTTCTGGGACCGGTGGTTTCTGGAGATGCCTTGTTGCTCCACTGCCCCCTCAGCCCTATGAGAAGTGCCCCAAGTGCTCAAACTGTTCAGTCTTGCTGCGGGAAGTACTTTTTATTATCAGCCCTCAGGGAAGAAGGGAGGCTTTGCCTTGGGAGAGAGCGGAAAACTCAGAGGTTACCCCAGGGACACCACGCTGCTGCTGAGATGAGCCCTCACGACAGGGTTAAAATCTCCCTGCTGTGCATGCTGGGGATAGCTGCACATTCAGGTTGTAGACTCACCCCAGAAATGCTGCAGAAAACAGCTAGGAGAGGTTTATTTCTTTTTTGTTTTAAAAAACTCAAACTGATTTTTCCTAAGCTGGGTTTGTGAAAACGCTGTTACTGCATTTTAAAACCACTGCCTTGAATTTTCCACCTCCACTGTTGCTCCTGCACCCCCATCCTGCAGCGAAGCCTCTTCATTTAAACAGTTTTCAGCATCTTTCCACCAGCAGCTCAAAAACCCGTTAATTTTTGATGACTGTGGTTGGATGCAGAAATGTAACCAGGTGGGCTCCCCGAGGCGCAAGGTGTTGTGCTGGGTGTTACCTCTGGGTCACCAGGCTGTTTCAGAGCAATTTTACTTTATTTAAGTTCATCTATCTAAAACTGGCAGGCTTTGGGGAAGATGTCTTATGGTGGGGTTTTTTTCTTTTTTCTTTGAAAGGAAACTGTAATTTTAAGCTATAGTTTCTATTCCTGTGGTGGAATTTTTATATTCCTCCACATGGCTGCATGTTGAAGGCAGATGCATAAGGGGAAAAGGAAGAAAAATTGTTGTCTTTGGCTTTAATTGGCAAGTTAAGACCTTTTTTTTTGTTCTTCAAGGTAAACAAAGCGCATAACTTGCACTTTTGACTCTCACTGCAATTTTTTTCTTTGTCTTCCTACTCTTACACCATTTGATAACTTTAATAAACTGCAGGCTGAGAAATCAAGCAGATAGGTGGAATGTCAGCATTTTTTTGTGTGGGGGTGTTTTTTTGGGGTTGGTTTTTTTTTTCTGTACCTGGAAGCCCAGCTCTTGTTCTTGTGGAGGAAAAATTTAAACCCAAGTATCTTCTCTCAGGTTAGTCGTAGAATGTCAAGAGTGAGCACCCATTGCTTTTTGCATAAAACACCTAAATCTCATGGGGTTGGGATTTTTCTTCCTGGGAAAAGACTGTCCCATGACTGCCCTGACAACGCTGGAATAATATGCAAGGGGTTTGCTTCTCCAAATGCAACTATTTGCACATTCACCCTCACTCCGAGGCATTTCTCGCCACGGACGATGCTCTCTTTGCTGCAGAATTGCTTCTCCATGGTCAATGTCTCCTGGTACGGAGGGGCGAGTGTCCGTGCCCAGCGCTGGCCGCTCAATGGCGCAGAGAGCCACGCACAGCCCTTCGTTAGCGGCGACTTTGGCAAAAACCCCGCTGGCTACGGGCCTGTTCTGGAGAGATACTTCTTAGGCTCAACAGGTAATTACACCCTTCCCTGTCCAGTGCCCTATTGGTTTAATCCCTGTGTTTCTCCATCCCTCTCCACATCTATAAAGCAACAAGTTTAAGAGTGAGGCAGACATCTTCAGGATTAAAATATCCTGCAGAAGTAGTGACAGCTGGCAGCCAGGCACAGGGAACAGATCCCACAGTGCCTCAGCACTGTGGAAAAGGCCATGACATTAAACCTCAGTACCTGAGAGGGTGGGGTTTGCCCAAGTCACCTCAGGGAATTCACATGCTCTTGGTGTGTCTTTTTTTTTATTATTGTTTTAAGCAGAGATCTCTGTTCATTGCTGCAACCTGCAGCTCCACTCGAGTGGCTTCACCCTGAGCTCATGGGTCCCCAACGCTGCTGTGGGATGCTGGATGTGGGCACGAGCTCAGTTGCTGTTGTCATTTTGGGGTGGATATTTGGATTATTTTGCAGAACACCAAACTTCAGATATTCTCCTAAATTAATCAACTGATCTGCAACTGCCCTGCATTGAGATTGGTGCCACTGCCTGAGCTGAATGCAGACCAAAAAGGCAAGAAATGGAGCAAATCCAGCCCTTGAAAGGCATTTTGGAGGTTAAAAGGGAATAACAGAATCAGAGAGCGGGGACTTGCTTGTATGGCTGGATCTGTGGCTGGGATCAGTCCACCAGGTCCTGATACCAGTATCTCTGCCCCACGAATCCCTGTCCCTGTGGCCGCCAGTGCAAGGACTGAGAGGAGCCAGGTGCTTGCTGAGACACAGTTTTCCTCTTCTCTCCCCAAAGGAGTGACGGTGACAGTGGCATCCGATGTGCCCCTTTTCCTCTCACTGGAAAGCAACAGCCACTTCTGCCTGGGAACGCCAGCAGGCACCGCGGTGCCCCTGCGCTACCTCCTCTGCGTCAGCCCGGACGTGGCGGCTGCGCACCGGCACGTGGGCAGCCAGCTTGCCGGGCAGGCGCGGGCACTGCCGGATACCACCCTGCTGGGGTAGGATGCTCTGGCCCTCCCAGCTGCGGGACCTTTCCAAGCCCTTGTCCTGCTTGCTGCCCTGAGCATCTCATGCTGGCACTAGGTGCAATCCCCCCACCCCTGTCTCTTTCCACTCTGCAGGTCTCCAATCTGGTGGTATTATGGCCCAGAGGGTTCAGCTGCCAAAATCAAACGAGGTTTGAGGTCACTGGCCAAGAGGCTGAAGCGGCATCATCTTCAGGAGGGGGTCCTGGCCCTACGGGAGCGTGGCACCACTGTCCTTGCTGCTGCAGTACGTCCCGTCCTGCTGGACTTTGGGTTTGAAAGACGAATGGAGAGCTGCCATCAGCTCTGCTTTTCAGCACGGCTAAATCCCTACACGCCAAATGCAAACACCTGTGTGTGGGGGCTGTGAGCCTCCTCTCCCTGAGAAGGGACGCTCAGTTTGGAGTTTCACCCTACACAGGCAGTGGCACTAAGCAGCTGGTGCTCGGTGGCTTTGCCACTCCTACAAAACACATTTTTCTGCCTTTCCCTCCCCACAGGACCACATGCCCTCAGAGCGGAGGAAAAGGCACAACTCGACTCATGCCTGGGACCCTTCTCTGATAAAGCCGCTGCAGCTCTCCATCACGTTGTCCCCATACACCAGCATCGCCTCCCCACTCTTCCTGCGCTCCCTGCGGGACGGCGAGGTGGCAAGCTACTGGCTGAGCCTGCAGCCCCAATCTGGGGGCTGCTCGGTACGAGACCCTCCTCCAACCACTACACTTGCTGCTCAACCTAAAATCAAAATTAAAGCTGAATAAATACCTGCAGAGGGGGACAACTTGAGTCAGGGGGAAACCTTACGGGTGCAAAGTGATGCCTGGGGGAGCAGCTTTTCTCCTGGTTCATAAATGCAGCAGCTTTCAAATTTCCACTTCCGAAAGATATTTCTAAAAGTTGCTAGTGTGCAGGAAATCCACCCTTCCCTTTTTTGCAGTCATTCTAATGATATACTACTTTGCCATCATGTCAGTGATTTTTTGGAGAGGTTGAGAGAGGGTTTACACCTTTAGGAGTTGCACCATGATGGTGCCAGCTGTGGTAGGGCAGGATAAAGGCACAGCCGGCATCCTCCAGCCTTGCACCCTGGGGTTGGTGGGATATTTTATGGGTCTAACAGAAATTTTCATCCTCTGCTGCAGGTCCCACTGCTGACTACATGGAAGGGTCGACTTTGTGCCCGTCTGAACGTCACCAGTGAGGTGGCACTGAGCTGGTACCTGGCACGTGCCCAGCGCCTGCGGCAGGCACTGGGGGCCACGTACATGGTCTTTGAGGGCGCTGAGGGCAACGCTTTCCTAGAGCAAGCTGTCCCACCTCCCACCGAGCTGGTGGGTGACCGATACACCGAGGCACTGGCGGCGGCACTGGCAACACTGGGAAACACCACTGTCATCAGTGCTGGTGCCGGGTGGGTACCGAGGAGAAGATTCTTTGCTGGAGCAGATGGCTGTGTGAGATGCTTGGGGGATGGTTGAGGTGATGCTTTAAATATGCCCTTGGGATGCCGAGACACCACTTGGCACCCAGGGAAGCAGCAGGGAGGTGGTCTATGCAATGTGTAGGGAGGGGTTGTTTTCATATACCCTCATCCTCTCTCTTTCAGAGCATTTTAATTATTTTTTTTATGTCTCTGAGCATAAAAGTGCTTATATGCATTAATGCCAGATGCAATGAAAATGTATCTTGTCATCTATGGCCATTCAAGCTTCAGGTCACTGTCTCTTCTGCACGAGAGAGAGGGTGAACACTGGAGTCTTGGCCAAATTCCTGTGCTGGTAACTGCTTGTCATGTCAAATAACTGTAGTTTTCTGACTTTTCATGTTTGCATAGCCCACAACAGGGTTAGTTTATTAATTAGCAGTTATAACATGCCTCAAGAAAAAGGCACTGAAAAGTACTACTTTTCTTTTTACCCATTATGTTTATGTTTGGCAGATGTAAAGGGATATGCAGGCTGTTTGCAAAATGGCTTATTTCGTGTTGTGGATGAGACACTGATGGTAAATTGCATGAGAAGGCAACTTCAAAATAGTTCATTTTCAAAGAAAAAGCAGTTTCACATGCCAAGGTGGTGACAGGCTCTTACTCAGCCATCTGCAAAACCAGAGTGGTGGAAATAGTGCCTCTTCTGACCATTTCTTTCAGTTTGCCCAGGATCATACCTTTCCTGGTGGGCAGTTTCCATACCAGAAGTGTTTTATAAACCATCGCATCAGCATTACCACCTCCTGGGAGACCTTTGGGGAGTCAGCAGATGGGTGGGAGGCTGAGGAAGAAACCAAACTCTAGGAGCAAGCAAGCAGACTCAGCCCCAAAACCCCCTCTTGGTTAGATGAGCTCCAGACTATTTTTCAAGCCAAAGTTCCCTATGATGGTCCAGATTTGACTCTTTAGTTAGCAGTAACACTGTCTCCTGCACTGGGCCACTTGATGATATTGAACCCCTGTCCCCTAAGTAAACCCAAGGCATAGAAATGCTACTGGGGGGGGGGGGGGGGGGGGGGGGGGGGGAGGGAAATTAAAAAACCCAAACAACAAACATCCAGAAAATACAGAACAAAAACAAAAAAACACGGGGAAAAATAATGTTTTACTCTGGCAGACAGACAAAAGCAAAGTCAGGAATGACAGTTGCTCAGTGTGAAGCAGATGAACAAAAATGAAAGTCAGGAGGAGAAATCCTTCCTGCAGGACATGTCCCTTGGGCTATCCCCATCACAAGGAGATTGGTGCTTTGGGTTTGGGGAACAGCATGGACCAGGGGCTGAGGATGCTCTTGGGACACCCCAGCCAGTGTCACAGGTATGGTTTTTGTGAGCATTTTCCCATCAGGGTCCATGTTGCCATATGAGAAGTAACAAGACGACGGCTACAGCCCGGATTGTGGCTGTGCTGCTGTCAAGATGGGCCATCAAACTGTGGGCCACTAGACTGAGGTCCTCATGAGATCAAGCCAGTGGAAGGAAATCTTTGCATGGGGGATTTGGGGAGGAGGATGAGGGTTGGGGTTGCCAAACTTTTTAGTGGGTGGGAATGGTATGGGAGAGCACTGATTTCCCTCCAACAGAGATGTGAAGTAGTTGGAGAAACCCATATCTGACCGCGGCGACCGCCAAGCCAGCCAGGCATCGGAGAATGTTGGTTCCTGTGAGCCGTGTAAAACCACTGGGTTTGTGCTTGTTTCCCTCAGATCCAGTCACCTACCGCTCTTCGTCCAGATGAGCCTGCTGCGCTCGGACTGGAGCCATGCAGGGCTGAAGGGGGTTATTCCCTCTGTGCTGCACTACAGCCTCTTGGGCTACAACTTCTTCATCCCTGATGCAGTAGGTAGTAATTTTTCTGCTTTCTCCCCTATTTCTGGCTTTTCTGCAGAGATTTTTGCAGCAGTTGTTCAGGCAAGAGGAGCACGGGAGGTATGTTTGCACCATCTGGCTTAGATGTGCTACATGAAAGCTTGAAGCACTTTGCTCCCAGTACCCAATTTTCTGCGGTGCTGACTTGAATGGGTTGAATGTTACTAGGGAATCGAGTGAGGAATTGAAAACAAAAAAACATGTTGTAAATTTTAACGGGCAGCCCCAGAAGCAGCCAGGTCTCTGGGGATGCCCTTCGCAGAGCTCCTTAACCGCAGGCGGAGGGCAGCCCGCTGCCTCGTGCAGCTTCACTTGAGCTAAAAACCACCCAGAAAAAGCAAGGAGGGAGCCCAGAGCCGGGAAACCACATGCCCAGGCTCCTGGCTGGGAAATAGATGTTCCTAAAACACCAGCAGCCCTGCTCCAAGTTTGCATTTCTGCTCCAAAGCACAATGGCCTGAGAAATCCTTAAATAAAAACATTATAAAAGTCAATAAACGATCCTTTAATCAGGGCCAAGCAGCTTGTTTTTCATCTCTTCCTAGAGGTGACTGGGTTATTTGTGTTTAAAACATGCTCCAAACATATAGAGGCTGCATGTGAAGTGTTGGACCTAGAGAGGGGAGCTGCAGACAGTCCTGCAAAAGGAGGCTGTTGAGCAATTTTTCAATTTGGCCTCTATTTTCAGCCGGTTTTCCTTAGAAAACAAGGCTGAGGCAATCGCAGCATGCCGGTTCCCTCCCTGAAGAGATGCTGAAGGCATTGGGTTATCTCAGCTGAGCGGGACAAGGGATGAGATCCCCCGGCACGAAGGGAGCTGTGGCACGTGGCACTTGCTGCCAGGGCGTGGGACGCATGGTCCGTGGGGCTGTGTCACCGCAGCTTGGGGGCTGCCACAGTGCGGAGGGGCTGCTTGGGGTGGGAAAAGCCTCTGGAGGAAATGGGGCTTTGTGGATGGTTTGGCTGAGCCCTTGGCGCTGGGGATTTTGTGCCATTTCTAGGGAAAGCTGCACCAGATTTTCAGAGCAAGGGCTCACAGGGATACTCCAGCAACAAGGGCTTTGTTCTCCTTTCCCTGTCCCATTCCATCATCTCCTGTCTTTCCCAAGCCCCTCCCTGGTGTTTCAGAGGTGAACTGGAATCCCCTTCCACTACATGTTTCCAATTAGTTACCAATGCTCTGTTTCTCTGCCACTTTTCACTGTGAATTTGAAGGGATCCAAATTACAGGGGTATTTTCACACGATGTTTCATCTGCACATCAAAATGGCAGGAAAATCCAGGATTTTCCCAATGCTTTTCTTTGCAGGAGAGAAATCCCTTTTTACAACGTTCTGCTAAAATTTAGAAACTCCTGAGACATCATCCCCAGCACATCTGTTCCTAAGATGGGGGGATGGATGTCTGACTGACACTTGCTCTTTGGTGAGAAGAGAAACACGGGTGGGGAGAATTCAGCTCCTCTCGCAATGGGGTAACATGTCCTGCCTGTGTGGAGAGCAGGTCGTTTGGGACTCATCCCACGATGAGATGCCCCCAAGCAGCCTCACTCAGGTCCTTGTCCCTGGCAGGAGGGAGCCTGGCCAGTGACACCCCGGGGGACCCGGAGCTGTACGTGCGGTGGCTGCAGATCGTGACGTTTCTCCCTGTGATGGCCTTCAGCACGCCACCTTGGCTCTGCTGCGATGCCTGGGTACGTGCCCCCATCTCCCACAGAGGCAGACAGGGTGACACACCCCCCCCCCCCGCCCCATCATTAAGATCCCTATTGGGGAAAGCTGAGGGTAAAATCACCACCTTGTTTTTGCTACCCACAAAATCCCTTTCTCTGCCCCAGCAACCAGATCACTGTATGCTCTCAGCAGTATTTTTGCTGCAAAATTAATGTGAGGTTTTGTGGCTTTATACTTGGCTGCTACGTGTAGCCACAGGGCTGGTATCCACAGCACCTGTATAAATGACAGCAATTGTCACATGTGTCTCTCCTTCCCTTTTCCTGCTGGAGTTGCTTAATTATAGCTTGATCAGACAGTTAATATCTGCAGTAGAGTGAAGCCTGCAGATTCACATTCAAGATCTTTCTAAACAGTTGGCGGCATTTTCCCAGGGATGTCACCTTTAGGGCAATAAAAGGGGAGAACAATTCTTAATATCAGTGGCATAAGGGGAAATGCCATTAAATCTCTTTGCCAGCAGCAAAAGTTCATTGCTTTGGTTAGACACCAACACCCTGGCTGATGTCACCTGCCAGCCTCTGTCCCCAGCTTTCACATCTAAATGGGAATAAACCCACTGTGTCAACCTTGTTTGCATCTTGTTACCTGCCATAACTTGATCAGGACATTCAGTACCCTCTTTTCTCAAGGGGAAAAATACACACACATATATATAGGTTTCCCTCCCTTTTTTTTTTTTTTTTTTCCTGCTTGCTTTGCTGTTTATGGGATGAAGGACTTGTCATGGGTTTCTTTTTCTTCCTCCACCCTGCAGGTCGTGAATCTTACCCAGCAATGCATACAGAGGCACCGGGACTTTGTTGTGCCACTCCTTATAAAATACAGCGAGGAATGGCTCCGTTTGGGGTACCCTATCTTCCGGCCAGCGTGGTGGCTCAGTCCCACAGATCCAACTGCTTTTATCATAGAGGATGAATTTCTCATTGGAGACGAGGTAGGAAACATGGGGGCTGAATGCCCTCAAAGGGTAACTGGGGGCAAAGAAAGTGCTCCCTGCGCTCACCCATCTGCCTCTGCATCCTCCGTGAACACGATGCTCCTATAGAGGTTCTGTGAAACCAGGTGCTGATGGGACCCTGTTGGCTCCTTCGCGTTTGCAATTTATTCAAAATTAGTCAACAAGAGGTTGTTTTGGGGTTTTTTCATTTTTTAATATCAGGGTTTTTGTCAGTCCTCTCTGCTGCCAGACACCTCCTGATGGTCAGCATTGCTTGTTCTCCCCCTCTTTTCAGGCTGTTAATCTCATTCCTTGGAGCTACAACCTGCAATGACCAAGAAGCAGCATGATGCACAGGGCCCTAGTCCTCTCTGGGAGCGCCTTTAGCCACATTTGGGCTAAACAACCACACATAGATGGGGAGCATCAGAGAGCACAGATGCTGGGCCAGCATTCATGTCCCATTTGAACTCACCCACCCGCATATTGCTTATGGGATTTACTCATTTGAATCTATATTTTACCCCACTGGCAGCTATAGTGGGGATTTATTCAGATGAGTGTAGTGAATGGATCCCACCAGATCTGAGCCCATCAAATGCACAAGGCTACAGCAAGTTAGGCGAATGCTGCCAGGGTATCTGTGGCATGTTTAAGATGGATTGATGTTTTTATCTGTTTTCCTGGTAGAGATATAAGCATGGCTGGCATCTGTTTCCCCACCCGCCGGCTTGTTCGGATTGCAGTCGTTTCATGCTGTAAACACTCCTTGCAAGTCTGGTGGTTTTGCACTTTGGTCATGGCTTGTGTAGTGGGGAGTCTCTCCTGCCGCCCTCCCTGCAGATGTGTCCCTCTCGTCCCCCTGCAGGTCACATTCATTTAGTACACAGATGGCAAGATGTTTCATGTGATGCGTGGCCACTTTAAATCAAAAAGGTCTTGGAAAATCAATTCGGGCTTTCTGAAAAAGACTTGTCTTAAAAGAAAATTGTGCCCCATCCTCCCGTTTTTGTAAGAAGACTTTTTATTTTGTGCAGTGGCATCACTTTATCTTTGTCCCTCCAGCTTTCCCTGGGTGCAGGATCCCAGCAGCTTAATATTTTGGCAGTTATTACCGTATTTTTTAATTAAAAACAAAATCTTCAGTTCATACTATTGCATTTATTTTGCAGCAGTGTGTTAGGCTGTCTTTACATGGGGATACAACTAATCATGGGGACATCATCTCCCTAAAAAAAAACCCCTAAGCCCAAAAGCTAAGCTTAATGGGAGTATGTTTCTTGTTTTAATAGAAGAGCAGCTTGTGCTGCAGTTTCAGGCTCTGCTTGCGACCTCCCACAGATATTTCAATACCTGATTCCAAAGCTTGAATTTCTGGCCTCAGATTCTGTGGATTCAATTTATATTGTTTTGGTTCGTTTGTTTGTGTATTTTTTTAAAGGAAACTTTCACTGCAGGTGGAAAAAAACTGCAGTTTTTAAGAAGCAGCAGAAAGGCATTTTAGCAGAGAGCTTAGATAATCAGGTGGAAAGTTTTTAAAATACAAATCCTTGGCACAAATGAATTTTAGACCAGCATTGTGCAAGCATGGAGGCTGGAGGGAGCAGAGGCTTTCCTGCTGTCCCCATGTGCTGCCGAGCACACATCTGGGCACTAATTGTGGTGGTCATTATAACTGTGAGCAAGTTAAAACCTGGTTCCTTCCCACAAAATCTCTCAAACCAAAAAATCCTTGATGCAATTGAATCAGCTAGGGCAGAAATGTGGTCTGTGTTAGTGAGGTGAGATTCCTAGTAAAATAGTGCAAACTCAGGGAGGAGGAAAAAAAAGTCAGAGCAGCTTTAGCCCTCTCTCCCAGGAGATGCAAAGCTTTGGCTTGGCTGAATTATCTAAAATATGGTAAAATGTGATGGTTGCTCCATAAACTTGTTGAGGCCAAGCATTTCTGATAAGGCATGATGTGATGCTGGCAAACACCTTGCCTGACTTTTTTCTTTTTTTTTTTAAATTAGTATTATTATTATTTTCCAAAAGAGCCTGATCTTGGGCCGGCAGAGCCCAGACAGGGGATGTTTTGACTTCCAGGCTGGTTTTTGGAAGTTGAAAGAATAGAAATGTACTCCAAAACTGGCTTTGGTGCAATCTGGAACATCATTAATAGTAAACTACAAGAAAATACACAGGGCAGTTCTGTCCTGGTATGGTCTGAGGCAGGGCTAAGTGTTAGGATGCTGGAATAAACCTTCTGAGCATCATCCCTTGGTGCAAGCAGCTGCCCTCCTGCTTCTGAGTTGTGCCCCAGGCTTTTTTGGGGGTCACTCCAGGATGGGAGGATAGCCCTGCTTTGAAATCTGATTTTCAGGCTGTGATTTCTACATTCATTACTTCCAGACATCATTTATCTCGATCTCTTGGCAGCACACATTCAACCCGAAGCAGGTGGGACAAGATACCCGTCAAATCAACAAGAGTGCTCAATAAGAGGCTTTTATGTCTGATTTTTGCTGACTACAAAGGGAAATTAATATCTGCTCCCTTCGAGCAGATGGGACAGCAATGCTTTTGGGTTTCTGCAAGCAGTTTTGGAATGTGGTGGTGTGGGACTGTAGTGGTCGGCGTGGTTTTGATCCTTGATTAGAGGTCTTGAAAGTGCATTTAACACTGCACAGCCATATTCCAGCACTGCTCATGAGCAAATTTCCAGTACTGGGAAAAGGAATTGGAGCTGACTGCTTCCAGCAAAACATATTGAAATATAATAGCAAAAGACAAGTTGCATTGACCTGGCCAAAAAATACTGTTGGGTGCAGTTTTGTAGCTGTGGCGCAGCATAGCTGCATGTCAGTGCCACCTGCCTGGCAAGAGTGGATGCTGCAAGAGGCAGGGAAGCCAGGTCTTGCTGCCAAATATATTTATAAAGTCCAGGAGGGTCCAAAAGTGTCCCTCAAGGTGTGTCAAACACCATGGTGTCTCTCTGGGACGATGCTGCTGTGCAGCTCAAATAGCATCACTAAGGGGTGCAGGGATAACTCCTCAAGGCTTGCTCTTTGCTGTTGACCAGAACCTCTGAAAATGGGGTTTAAGAGGGACTGATCCATAAATTTCATAGTTTTCACTATTTAGCATGGGGTTTTTTCCTTTAATAGTCTTTCTAGATATTTTTTTTTTTCCTATTAGCCCCTTTCTTCATCATCATGTGAATGCAGTTCTCATCAAATACAGCCTGCGCTCCTGCTCTGCCTGCATCCACCTGGTCTTGCTCACCCTAGAAACACGAGTTGTGTTTTGCAGGAAACACACATTTCTGATGTATGTTTGTTTTGTTCAGGTCTTCCAAAATATGAGCTGGTTGGACTCTAGGGGTTACTGCAGGCAGGGATGATCCCAGTCACTTGAAGGCCACTCCATCACCTTTTCTCCCTGCAGTTCAGGAAGCCAGCTTTGGCCTCTGCTGCTTGCACAGATGGATACTCGCACTTGCAGCTGTGAGCCAGGCTTCCTGATCTCTGTGGTTGCTTGCCTGTTCCTTCAGCCTCGTGCTTTGCTTGGTGCAGCCAGCGGTGTGTCCTGGCTAATCCTCCATGTGCTAAATTTCTTTCTTCTTTCTGTTTTTTCACTGCAGGTCCTGGTTGCCCCAATAACAGAAAAAGGGCAAACGTGGAGAGATATCTACCTGCCTGGAGAAGGGCACCTATGGATGGACACCAACACTGCCCGCGTGTTTGATGGAGGCACCGTCCTCAGGAATTACTCTGTCAGCCCTGCAGAGGTGCCGGTTTTTGTAAAGACCTCCTAAATTCACAGAATTCTGCAGCTTTTGGACAGTTGACCTCTTTCAGAGCAGCGCTGGCCAAATGTGCTCGCTCTTCCTTGAGACTATTTCAGCCTATTTGCACTTTTCTAAGAACTCTTTTTTTTATTCCCTCCCCCAGCAGAAATTGTTTGACTCTTTTAGTATTCACCATTATTCTAAAATAGTGGAAATACAGCTTTGGTGCAAACATACATCCACACAGAATGTTGACCTGTATCTTTTCCAGGGTTTTCCCAGTGAAATGTTTCTGTGTGGGGGTTTAGGAGGGCATGTCCAGCATTTCCAGGTCCTCGGTACCATGCTCAAATATACTGCCTTGTCCAGAGAGTGGATTTCCCAGAATAGGAGATAAATGAACATCAGCTTATACCTGATGGGACGTTTTGCATTTAAAGGAAAAAACATATACAGGGAAAACAAAATACGAGATCTCTATTCATGTGCAAGGACATTGCATGTGCCAAGTGCTACCTGCTTCTCTCATCTCACGCTGGGTATATGGTCCCTCAGGAGAGTCTTTGGTAGCAAGAGCCCTACTTTGAGGTTAATCAGAAAACTGGGTGAATTCCAGGTCTACTGGAAGCAGGTTCCTGTGGAAGAAAAATAATCTTGATCAAGCAAAGGAGTGGCTCCAACAGAGCATGGTGTGGACAGAGAGGATCATTGCCCACCTTGGAATACAAACTCCTGAACTTAGCACTGAACTCCTGTATGTCCCAGCTAGTGCTTTTCACCATTTTTTTAATTTTATGGCCTTTTTCCAATTATTTCTTGCAGTGCAAGAGGGATCCAGTGTGACCAGCCTTCTTCCATCCAGCAGAAAACATTTTTGTAGGCAAAACAGATGTCCCAGGTGCTAAATATGAATTTAAGGAGATTATTAGCAACACTGATAACCCAAGTTATAGATCAATGAGACAAAAACGTGTACGTTCACAAGGTGATTTCAAAGGCTGGAAGTTGAGGGCAGCTGTGATATCCCTGTGATAGCTGAGACCGAAGTGAAAGAGCAAGTTTCAGCTCCCACACTGTGCTGTAGGCAGCGCTGCCGGGCTCAGGCACATGCAGCCTCCAGTGATGATCTGGATAGGCCAGCATCTTGGTTTTCAGTAGAAATTGCTGTTGTACAAAGCCATGGCTCTGCTAATAAAAATAAGATTTAAGAGATAGAAGCTTCACCCAGAATTTTTCCCCTGAAAATGACAGAAGGGAAAGAAAAGCAATACTAATAAATTGGTTGCAGCTATGGAAGCCTAGAGAACAGAGAGGTGAAGAGCTGAGGTGGGAGTGGGTACGGCCCCCAAGCTCTTTCCTCTGTCCAAAGAGGTACATAATGGGGCCAGGGGGAAGAAGCCAGAGGAAAAAATTGGGCTCTGAAGAGCTCAACCCAGGGGTCAAGGAAATTTCAAAATAACAGTGAAGGTGTTGGAGACACATCAAAAGGCACAGACTGAAACAAAGGAATCTCTTGCTAACCGTAACACAAAAGGATCTGTGTGAAAAAAAAACTCAAAAGGATTGATGTCAAGGGGCTCTACAGTGGTGCGGGGTGCTGTTGCCTGTCTTATAGGGTGGCTGCAGTGAGGTCACAGCTGTGCGGGTGGGTACACCTGTGTGATGTCACAGCCCCACAGCTGGAGATCACGCTTGGACAGCTTCCAGCTTCCAGCACACTGCTGTGCACTGGATGGGGCTGCCATTGTGGAGAGCCCAGGAACCGCTTTCCTGCCTCCTCAGGTGCTGCTGCACGTGTCAGAGAGGTCAGTCGCCATCCTGCCCTATGAAGGGCAGAGGCTGCAGCTGAAGTTTGAGACAGAAGAACACGTAGGGGAGCCTTCGGTGCAACGTCATTTGCTTTAACATTTCATCAGCCCTGAAGTCAGTTGTACTAGCCGATTGTGGTAGGTCCCTTCCAATGGAACTGTGCTATTCTGTTCTGTTGTATTCAGAACCTGCCTGGCGAGAAAGAGACTTGAGGCACACCGCCTGAAGGTTGGTGCCTGTGTGCAAGCAAGGCGTATAGGTACCTTGATCATAGTTCCTCACTGGAGGGAGACTCCAGGCCATGGAGCTTCCCTGTGACCCTTACTTGTACTGTCTCCAGTATGTCCAAGTCTCACTAAGGAAGCCCAGATTTGGACATATGGAGCTTTTTTTTTTGGTCCGCTCCCAGGACTAGGCATTGTGACCTCTGGGTGTGGTCCCCAAAAGCTCTGTGATGTCACCACAGTGTTACTGTAGAATCCCACATACCGTGGGGCAGCCCTGCAGGGCCACAGTGCTATCCTCCTGCGTGGGATGCAGTCGTCTGCAGGTGAGGGGACAAAGTACCCCCATCCCGGTGCCGCTCCTGACCTGCTGCACCCCCACCCTTGTGCTGCCCTTGCTGGGAGGCCACGAGCCACTTTCCTGCCTCCCCAGTTCCTACTGTCTGTATTGGAGAGGTAAGTCACCACCCCGCCTGGACAGCAGGAGCACACAGAGATGCCCCTGGGCTCGCTCGTCTGCCCCGGGATGCTCCCTAGCCTTTGTGGCTGCACCAGCACAGCCCCGAGGCAGAGTGGGCACCTCTTCAGCACCTCACTTCGTCACCTTTGCTGCTTCCTGCCGGTTGTGTCTTCAGGACAGGGCATCAGCTTTGTATCTCTCTCCTTTGCAGTGCCAGATGGAGTCGGAGGACGAGGGCTTGGCAGAACAGAGTGCCTCTTCCCCGGCTGCCAGCACCAGCCAGGTGCCTCAGGCTGTGCCGCTGGACACCCCCGAGGATGAGGAATGCCCTATCTGCCTGAACACCATCAGCAACGAAGCCTGTGTGAGCGGGTGCAGGGATTGTTTCTGTTTTCCTTGTATATGGGACTGGGCCCAGAGAAAAGCCATATGCCCACTCTGTTGGCAGCCTGCCGAAGTCATCTTCTACAAGCTGGCACCCAGCACCTATGAGGTGCACGACATCAGGGCCTTCAACAGAGCAAGACCTCAACACCACAATGAAGCAAGGAGGTGGCTGCATTCCTCAGGCCAGCAGCGCCATGACTTTTCCAGCAGACACCATGGTAGTGACCACACCAGGGCTCCAGGGAGGGCCCAAGGCAGGGACCTGAGGCAGCACCATGATGGCCACCAATGGTCTGAGCACACCTGGGGCTTCAACTCCTCCAGAAGCAGGAGTCAGCAGTGGAGTAGGGCTCGTGACAACGACCAAGCTCCAATGCCTGAACAGGACACCCCAGCCTCCTCAGTGTGGGGCGAGCAGCAGCAGCAGGCAGGCCAGGATTCCTCCAGGGCCCGGCACGCAAGAAGCCGATCCCAGTACAGGTCCGGCAGCACAAGGGGCCGAGCTCGCCAGGAGCACTTACTGGGCCACCGCAGCAGACAACAGAGGCGGAGCAGGGCCTCAGAGCATCCCCGTGCTTGGGAGATGCAATGGAGCAGGTCCCCCAGGTCAGGCCAGGAAATCAACACGAGGCACCCAGGCTCCTCTGCAAGGCAGAGGCGATGGAGGAGCAGGAATCCTGATGAGGCCCAAGCTCCAAGGCCCGAACACAACATCGCAGAACACACCAGGGCTCCAGGGAGGGCCCAAGGCAGGGGCTTCATGTCCTCCAGAAGCAGGAGGCGGTAGCAGAGTGGGGCTTGTGATGACAGCCAAGCTCCAACGCCTGAACAGGACAACCCAGCCTCCTCAGCGAGGGGTGGGCGCCGGCAGCAGCCAGGCCAGGATTCTTCCAGGGCCCAACACAAAAGAAGGAGCTGATCCCAGCGCAGGTCCAACAGCACCAGGGCCCAAGCACAGCGGGAGCAGCGAGGGATGAGGGATCGGCATGGGGCACAAGATCTAAGCCCTGAACCAAGCCCGTCTTTCTCTGGGAGAAGAGAGCGCCGCCAGTGGGGAGGCCACAATTCCTCCAGAGAACGGAGGGTGGCATGGAGCTGATCCTGCTGGAGGTTGCGCAGCCGTGCCGGGCACAGGGCCTGGTAGCACACCCTACCAAGAAGGAAAATGCTACACTCACCCCAGGACCATCACCTGCCAAGGTAGCGCAACGAGCCCAGGCACAACAAAGGCCCTCGCGCTGGTGGCTGTGCTGCACACGGACACTGGCAGGGGAACACTTGCAACCTGGGTTGTGCCTGACTCCAGCAGTGGCAGCAAACGGGATCAAGCCAGGGCCCTTCTGCTCCTGCTGAGGAATAAAATCTGTGGCAGAAAGCGCTCCTGTCATCTCCTCTCGTGGGAAATGACAGACTTGAGGAGTTGGGAAGGGACCTCTGGAGATCATGCAGTGCAAGCCCGTTGCTCCAGCAGGGGCAGCCAGAGCAGGTGGTCCAGGGCCGCATCCACTCAAGCTTTGACAATCTCAAAAACACAGAGCCTCCAGAAGCCCTGTGGGCAACACATCCCAGGCCTTGACCTCCCTCCAAATACACAAGCTGTCTGTTACGGTTAGCAAGAGATTCCTTTATTTCAGTCTGTGCCCATTGACTCTTGCCCTATTGCTGGATACCACTGAGAAGGCACCAGAGCCCCTCTGTCCCCACAAGCCTGCGCTGAGCCCCGGAGCTCAGGGGCCTGGGTCTGCTGAGTGCAGTGTGCAATGGCAGAGGACAGGGAAGGGTGACACGGCAAGCTGAGGTTCTCACAGACTCAGACTGAACACTCAGGCTTGGGAGGGAGCTCTGCAGATCATCTAGTCCAGCTCCCTGCTAAAGCAGGTTCACCTACAACAGGTTGCACAGATGTGCATCCAGGTGGGTTTTGAATGTCTCCAGAGAAGGAGACCACACAGCCTCTCTGGGCAGCCTCTTCCAGGGCTCTGTCAGTCTCAAGGCAAAGAAGTTCTTCCTTAGATTCAGCTGAAACATCCTCTGTTGCAGTTTGTGCCCGTTGCCCCTTGTCTGGTGGCTGGGCATCACTGAAAAGAGCCTGGCCCCATCCTCCTGACACTTGCCCTT
The DNA here is from genome assembly GCF_017639655.2 of Falco naumanni. Taxonomy (NCBI): domain Eukaryota; kingdom Metazoa; phylum Chordata; class Aves; order Falconiformes; family Falconidae; genus Falco; species Falco naumanni. The sequence goes on along the minus strand of NC_054063.1, from coordinate 20,258,529 downwards.
AAGATGTCTGTGGATATCGATGAGATCCCCTCTCAGTCTTCTCTTGTCCAGGCTGAACAGGCCCAGCTCTCTCAGCCTTTCCTCATCGGGGAGATGCTCCAGTCCCCTCACCATCTTTGTAGTCTTCGCTGGACCCCCTCCAGCAGTTCCCTGTCTCTCTGGAACTGGGAAGCCCAGAGCTGGACACAGCCCCGCAGCCACAGCCTCCCCAGGGCTGAGTAGAGGGGCAGGACCACCTCCCTTGGGCCATTTGGCCACGCTCATCCTCATGCACCCCAGGATGCCATCAGACTTCTTGGCCACACAGGCACCCTGGTGGCTTGTGGGCAATTTGCTTTCTGCCAGCACTCCCAGGTCCTCCTCTGCAGAGCTGCATTCCGGCAGGTCAGCCCCCAGCCTCTTGGTCCTTCTCATGCTTGGGGCATTGCGGTCTCTGGCATTGTGTCTGTGGAGGGGAGCGTGGGGGAAGATTCCTCCACAAAGCCCTTCCTCCCCAGAGCCCTGCACGGGGCAGAGCCCTTGGAGAAACTGCAGCATCAGCGCTTTCTTCAAGCCAGGAAAGCAGGACATGCTGCTGGGGAAACTCCAAAGCAGAGAAATGAGGATGACCCGGGCTTTGAGAAACACAACTAAGAAAAGGTGCCTTGGGTGCAAGGTGCTGACGGTAACCCAGTGTTTATTTCCAAGGGGCAGGGGATACCCTGTGCACCATAGCCCTGCTGCTTCGGGCCAAGGGCGTGGGGACTTGTGGGGAACACAGAGTGTGCCACCAGTGGGTCTGGCCAGGTGGGTCCTGGCCTTGGCCGGTTTGCCAAGTCTCATTCCTTGGATCTATCTGAGCTGTCTGCCATGAGGCAAGATCAACCGGTGACGTCGAAGAATCCAGCTGCTCTCAGGGATTCTCAGCCAAGCCTTCGGGACGCTCCTCCGCCGTGCCCGTCCCCTCGGAGGGTGGCGGCCGGACCCCCGTTACCCACAATGCCCCGCGCCTCGGCCCGCAGCTGCCGCAGAGAACTCCAGCTCCCAGCCGGCCTGGCTCCCGCCACCGCCCACCCACGGCTCTCCGCGCGGTCCATGCTGGTACTCGTAGTCCAGGTGCCGCCTGGGGAGGGAGCGCGGCGGCGGGTGGAGACTCCATGTCCCGGCGGGCAGCGCGGGCCGGCGGCGGCACGGAGCGGGGAGACGCTCGGTGCCGAGATGGCGGTCGATAACGACCTGCAGCAGCTGGACCTGTATGGCCTGTTGGGGGTCGGCGAGAAGGCGTCGGAGAAGGAGGTCAGGGTCTTGGGCCGGGAACCTTTACGGGGCCGCGGGGTGGCTCGGGCCGGGGCTGCTCGCTTTTCTCCGGTGCCCAGAGGGGCCCGGTTCTCCCGCCCTTCCCGCGGGAGCGGCCGCAGCCGGGAGCAGGGGCGGCTCGGGCGTGGGGCTGCGCTGCGGGTGCTGCGCTCCGACACTTGGCTGAGCGGATCCTCCAGGCGCTGTTTTTATGTCATATCTGCAGCCTTGTCGGCTTGAGCTAATAATGAGTGGAAAAGCCCATTTTTTCTGATGCTGGCTTTGCTGTGGTGAACTTAACCTTCCGTTTTCTCATCTTGGTCCTGTGGGGTGAAGCCTGGCTTTGGAGGAGGCTGAAATAAGTTGGAGATAACTGCAGGATTTGTCTTGGATGATACTTCTCTGACTTTATGTGCCAGCAGAAGGAAAGCTCATGTGTTTACCAAAAATCTGGTTGTTAGACGTTGGTCTGAGTAGTATAGGTTCCCTGAGGTCATCTTGTTAATTTTATTTGTTTGGAATTACACGTTCCTATTTTTTTTTTTTCTTTACTTAATTGGTAAGAACACTAAACACGGGATTTGAGCAAGTGAACTGAGAAAAGTGGCATTTCAATGGAAGCAATCCTCTGAGTAAAACTGTTAGTAACTAAACAAAGTTAAACTTGAAAGGAAGACTTTGCTTCTCCTCCTTAGATGCTTTTTTTTTCTTTTTTTTCTTTAGCAGTAAAGAGCGCTAGCAGTACAGCAGGATAAGACTCAGAAGCTACAGTCTGGGCATAACCAGCAATTGTGTCTGAAGCTGCCTGGAATTTCCATGTGTATTAAGCACAAAATGGGAACAAGCCAAATACAACACACAGGACTGAATGTGAGGAAAGACTTCAGGTGCCCCCAGCTTCACTGCTGAGCTAGTTGCTGGGGAAAAGGATGAGGAAAATTGCAAATTGGACGTTATGGTGCAACTTAAAAAGCGACAAGTCTAATTTAGAGTGCTAATCGTTGATGTAAAATACTTGAAACAACCCAAAGACCCTTTGTATGCAGATTAGCGTGGCCACAAGAGACTAATAAAGGGGAGCAAGACTGTTGAGGCAATTTAACCTCACTGTTTAAAGAAGCCTTATCTGGAATGACCACATACTTATTATAATAATTGTGACTGATACACGGGGAAGAGACTTCTCGCTTAACTAGCCTTGCTTATGCAGGAGGCAGGACGAGCCTATAGCTTCAGCTGCAGTTTCCCTTCCCAGAGCTTTGCCCACCAGAGGGTGCCGAGTGATTGCTTATTCCACCTACTTTAGCGGAAGGCTGCTTGGCAGTGGAACAGGGCAGCTTTTCTTCCTTTCCTTTCTGGCATTCAGATGTTTCTCTGGCAAAGAGAATTCAGGTTGTTAAAAGTGACTTAGCTCAGAAAGTCGTACAGTCTTTCTTTGAAAGAGATTAAACAGTCTTTTGTAAAAAATTCTTCACCTTGCCAGACATAATTGTTGCACAGTGAATGGTACTTTCTCTGCCCCAAAGTCACAGCTGCAGAGAACGGAGTACCCTCTTCTAGAAAGCTGCCTTAGTGAACCAGACTTGACTTTGCTGATGTTAAAGATGTAATACAATGTATATAATGCACCTAGTAAAACTTATGGCTTTGAAAAGCTTAGACTTCTTCAAAATATGGCTGCCTGCCTACTAAAGTGTCCTGGGCTAAATGCATATCCTTGTAGTAGAGTGTGATTAGAAAAGACAGGTAACTGCATTGAGATTAAAAACTGAATTCTTCAGAGGTATCTTGCTACCATAGTCGGCTGCTTTAGCTTTCAATATGAGGAGTGACGGAGATCGTGGCACTCCAGAACTGGTATTTATTTTCTGTCAGGCCTTGGGGACATGAAAGGGCAGAGTCCAGCTGGGCTAGAATTGCCTGGGCATCATCCGCCTAGGCTTGGATAGCTTAGGGCACAATCCTAATGCCCTGCAGGGATTCCATGGGCAGAGTCCATCCTGGCGGGGATTGGCTGGGGTAGAGTCCAGGCGAGCTGGGATTGGCTGGGGCAGGATCCTGATGCCCTGCAGGGGATTACATGGGCTGCGTCCATCTGGGTTGGGATTGGCTGAGGCAGAGTGGAGCGCGGCTGGGATTGGCTGGGGCACAATGCACTTAGGGCTGGAAGTCTTAAGAGAGAATCCGACTCGGCTGGGCTTATTTGGGCAATGTCCATCTGGGCTGGGATTTGCTGTGTCAGAATCCGACTGGGCTGGGATGGCTTTGGGCAGAATCCTAATGGCTTGACATTTCAGGGGAGAATCCATCTGGTCTTGGATTACTTGTGAAGCGTCCATCTGGGCTGGGATTTGCTGTGGCATAATGCGACTGAGCTGGGATGGCTTGGGGCAGTATCGTGATGGCCTGGGATTTCATGGGCAGAATCCATCTGGGCTGGGATATTTTGGGGCAGAATCCATCAGGCCTGCAGGGGATGACATGGGCAGAATCCAGGCGGGCTGGGATTGGCTGAGCAAGAGTCCAGCTGGGCTGGGATTGGCTGGGTCAGCATCCCAGTGGGCTGATATGGCTGGGGCAGGATCCTGATGCCCTGCAGGGGATTACATGGGCTGCGTCCATCTGGGCTGGGATTGGCTGAGGCAGAGTCCAGGCGGGCTGGGATTGGCTGGGGCACAATGCACTTAGGGCTGGAAGTCTTAAGAGAGAATCCAACTGGGCTGGGCTTATTTGGGCCATGTCCATCTGGGCTGGGATTTGCTGTGTCAGAATCCGACTGGGCTGGGATGGCTTTGGGCAGAATCCTGATGGCCTGGGATTTCATGGGCAGAATCGTGCTGGGATTGGCTTGGCCTGGGCAGAATCTGATTATCCCTGCAAGGTTTAATGCAGAATGCGACTGGGCTGGGAGTATTTGGGGAAGTGTCCAGCTGTGCTGGGATTTGCTGCGTCGGAATCTGAGTGAAGTGGGATGGCTTGGGGCAGAATCGTGATGGCCTGGGATTTCATGGGCAGAATCCATCTGGGCTGGGATATTTTGGGGCAGAATCCATCAGGCCTGCAGGGGATGACATGGGCAGAATCCAGGCGGGCTGGGATTGGCTGAGCAAGAGTCCAGCTGGGCTGGGATTGGCTGGGTCAGCATCCCAGTGGGCTGATATGGCTGGGGCAGGATCCTGATGCCCTGCAGGGGATTACATGGGCTGCGTCCATCTGGGCTGGGATTGGCTGGGGCACAATGCACTTAGGGCTGGAAGTCTTAAGAGAGAATCCAGCTGGGCTGGGCTTATTTGGGCAATGTCCATCTGGGCTGGGATTTGCTGTGTGAGAATCCGACTGGGCTGGGCTGGCTTTGGGCAGAATCCTGATGGCCTGGGATTTCATGGGCAGAATCGTGCTGGGATTGGCTTGGCCTGGGCAGAATCTGATTATCCCTGCAAGGTTTAATGCAGAATGCGACTGGGCTGGGAGTATTTGGGGAAGTGTCCAGCTGTGTTGGGATTTGCTGCGTCGGAATCTGAGTGAAGTGGGCTGGCTTTGGGCAGAATCCTGATGGCCTGGGATTTCATGGGCAGAATCGTGCTGGGATTGGCTTGGCCTGGGCAGAATCTGATTATCCCTGCAAGGTTTAATGCAGAATGCGACTGGGCTGGGAGTATTTGGGGAAGTGTCCAGCTGTGCTGGGATTTGCTGCGTCGGAATCTGAGTGAAGTGGGATGGCTTTGGGCAGAATCCTGATGGCCTGGGATTTCATGGGCAGAATCGTGCTGGGATTGGCTTGGCCTGGGCAGAATCTGATTATCCCTGCAAGGTTTAATGCAGAATGCGACTGGGCTGGGAGTATTTGGGGAAGTGTCCAGCTGTGCTGGGATTTGCTGCGTCGGAATCTGAGTGAAGTGGGATGGCTTGGGGCAGAATCGTGATGGCCTGGGATTTCATGGGCAGAATCCATCTGGGCTGGGATATTTTGGGGCAGAATCCATCAGGCCTGCAGGGGATGACATGGGCAGAATCCAGGCGTGCTGGGATTGTCTGAGCAAGAGTCCAGCTGGGCTGGGATTGGCTGGGTCAGCATCCCAGTGGGCTGATATGGCTGGGGCAGGATCCTGATGCCCTGCAGGGGATTACATGGGCTGCGTCCATCTGGGCTGGGATTGGCTGAGGCAGAGTCCAGGCGGTCTGGGATTGGCTGGGGCACAATGCACTTAGGGCTGGAAGTCTTAAGAGAGAATCCAACTGGGCTGGGCTTATTTGGGCCATGTCCATCTGGGCTGGGATTTGCTGTGTCAGAATCCGACTGAGCTGGGATGGCTTTGGGCAGAATCCTGATGGCCTGGGATTTCATGGGCAGAATCGTGCTGGGATTGGCTTGGCCTGGGCAGAATCTGATTATCCCTGCAAGGTTTAATGCAGAATGTGACTGGGCTGGGAGTATTTGGGGAAGTGTCCAGCTGTGTTGGGATTTGCTGCGTCGGAATCTGAGTGAAGTGGGCTGGCTTTGGGCAGAATCCTGATGGCCTGGGATTTCATGGGCAGAATCGTGCTGGGATTGGCTTGGCCTGGGCAGAATCTGATTATCCCTGCAAGGTTTAATGCAGAATGCGACTGGGCTGGGAGTATTTGGGGAAGTGTCCAGCTGTGCTGGGATTTGCTGCGTCGGAATCTGAGTGAAGTGGGATGGCTTTGGGCAGAATCCTGATGGCCTGGGATTTCATGGGCAGAATCGTGCTGGGATTGGCTTGGCCTGGGCAGAATCTGATTATCCCTGCAAGGTTTAATGCAGAATGCGACTGGGCTGGGAGTATTTGGGGAAGTGTCCAGCTGTGCTGGGATTTGCTGCGTCGGAATCTGAGTGAAGTGGGATGGCTTGGGGCAGAATCGTGATGGCCTGGGATTTCATGGGCAGAATCCATCTGGGCTGGGATATTTTGGGGCAGAATCCATCAGGCCTGCAGGGGATGACATGGGCAGAATCCAGGCGTGCTGGGATTGTCTGAGCAAGAGTCCAGCTGGGCTGGGATTGGCTGGGTCAGCATCCCAGTGGGCTGATATGGCTGGGGCAGGATCCTGATGCCCTGCAGGGGATTACATGGGCTGCGTCCATCTGGGCTGGGATTGGCTGAGGCAGAGTCCAGGCGGTCTGGGATTGGCTGGGGCACAATGCACTTAGGGCTGGAAGTCTTAAGAGAGAATCCAACTGGGCTGGGCTTATTTGGGCCATGTCCATCTGGGCTGGGATTTGCGGTGTCAGAATCCGACTGGGCTGGGCTGGCTTTGGGCAGAATCCTGATGGCCTGGGATTTCATGGGCAGAATCGTGCTGGGATTGGCTTGGCCTGGGCAGAATCTGATTATCCCTGCAAGGTTTAATGCAGAATGCGACTGGGCTGGGAGTATTTGGGGAAGTGTCCAGCTGTGCTGGGATTTGCTGCGTCGGAATCTGAGTGAAGTGGGATGGCTTGGGGCAGAATTGTAATGGCCTGGGATTTCATGGGCAGAATCCGTCTGGGCTGGGATATTTTGGGGCAGAATCCATCAGGCCTGCAGGGGATGACATGGGCGGAATCCAGGCGGGCTGGGATTGGCTGAGCAAGAGTCCAGCTGGGCTGGGATTGGCTGGGTCAGCATCCCAGTGGGCTGATATGGCTGGGGCAGGATCCTGATGCCCTGCAGGGGATTACATGGGCTGCGTCCATCTGGGCTGGGATTGGCTGAGGCAGAGTCCAGGCGGTCTGGGATTGGCTGGGGCACAATGCACTTAGGGCTGGAAGTCTTAAGAGAGAATCCAACTGGGCTGGGCTTAT